>NW_028175773.1:197500-797500 GCF_949987555.1 Borostomias antarcticus
GTGTGTGTTTAGCTGTGTGTGTATGAGTTTGAGTCAATAGCTATGTGTGTGCGTCAGTGTGTGTGACAGAGAGAAAAAGTATGTATTTTGTGTGTGTGTGTGGGGGGGAGAGAGAGAGTGTGTTTGTGTGTGTGGGAGAGAGAGTGTGGGGAGGGAGAGTGTGTGTGGGAGAGAGAGAGTGTGTGTGTTCGTGTGTGGGATAGAGAGAGAGTGAGTGTGGGAGACAGTGTGTGTGTGTGGGAGAGGGAGTGTGTGTGTGGGGGGAGGGGGGATGAATAGTGTGTGTGTTTGTGTTGGGTTTGTGTGTGTGGGAGAGAGAGAGTGTGTGTGTGGGAGAGAGAGTGTGTGTGTGGGGGGGAGAGTGTGTTTGTTCTTGTGTGTGGGACAGAGAGTGTGTGTGTGGGGGGGTGCGTGTGTGTTTGTGTGTGTGGGAGAGAGAGAATGTGTGTTTGTGTGTGTGGGAGAGAGAGAGTGTGTGTGGGGGATAGAGAGAGAGTGTGTGTGGGGGGGAGTGCGTGTGTGTTTGTGTGTGTGGGAGAGAGAGAATGTGTGTTTGTGTGTGGGGGAGAGAGAAGAGAGTGTGTGTGGGAGACAGTGTGTGTGTGGGGGGGGGAGGGGGGGTGAATAGTGTGTGTGTGTTGTGTTTGTGTGTGTGGGAGTGAGAGTGTGTGTGGGGGAGTGTTTGTGTGTGTGGGAGAGGGAGTGTGTGGGAGAGAGAGTGTGGGGAGGGAGAGTGTGTGTGGGAGAGAGAGTGTGTGTGTGTTGTGTTTGTGTGTGTGGGAGAGGGAGTGTGTGGGGGAGGGGGGTGAATAGTGTGTGTGTGTTGTGTTTGTGTGTGTGGGAGAGAGAGAGTGTGTGTGGGGGATAGAGAGAGAGTGTGTGTGTGGGAGAGAGAGAATGTGTGTTTGTGTGTGTGTGGGAGAGAGAGAGTGTGTGTGGGGGATAGAGAGAGAGTGTGTGGGGGGGAGAGTGTGTTCTTGTGTGTGGGACAAAGTGTGTGTGTGGGGGGGTGCATGTGTGTTTGTATGTGTGGGAGAGAGAATGTGTGTGTTTGTGTGTGTGGGAGAGAGAATGTGTGTGTGTGTGTGGGATAGAGAGAGAGTGTGTGTGTGGGAGACAGTGTGTGTGGTGGGGGGTGTTTGTTTGTGTGTGTGGGAGAGGGAGTGTGTGGGGAAGGGGGGTGAATAGTGTGTGTGTGTGTGTGTTTGTGTGTGTGGGAGAGAGAGAGTGTGTGTGTGGGAGAGAGAGAGTGTGTGTGTGGGAGAGAGAGAGAGTGTTTGTTCTTGTGTGTGGGACAGAGAGTGTGTGTGTGTGGGGGGGGTGCGTGTGTGTTTGTGTGTGTGGGAGAGAGAGAATGTGTGTTTGTGTGTGTGGGAGAGAGAGAGTGTGTGTGGGGGATAGAGAGAGAGTGTGTGTGTGGGGGGGAGAGAGAATGTGTGTTTGTGTGTGTGGGAGAGAGAGAGTGTGTGTGGGGGATAGAGAGAGAGTGTGTGTGTGGGGGGGAGAGAGAATGTGTGTTTGTGTGTGTGGGAGAGAGAGAGAGTGTGTGTTTGTGTGTGTGGGAGAGAGAGAGTGTGTGTGTGGGGGGGGGTTGCGTGTGTGTTTGTGTGTGTGGGAGAGAGAGTGTGTGTTTGTTCGTGTGTGGGATAGAGAGAGAGTGTGTGTGGGAGACAGTGTGTGTGTGTGTGTGTGGGGGAGGGGGGGTGAATAGTGTGTGTGTGTGTGTGTGTGTTGTGTTTGTGTGTGTGGGAGAGGGAGTGTGTGGGAGAGAGAGTGTGTGTGGGAGAGAGAGTGTGTGTGTGTTTGTGTGTGGGATAGAGAGAGAGTGTGTGTGTGTGGGAGACAGTGTGTGTGTGTGTGGGGGGGGTGTTTGTTTGTGTGTGTGGGAGAGGGAGAGGGAGTGTGTGGGGGAGGGGGGTGAATAGTGTGTGTGTGTTGTGTTTGTGTGTGTGGGAGAGAGAGTGTGTGTGGGGGATAGAGAGAGAGAGTGTGTGGGGGGATATGTGTGTGTTTGTGTGTGTGGGAGAGACAGAGTGTGTGTGGGGGATAGAGAGAGAGAGTGTGTGTGGGGGATAGAGAGAGAGAGTGTGTGTGGGGGATAGAGAGAGAGAGTGTGTGTGGGGGATAGAGAGAGAGTGTGTGGGGGGGAGAGTGTGTTTGTTCTCGTGTGTGTTTAGCTGTGTGTGTATGAGTTTGAGTCAATAGCTATGTGTGTGCGTCAGTGTGTGTGACAGAGAGAAAGAGTATGTATTTTGTGCCTGTGTGTGTGTGTGTGGGGGAGAGAGAGAGAGTGTGTTTGAGTGTGTGGGAGAGAGAGTGTGGGGAGGGAGAGTGTGTGTGGGAGAGAGAATGTGTGTGTTTGTGTGTGTGGGAGAGAGAATGTGTGTGTTTGTGTGTGTGGGAGAGAGAATGTGTGTGTTTGTGTGTGTGGGAGAGAGAGAGAATGTGTGTGTTTGTGTGTGTGGGAGAGAGAATGTGTGTGTTTGTGTGTGTGGGAGAGAGAATGTGTGTGTTTGTGTGTGTGGGAGAGAGAGAGAATGTGTGTGTTTGTGTGTGTGGGAGAGAGAATGTGTGTGTTTGTGTGTGTGGGAGAGAGAATGTGTGTTTGTGTGTGTGGGAGAGAGAGTGTGTGTTTGTTTGTGTGTGGGATAGAGAGAGAGAGTGTGTGTGTGGGAGACAGTGTGTGTGTGTGGGGGAGGGGGGGTGAATAGTGTGTGTGAGAGAGAGAGTGTGTGTGTGTGGGGGGTGCGTGTGTGTTTGTGTGTGTGGGAGAGAGAGAATGTGTGTTTGTGTGTGTGGGAGAGAGAGAGTGTGTGTGGGGGATAGAGAGAGAGTGTGTGTGTGTGGGGGTGTGTTTGTGTGTGTGGGAGAGAGAGAGAATGTGTGTGTTTGTGTGTGTGGGAGAGAGAATGTGTGTGTTTGTGTGTGTGGGAGAGAGAATGTGTGTTTGTGTGTGTGGGAGAGAGAGTGTGTGTTTGTTTGTGTGTGGGATAGAGAGAGAGTGTGTGTGGGAGACAGTGTGTGTGTGTGGGAGACAGTGTGTGTGTGTGGGGGGGAGGGGGGGCGAATAGTGTGTGTGTGTGTGTGTGTGTTGTGTGTGTGGGAGAGAGTGTGTGTGGGGGAGTGTTTGTGTGTGTGGGAGAGGGAATGTGTGGGGGAGGGGGGTTGAATAGTGTGTGTGTGTTGTGTGTGTGGGAGAGAGAGAGTGTGTGTGGGGGATAGAGAGAGAGTGTGTGTGGGGGGGAGAGTGTGTTTGTTCTTGTGTGTGGGACAGAGAGTGTGTGTGTGGGGGGGTGTGTGTGTGTTTGTGTGTGGGAGAGAGAGAATGTGTGTTTGTGTGTGTGGGAGAGAGAGAATGTGTGTTTGTGTGTGTGGGAGAGAGAGAATGTGTGTTTGTGTGTGTGGGAGAGTGTGTGTGTGTGGGGGTGTGTGTGTGTGTGTGAGGAGAGTATATATTGTATGTGTGTTTAGCTGTGTGTGTATGAGTTTGCGTCAATAGCTATGTGTGTGCGTCAGTGTGTGTGACAGAGAGAAAGAGTATGTATTTTGTGTGTGTGTGCGCCTGTGTGTGTGTGTGGGGGGGGGGAGAGAGAGAGTGTGTTTGAGTGTGTGGGAGAGAGAGTGTGGGGAGGGAGAGTGTGTGTGGGAGAGAGAGAGAGTGTGTGGGAGACGGTGTGTGTGTGGGGGGGGGGGAGTGTGTGTGTGTGGGAGAGGGAGTGTGTGTGTGGGGGGGAGGGGGGGTGAATAGTGTGTGTGTGTGTTGTGTGTGTGTGTGGGAGAGAGAGTGTGTGTGGAGGATAGAGAGAGAGTGTGTGTGGGGGATAGAGAGAGAGTGTGTGTGGGGGGGAGAGTGTGTTTGTTCTTGTGTGTGGGACAGACAGTGTGTGTGTGGGGGGGTGCATGTGTGTTTGTGTGTGTGGGAGAGAGAGTGTGTGGGGGAGTGTTTGTGTGTGTGGGAGAGGGAGTGTGTGTGGGGAGGGTGGGTGAATAGTGTGTCTGTGTTGTGTTTGTGTGTGTGGGAGAGAGAGAGTGTGTGTGGGGGGGTATGTGTGTGTTTGTGTGTGTGGGAGAGAGAGAGAGTGTGTGTGGGGGGGAGAGTGTGTTTGTTCTTGTGTGTGGGACAGAGAGTGTGTGGGGGTGTGTGTGTGTGTGTTTGTGTGTGTGGGAGAGAGAGAATGTGTGTTTGTGTGTGTGGGAGAGAGAGTGTATGTGGGGGGGGGGGTGTGTGTGTTTGTGTGTGTGGGAGAGAGAGTGTATGTGGGGGGGGAGTGTGTGTGTTTGTGTGGGTGGGAGAGAGTGTGTGTGTGTGTGGGATAGAGAGTGTATGGGGGGGGTGTGTGTGTGTGTTTGTGTGTGTGGGAGAGAGAGTGTGTGTGTGTGGGAGAGTGTGTGTGTTTGTGTGTGTGTGTGGGATAGAGAGTGTATGTGGGGGGGGAGTGTGTGTGTGTGTGTGTGTGTGTGTGTGTGTGTGTGTGTGTGTGTGTGTATTCATGTCTGTACAAACTCTGACTTGTCATGAAAATCCCTCAAACACTAAACAGCTCACATTCACACACAGACTCAGACTGATGAATCAATGAAGTTGATCAATATTCTTAGTGAATCTCTGGATGAATGAAACAGTGAGCAGTTCTCATGTAATGATGGTGATTAGTAACATGTTGTGTCTTGGTTTCCTCCATCAGATGCCTGTGATCTCACACTGGACCCAAACACAGCACACAGAAACCTCTCTCTGTCTGAGGAGAACAGAACGGTGACATGGAGAGAGGAGGAGGAGCCGTATCCTGACCACCCAGAGAGATTTGAGAACAGGCCCCAGGTTCTGTGTAGAGAGGGTCTGTCTGGGCGCTGTTACTGGGAGACAGAGAGGAGAGGAGGGGTTTCTATATCAGTGACATATAAAGGGATCAGCAGGAGAGGACGGGGTCTTGACTGTGGGCTTGGACGCAATGACAAGTCCTGGAGTCTGATGTGTCATGGTAACAGTTACGCTGCCCGTCACAATGATAAGAGAACTGACCTACCTGCCCCCCCCTCCCCCTCCAGCAGAGTAGGAGTGTATCTGGACTGGCCGGCCGGCGCTCTGTCCTTCTACACAGTCTCCTCTGACACACTGACCCACCTGATCACACTCACCTCCACATTCACTGAGCCCCTCTATCCAGGGTTTGGGGTTTATAAACAAACAGACATTCATGAGCAAAGACATATTACCGAACGGGCCTACCAGGCCCAGGGGCCCAAGAGCTCAGGGGGCCCTTCGCATTTCTTGTATCTTTAAAGGGCTTAGCCATTCATGTCAATAACACATCCCCAAAAATCCTGCTGAAAAACTGAAGCCACAAATCACAAGAAAGGAACCATCATGATATGTTTTAAATGAGTGTTTATCTATAGAACTTTAGATGGGCTGAGTACTCATGGGCCCTTCAATTATTTTGGGAGAAAGTTGAGGTCCCTCGAGTCAAAGCCGAGCTGGGTGAAGCTTCTTTTATTGTGAGTTTTCGATAAATGACGTGGGTGGGGGGCCCTTTATGTGTCTGTGCCCAGGGGCCCATCATTTCATAATCCGTCTATGCCTGTGGGCGTGAGGAGCTACTAGCTGAAATCATGTTGAGCACTCGAGCAAACTGCATCAGATAGAAGGATGACCCCTGCCACTCATCATGAGACTAGACGCTGTAAGAAAAATGCACAATATCTCTTCTAAGTTACCCATTCCCAAGCATATTATCTCAAGCTTGTAGTAGACAATCATAGCAGCTTATCAAACTACAGTGCGGCTGGTGGAGTCCAGTGCTCCCTGTAGGAGTTAGGTGTTGAAGGTTTGTAGCCACAACAAAATGCGCTATATAAATAAAGTTTGACTTGACTAAGCAAAGTTAAAGATCAGCTTTTACTGTCAGAAATGTTCATGTAATGTGTTCCAGTGATGACAATAATATTTGTTATTGTTATTATTCATAATAACAACAATAATAATAAGTCTTAGGAACACTATATAGGGAAAATCAACACAGCCCTGTACGAATATGATCAGGTCCCACCTGTCTCATCTCTGAGTGAGTATGTTCTGAACTATAACAATGAAAAGTCATAAAATGGAATGCGGTTGCCTTTTATTTCATGTGTTCAACTGCAGTAAATGCAACAAGGGGTAATGTTTTCCTCATAGCAGGACCCGGAGAGAGGGCCATGCAGAATACTGCACCTGAAGTAAATAGCTGCCAATGAGGACAGTAACACAGAACACTGCTGTAATAATCTCTGTGTCTCTTTTAACATGTGGAAACTGAATTGCCCCTCGGGGATAAATAAAGTATTCTGTATCTGTTTTATGAGAGGAGGGGGAGGAGAGTTTGGAGATGATGATGATGATGCCGATGATGATGATGAGGAGGAGACGGAGGGGGAGGGAGACGGCGAGGAGGCGGGGCTGGGGGTCTCATCCCCGCAGGGGGAGCTGGGGGCAGTTCTCATCAGCCTCCTCCATGTGGACGATGGCGGAGACGGTGAAGGAGCGGCGCTTGTAGCAGGGTCAGGTCAGGGACGTAGTTGACCTGCAGGGTGTGTGTGGGACTGGGATGTTCTTGGCTGTGGGGGGAGAGGAAGAGAAAAGTAGACAGGTCAATAAACCAGCCTTAGATTAGGTACAATAAACCTCATCTGATCCGGTCTGTGTTGTGTGCTGTGTGTGTGTGTGTGTGTGTGTGTGCACGCGCTCTGCTCACCTGTCCGTTCTTGCTGCATAGCTGGCCATGGCAGAGCACGCCCTGGATGATGACGATCTGGACATACACACACACAGAGGGATGCAGTTATAGACACAGAGGGATGCAGTTATAGACCGCGGCGTGGATTAAGTATTACTGTTAAGGACACAGCCCTGCAGTGTGCGTGTGAGCTCACCGCTTGCTCCAGGCCGGCCGCGTCGGAGGATCTCACGCAGCAACAGTGTGTACTTGACCAGGCGCGAGCGTGGGATGTCCAGGAAGCTCCACAGGTCTGAAGGGCGACTCCAGCCAGGCAGTGCTGCTGGCATTTTCCCTGAGCGGAGAGAGGCAGGGGGTCAGACAGTCAGTGGCGCACAGGCTCACTGGGTCAGACAGGGTGACACTGTAGGTAACGTTAGCCATTTCTTAGAGATTGTTGTAATATCTAGTCCCATGAGCTCAATAGTACATTGTGTCACAGGGTAATACAGTCATTGCTATATAATTTTACCTTAAACGATCATGGCATTTGTCCAGGTGTAGGCCTGTTTCCCTCACAGGATGGTCACTTCAGAGTCACTCAGAATAGCCATGGTCTGAAATGTACGGTACAGCACTTCATAAACGTAAATATAGAAATATACTGTACTGTAGTCTAACGTTAGCGTCTAGCCGCGTCTTTGTTTACATAATAAGCTAAGAGTCAAAAGTCAAGCGACAGATGGACAACAATAAATTAGCCAACGTCAGCTGCCAAACGGATCTCTAAACATATCAACTAGCTTTAGTAGTTACTAACTAACTAGTTAGCTAACGCGATCTTTTCACAGCTAACATCCAAGTTCAAATGCAAAGTCTCGCCATGTTACAGTATACACTAACTAGCAAGGATATATAATTAGGATTGTCTGTAGGCTATATTTGTAGTAAGCATTACCTGTTTACTTTTGTTGGGAAGACGGAAATTCGCTTGTTGTGTCCATGGAGGTATAATATAACGGGTTGTGTCCAGCTGGAACGCACGCAGATGACGTCGCACGCAGCGCGGCCGATTACGTCTGTACGTCACGCGCAGCCATCTTGCTAACTAGCTTAGCACACACACACACACACACACACACACACACACACACACACACGCTCAACGCAATTAACGAAACGTGGCAGATGACGTCGCACGCAGTGCGGCCGATTACGTTAGTACGTCACGCGCAGCCATCTTGCTAACTAGCTTAGCACACACACACACACACACACGCACACACACACACGCTCAACGCAATTAACGAAACGTGGCACATTCCACACACTGGAGTAAACGAACAAATGAATGAACGTGTGTGTGCGTCTGTGTGTGTGTGTGTGCGTCTAATTTTGCACTAAGTTCCACATAGACGCACTCACGCACACACACACACACACACACTCACACGCACACCTTATCTTTGCTAAAGATATATGCAAATCCCAGCGATCTGATTGGCTGATTCCCTAACTATGTCTTTGCAAGGATAAGGTGTGCGTGTGAGTGTGTGTGTGTGTGTGTGTGCGTGTGTGCGTCTATAGACGCACACACGCACACACGCACACACACACACTCACAACATGCCTGCTAAACGTGGCACTTCCCACCCCCCATACAACTCTTCTTCCCTTCTCATTCAGGCACTGTGTGTGTGTGTGTGTGTGTGTGTGTGTGTGTGTGTGTGTGTGTGTGTGTGTGTGTGTGTGTGTGTGCATGTATGTGCGTGTATGTGTGTGTGTTTGTGTGCATGTATGTGTGTGCGTGTATGTTTGTGTGTGTGTGTGTGTGTGTGCATGTATGTGCGTGTATGTGTGTGCGTGTATGTGTGTGTGTGTGTGTGTGTGTGTGTGTGTGTGTGTGTGTGTGTGTGTGTGTGTGTGTGTGTATGTGAGTGTGTTTGTGTGCATGTATGTGTGTCTGTCTGAGTGTGTGTGTGTCTCTCTCTATCTCCCCCCCACCACCTCACAATCGACTGGGGCTACATACACACACACACACACACACACACATACACACACTCATACACACAAACAAACACACACTTTGTGGCTAGCGAACCTGTGTGTCAGTCTGTCACAGAGTCACTGTGTCCCACACACAGTCAGACTGGACTCTCCACCCCTCTCTCTCTCTCTCTCTCTCTCTCTCTCTCTCCATCCCTCCATCCTCCCCCCCCCCTCTCTCTCTCTCTCTCTCTCCATCCCTCCCCTCCTCTCTCTCTCTCTCTCCATCGCTCTCTCCATCCCTCTCCCTCTCTCCATCACTCCATCTCTCTCTCTCTCTCCATCCCTCTCTCTCTCTCTCTCTCTCTCTCCATCCCTCTCTCTCTCTCTCCATCCCTCTCTCTATCTCTCTCTCTCTCTCTCCATCCCTCTCTCTCTCTCTCTCTCATCCCTCTCTCTCTCTCTCCATCCCTCACCCCTCTCTCTCTATCTCTCTCTCTCTCCATTCCTCTCTCTCTCTCTCTCTCCATACCCCTCTCTCTCCTTCCTTCTCCCTCTCTCTCCACCCCCCCTCTCCCTCTCTCCATCCTTCTCCCTCTCTCTCCATCCCTCTCTCTCCACCCCTCCATCCCTCTCTCTCCACCCCTCCATCACTCTCTCTCTCCACCCCTCCATCACTCTCTCTCTCCACCCCTCCATCCCTCTCTCTCTCCACCCCTCCATCCCTCTCTCCTTCTCTCCATCCCTCTCTCCTTCTCTCCATCTCTCTCTCTCTCTATCTCTCCTCTCCATCCCTCTCTCTCTCTCTCTCCAATCCTCTCTCTCTATCTCTCCATCCCCTCCCGCCTCTCTCCCTCTCTCTCTCTCTCCATCGCTCTCCATCCCTCCCCCTCTCTCTTTCTCTCCCTCTCTCCATCCTTCTCCCTCTCTCTCTCTCTCCATCGCTCTCTATCCCCCCCCCTCTCTCTTTCTCTCCCTCTCTCCATCCTTCTCCCTCTCTCTCCATACCTCTCTCTCTCCACCCCTCCTTCTCTCGTTCTCTCATCTCTCTCTCTATCCTTCTCTCCATCCCTCTCTCCTTCTCTCCATCTCTCCCTCTCTCTCCATCCCTCTCTCTCCATCCCTCCCTCTCTCCTTCTCTCCATCTCTCATCTCTCCATCCCTCCCTCTCTCCATCTCTCCTACACACCTCTCATTTTCTCTTCCTGACATCTTGCCTCTATCTCTCCCTCTCTCTCTCACTCAGGCACTTAGCATGTGTGTGTGTGTGTGTGTGTGTGTGTGTGTGTGTGTGTGTGTGTGCGTGTATGGAAAAACACTGTGCTTTGTGTGTGTGTGTGTGTGTGTGTGTGTGTGTGTGTGTGTGTGTGTGAAGAGAGGTGTACTGTCTACTGTGGGTTTGTGTCATTCCTCACACAGATATCACCACCAACCTCTCTCTCTCTCTCTCTCTCTCTCTCTCTCTCACACACACACACACACACACACACAACACAGGGTGCGTCAATACAAAGCAGAGATGTGTGTGACAGCTTTTGCGTAGTTTTGCCTCAAACACTCACTGACATCGATTCAAAGACCCTCATAGACTCAGAGAGAGAGACAGTCACACACACTTAAACACATGTAAAGACCCTCATAGACTCAGAGAGAGAGAGAGACAGTCACACACACTTAAACACATGTAAAGACCCTCATAGACTCAGAGAGAGAGAGACAGTCACACACACTTAAACACATGTAAAGACCCTCATAGACTCAGAGAGAGAGAGACAGTCACACACACTTAAACACATGTAAAGACCCTCATAGACTCAGAGAGAGAGACAGTCACACACACTTAAACACATGTAAAGACCCTCATAGACTCAGAGAGAGAGAGAGACAGTCACACACACTTAAACACATGTAAAGACCCTCATAGACTCAGAGAGAGAGACAGTCACACACACTTAAACACATGTAAAGACCCTCATAGACTCAGAGAGAGAGACAGTCACACACACTTAAACACATGTAAAGACCCTCATAGACTCAGAGAGAGAGAGACAGTCACACACACTTAAACACATGTAAAGACCCTCATAGACTCAGAGAGAGAGAGAGAGACAGTCACACACACTTAAACACATGTAAAGACCCTCATAGACTCAGAGAGAGAGAGACAGTCACACACACTTAAACACATGTAAAGACCCTCATAGACTCAGAGAGAGACAGACAGACACACACACTTAAACACATGTAAAGACCCTCATAGACTCAGAGAGAGAGAGACAGTCACACACACTTAAACACATGTAAAGACCCTCATAGACTCAGAGAGAGAGAGAGAGACAGTCACACACACTTAAACACATGTAAAGACCCTCATAGACTCAGAGAGAGAGAGACAGTCACACACACTTAAACACATGTAAAGACCCTCATAGACTCAGAGAGAGAGAGAGACAGTCACACACACTTAAACACATGTAAAGACCCTCATAGACTCAGAGAGAGAGAGAGACAGTCACACACACTTAAACACATGTAGAGTCAGTAGAATGTAAATGATGTTAAGGAAGTTGAGTAAAGGAGTGTTTAATCTGTAATAGGGAGGAGGGTGAAGGTGATGAGATGATGGGGAAAGGCGGGTTCAGAGGGTCTAGTTGTGTTTGTTTTCATGACTGTTTGATTGTCTTTGTTTTGATTGTGTATTTGTGCTGGTAGAGGGTTGGACATTGATCATCTTAGCTTCTTCCATCCCCTTTTCAAACTGTTCATGAGTTTGTTGCTGTATTTCATTGTTCATGTTATTTGTTTACTTCTGTGGTGTTATGGTGCATGTGTGAGGTTATTTGGTGTGTGTGTGTGTGTGTGTGTGTGTGTGTGTGTGTGCACATATTTTATATCTAATAGACCACAGGATCCAGCTAAGAAAATGTCATTCTTCCTGATAGCGTGTTTATCTGATTTGTTTCTCATTAATCAGATATTATTTTGTTTTACATGCATAGAAACAATATTGTTTGCTTAAACAGGAAATAAATAAAGTGAATATCTATATCTAAAGCTGATTTGACTTCTCATTGTAACAAAGAGCAAACGTTCTTATAATAATAATAAACAAATCTTCATCAGGATTAGAACCCAGGACTCCTGATTATAAGAACAATCTTCATCAGGATTAGAACCCAGGACTCCTGATTATAAGAACAATCTTCATCAGGATTAGAACCCAGGACTCCTGATTATAAGAACAATCTTCATCAGGATTAGAACCCAGGACTCCTGATTATAAGAACAATCTTCATCAGGATTAGAACCCAGGACTCCTGATTATAAGAACAATCTTCATCAGGATTAGAACCCAGGGGCCTCATATATCACTGAGGTACGCCTTCTTTTACACGGTCTTTTCCGCGATTTCAGGCGTACGCCCTCTCCCCCCCCAGGGCTGGACTGGGTGAATATTTCCTATCGGGAAATGTAGCCCCAGTCAGGCCACTAGCCGAGCCGACGCGGTGAGATGGAACACCTGCAGTTTCGTTTTGTTGACGGGGGGGGGGGGGGGGGTGCTGCGCGATTTGTTGACGGGGGGGGGGGGGGGGGGGGTTTGTTGACGGGGGGACAGTCCGGCTCTCTAACGGCCCACGCAAATGACACCTGAAACTAACAGAGGGAGGGGTGGGGCCTACATATGATTGGGCCAGCCCAGTGTCAGTATAGACAATGGACCAATGGGCCGCTGTCCCTGCTCTATGGGCCGTTCGTTAGCTCGTTTTTTTTTTAGATCGGCCCACAAGTAGGTCCGGCCCACCGGGCATTTGCCCGGTACGCCACATGGCCAGTCCAGCCCTGCCCCCCCCCCACAGCGCGATCTATCAAGCCAAAAGGGCGGATATTTAGTCGCCTTTCTACGCGCTTTTGTAGGACACCTCAACTTGTCTTACCGATTTATACGGGTTTTTACACCCTTTTTGAACACAGGGGGAACTGGCGACGCAGGTGGTGCGTCTGTGAATTACAATGTTTGATGGAGATAATAAGAGCGAAAGTTTATGAACGCACAATCATGTAGGCTAATAGCCCAATTCAGCACAAACATATATCGCAATGCAAGATCGTATCCTCTAACCGGCTCATTAATGGTCCGATATGGATTTGTTAACCTATGCGCACACCTAATGCAGGCACTCCATCAAACGGCAATAATTGACCAATTAGATTGTCATTAATATGTGATCATGTGGACCTGTTTGCTCTTTGGTAAGCATATAAATGACAGTCCTCCTGTGCGTAATGCGAGCCTAAATGAATCCGGCGCTACTCGGCCTACTGGCCGAGATAGAACTCCAAAGAGGTGACGGCGATGGCGACTGCACCCACAAAAGGGCACCATCAATGAATGAATAGCTCTATGTGAATCGCTAAAATGTGCACACTATAAATACCCAAATCATATGTGACGCCGACATGCTCATCACAAGTGTAGTGGCACGGTGGCCTGGCTCCACGCATGACTCATTCATCCTGGCGCACAGCAGGGTAGGGCTAGACTGGAGGCAGGCGCTGCGCGTGACGGCTGGCTTGTTGATGTGTGCATAGCCAAGATACATATTCTTTGTCTTATTTACTTTAATCTTTATTAGCATTTTCCATCCATACAACGACAATACAATAAAACATAAAAACTTACAATAACAGCTTATGGGTACTTCCATCCATGCAGCTTTTTTTTCTTACTCAAATATGACAATTTTAATATTAGTGGTATCATCACACTTCCTTCTATAATCCATCCATTTTTCCCATCTCCCTTCAAACTTTCCTTCCTGCATCCTCAATGCATAAATAAATCTCATAAATCTCCTCCACAACACCCACCACTGCTCCTTGGTTGGGGGTTCCACCTTATACCAAGCCCTCATTATTGTCTTTTTACTAGCAACCAATAGTACTTTCACTAGGTATCTGTCCCCTCCTTGTACATCATCCTGTTATGTTTGCCAAGATGTATATTCAAAGCTGATAAGAATGAGAACCAGTCAAGACCCCACCACAAAATGAGGACCCAAGCCCTCAGCCCCCTCCCCGTCATGAGGTTTACCAGCGGGGCCAAAGGGCCCACACTGAGGTCATGCGCCAGCTATGAAGACACAAACAAGTAAGGTTCACATTTCTACCATTTTATTTATTTTATAGTGGGTGACTGTGTAAGGTGTGTGAGTGCGTTTGTGAGTGACTGTGTGAGGTCCGTGAGTGTGGTAGTAAGTGACTGTGTGAGGTGTGTGAGTGTGGTAGTGAGTGACTGTGTGAGGTGTGTGAGTGTGGTAGTGAGTGACTGTGTGAGGTCCGTGAGTGTGGTAGTGAGTGACTGTGTGAGGTGTGTGAGTGTGGTAGTGAGTGACTGTGTGAGGTGTGTGAGTGTGGTAGTGAGTGACTGTGTGAGGTCCGTGAGTGTGGTAGTGAGTGACTGTGTGAGGTGTGTGAGTGTGGTAGTGAGTGACTGTGTGAGGTGTGTGAGTGTGGTAGTGAGTGACTGTGTGAGGTGTGTGAGTGTGGTAGTGAGTGACTGTGTGAGGTGTGTGAGTGTGGTAGTGAGTGACTGTGTGAGGTGTGTGAGTGTGGTAGTGAGTGAATGTGTGAGGTGTGTGAGTGTGGTAGTGAGTGACTGTGTGAGGTGTGTGAGTGTGGTAGTGAGTGAATGTGTGAGGTGTGTGAGTGTGGTAGTGAGTGACTGTGTGAGGTGTGTGAGTGTGGTAGTGAGTGACTGTGTGAGGTGTGTGAGTGTGGTAGTGAGTGACTGTGTGAGGTGTGTGAGTGTGGTAGTGAGTGACTGTGTGAGGTCCGTGAGTGTGGTAGTGAGTGACTGTGTGAGGTGTGTGAGTGTGGTAGTGAGTGACTGTGTGAGGTCCGTGAGTGTGGTAGTGAGTGACTGTGTGAGGTGTGTGAGTGTGGTAGTGAGTGACTGTGTGAGGTGTGTGAGTGTGGTAGTGAGTGACTGTGAGGTGTGTGAGTGTGGTAGTGAGTGACAGTGTGAGGTGTGTGAGTGTGGTAGTGAGTGAATGTGTGAGGTCCGTGAGTGTGGTAGTGAGTGACTGTGTGAGGTGTGTGAGTGTGGTAGTGAGTGAATGTGTGAGGTGTGTGAGTGTGGTAGTGAGTGACTGTGTGAGGTGTGTGAGTGTGGTAGTGAGTGACTGTGTGAGGTGTGTGAGTGTGGTAGTGAGTGACTGTGTGAGGTCCGTGAGTGTGGTAGTGAGTGACTGTGTGAGGTGTGTGAGTGTGGTAGTGAGTGAATGTGTGAGGTGTGTGAGTGTGGTAGTGAGTGACTGTGTGAGGTGTGTGAGTGTGGTAGTGAGTGACTGTGTGAGGTCCGTGAGTGTGGTAGTGAGTGACTGTGTGAGGTGTGTGAGTGTGGTAGTGAGTGAATGTGTGAGGTGTGTGAGTGTGGTAGTGAGTGACTGTGTGAGGTGTGTGAGTGTGGTAGTGAGTGACTGTGTGAGGTCCGTGAGTGTGGTAGTGAGTGACTGTGTGAGGTGTGTGAGTGTGGTAGTGAGTGACTGTGTGAGGTGTGTGAGTGTGGTAGTGAGTGAATGTGTGAGGTGTGTGAGTGTGGTAGTGAGTGACTGTGTGAGGTGTGTGAGTGTGGTAGTGAGTGAATGTGTGAGGTGTGTGAGTGTGGTAGTGAGTGACTGTGTGAGGTGTGTGAGTGTGGTAGTGAGTGAATGTGTGAGGTGTGTGAGTGTGGTAGTGAGTGAATGTGTGAGGTGTGTGAGTGTGGTAGTGAGTGACTGTGTGAGGTCCGTGAGTGTGGTAGTGAGTGACTGTGTGAGGTCCGTGAGTGTGGTAGTGAGTGACTGTGTGAGGTGTGTGAGTGTGGTAGTGAGTGACTGTGTGAGGTGTGTGAGTGTGGTAGTGAGTGACTGTGTGAGGTGTGTGAGTGTGGTAGTGAGTGACTGTGTGAGGTGCGTGAGTGTGGTAGTGAGTGACTGTGTGAGGTCCGTGAGTGTGGTAGTAAGTGACTGTGTGAGGTCCGTGAGTGTGGTAGTGAGTGAATGTGTGAGGTCCGTGAGTGTGGTAGTGAGTGACTGTGTGAGGTGTGTGAGTGTGGTAGTGAGTGACTGTGTGAGGTGTGTGAGTGTGGTAGTGAGTGACTGTGTGAGGTGTGTGAGTGTGGTAGTGAGTGACTGTGAGGGTCGTGAGTGTGGTAGTGAGTGACTGTGTGAGGTGTGTGAGTGTGGTAGTGAGTGAATGTGTGAGGTGTGTGAGTGTGGTAGTGAGTGACTGTGTGAGGTGTGTGAGTGTGGTAGTGAGTGACTGTGTGAGGTGTGTGAGTGTGGTAGTGAGTGACTGTGTGAGGTGTGTGAGTGTGGTAGTGAGTGACTGTGTGAGGTCCGTGAGTGTGGTAGTGAGTGACTGTGTGAGGTGTGTGAGTGTGGTAGTGAGTGACTGTGTGAGGTGTGTGAGTGTGGTAGTGAGTGACTGTGTGAGGTGTGTGAGTGTGGTAGTGAGTGACTGTGTGAGGTGTGTGAGTGTGGTAGTGAGTGACTGTGTGAGGTGTGTGAGTGTGGTAGTGAGTGACTGTGTGAGGTGTGTGAGTGTGGTAGTGAGTGTGGTAGTGAGTGTGGTAGTGAGTGACTGTGTGAGGTGTGTGAGTGTGGTAGTGAGTGACTGTGTGAGGTCCGTGAGTGTGGTAGTGAGTGACTGTGTGAGGTCCGTGAGTGTGGTAGTGAGTGACAGTGTGAGGTCTGTGACAGCATGTGTGAGGGAATGAAGTGCAGTGAGGATGTCCTGTTGGCTCTGGTGGTGTAGTGTGCTGTACTGTGTGGTGTGCTGCACAACTGCCCCAATCCCTTCTGCCATGTCCCTCTGGGCCTCTAGGGTCATGAGCCTCCAGCACAGCGTCTGAGAGGAAGCCCAGCCCTCAGGGACCCTTGAGGCAGGGACGCTGGCAGCCGGAGGTGGAGGCGTGGGCGGTGGAGACGGAGACGGAGGCGCTGGAGATGGCACTGGAGGTGGAGGCCGGCGCGCTGGAGGTGGAGGCACTGGAGGTCGTGGCGCTGGAGGTAGAGGCTACAACCGGCGGGGGCACGACCGTCAGGTCAAGGACCACTGCAGACTCCCCCTCCTCTGAGTCCCACCCCACGTCAGAGTCTGGAGAAACAATTTCAGTCATTTTCTTTGAGTTTGTCTGTAAACTTTATTATGAATTAAACATTTCATTGTGTAGCCATATTCATTTGATATGTGTTTCTGTTGGCAGCCAAATAAATGCTTAAGTGTGATTTCCCGGGTGATTTAGATGAGAGTCTTAATTTCCAAGAGGGGAAAATGTTTAATGTGGTCTAACATTATGAAGAGATCATCTGTGTTATCGTTCCCTGTTTTTGGTCCTAAATCATAGCCTACCACAGAATGTTTGCTTTCCTCACAGCCACATAATACAGCATGTCCGTGTAGCCTACGCCAAATACAGGATGCACGAAACGTACAGTAGGCTACCTAAACTAGGAGCAATCAGACAAAGGTAGGCTAGTACAAATACCTTCCGAAGATGATTTTTTTTCCTCGCGTGGACCTCACCAACAAGCACATGCACCTCCGTCTCCGAAAAGTTTCTCTTCTTTCCGAGTTTTTCCATAAACGTAATTGTCTTGCCTTTGCTCCACGCTATATTATGTTGGTTCCTTCCGGGTAACCACGTTGTTCACTGTCATAGTTTTGACCATATATGGTTGAATTTGGGCGTGGAGAGGGCGGAACACGGGGCGCGTGCACGTCCGCTGTCTTCTACGACACCGTCGGATTTTTCATTGAGGAATCGCGCAGCAGCGTGTACGCCATGTTTGATAGATCCGAAAAGCGTGTAAATATTCTCATCGTACACGGCAGTCCGCCCTTTTCTCGTTTTCGTCGTACGCCCTCTTTTACACCTGAATTTACACGCTCTTTGATAAATGAGGCCCAAGGACTCCTGATTATAAGAACAATCTTCATCAGGATTAGAACCCAGGACTCCTGATTATAAGAACAATCTTCATCAGGATTAGAACCCAGGACTCCTGATTATAAGAACAATCTTCATCAGGATTAGAACCCAGGACTCCTTGAGTCTGCGTATAAACGTATATTTCCCCCTCTCCGTTTAAAAAAATAAAATCGTGCACACGAACCCGCATAAATATGCCGCCACCCGCATAAATACGCCACCAAGAGAACTCTACGCCTGTAGGGGGCAGTGTAACGAGAAGCATGAAGACACGTTATCATAATAAAGCAGTTGTATTTGCAAATGCAAACGTTCTATTAATACATCCATGATGCAAACACACCAACAGACTTTGCACTAACATAAAACGAACATGGCTTTAGCATCCACGTCACGTTTAGAGCACGTCAGAGGAGCAAACACACTGTAAACAAAGGTTGCACACCTGACGCAATGCAAATCTTCGTCTTCCTCTGTTTACATGCAAACGAAAAAACAGAGTTTTCCTAAATCTCCACTTTGGCCAGAGTTTTTAAAAGATTCATTTTCAGTGGGTTAGAACTTACGTTTGCGTGTAAACAACAGGTACAAACGCAGATAAATAGAACAGTTTTCCCAGATCCCCGGCTACGTGTAAACAAGGTCTCAGACTGATCTGCTCAGAGCACAAGTGAGCAGTTTTGAACTATGATCTGTTTGAGCCAAACACCACGTCATCATCATCACCTGAGCAAAAAAAACCAAGGGGCACATTTTGGCTTGGAAATCGTTGGGACGCTGCTCGCTGTTGTTGTTGTTGTAGGTATTCTAGTGTACCAGTAGAGATGGAGTCAGATGTTGTTGTTGGTATTCTAGTGTACCAGTAGAGATGGAGTCAGATGTTGTTGTTGGTATTCTAGTGTACCAGTAGATATGGAGTCAGATGTTGTTGTTGTTGGTATTCTAGTGTACCAGTAGAGATGGAGTCAGATGTTGTTGTTGTTGGTATTCTAGTGTACCAGTAGAGATGGAGTCAGATGTTGTCGTTGTTGGTATTCTAGTGTACCAGTAGAGATGGAGTCAGATGTTGTCGTTGTTGGTATTCTAGTGTACCAGTAGAGATGGTGTCAGATGTTGTTGTTGGTATTCTAGTGTACCAGTAGAGATGGAGTCAGATGTTGTTGTTGGTATTCTAGTGTACCAGTAGAGATGGAGAGTCAGATGTTGTTGTTGTTGTTATTCTAGTGTACCAGGAGAGATGGAGTCAGATGTTGTTGTTGTTGGTATTCTAGTGTACCACTAGAGATGGAGTCAGATGTTGTTGTTGGTATTCTAGTGTACCAGTAGAGATGGGGTCAGATGTTGTTGTTGTTGGTATTCTAGTGTACCAGTAGAGATGGAGTCCGATGTTGTTGTTGTTGGTATTCTAGTGTAACAGTAGAGATGGAGTCAGATGCTGTTGTTGGTATTCTAGTGTACCAGTAGAGATGGAGTCAGATGTTGTTGTTGGTGTTCTAGTGTACCAGTAGAGATGGAGTCAGATGTTGTTGCTGTTGGTATTCTAGTGTACCAGTAGAGATGGAGTCAGATGTTGTTGTTGGTATTCTAGTGTACCAGTAGAGATGGAGTCAGATGTTGTTGTTGTTGGTATTCTAGTGTACCAGTAGAGATGGAGTCAGATGTTGTTGTTGGTATTCTAGTGTATCAGTAGATATGGAGTCAGATGTTGTTGTTGTTGGTATTCTAGTGTACCAGTAGAGATGGAGTCAGATGTTGTTGTTGTTGGTATTCTAGTGTACCAGTAGAGATGGAGTCAGATGTTGTTGTTGTTGGTGTTCTAGTGTACCAGTAGAGATGGGGTCAGATGTTGTTATTGTTGGTATTCTAGTGTAACAGTAGATATGGAGTCAGATGTTGTTGTTGGTATTCTAGTGTACCAGTAGAGATGGAGTCAGATGTTGTTGTTGGTGTTCTAGTGTACCAGTAGAGATGGAGTCAGATTTTGTTGTTGTTGGTGTTCTAGTGTGCCAGTAGAGATGGGGTCAGATGTTGCTGTTGTTGGTGTTCTAGTGTACCAGTAGAGATGGAGTCAGATGTTGTTGTTGGTGGTGTTCTAGTGTACCAGTAGCGATGGAGTCAGATGTTGTTGTTGTTGGTATTCTAGTGTACCAGTAGAGATGGATTCAGATGTTGTTGTTGTTGTTGGTATTCTAGTGTACCAGTAGAGATGGAGAGTCAGATGTTGTTGTTGGTATTCTAGTGTACCAGTAGAGATAGAGTCAGATGTTGTTGTTGTTGGTGTTCTAGTGTACCAGTAGAGATGGAGTCAGATGTTGTTGTTGGTATTCTAGTGTACCAGTAGAGATGGAGTCAGATGTTGTTGTTGTTGGTGTTCTAGTGTACCAGTAGAGATGGAGAGTCAGATGTTGTTGTTGTTGTTGTTGTTGTTCTAGTGTACCAGTAGAGATGGAGTCAGATGTTGTTGTTGTTGTTGGTGTTCTAGTGTACCAGTAGAGATGGAGTCAGATGTTGTTGTTGTTGGTGGTGTTCTAGTGTACCAGTAGAGAGGGAGAGTCAGATGTTGTTGTTATTGTTGGTGTTCTAGTGTACCAGTAGAGATGGAGTCAGATGTTGTTGTTGGTGTTCTAGTGTACCAGTAGAGATGGAGTCAGATGTTGTTGTTGGTATTCTAGTGTACCAGTAGATATGGAGAGTCAGATGTTGTTGTTGATGTTGGTGTTCTAGTGTACCAGTAGAGATGGAGAGTCAGATGTTGTTGTTGGTGTTGGTGTTCTAGTGTACCAGTAGAGATGGAGTCAGATGTTGTTGTTGGTATTCTAGTGTACCAGTAGAGATTGAATCAGATGTTGTTGTTGGTATTCTAGTGTACCAGTAGAGATGGAGTCAGATGTTGTTGTTGTTGGTGTTCTAGTGTACCAGTAGAGATGGAGTCAGATGTTGTTGTTGTTGGTATTCTAGTGTACCAGTAGAGATGGAGTCAGATGTTGTTGTTGTTGGTGTTCTAGTGTACCAGTAGAGATGGGGTCAGATGTTGTTACTGTTGGTATTCTAGTGTACCAGTAGATATGGAGTCAGATGTTGTTGTTGGTGTTCTAGTGTACCAGTAGAGATTGAGTCAGATGTTGTTGTTGTTGGTATTCTAGTGTACCAGTAGAGATGGAGTCAGATGTTGTTGTTGTTGTTGGCATTCTAGTGTACCAGTAGAGAATGAGTCAGATGTTGTTGTTGTTGGTGTTCTAGTGTTCCAGTAGAGATGGAGTCAGATGTTGTTGTTGGTGGTGTTCTAATGTACCAGTAGAGATGGAGTCAGATGTTGTTGTTGTTGGTATTCTAGTGTACCAGTAGAGATGGATTCAGATGTTGTTGTTGTTGTTGTTGGTATTCTAGTGTACCAGTAGAGATGGAGAGTCAGATGTTGTTGTTGGTATTCTAGTGTACCAGTAGAGATGGAGTCAGATGTTGTTGTTGTTGGTGTTCTAGTGTACCAGTAGAGATGGAGTCAGATGTTGTTGTTGGTATTCTAGTGTACCAGTAGAGATGGAGTCAGATGTTGTTGTTGTTGGTGTTCTAGTGTACCAGTAGAGATGGAGAGTCAGATGTTGTTGTTGTTGTTGGTGTTCTAGTGTACCAGTAGAGATGGAGTCAGATGTTGTTGTTGTTGTTGGTGTTCTAGTGTACCAGTAGAGATGGAGTCAGATGTTGTTGTTGGTATTCTAGTGTACCAGTAGATATGGAGTCAGATGTTGTTGTTGTTGGTATTCTAGTGTACCAGTAGAGATGGAGTCAGATGTTGTTGTTGTTGGTATTCTAGTGTACCAGTAGAGATGGAGTCAGATGTTGTCGTTGTTGGTATTCTAGTGTACCAGTAGAGATGGAGTCAGATGTTGTCGTTGTTGGTATTCTAGTGTACCAGTAGAGATGGAGTCAGACGTTGTTGTTGGTATTCTAGTGTACCAGTAGAGATGGAGAGTCAGATGTTGTTGTTGTTGGTATTCTAGTGTACCAGTAGAGATGGAGTCAGATGTTGTTATTGTTGTTATTCTAGTGTACCCGTAGAGATGGAGTCAGATGTTGTCATTGTTGTTGGTATTCTAGTGTACTAGTAGAGATGGAGTCAGATGTTGTTGTTGTTGGTGTTCTAGTGTACCAGTAGAGATGGAGTCAGATGTTGTTGTTGGTATTCTAGTGTACCAGTAGAGATGGAGAGTCAGATGTTGTTGTTGGTATTCTAGTGTACCAGTAGAGATGGAGAGTCAGATGTTGTTGTTGGTGTTCTAGTGTACCAGTAGAGATGGAGTCAGATGTTGTTGTTGGTATTCTAGTGTACCAGTAGAGATGGGGTCAGATGTTGTTATTGTTGGTATTCTAGTGTAACAGTAGATATGGAGTCAGATGTTGTTGTTGGTATTCTAGTGTACCAGTAGATATGGAGTCAGATGTTGTTGTTGGTATTCTAGTGTTCCAGTAGAGATGGAGTCAGATGCTGTTGTTGTTGGTGTTCTAGTGTACCAGTAGAGATGGAGAGTCAGATGTTGTTGTTGTTGTTGTTGTTCTAGTGTACCAGTAGAGATGGAGTCAGATGTTGTTGTTGTTGTTGGTGTTCTAGTGTACCAGTAGAGATGGAGTCAGATGTTGTTGTTGTTGGTGGTGTTCTAGTGTACCAGTAGAGATGGAGTCAGATGTTGTTGTTGTTGGTATTCTAGTGTACCAGTAGAGATGGAGTCAGATGTTGTTGTTGGTGTTCTAGTGTACCATTAGAGATGGAGTCAGATGTTGTTGTTGGTATTCTAGTGTACCAGTAGAGATGGAGTCAGATGTTGTTGTTGGTATTCTAGTGTACCAGTAGAGATGGAGAGTCAGATGTTGTTGTTGGTGTTGGTGTTCTAGTGTACCAGTAGAGATGGAGTCAGATGTTGTTGTTGCTGTTGGTATTCTAGTGTACCAGTAGAGATGGGGTCAGATGTTGTTGTTGTTGGTATTCTAGTGTACCAGTAGAGATGGAGTCAGATGTTGTTGTTGGTGTTCTAGTGTACCAGTAGAGATGGAGTCAGATGTTGTTGTTGTTGGTATTCTAGTGTACCAGTAGAGATGGAGTCAGATGTTGTTGTTGTTGGTGTTCTAGTGTACCAGTAGAGATGGGGTCAGATGTTGTTATTGTTGGTATTCTAGTGTACCAGTAGATATGGAGTCAGATGTTGTTGTTGGTATTCTAGTGTACCAGTAGAGATGGAGTCAGATGTTGTTGTTGGTGTTATAGTGTACCAGTAGAGATTGAGTCAGATATTGTTGTTGTTGGTATTCTAGTGTACCAGTAGAGATGGAGTCAGATGTTGTTGTTGTTGGCATTCTAGTGTACCAGTAGAGAATGAGTCAGATGTTGTTGTTGTTGGTGTTCTAGTGTACCAGTAGAGATGGAGTCAGATGTTGTTGTTGGTGGTGTTCTAGTGTACCAGTAGAGATGGAGTCAGATGTTGTTGTTGTTGGTATTCTAGTGTACCAGTAGAGATGGATTCAGATGTTGTTGTTGTTGTTGGTATTCTAGTGTACCAGTAGATATGGAGTCAGATGTTGTTGTTGTTGGTATTCTAGTGTACCAGTAGAGATGGAGTCAGATGTTGTTGTTGTTGGTATTCTAGTGTACCAGTAGAGATGGAGTCAGATGTTGTCGTTGTTGGTATTCTAGTGTACCAGTAGAGATGGAGTCAGATGTTGTCGTTGTTGGTATTCTAGTGTACCAGTAGAGATGGAGTCAGACGTTGTTGTTGGTATTCTAGTGTACCAGTAGAGATGGAGAGTCAGATGTTGTTGTTGTTGGTATTCTAGTGTACCAGTAGAGATGGAGTCAGATGTTGTTGTTGGTATTCTAGTGTACCAGTAGAGATGGAGTCAGATGTTGTTGTTGTTGTTATTCTAGTGTACCCGTAGAGATGGAGTCAGATGTTGTCATTGTTGTTGGTATTCTAGTGTACTAGTAGAGATGGAGTCAGATGTTGTTGTTGTTGGTGTTCTAGTGTACCAGTAGAGATGGAGTCAGATGTTGTTGTTGGTATTCTAGTGTACCAGTAGAGATGGAGAGTCAGATGTTGTTGTTGGTGTTCTAGTGTACCAGTAGAGATGGAGTCAGATGTTGTTGTTGGTATTCTAGTGTACCAGTAGAGATGGGGTCAGATGTTGTTATTGTTGGTATTCTAGTGTAACAGTAGATATGGAGTCAGATGTTGTTGTTGGTATTCTAGTGTACCAGTAGATATGGAGTCAGATGTTGTTGTTGGTATTCTAGTGTACCAGTAGAGATGGAGTCAGATGTTGTTGTTGGTGTTCTAGTGTACCAGTAGAGATGGAGTCAGATGTTGTTGTTGGTATTCTAGTGTTCCAGTAGAGATGGAGTCAGATGCTGTTGTTGTTGGTGTTCTAGTGTACCAGTAGAGATGGAGAGTCAGATGTTGTTGTTGTTGTTGTTGTTCTAGTGTACCAGTAGAGATGGAGTCAGATGTTGTTGTTGTTGTTGGTGTTCTAGTGTACCAGTAGAGATGGAGTCAGATGTTGTTGTTGTTGGTGGTGTTCTAGTGTACCAGTAGAGAGGGAGAGTCAGATGTTGTTGTTATTGTTGGTGTTCTAGTGTACCAGTAGAGATGGAGTCAGATGTTGTTGTTGGTGTTCTAGTGTACCATTAGAGATGGAGTCAGATGTTGTTGTTGGTATTCTAGTGTACCAGTAGAGATGGAGTCAGATGTTGTTGTTGGTATTCTAGTGTACCAGTAGAGATGGAGAGTCAGATGTTGTTGTTGGTGTTGGTGTTCTAGTGTACCAGTAGAGATGGAGTCAGATGTTGTTGTTGCTGTTGGTATTCTAGTGTACCAGTAGAGATGGAGTCAGATGTTGTTGTTGTTGGTATTCTAGTGTACCAGTAGAGATGGATTCAGATGTTGTTGTTGTTGTTGGTATTCTAGTGTACCAGTAGAGATGGAGAGTCAGATGTTGTTGTTGGTATTCTAGTGTACCAGTAGAGATGGAGTCAGATGTTGTTGTTGTTGGTGTTCTAGTGTACCAGTAGAGATGGAGTCAGATGTTGTTTTTGTAGGTATTCTAGTGTACCAGTAGAGATGGATTCAGATGTTGTTGTTGTTGGTGTTCTAGTGTACCAGTAGAGATGGAGAGTCAGATGTTGTTGTTGTTGGTGGTGTTCTAGTGTACCAGTAGAGATGGAGTCAGATGTTGTTGTTGTTGTTGGTGTTCTAGTGTACCAGTAGAGATGGAGTCAGATGTTGTTGTTGGTGTTCTAGTGTACCAGTAGAGATGGAGTCAGATGTTGTTGTTGGTATTCTTAGTGTACCAGTAGAGATGGAGTCAGATGTTGTTGTTGGTATTCTAGTGTACCAGTAGAGATGGGGAGTCAGATGTTGTTGTTGGTGTTCTAGTGTACCAGTAGAGATGGAGTCAGATGTTGTTGTTGTTGGTATTCTAGTGTACCAGTAGAGATGGAGTCAGATGTTGTTGTTAGTGTTCTAGTGTACCAGTAGACATGGAGTCAGATGTTGTTGTTAGTGTTCTAGTGTACCAGTAGAGATGGAGTCAGATGTTGTTGTTGGTATTCTAGTGTACCAGTAGAGATGGAGAGTCAGATGTTGTTGTTGTTGGTATTCTAGTGTACCAGTAGAGATGGAGTCAGATGTTGTTGTTGGTATTCTAGTGTACCAGTAGAGATGGAGTCAGATGTTGTTGTTGTTGTTATTCTAGTGTACCAGTAGAGATGGAGTCAGATGTTGTTGTTGTTGTTGGTATTCTAGTGTACTAGTAGAGATGGAGTCAGATGTTGTTGTTGTTGGTGTTCTAGTGTACCAGTAGAGATGGAGTCAGATGTTGTTGTTGGTATTCTAGTGTACCAGTAGAGATGGGGTCAGATGTTGTTATTGTTGGTATTCTAGTGTAACAGTAGAGATGGAGTCAGATGTTGTTGTTGGTATTCTAGTGTACCAGTAGATATGGAGTCAGATGTTGTTGTTGGTGTTCTAGTGTACCAGTAGAGATGGAGTCAGATGTTGTTGTTGGTATTCTAGTGTACCAGTAGAGATGGAGAGTCAGATGTTGTTGTTGGTGTTCTAGTGTACCAGTAGAGATGGAGTCAGATGTTGTTGTTTGTATTCTAGTGTACCAGTAGAGATGGGGTCAGATGTTGTTATTGTTGGTATTCTAGTGTAACAGTAGATATGGAGTCAGATGTTGTTGTTGGTATTCTAGTGTACCAGTAGATATGGAGTCAGATGTTGTTGTTGGTGGTGTTCTAGTGTACCAGTAGAGATGGAGTCAGATGTTGTTGTTGTTGGTATTCTAGTGTACCAGTAGAGATGGATTCAGATGTTGTTGTTGTTGTTGGTATTCTAGTGTACCAGTAGATATGGAGTCAGATGTTGTTGTTGTTGGTATTCTAGTGTACCAGTAGAGATGGAGTCAGATGTTGTTGTTGTTGGTATTCTAGTGTACCAGTAGAGATGGAGTCAGATGTTGTCGTTGTTGGTATTCTAGTGTACCAGTAGAGATGGAGTCAGATGTTGTCGTTGTTGGTATTCTAGTGTACCAGTAGAGATGGAGTCAGACGTTGTTGTTGGTATTCTAGTGTACCAGTAGAGATGGAGAGTCAGATGTTGTTGTTGTTGGTATTCTAGTGTACCAGTAGAGATGGAGTCAGATGTTGTTGTTGGTATTCTAGTGTACCAGTAGAGATGGAGTCAGATGTTGTTGTTGTTGTTATTCTAGTGTACCCGTAGAGATGGAGTCAGATGTTGTCATTGTTGTTGGTATTCTAGTGTACTAGTAGAGATGGAGTCAGATGTTGTTGTTGTTGGTGTTCTAGTGTACCAGTAGAGATGGAGTCAGATGTTGTTGTTGGTATTCTAGTGTACCAGTAGAGATGGAGAGTCAGATGTTGTTGTTGGTGTTCTAGTGTACCAGTAGAGATGGAGTCAGATGTTGTTGTTGGTATTCTAGTGTACCAGTAGAGATGGGGTCAGATGTTGTTATTGTTGGTATTCTAGTGTAACAGTAGATATGGAGTCAGATGTTGTTGTTGGTATTCTAGTGTACCAGTAGATATGGAGTCAGATGTTGTTGTTGGTATTCTAGTGTACCAGTAGAGATGGAGTCAGATGTTGTTGTTGGTGTTCTAGTGTACCAGTAGAGATGGAGTCAGATGTTGTTGTTGGTATTCTAGTGTTCCAGTAGAGATGGAGTCAGATGCTGTTGTTGTTGGTGTTCTAGTGTACCAGTAGAGATGGAGAGTCAGATGTTGTTGTTGTTGTTGTTGTTCTAGTGTACCAGTAGAGATGGAGTCAGATGTTGTTGTTGTTGTTGGTGTTCTAGTGTACCAGTAGAGATGGAGTCAGATGTTGTTGTTGTTGGTGGTGTTCTAGTGTACCAGTAGAGAGGGAGAGTCAGATGTTGTTGTTATTGTTGGTGTTCTAGTGTACCAGTAGAGATGGAGTCAGATGTTGTTGTTGGTGTTCTAGTGTACCATTAGAGATGGAGTCAGATGTTGTTGTTGGTATTCTAGTGTACCAGTAGAGATGGAGTCAGATGTTGTTGTTGGTATTCTAGTGTACCAGTAGAGATGGAGAGTCAGATGTTGTTGTTGGTGTTGGTGTTCTAGTGTACCAGTAGAGATGGAGTCAGATGTTGTTGTTGTTGGTATTCTAGTGTACCAGTAGAGATGGATTCAGATGTTGTTGTTGTTGTTGGTATTCTAGTGTACCAGTAGAGATGGAGAGTCAGATGTTGTTGTTGGTATTCTAGTGTACCAGTAGAGATGGAGTCAGATGTTGTTGTTGTTGGTGTTCTAGTGTACCAGTAGAGATGGAGTCAGATGTTGTTGTTGTAGGTATTCTAGTGTACCAGTAGAGATGGATTCAGATGTTGTTGTTGTTGGTGTTCTAGTGTACCAGTAGAGATGGAGAGTCAGATGTTGTTGTTGTTGGTGGTGTTCTAGTGTACCAGTAGAGATGGAGTCAGATGTTGTTGTTGTTGTTGGTGTTCTAGTGTACCAGTAGAGATGGAGTCAGATGTTGTTGTTGGTATTCTTAGTGTACCAGTAGAGATGGAGTCAGATGTTGTTGTTGGTATTCTAGTGTACCAGTAGAGATGGAGTCAGATGTTGTTGTTGGTATTCTAGTGTACCAGTAGAGATGGGGAGTCAGATGTTGTTGTTGGTGTTCTAGTGTACCAGTAGAGATGGAGTCAGATGTTGTTGTTGTTGGTATTCTAGTGTACCAGTAGAGATGGAGTCAGATGTTGTTGTTAGTGTTCTAGTGTACCAGTAGACATGGAGTCAGATGTTGTTGTTAGTGTTCTAGTGTACCAGTAGAGATGGAGTCAGATGTTGTTGTTGGTATTCTAGTGTACCAGTAGAGATGGAGAGTCAGATGTTGTTGTTGTTGGTATTCTAGTGTACCAGTAGAGATGGAGTCAGATGTTGTTGTTGGTATTCTAGTGTACCAGTAGAGATGGAGTCAGATGTTGTTGTTGTTGTTATTCTAGTGTACCAGTAGAGATGGAGTCAGATGTTGTTGTTGTTGTTGGTATTCTAGTGTACCAGTAGAGATGGAGAGTCAGATGTTGTTGTTGGTGTTCTAGTGTACCAGTAGAGATGGAGTCAGATGTTGTTGTTTGTATTCTAGTGTACCAGTAGAGATGGGGTCAGATGTTGTTATTGTTGGTATTCTAGTGTAACAGTAGATATGGAGTCAGATGTTGTTGTTGGTATTCTAGTGTACCAGTAGATATGGAGTCAGATGTTGTTGTTGGTATTCTAGTGTACCAGTAGAGATGGAGTCAGATGTTGTTGTTGGTGTTCTAGTGTACCAGTAGAGATGGAGTCAGATGTTGTTGTTGTTGGTGTTCTAGTGTACCAGTAGAGATGGGGTCAGATGTTGTTATTGTTGGTATTCTAGTGTACCAGTAGAGATGGAGTCAGATGTTGTTGTTGTTGGTGTTCTAGTGTACCAGTAGAGATGGGGTCAGATGTTGTTATTGTTGGTATTCTAGTGTACCAGTAGATATGGAGTCAGATGTTGTTGTTGGTATTCTAGTGTACCAGTAGATATGGAGTCAGATGTTGTTGTTGGTATTCTAGTGTACCAGTAGAGATGGAGTCAGATGTTGTTGTTGGTGTTCTAGTGTACCAGTAGAGATGGAGTCAGATGTTGTTGTTGGTGGTGTTCTAGTGTACCAGTAGAGATGGAGTCAGATGTTGTTGTTGTTGGTATTCTAGTGTACCAGTAGAGATGGATTCAGATGTTGTTGTTGTTGTTGGTATTCTATTGTACCAGTAGATATGGAGAGTCAGATGTTGTTGTTGGTATTCTAGTGTACCAGTAGAGATGGAGTCAGATGTTGTTGTTGTTGGTGTTCTACTGTACCAGTAGAGATGGAGTCAGATGCTGTTGTTGGTATTCTAGTGTACCAGTAGAGATGGAGTCAGATGTTGTTGTTGTTGGTGTTCTAGTGTACCAGTAGAGATGGAGAGTCAGATGTTGTTGTTGTTGTTGGTGTTCTAGTGTACCAGTAGAGATGGAGTCAGATGTTGTTGTTGTTGTTGGTGTTCTAGTGTACCAGTAGAGATGGAGTCAGATGTTGTTGTTGTTGGTGGTGTTCTAGTGTACCAGTAGAGATGGAGAGTCAGATGTTGTTGTTGTTGTTGGTGTTCTAGTGTACCAGTAGAGATGGAGTCAGATGTTGTTGTTGTTGTTGGTGTTCTAGTGTACCAGTAGAGATGGAGTCAGATGTTGTTGTTGGTGTTCTAGTGTACCAGTAGAGATGGAGTCAGATGTTGTTGTTGGTATTCTTAGTGTACCAGTAGAGATGGAGTCAGATGTTGTTGTTGGTATTCTAGTGTACCAGTAGAGATGGGGAGTCAGATGTTGTTGTTGGTGTTCTAGTGTACCAGTAGAGATGGAGTCAGATGTTGTTGTTGTTGGTATTCTAGTGTACCAGTAGAGATGGAGTCAGATGTTGTTGTTAGTGTTCTAGTGTACCAGTAGACATGGAGTCAGATGTTGTTGTTAGTGTTCTAGTGTACCAGTAGAGATGGAGTCAGATGTTGTTGTTGGTATTCTAGTGTACCAGTAGAGATGGAGAGTCAGATGTTGTTGTTGTTGGTATTCTAGTGTACCAGTAGAGATGGAGTCAGATGTTGTTGTTGGTATTCTAGTGTACCAGTAGAGATGGAGTCAGATGTTGTTGTTGTTGTTATTCTAGTGTACCAGTAGAGATGGAGTCAGATGTTGTTGTTGCTGTTGGTATTCTAGTGTACTAGTAGAGATGGAGTCAGATGTTGTTGTTGTTGGTGTTCTAGTGTACCAGTAGAGATGGAGTCAGATGTTGTTGTTGGTATTCTAGTGTACCAGTAGAGATGGAGAGTCAGATGTTGTTGTTGGTGTTCTAGTGTACCAGTAGAGATGGAGTCAGATGTTGTTGTTTGTATTCTAGTGTACCAGTAGAGATGGGGTCAGATGTTGTTGTTGGTATTCTAGTGTACCAGTAGAGATGGAGTCAGATGTTGTTGTTGGTATTCTAGTGTACCAGTAGATATGGAGTCAGATGTTGTTGTTGGTATTCTAGTGTACCAGTAGATATGGAGTCAGATGTTGTTGTTGGTATTCTAGTGTACCAGTAGAGATGGAGTCAGATGTTGTTGTTGGTGTTCTAGTGTACCAGTAGAGATGGAGTCAGATGTTGTTGTTGTTGGTGTTCTAGTGTACCAGTAGAGATGGGGTCAGATGTTGTTATTGTTGGTATTCTAGTGTACCAGTAGAGATGGAGTCAGATGTTGTTGTTGTTGGTGTTCTAGTGTACCAGTAGAGATGGGGTCAGATGTTGTTATTGTTGGTATTCTAGTGTACCAGTAGATATGGAGTCAGATGTTGTTGTTGGTATTCTAGTGTACCAGTAGATATGGAGTCAGATGTTGTTGTTGGTATTCTAGTGTACCAGTAGAGATGGAGTCAGATGTTGTTGTTGGTGTTCTAGTGTACCAGTAGAGATGGAGTCAGATGTTGTTGTTGGTGGTGTTCTAGTGTACCAGTAGAGATGGAGTCAGATGTTGTTGTTGTTGGTATTCTAGTGTACCAGTAGAGATGGATTCAGATGTTGTTGTTGTTGTTGGTATTCTAGTGTACCAGTAGATATGGAGAGTCAGATGTTGTTGTTGGTATTCTAGTGTACCAGTAGAGATGGAGTCAGATGTTGTTGTTGTTGGTGTTCTACTGTACCAGTAGAGATGGAGTCAGATGCTGTTGTTGGTATTCTAGTGTACCAGTAGAGATGGAGTCAGATGTTGTTGTTGTTGGTGTTCTAGTGTACCAGTAGAGATGGAGAGTCAGATGTTGTTGTTGTTGTTGGTGTTCTAGTGTACCAGTAGAGATGGAGTCAGATGTTGTTGTTGTTGTTGGTGTTCTAGTGTACCAGTAGAGATGGAGTCAGATGTTGTTGTTGTTGGTGGTGTTCTAGTGTACCAGTAGAGATGGAGTCAGATGTTGTTGTTGTTGGTATTCTAGTGTACCAGTAGAGATGGAGTCAGATGTTGTTGTTGTTGGTATTCTAGTGTACCAGTAGAGATGGAGTCAGATGTTGTTGTTGTTGGTGTTGTAGTGTACCAGTAGAGATGGGGAGTCAGATGTTGTTGTTGGTGTTCTAGTGTACCAGTAGAGATGGAGTCAGATGTTGTTGTTGTTGGTATTCTAGTGTACCAGTAGAGATGGAGTCAGATGGTGTTGTTAGTGTTCTAGTGTACCAGTAGAGATGGAGTCAGATGTTGTTGTTAGTGTTCTAGTGTACCAGTAGAGATGGAGTCAGATGTTGTTGTTGGTATTCTAGTGTACCAGTAGAGATGGAGAGTCAGATGTTGTTGTTGTTGGTATTCTAGTGTACCAGTAGAGATGGAGTCAGATGTTGTTGTTGGTATTCTAGTGTACCAGTAGATATGGAGAGTCAGATGTTGTTGTTGGTATTCTAGTGTACCAGTAGAGATGGAGTCAGATGTTGTTGTTGGTATTCTAGTGTACCAGTAGAGATGGAGTCAGATGTTGTTGTTGTTGGCATTCTAGTGTACCAGTAGAGAATGAGTCAGATGTTGTTGTTGTTGGTGTTCTAGTGTACCAGTAGAGATGGAGTCAGATGTTGTTGTTGGTGGTGTTCTAGTGTACCAGTAGAGATGGAGTCAGATGTTGTTGTTGTTGGTATTCTAGTGTACCAGTAGAGATGGATTCAGATGTTGTTGTTGTTGTTGGTATTCTAGTGTACCAGTAGATATGGAGTCAGATGTTGTTGTTGTTGGTATTCTAGTGTACCAGTAGAGATGGAGTCAGATGTTGTTGTTGTTGGTATTCTAGTGTACCAGTAGAGATGGAGTCAGATGTTGTCGTTGTTGGTATTCTAGTGTACCAGTAGAGATGGAGTCAGATGTTGTCGTTGTTGGTATTCTAGTGTACCAGTAGAGATGGAGTCAGACGTTGTTGTTGGTATTCTAGTGTACCAGTAGAGATGGAGAGTCAGATGTTGTTGTTGTTGGTATTCTAGTGTACCAGTAGAGATGGAGTCAGATGTTGTTGTTGGTATTCTAGTGTACCAGTAGAGATGGAGTCAGATGTTGTTGTTGTTGTTATTCTAGTGTACCCGTAGAGATGGAGTCAGATGTTGTCATTGTTGTTGGTATTCTAGTGTACTAGTAGAGATGGAGTCAGATGTTGTTGTTGTTGGTGTTCTAGTGTACCAGTAGAGATGGAGTCAGATGTTGTTGTTGGTATTCTAGTGTACCAGTAGAGATGGAGAGTCAGATGTTGTTGTTGGTGTTCTAGTGTACCAGTAGAGATGGAGTCAGATGTTGTTGTTGGTATTCTAGTGTACCAGTAGAGATGGGGTCAGATGTTGTTATTGTTGGTATTCTAGTGTAACAGTAGATATGGAGTCAGATGTTGTTGTTGGTATTCTAGTGTACCAGTAGATATGGAGTCAGATGTTGTTGTTGGTATTCTAGTGTACCAGTAGAGATGGAGTCAGATGTTGTTGTTGGTGTTCTAGTGTACCAGTAGAGATGGAGTCAGATGTTGTTGTTGGTATTCTAGTGTTCCAGTAGAGATGGAGTCAGATGCTGTTGTTGTTGGTGTTCTAGTGTACCAGTAGAGATGGAGAGTCAGATGTTGTTGTTGTTGTTGTTGTTCTAGTGTACCAGTAGAGATGGAGTCAGATGTTGTTGTTGTTGTTGGTGTTCTAGTGTACCAGTAGAGATGGAGTCAGATGTTGTTGTTGGTGTTCTAGTGTACCATTAGAGATGGAGTCAGATGTTGTTGTTGGTATTCTAGTGTACCAGTAGAGATGGAGTCAGATGTTGTTGTTGGTATTCTAGTGTACCAGTAGAGATGGAGAGTCAGATGTTGTTGTTGGTGTTGGTGTTCTAGTGTACCAGTAGAGATGGAGTCAGATGTTGTTGTTGCTGTTGGTATTCTAGTGTACCAGTAGAGATGGAGTCAGATGTTGTTGTTGTTGGTATTCTAGTGTACCAGTAGAGATGGAGTCAGATGTTGTTGTTGGTGTTATAGTGTACCAGTAGAGATGGAGTCAGATGTTGTTGTTGTTGTTGGTGTTCTAGTGTACCAGTAGAGATGGAGTCAGATGTTGTTGTTGTTGGTGGTGTTCTAGTGTACCAGTAGAGAGGGAGAGTCAGATGTTGTTGTTATTGTTGGTGTTCTAGTGTACCAGTAGAGATGGAGTCAGATGTTGTTGTTGGTGTTCTAGTGTACCAGTAGATATGGAGTCAGATGTTGTTGTTGTTGTTGGTGTTCTAGTGTACCAGTAGAGATGGAGTCAGATGTTGTTGTTGTTGGTGGTGTTCTAGTGTACCAGTAGAGAGGGAGAGTCAGATGTTGTTGTTGTTGGTGTTCTAGTGTACCAGTAGAGATGGAGTCAGATGTTGTTGTTGGTATTCTAGTGTACCAGTAGAGATGGAGAGTCAGATGTTGTTGTTGGTGTTCTAGTGTACCAGTAGAGATGGAGTCAGATGTTGTTGTTGGTATTCTAGTGTACCAGTAGAGATGGGGTCAGATGTTGTTATTGTTGGTATTCTAGTGTAACAGTAGATATGGAGTCAGATGTTGTTGTTGGTATTCTAGTGTACCAGTAGATATGGAGTCAGATGTTGTTGTTGGTATTCTAGTGTACCAGTAGAGATGGAGTCAGATGTTGTTGTTGGTGTTCTAGTGTACCAGTAGAGATGGAGTCAGATGTTGTTGTTGGTATTCTAGTGTTCCAGTAGAGATGGAGTCAGATGCTGTTGTTGTTGGTGTTCTAGTGTACCAGTAGAGATGGAGAGTCAGATGTTGTTGTTGTTGTTGTTGTTCTAGTGTACCAGTAGAGATGGAGTCAGATGTTGTTGTTGTTGTTGGTGTTCTAGTGTACCAGTAGAGATGGAGTCAGATGTTGTTGTTGGTGTTCTAGTGTACCATTAGAGATGGAGTCAGATGTTGTTGTTGGTATTCTAGTGTACCAGTAGAGATGGAGTCAGATGTTGTTGTTGGTATTCTAGTGTACCAGTAGAGATGGAGAGTCAGATGTTGTTGTTGGTGTTGGTGTTCTAGTGTACCAGTAGAGATGGAGTCAGATGTTGTTGTTGCTGTTGGTATTCTAGTGTACCAGTAGAGATGGAGTCAGATGTTGTTGTTGTTGGTATTCTAGTGTACCAGTAGAGATGGAGTCAGATGTTGTTGTTGGTGTTATAGTGTACCAGTAGAGATGGAGTCAGATGTTGTTGTTGTTGTTGGTGTTCTAGTGTACCAGTAGAGATGGAGTCAGATGTTGTTGTTGTTGGTGGTGTTCTAGTGTACCAGTAGAGAGGGAGAGTCAGATGTTGTTGTTATTGTTGGTGTTCTAGTGTACCAGTAGAGATGGAGTCAGATGTTGTTGTTGGTGTTCTAGTGTACCAGTAGATATGGAGTCAGATGTTGTTGTTGGTATTCTAGTGTACCATTAGAGATGGAGTCAGATGTTGTTGTTGGTATTCTAGTGTACCAGTAGAGATGGAGTCAGATGTTGTTGTTGGTATTCTAGTGTACCAGTAGAGATGGAGTCAGATGTTGGTGTTGGTGTTCTAGTGTACCAGTAGAGATGGAGTCAGATGTTGTTGTTGCTGTTGGTATTCTAGTGTACCAGTAGAGATGGAGTCAGATGTTGTTGTTGTTGGTATTCTAGTGTACCAGTAGAGATGGAGTCAGATGTTGTTGTTGTTGGTGTTCTAGTGTACCAGTAGAGATGGGGTCAGATGTTGTTATTGTTGGTATTCTAGTGTACCAGTAGATATGGAGTCAGATGTTGTTGTTGGTATTCTAGTGTACCAGTAGAGATGGAGTCAGATGTTGTTGTTGGTGTTATAGTGTACCAGTAGAGATGGAGTCAGATGTTGTTGTTGTTGTTGGTGTTCTAGTGTACCAGTAGAGATGGAGTCAGATGTTGTTGTTGTTGGTGGTGTTCTAGTGTACCAGTAGAGATGGAGTCAGATGTTGTTGTTGTTGGTATTCTAGTGCACCAGTAGAGATGGAGTCAGATGTTGTTGTTGTTGGTGTTCTAGTGTACCAGTAGAGATGGGGTCAGATGTTGTTATTGTTGGTATTCTAGTGTACCAGTAGAGATGGAGTCAGATGTTGTTGTTGGTATTCTAGTGTACCAGTAGAGATGGAGTCAGATGTTGTTGTTGGTGTTCTAGTGTACCAGTAGAGATGGAGTCAGATGTTGTTGTTGGTGTTCTAGTGTACCATTAGAGATGGAGTCAGATGTTGTTGTTGGTATTCTAGTGTACCAGTAGAGATGGAGTCAGATGTTGTTGTTGGTATTCTAGTGTACCAGTAGAGATGGAGAGTCAGATGTTGTTGTTGTTGTTGGTATTCTAGTGTACCAGTAGAGATGGAGTCAGATGTTGTTGTTGCTGTTGGTATTCTAGTGTACCATTAGAGATGGAGTCAGATGTTGTTGTTGTTGGTATTCTAGTGTACCAGTAGAGATGGAGTCAGATGTTGTTGTTGGTGTTCTAGTGTACCAGTAGAGATGGAGTCAGATGTTGTTGTTGTTGGTGTTCTAGTGTACCAGTAGAGATGGGGTCAGATGTTGTTATTGTTGGTATTCTAGTGTACCAGTAGATATGGAGTCAGATGTTGTTGTTGGTATTCTAGTGTACCAGTAGAGATGGAGTCAGATGTTGTTGTTGGTGTTATAGTGTACCAGTAGAGATTGAGTCAGATGTTGTTGTTGTTGGTATTCTAGTGTACCAGTAGAGATGGAGTCAGATGTTGTTGTTGTTGGCATTCTAGTGTACCAGTAGAGAATGAGTCAGATGTTGTTGTTGTTGGTATTCTAGTGTACCAGTAGAGATGGATTCAGATGTTGTTGTTGGTGGTGTTCTAGTGTACCAGTAGAGATGGAGAGTCAGATGTTGTTGTTGGTATTCTAGTGTACCAGTAGAGATGGAGTCAGATGTTGTTGTTGTTGGTGTTCTAGTGTACCAGTAGAGATGGAGTCAGATGTTGTTGTTGTAGGTATTCTAGTGTACCAGTAGAGATGGATTCAGATGTTGTTGTTGTTGGTGTTCTAGTGTACCAGTAGAGATGGAGAGTCAGATGTTGTTGTTGTTGGTGGTGTTCTAGTGTACCAGTAGAGATGGAGTCAGATGTTGTTGTTGTTGTTGTTGGTGTTCTAGTGTACCAGTAGAGATGGAGTCAGATGTTGTTGTTGATGTTCTAGTGTACCAGTAGAGATGGAGTCAGATGTTGTTGTTGGTATTCTTAGTGTACCAGTAGAGATGGAGTCAGATGTTGTTGTTGGTATTCTAGTGTACCAGTAGAGATGGGGAGTCAGATGTTGTTGTTGGTGTTCTAGTGTACCAGTAGAGATGGAGTCAGATGTTGTTGTTGTTGGTATTCTAGTGTACCAGTAGAGATGGAGTCAGATGTTGTTGTTAGTGTTCTAGTGTACCAGTAGAGATGGAGTCAGATGTTGTTGTTGGTATTCTAGTGTACCAGTAGAGATGGAGAGTCAGATGTTGTTGTTGTTGGTATTCTAGTGTACCAGTAGAGATGGAGTCAGATGTTGTTGTTGGTGTTCTAGTGTACCAGTAGAGATGGAGTCAGATGTTGTTGTTGGTGTTCTAGTGTACCAGTAGAGATGGAGTCAGATGTTGTTGTTGGTATTCTAGTGTACCAGTAGAGATGGAGTCAGATGTTGTTTTTGGTATTCTAGTGTACCAGTAGAGATGGAGAGTCAGAGGTTGTTGTTGGTGTTAATGTTCTAGTGTACCAGTAGAGATGGAGTCAGATGTTGTTGTTGCTGTTGGTATTCTAGTGTACCAGTAGAGATGGAGTCAGATGTTGTTGTTGTTGGTATTCTAGTGTACCAGTAGAGATGGAGTCAGATGTTGTTGTTGTTGGTGTTCTAGTGTACCAGTAGAGATGGGGTCAGATGTTGTTATTGTTGGTATTCTAGTGTACCAGTAGATATGGAGTCAGATGTTGTTGTTGGTATTCTAGTGTACCAGTAGATATGGAGTCAGATATTCTTGTTGATATTCTAGTGTACCAGTAGAGATGGAGTCAGATGTTGTTGTTGGTGTTCTAGTGTACCAGTAGAGATTGAATCAGATGTTGTTGTTGGTATTCTAGTGTACCAGTAGAGATGGAGTCAGATGTTGTTGTTGTTGGTATTCTAGTGTACCAGTAGAGATGGAGTCAGATGTTGTTGTTGTTGGTGTTCTAGTGTACCAGTAGAGATGGAGTCAGATGTTTTGTTGTTGGTGTTGTTCTAGTGTACCAGTAGAGATGGAGTCAGATGTTGTTGTTGCTGGTATTCTAGTGTACCAGTAGAGATGGAGAGTCAGATGTTGTTGTTGGTATTCTAGTGTACCAGTAGAGATGGAGTCAGATGTTGTTGTTGTTGGTGTTCTAGTGTACCAGTAGAGATGGAGTCAGATGTTGTTGTTGGTATTCTAGTGTACCAGTAGAGATGGAGTCAGATGTTGTTGTTGTTGGTGTTCTAGTGTACCAGTAGAGATGGAGAGTCAGATGTTGTTGTTGTTGTTGGTGTTCTAGTGTACCAGTAGAGATGGAGTCAGATGTTGTTGATGTTGTTGGTGTTCTAGTGTACCAGTAGAGATGGAGTCAGATGTTGTTGTTGGTGTTCTAGTGTACCAGTAAAGATGGAGTCAGATGTTGTTGTTGTTGTTGGTATTCTAGTGTACCAGTAGAGATGGAGTCAGATGTTGTTGTTAGTGTTCTAGTGTACCAGTAGATATGGAGTCAGATGTTGTTGTTGGTATTCTAGTGTACCAGTAGAGATGGAGTCAGATGTTGTTGTTGGTGTTCTAGTGTACCAGTAGAGATGGAGTCAGATGTTGTTGTTGTTGGTGTTCTAGTGTACCAGTAGAGATGGAGTCAGATGTTGTTGTTGGTGGTGTTCTAGTGTACCAGTAGAGATGGAGTCAGATGTTGTTGTTGTTGGTATTCTAGTGTACCAGTAGAGATGGATTCAGATGTTGTTGTTGTTGTTGGTATTCTAGTGTACCAGTAGAGATGGAGTCAGATGTTGTTGTTGGTATTCTAGTGTACCAGTAGAGATGGGGTCAGATGTTGTTATTGTTGGTATTCTAGTGTAACAGTAGATATGGAGTCAGATGTTGTTGTTGGTATTCTAGTGTACCAGTAGATATGGAGTCAGATGTTGTTGTTGGTATTCTAGTGTACCAGTAGAGATGGAGTCAGATGTTGTTGTTGGTGTTCTAGTGTACCAGTAGAGATGGAGTCAGATGTTGTTGTTGGTGTTCTAGTGTACCAGTAGAGATGGAGTCAGATGTTGTTGTTGTTGGTGTTCTAGTGTACCAGTAGAGATGGAGTCAGATGTTGTTGTTGGTGTTCTAGTGTACCAGTAGAGATGGAGTCAGATGTTGTTGTTGGTATTCTAGTGTACCAGTAGAGATGGAGTCAGATGCTGTTTTTGGTATTCTAGTGTACCAGTAGAGATGGAGAGTCAGAGGTTGTTGTTGGTGTTAATGTTCTAGTGTACCAGTAGAGATGGAGTCAGATGTTGTTGTTGTTGGTATTCTAGTGTACCAGTAGAGATGGAGTCAGATGTTGTTGTTGTTGGTGTTCTAGTGTACCAGTAGAGATGGGGTCAGATGTTGTTATTGTTGGTATTCTAGTGTACCAGTAGATATGGAGTCAGATGTTGTTGTTGGTATTCTAGTGTACCAGTAGATATGGAGTCAGATATTCTTGTTGATATTCTAGTGTACCAGTAGAGATGGAGTCAGATGTTGTTGTTGGTGTTCTAGTGTACCAGTAGAGATTGAATCAGATGTTGTTGTTGGTATTCTAGTGTACCAGTAGAGATGGAGTCAGATGTTGTTGTTGTTGGTATTCTAGTGTACCAGTAGAGATGGAGTCAGATGTTGTTGTTGTTGGTGTTCTAGTGTACCAGTAGAGATGGAGTCAGATGTTGTTGTTGGTGGTGTTCTAGTGTACCAGTAGAGATGGAGTCAGATGTTGTTGTTGTTGGTATTCTAGTGTACCAGTAGAGATGGAGAGTCAGATGTTGTTGTTGGTATTCTAGTGTACCAGTAGAGATGGAGTCAGATGTTGTTGTTGTTGGTGTTCTAGTGTACCAGTAGAGATGGAGTCAGATGTTGTTGTTGGTATTCTAGTGTACCAGTAGAGATGGAGTCAGATGTTGTTGTTGTTGGTGTTCTAGTGTACCAGTAGAGATGGAGAGTCAGATGTTGTTGTTGTTGTTGGTGTTCTAGTGTACCAGTAGAGATGGAGTCAGATGTTGTTGATGTTGTTGGTGTTCTAGTGTACCAGTAGAGATGGAGTCAGATGTTGTTGTTGGTGTTCTAGTGTACCAGTAAAGATGGAGTCAGATGTTGTTGTTGTTGTTGTTGGTATTCTAGTGTACCAGTAGAGATGGAGTCAGATGTTGTTGTTAGTGTTCTAGTGTACCAGTAGATATGGAGTCAGATGTTGTTGTTGGTATTCTAGTGTACCAGTAGAGATGGAGTCAGATGTTGTTGTTGGTGTTCTAGTGTACCAGTAGAGATGGAGTCAGATGTTGTTGTTGTTGGTGTTCTAGTGTACCAGTAGAGATGGAGTCAGATGTTGTTGTTGTTGGTGTTCTAGTGTACCAGTAGAGATGGAGTCAGATGTTGTTGTTGGTGGTGTTCTAGTGTACCAGTAGAGATGGAGTCAGATGTTGTTGTTGTTGGTATTCTAGTGTACCAGTAGAGATGGATTCAGATGTTGTTGTTGTTGTTGGTATTCTAGTGTACCAGTAGAGATGGAGTCAGATGTTGTTGTTGGTATTCTAGTGTACCAGTAGAGATGGGGTCAGATGTTGTTATTGTTGGTATTCTAGTGTAACAGTAGATATGGAGTCAGATGTTGTTGTTGGTATTCTAGTGTACCAGTAGATATGGAGTCAGATGTTGTTGTTGGTATTCTAGTGTACCAGTAGAGATGGAGTCAGATGTTGTTGTTGGTGTTCTAGTGTACCAGTAGAGATGGAGTCAGATGTTGTTGTTGGTGTTCTAGTGTACCAGTAGAGATGGAGTCAGATGTTGTTGTTGTTGGTGTTCTAGTGTACCAGTAGAGATGGAGTCAGATGTTGTTGTTGTTGGTATTCTAGTGTACCAGTAGAGATGGAGTCAGATGTTGTTGTTGTTGGTGTTCTAGTGTACCAGTAGAGATGGGGTCAGATGTTGTTACTGTTGGTATTCTAGTGTACCAGTAGATATGGAGTCAGATGTTGTTGTTGGTGTTCTAGTGTACCAGTAGAGATGGAGTCAGATGTTGTTGTTGTTGGTGGTGTTCTAGTGTACCAGTAGAGATGGAGAGTCAGATGTTGTTGTTGGTGTTGGTGTTCTAGTGTACCAGTAGAGATGGAGTCAGATGTTGTTGTTGCTGTTGGTATTCTAGTGTACCAGTAGAGATGGAGTCAGATGTTGTTGTTGTTGGTATTCTAGTGTACCAGTAGAGATGGAGTCAGATGTTGTTGTTGTTGGTGTTCTAGTGTACCAGTAGAGATGGGGTCAGATGTTGTTATTGTTGGTATTCTAGTGTACTAGTAGATATGGAGTCAGATGTTGTTGTTGGTATTCTAGTGTACCAGTAGATATGGAGTCAGATGTTGTTGTTGGTATTCTAGTGTACCAGTAGAGATGGAGTCAGATGTTGTTGTTGGTGTTCTAGTGTACCAGTAGAGATTGAGTCAGATGTTGTTGTTGTTGGTATTCTAGTGTACCAGTAGAGATGGAGTCAGATGTTGTTGTTGTTGGCATTCTAGTGTACCAGTAGAGAATGAGTCAGATGTTGTTGTTGTTGGTGTTCTAGTGTACCAGTAGAGATGGAGTCAGATGTTGTTGTTGGTGGTGTTCTAGTGTACCAGTAGAGATGGAGTCATATGTTGTTGTTGTTGGTATTCTAGTGTACCAGTAGAGATGGATTCAGGTGTTGTTGTTGTTGTTGGTATTCTAGTGTACCAGTAGAGATGGAGAGTCAGATGTTGTTGTTGGTATTCTAGTGTATCAGTAGAGATGGAGTCAGATGTTGTTGTTGTTGGTGTTCTAGTGTACCAGTAGAGATGGAGTCAGATGTTGTTGTTGGTATTCTAGTGTACCAGTAGAGATGGAGTCAGATGTTGTTGTTGTTGGTGTTCTAGTGTACCAGTAGAGATGGAGAGTCAGATGTTGTTGTTGTTGTTGGTGTTCTAGTGTACCAGTAGAGATGGAGTCAGATGTTGTTGTTGGTGTTCTAGTGTACCAGTAGAGATGGAGTCAGATGTTGTTGTTGGTGTTCTAGTGTACCAGTAGAGATGGAGTCAGATGTTGTTGTTGGTATTCTAGTGTACCAGTAGAGATGGAGTCAGATGTTGTTGTTGGTATTCTAGTGTACCAGTAGAGATGGGGAGTCAGATGTTGTTGTTGGTGTTCTAGTGTACCAGTAGAGATGGAGTCAGATGTTGTTGTTGTTGGTATTCTAGTGTACTAGTAGAGATGGAGTCAGATGTTGTTGTTGTTGGTGTTCTAGTGTACCAGTAGAGATGGAGTCAGATGTTGTTGTTGGTATTCTAGTGTACCAGTAGAGATGAAGAGTCAGATGTTGTTGTTGGTGTTCTAGTGTACCAGTAGAGATGGAGTCAGATGTTGTTGTTGGTATTCTAGTGTACCAGTAGAGATGGGGTCAGATGTTGTTATTGTTGGTATTCTAGTGTAACAGTAGATATGGAGTCAGATGTTGTTGTTGGTATTCTAGTGTACCAGTAGATATGGAGCCAGATGTTGTTGTTGGTATTCTAGTGTACCAGTAGAGATGGAGTCAGATGTTGTTGTTGGTGTTCTAGTGTACCAGTAGAGATGGAGTCAGATGTTGTTGTTGTTGGTGTTCTAGTGTACCAGTAGAGATGGGGTCAGATGTTGTTATTGTTGGTATTCTAGTGTACCAGTAGAGATGGAGTCAGATGTTGTTGTTGTTGGTGTTCTAGTGTACCAGTAGAGATGGGGTCAGATGTTGTTATTGTTGGTATTCTAGTGTACCAGTAGATATGGAGTCAGATGTTGTTGTTGGTATTCTAGTGTACCAGTAGATATGGAGTCAGATGTTGTTGTTGGTATTCTAGTGTACCAGTAGAGATGGAGTCAGATGTTGTTGTTGGTGTTCTAGTGTACCAGTAGAGATGGAGTCAGATGTTGTTGTTGGTGGTGTTCTAGTGTACCAGTAGAGATGGAGTCAGATGTTGTTGTTGTTGGTATTCTAGTGTACCAGTAGAGATGGATTCAGATGTTGTTGTTGTTGTTGGTATTCTAGTGTACCAGTAGATATGGAGAGTCAGATGTTGTTGTTGGTATTCTAGTGTACCAGTAGAGATGGAGTCAGATGTTGTTGTTGGTGGTATTCTAGTGTACCAGTAGAGATGGAGTCAGATGCTGTTGTTGGTATTCTAGTGTACCAGTAGAGATGGAGTCAGATGTTGTTGTTGTTGGTGTTCTAGTGTACCAGTAGAGATGGAGAGTCAGATGTTGTTGTTGTTGTTGGTGTTCTAGTGTACCAGTAGAGATGGAGTCAGATGTTGTTGTTGTTGTTGGTGTTCTAGTGTACCAGTAGAGATGGAGTCAGATGTTGTTGTTGTTGGTGGTGTTCTAGTGTACCAGTAGAGATGGAGAGTCAGATGTTGTTGTTGTTGTTGTTGGTGTTCTAGTGTACCAGTAGAGATGGAGTCAGATGTTGTTGTTGGTGTTCTAGTGTACCAGTAGAGATGGAGTCAGATGTTGTTGTTGGTATTCTAGTGTACCAGTAGAGATGGAGTCAGATGTTGTTGTTGGTATTCTAGTGTACCAGTAGAGATGGAGTCAGATGTTGTTGTTGCTGTTGTTATTCTAGTTTACCAGTAGAGATGGAGTCAGATGTTGTTGTTGTTGGTATTCTAGTGTACCAGTAGAGATGGAGTCAGATGTTGTTGTTGTTGGTGTTCTAGTGTACCAGTAGAGATGGGGTCAGATGTTGTTATTGTTGGTATTCTAGTGTACCAGTAGAGATGGAGTCAGATGTTGTTGTTGTTGGTGGTGTTCTAGTGTACCAGTAGAGATGGAGAGTCAGATGTTGTTGTTGTTGTTGTTGTTGTTGGTGTTGGTGTTCTAGTGTACCAGTAGAGATGGAGTCAGATGTTGTTGTTGGTGTTCTAGTGTACCAGTAGAGATGGAGTCAGATGTTGTTGTTGGTATTCTAGTGTACCAGTAGAGATGGAGTCAGATGTTGTTTTGGGTATTCTAGTGTACCAGTAGAGATGGAGAGTCAGAGGTTGTTGTTGGTGTTAATGTTCTAGTGTACCAGTAGAGATGGAGTCAGATGTTGTTGTTGCTGTTGGTATTCTAGTGTACCAGTAGAGATGGAGTCAGATGTTGTTGTTGTTGATATTCTAGTGTACCAGTAGAGATGGAGTCAGATGTTGTTGTTGTTGGTGTTCTAGTGTACCAGTAGAGATGGGGTCAGATGTTGTTATTGTTGGTATTCTAGTGTACCAGTAGATATGGAGTCAGATGTTGTTGTTGGTATTCTAGTGTACCAGTAGATATGGAGTCAGATATTCTTGTTGATATTCTAGTGTACCAGTAGAGATGGAGTCAGATGTTGTTGTTGGTATTCTAGTGTACCATTAGAGATGGAGTCAGATGTTGTTGTTGGTGTTCTAGTGTACCAGTAGAGATGGAGTCAGATGTTGTTGTTGGTATTCTAGTGTACCAGTAGAGATTGAATCAGATGTTGTTGTTGGTATTCTAGTGTACCAGTAGAGATGGAGTCAGATGTTGTTGTTGTTGGTGTTCTAGTGTACCAGTAGAGATGGAGTCAGATGTTGTTGTTGTTGGTATTCTAGTGTACCAGTAGAGATGGAGTCAGATGTTGTTGTTGTTGGTGTTCTAGTGTACCAGTAGAGATGGGGTCAGATGTTGTTACTGTTGGTATTCTAGTGTACCAGTAGATATGGAGTCAGATGTTGTTGTTGGTGTTCTAGTGTACCAGTAGAGATGGAGTCAGATGTTGTTGTTGTTGGTGGTGTTCTAGTGTACCAGTAGAGATGGAGAGTCAGATGTTGTTGTTGGTGTTGGTGTTCTAGTGTACCAGTAGAGATGGAGTCAGATGTTGTTGTTGCTGTTGGTATTCTAGTGTACCAGTAGAGATGGAGTCAGATGTTGTTGTTGTTGGTATTCTAGTGTACCAGTAGAGATGGAGTCAGATGTTGTTGTTGTTGGTGTTCTAGTGTACCAGTAGAGATGGGGTCAGATGTTGTTATTGTTGGTATTCTAGTGTACTAGTAGATATGGAGTCAGATGTTGTTGTTGGTATTCTAGTGTACCAGTAGATATGGAGTCAGATGTTGTTGTTGGTATTCTAGTGTACCAGTAGAGATGGAGTCAGATGTTGTTGTTGGTGTTCTAGTGTACCAGTAGAGATTGAGTCAGATGTTGTTGTTGTTGGTATTCTAGTGTACCAGTAGAGATGGAGTCAGATGTTGTTGTTGTTGGCATTCTAGTGTACCAGTAGAGAATGAGTCAGATGTTGTTGTTGTTGGTGTTCTAGTGTACCAGTAGAGATGGAGTCAGATGTTGTTGTTGGTGGTGTTCTAGTGTACCAGTAGAGATGGAGTCATATGTTGTTGTTGTTGGTATTCTAGTGTACCAGTAGAGATGGATTCAGGTGTTGTTGTTGTTGTTGGTGGTATTCTAGTGTACCAGTAGAGATGGAGAGTCAGATGTTGTTGTTGGTATTCTAGTGTATCAGTAGAGATGGAGTCAGATGTTGTTGTTGTTGGTGTTCTAGTGTACCAGTAGAGATGGAGTCAGATGTTGTTGTTGGTATTCTAGTGTACCAGTAGAGATGGAGTCAGATGTTGTTGTTGTTGGTGTTCTAGTGTACCAGTAGAGATGGAGAGTCAGATGTTGTTGTTGTTGTTGGTGTTCTAGTGTACCAGTAGAGATGGAGTCAGATGTTGTTGTTGGTGTTCTAGTGTACCAGTAGAGATGGAGTCAGATGTTGTTGTTGGTGTTCTAGTGTACCAGTAGAGATGGAGTCAGATGTTGTTGTTGGTATTCTAGTGTACCAGTAGAGATGGAGTCAGATGTTGTTGTTGGTATTCTAGTGTACCAGTAGAGATGGGGAGTCAGATGTTGTTGTTGGTGTTCTAGTGTACCAGTAGAGATGGAGTCAGATGTTGTTGTTGTTGGTATTCTAGTGTACTAGTAGAGATGGAGTCAGATGTTGTTGTTGTTGGTGTTCGAGTGTACCAGTAGAGATGGAGTCAGATGTTGTTGTTGGTATTCTAGTGTACCAGTAGAGATGGAGAGTCAGATGTTGTTGTTGGTGTTCTAGTGTACCAGTAGAGATGGAGTCAGATGTTGTTGTTGGTATTCTAGTGTACCAGTAGAGATGGGGTCAGATGTTGTTATTGTTGGTATTCTAGTGTAACAGTAGATATGGAGTCAGATGTTGTTGTTGGTATTCTAGTGTACCAGTAGATATGGAGCCAGATGTTGTTGTTGGTATTCTAGTGTACCAGTAGAGATGGAGTCAGATGTTGTTGTTGGTGTTCTAGTGTACCAGTAGAGATGGAGTCAGATGTTGTTGTTGTTGGTGTTCTAGTGTACCAGTAGAGATGGGGTCAGATGTTGTTATTGTTGGTATTCTAGTGTACCAGTAGAGATGGAGTCAGATGTTGTTGTTGTTGGTGTTCTAGTGTACCAGTAGAGATGGGGTCAGATGTTGTTATTGTTGGTATTCTAGTGTACCAGTAGATATGGAGTCAGATGTTGTTGTTGGTATTCTAGTGTACCAGTAGATATGGAGTCAGATGTTGTTGTTGGTATTCTAGTGTACCAGTAGAGATGGAGTCAGATGTTGTTGTTGGTGTTCTAGTGTACCAGTAGAGATGGAGTCAGATGTTGTTGTTGGTGGTGTTCTAGTGTACCAGTAGAGATGGTGTCAGATGTTGTTGTTGTTGGTATTCTAGTGTACCAGTAGAGATGGATTCAGATGTTGTTGTTGTTGTTGGTATTCTAGTGTACCAGTAGATATGGAGAGTCAGATGTTGTTGTTGGTATTCTAGTGTACCAGTAGAGATGGAGTCAGATGTTGTTGTTGTTGGTGTTCTACTGTACCAGTAGAGATGGAGTCAGATGCTGTTGTTGGTATTCTAGTGTACCAGTAGAGATGGAGTCAGATGTTGTTGTTGTTGGTGTTCTAGTGTACCAGTAGAGATGGAGAGTCAGATGTTGTTGTTGTTGTTGGTGTTCTAGTGTACCAGTAGACATGGAGTCAGATGTTGTTGTTGTTGTTGGTGTTCTAGTGTACCAGTAGAGATGGAGTCAGATGTTGTTGTTGTTGGTGGTGTTCTAGTGTACCAGTAGAGATGGAGAGTCAGATGTTGTTGTTGTTGTTGTTGGTGTTCTAGTGTACCAGTAGAGATGGAGTCAGATGTTGTTGTTGGTGTTCTAGTGTACCAGTAGAGATGGAGTCAGATGTTGTTGTTGGTATTCTAGTGTACCAGTAGAGATGGAGTCAGATGTTGTTGTTGGTATTCTAGTGTACCAGTAGAGATTGAGTCAGATGTTGTTGTTGCTGTTGTTATTCTAGTTTACCAGTAGAGATGGAGTCAGATGTTGTTGTTGTTGGTATTCTAGTGTACCAGTAGAGATGGAGTCAGATGTTGTTGTTGTTGGTGTTCTAGTGTACCAGTAGAGATGGGGTCAGATGTTGTTATTGTTGGTATTCTAGTGTACCAGTAGAGATGGAGTCAGATGTTGTTGTTGGTATTCTAGTGTACCAGTAGATATGGAGTCAGATGTTGTTGTTGTTGGTGGTGTTCTAGTGTACCAGTAGAGATGGAGAGTCAGATGTTGTTGTTGTTGTTGTTGTTGTTGTTGGTGTTGGTGTTCTAGTGTACCAGTAGAGATGGAGTCAGATGTTGTTGTTGGTGTTCTAGTGTACCAGTAGAGATGGAGTCAGATGTTGTTGTTGGTATTCTAGTGTACCAGTAGAGATGGAGTCAGATGTTGTTTTGGGTATTCTAGTGTACCAGTAGAGATGGAGAGTCAGAGGTTGTTGTTGGTGTTAATGTTCTAGTGTACCAGTAGAGATGGAGTCAGATGTTGTTGTTGCTGTTGGTATTCTAGTGTACCAGTAGAGATGGAGTCAGATGTTGTTGTTGGTATTCTAGTGTACCAGTAGAGATGGAGTCAGATGTTGTTGTTGGTATTCTAGTGTACCAGTAGAGATGGAGTCAGATGTTGTTGTTGGTGTTCTAGTGTACCAGTAGAGATGGAGTCAGATGTTGTTGTTGTTGATATTCTAGTGTACCAGTAGAGATGGAGTCAGATGTTGTTGTTGTTGGTGTTCTAGTGTACCAGTAGAGATGGGGTCAGATGTTGTTATTGTTGGTATTCTAGTGTACCAGTAGATATGGAGTCAGATGTTGTTGTTGGTATTCTAGTGTACCAGTAGATATGGAGTCAGATATTCTTGTTGATATTCTAGTGTACCAGTAGAGATGGAGTCAGATGTTGTTGTTGGTATTCTAGTGTACCATTAGAGATGGAGTCAGATGTTGTTGTTGGTGTTCTAGTGTACCAGTAGAGATGGAGTCAGATGTTGTTGTTGGTATTCTAGTGTACCAGTAGAGATTGAATCAGATGTTGTTGTTGGTATTCTAGTGTACCAGTAGAGATGGAGTCAGATGTTGTTGTTGTTGGTATTCTAGTGTACCAGTAGAGATGGAGTCAGATGTTGTTGTTGTTGGTGTTCTAGTGTACCAGTAGAGATGGAGTCAGATGTTGTTGTTGGTGGTGTTCTAGTGTACCAGTAGAGATGGAGTCAGATGTTGTTGTTGTTGGTATTCTAGTGTACCAGTAGAGATGGAGAGTCAGATGTTGTTGTTGGTATTCTAGTGTACCAGTAGAGATGGAGTCAGATGTTGTTGTTGTTGGTGTTCTAGTGTACCAGTAGAGATGGATTCAGATGTTGTTGTTGTTGTTGGTATTCTAGTGTACCAGTAGAGATGGAGAGTCAGATGTTGTTGTTGGTATTCTAGTGTACCAGTAGAGATGGAGAGTCAGATGTTGTTGTTGGTGTTCTAGTGTACCAGTAGAGATGGAGTCAGATGTTGTTGTTGTTATTCTAGTGTACCAGTAGAGATGGAGTCAGATGTTGTTGTTGTTGGTATTCTAGTGTACCAGTAGAGATGGAGTCAGATGTTGTTGTTGTTGGTATTCTAGTGTACCAGTAGAGATGGAGTCAGATGTTGTTGTTGTTGGTATTCTAGTGTACCAGTAGAGATGGAGTCAGATGTTGTTGTTGGTGTTCTAGTGTACCAGTAGAGATGGGGTCAGATGTTGTTATTGTTGGTATTCTAGTGTAACAGTAGATATGGAGTCAGATGTTGTTGTTGGTATTCTAGTGTACCAGTAGATATGGAGTCAGATGTTGTTGTTGTTATTCTAGTGTACCAGTAGAGATGGAGTCAGATGTTGTTGTTGTTGGTATTCTAGTGTACCAGTAGAGATGGAGTCAGATGTTGTTGTTGTTGGTATTCTAGTGTACCAGTAGAGATGGAGTCAGATGTTGTTGTTGTTGGTATTCTAGTGTACCAGTAGAGATGGAGTCAGATGTTGTTGTTGGTGTTCTAGTGTACCAGTAGAGATGGAGTCAGATGTTGTTGTTGGTGTTCTAGTGTACCAGTAGAGATGGAGTCAGATGTTGTTGTTGTTGGTGTTCTAGTGTACCAGTAGAGATGGGGTCAGATGTTGTTGTTGTTGGTATTCTAGTGTACCAGTAGAGATGGAGTCAGATGTTGTTGTTGTTGGTGTTCTAGTGTACCAGTAGAGATGGGGTCAGATGTTGTTACTGTTGGTATTCTAGTGTACCAATAGATATGGAGTCAGATGTTGTTGTTGGTATTCTAGTGTACCAGTAGATATGGAGTCAGATGTTGTTGTTGGTATTCTAGTGTACCAGTAGATATGGAGTCAGATGTTATTGTTGGTATTCTAGTGTACCAGTAGATATGGAGTCAGATGTTGTTGTTGGTATTCTAGTGTACCAGTAGAGATGGAGTCAGATGTTGTTGTTGGTGTTCTAGTTAACCAGTAGAGATGGAGTCAGATGTTGTTGTTGTTGGTGTTCTAGTGTACCAGTAGAGATGGGGTCAGATGTTGTTATTGTTGGTATTCTAGTGTACCAGTAGATATGGAGTCAGATGTTGTTGTTGGTATTCTAGTGTACCAGTAGAGATGGAGTCAGATGTTGTTGTTGGTGTTCTAGTGTACCAGTAGAGATTGAATCAGATGTTGTTGTTTTTGGTATTCTAGTGTACCAGTAGAGATGGAGTCAGATGTTGTTGTTGTTGGTATTCTAGTGTACCAGTAGAGATGGAGTCAGATGTTGTTGTTGTTGGTGTTCTAGTGTACCAGTAGAGATGGAGTCAGATGTTGTTGTTGGTGGTGTTCTAGTGTACCAGTAGAGATGGAGTCAGATGTTGTTGTTTTTGGTATTCTAGTGTACCAGTAGAGATGGAGAGTCAGATGTTGTTGTTGGTATTCTAGTGTACCAGTAGAGATGGAGTCAGATGTTGTTGTTGTTGGTGTTCTAGTGTACCAGTAGAGATGGAGTCAGATGTTGTTGTTGGTATTCTAGTGTACCAGTAGAGATGGAGTCAGATGTTGTTGTTGTTGGTGTTCTAGTGTACCAGTAGAGATGGAGAGTCAGATGTTGTTGTTGTTGTTGGTGTTCTAGTGTACCAGTAGAGATGGAGTCAGATGTTGTTGTTGTTGGTGTTCTAGTGTACCAGTAGAGATGGAGTCAGATGTTGTTGTTGTTGGTGTTCTAGTGTACCAGTAGAGATGGAGTCAGATGTTGTTGTTGTTGGTGTTCTAGTGTACCAATAGAGATGGAGAGTCAGATGTTGTTGTTGTTGTTGGTTTTCTAGTGTACCAGTAGAGATGGAGTCAGATGTTGTTGATGTTGTTGGTGTTCTAGTGTACCAGTAAAGATGGAGTCAGATGTTGTTGTTGTTGTTGGTATTCTAGTGTACCAGTAGAGATGGAGTCAGATGTTGTTGTTAGTGTTCTAGTGTACCAGTAGATATGGAGTCAGATGTTGTTGTTGGTATTCTAGTGTACCAGTAGAGATGGAGTCAGATGTTGTTGTTGGTGTTCTAGTGTACCAGTAGAGATGGAGTCAGATGTTGTTGTTGTTGGTGTTCTAGTGTACCAGTAGAGATGGAGTCAGATGTTGTTGTTGTTGGTGTTCTAGTGTACCAGTAGAGATGGAGTCAGATGTTGTTGTTGGTGGTGTTCTAGTGTACCAGTAGAGATGGAGTCAGATGTTGTTGTTGTTGGTATTCTAGTGTACCAGTAGAGATGGTTTCAGATGTTGTTGTTGTTGTTGGTATTCTAGTGTACCAGTAGAGATGGAGTCAGATGTTGTTGTTGGTATTCTAGTGTACCAGTAGAGATGGGGTCAGATGTTGTTATTGTTGGTATTCTAGTGTACCAGTAGATATGGAGTCAGATGTTGTTGTTGGTATTCTAGTGTACCAGTAGATATGGAGTCAGATGTTGTTGTTGGTATTCTAGTGTACCAGTAGAGATGGAGTCAGATGTTGTTGTTGGTGTTCTAGTGTACCAGTAGAGATGGAGTCAGATGTTGTTGTTGGTGTTCTAGTGTACCAGTAGAGATGGAGTCAGATGTTGTTGTTGTTGGTGTTCTAGTGTACCAGTAGAGATGGGGTCAGATGTTGTTGTTGGTATTCTAGTGTACCAGTAGATATGGAGTCAGATGTTATTGTTGGTATTCTAGTGTACCAGTAGATATGGAGTCAGATGTTGTTGTTGGTATTCTAGTGTACCAGTAGATATGGAGTCAGATGTTGTTGTTGGTATTCTAGTGTACCAGTAGAGATGGAGTCAGATGTTGTTGTTGGTGTTCTAGTGTACCAGTAGAGATGGAGTCAGATGTTGTTGTTGGTGGTGTTCTAGTGTACCAGTAGAGATGGAGTCAGATGTTGTTGTTGTTGGTGTTCTAGTGTACCAGTAGAGATGGAGTCAGATGTTGTTGTTGGTGGTGTTCTAGTGTACCAGTAGAGATGGAGTCAGATGTTGTTGTTGTTGGTATTCTAGTGTACCAGTAGAGATGGATTCAGATGTTGTTGTTGTTGTTGGTATTCTAGTGTACCAGTAGAGATAGAGTCAGATGTTGTTGTTGTTGGTGTTCTAGTGTACCAGTAGAGATGGAGTCAGATGTTGTTGTTGTTGTTGTTGTTCTAGTGTACCAGTAGAGATGGAGTCAGATGTTGTTGTTGGTATTCTAGCGTACCAGTAGAGATGGAGTCAGATGTTGTTGTTGGTATTCTAGTGTACCAGTAGAGATGGAGAGTCAGATGTTGTTGTTGGTGTTAATGTTCTAGTGTACCAGTAGAGATGGAGTCAGATGTTGTTGTTGTTGGTGTTCTAGTGTACCAGTAGAGATGGGGTCAGATGTTGTTATTGTTGGTATTCTAGTGTACCAGTAGATATGGAGTCAGATGTTGTTGTTGGTATTCTAGTGTACCAGTAGAGATGGAGTCAGATGTTGTTGTTGGTGTTCTAGTGTACCAGTAGAGATGGAGTCAGATGTTGTTGTTGGTGGTGTTCTAGTGTACCAGTAGAGATGGAGTCAGATGTTGTTGTTGTTGGTATTCTAGTGTACCAGTAGATATGGAGTCAGATGTTGTTGTTGGTATTCTAGTGTACCAGTAGAGATGGAGTCAGATGTTGTTGTTGGTGTTCTAGTGTACCAGTAGAGATGGAGTCAGATGTTGTTGTTGGTGGTGTTCTAGTGTACCAGTAGAGATGGAGTCAGATGTTGTTGTTGTTGGTGTTCTAGTGTACCAGTAGAGATGGATTCAGATGTTGTTGTTGTTGTTGGTATTCTAGTGTACCAGTAGAGATGGAGTCAGATGTTGTTGTTGGTATTCTAGTGTACCAGTAGAGATGGGGTCAGATGTTGTTATTGTTGGTATTCTAGTGTAAGAGTAGATATGGAGTCAGATGTTGTTGTTGGTATTCTAGTGTACCAGTAGATATGGAGTCAGATGTTGTTGTTGGTATTCTAGTGTACCAGTAGAGATGGAGTCAGATGTTGTTGTTGGTGTTCTAGTGTACCAGTAGAGATGGAGTCAGATGTTGTTGTTGGTGTTCTAGTGTACCAGTAGAGATACAGTCAGATGTTGTTGTTGTTGGTGTTCTAGTGTACCAGTAGAGATGGGGTCAGATGTTGTTGTTGTTGGTATTCTAGTGTACCAGTAGAGATGGAGTCAGATGTTGTTGTTGGTATTCTAGTGTACCAGTAGATATGGAGTCAGATGTTGTTGTTGGTATTCTAGTGTACCAGTAGATATGGAGTCAGATGTTATTGTTGGTATTCTAGTGTACCAGTAGATATGGAGTCAGATGTTGTTGTTGGTATTCTAGTGTACCAGTAGATATGGAGTCAGATGTTGTTGTTGGTATTCTAGTGTACCAGTAGAGATGGAGTCAGATGTTGTTGTTGGTGTTCTAGTGTACCAGTAGAGATGGAGTCAGATGTTGTTGTTGTTGTTGGTATTCTAGTGTACCAGTAGAGATGGAGTCAGATGTTGTTGTTGGTGTTCTAGTGTACCAGTAGAGATGGAGTCAGATGTTGTTGTTGGTGTTCTAGTGTACCAGTAGAGATGGAGTCAGATGTTGTTGTTGGTGTTCTAGTGTACCAGTAGAGATGGAGTCAGATGTTGTTGTTGTTGGTGTTCTAGTGTACCAGTAGAGATGGAGTCAGATGTTGTTGTTGTTGGTGTTCTAGTGTACCAGTAGAGATGGAGTCAGATGTTGTTGTTGGTGGTGTTCTAGTGTACCAGTAGAGATGGAGTCAGATGTTGTTGTTGTTGTTGGTATTCTAGTGTACCAGTAGAGATGGAGAGTCGGATGTTGTTGTTGGTATTCTAGTGTACCAGTAGAGATAGAGTCAGATGTTGTTGTTGTTGGTGTTCTAGTGTACCAGTAGAGATGGAGTCAGATGTTGTTGTTGTTGTTGTTGTTCTAGTGTACCAGTAGAGATGGAGTCAGATGTTGTTGTTGGTATTCTAGTGTACCAGTAGAGATGGAGTCAGATGTTGTTGTTGGTATTCTAGTGTACCAGTAGAGATGGAGAGTCAGATGTTGTTGTTGGTGTTAATGTTCTAGTGTACCAGTAGAGATGGAGTCAGATGTTGTTGTTGTTGGTGTTCTAGTGTACCAGTAGAGATGGGGTCAGATGTTGTTGTTGGTATTCTAGTGTACCAGTAGATATGGAGTCAGATGTTGTTGTTGGTATTCTAGTGTACCAGTAGATATGGAGTCAGATGTTATTGTTGGTATTCTAGTGTACCAGTAGATATGGAGTCAGATGTTGTTGTTGGTATTCTAGTGTACCAGTAGATATGGAGTCAGATATTCTTGTTGATATTCTAGTGTACCAGTAGAGATGGAGTCAGATGTTGTTGTTGGTGTTCTAGTGTACCAGTAGAGATGGAGTCAGATGTTGTTGTTGGTGGTGTTCTAGTGTACCAGTAGAGATGGAGTCAGATGTTGTTGTTGTTGGTGTTCTAGTGTACCAGTAGAGATGGAGTCAGATGTTGTTGTTGGTGGTGTTCTAGTGTACCAGTAGAGATGGAGTCAGATGTTGTTGTTGTTGGTATTCTAGTGTACTAGTAGATATGGAGAGTCAGATGTTGTTGTTGGTATTCTAGTGTACCAGTAGAGATGGAGTCAGATGTTGTTGTTGTTGGTGTTCTAGTGTACCAGTAGAGATGGAGTCAGATGTTGTTGTTGGTATTCTAGTGTACCAGTAGAGATGGAGTCAGATGTTGTTGTTGTTGGTGTTCTAGTGTACCAGTAGAGATGGAGAGTCAGATGTTGTTGTTGTTGTTGTTGGTGTTCTAGTGTACCAGTAGAGATGGAGTCAGATGTTGTTGATGTTGTTGGTGTTCTAGTGTACCAGTAGAGATGGAGTCATATGTTGTTGTTGGTGTTCTAGTGTACCAGTAGAGATGGAGTCAGATTTTGTTGTTGGTGTTCTAGTGTACCAGTAGAGATGGAGTCAGATGTTGTTGTTGTTGGTGTTCTAGTGTACCAGTAGAGATGGGGTCAGATGTTGTTGTTGTTGGTATTCTAGTATACCAGTAGAGATGGAGTCAGATGTTGTTGTTGTTGGTGTTCTAGTGTACCAGTAGAGATGGGGTCAGATGTTGTTACTGTTGGTATTCTAGTGTACCAGTAGATATGGAGTCAGATGTTGTTGTTGGTATTCTAGTGTACCAGTAGATATGGAGTCAGATGTTGTTGTTGGTAATCTAGTGTACCAGAAGATATGGAGTCAGATGTTATTGTTGGTATTCTAGTGTACCAGTAGATATGGAGTCAGATGTTGTTGTTGGTATTCTAGTGTACCAGTAGATATGGAGTCAGATGTTATTGTTGGTATTCTAGTGTACCAGTAGATATGGAGTCAGATGTTGTTGTTGGTATTCTAGTGTACCAGTAGAGATGGAGTCAGATGTTGTTGTTGGTGTTCTAGTGTACCAGTAGAGATGGAGTCAGATGTTGTTGTTGTTGGTGTTCTAGTGTACCAGTAGAGATGGAGTCAGATGTTGTTGTTGTTGGTGTTCTAGTGTACCAGTAGAGATGGAGTCAGATGTTGTTGTTGTTGGTGTTCTAGTGTACCAGTAGAGATGGAGTCAGATGTTGTTGTTGGTGGTGTTCTAGTGTACCAGTAGAGATGGAGTCAGATGTTGTTGTTGTTGGTATTCTAGTGTACCAGTAGAGATGGATTCAGATGTTGTTGTTGTTGTTGGTATTCTAGTGTACCAGTAGAGATGGAGAGGCATATGTTGTTGTTGGTATTCTAGTGTACCAGTAGAGATGGAGAGTCAGATGTTGTTGTTGGTATTCTAGTGTAACAGTAGATATGGAGTCAGATGTTGTTGTTGGTATTCTAGTGTACCAGTAGAGATGGAGTCAGATGTTGTTGTTGGTATTCTAGTGTACCAGTAGATATGGAGTCAGATGTTGTTGTTGGTATTCTAGTGTACCAGTAGAGATGGAGTCAGATGTTGTTGTTGGTGTTCTAGTGTACCAGTAGAGATGGAGTCAGATGTTGTTGTTGGTGGTGTTCTAGTGTACCAGTAGAGATGGAGTCAGATGTTGTTGTTGTTGGTGTTCTAGTGTACCAGTAGAGATGGAGTCAGATGTTGTTGTTGGTGGTGTTCTAGTGTACCAGTAGAGATGGATTCAGATGTTGTTGTTGTTGTTGGTATTCTAGTGTACCAGTAGAGATGGAGAGTCGGATGTTGTTGTTGGTATTCTAGTGTACCAGTAGAGATAGAGTCAGATGTTGTTGTTGTTGGTGTTCTAGTGTACCAGTAGAGATGGAGTCAGATGTTGTTGTTGTTGGTATTCTAGTGTACCAGTAGAGATGGAGAGTCGGATGTTGTTGTTGGTATTCTAGTGTACCAGTAGAGATAGAGTCAGATGTTGTTGTTGTTGGTGTTCTAGTGTACCAGTAGAGATGGAGTCAGATGTTGTTGTTGTTGTTGGTGTTCTAGTGTACCAGAAGAGATGGAGAGTCAGATGTTGTTGTTGTTGTTGTTGTTGTTCTAGTGTACCAGTAGATATGGAGTCAGATGTTGTTGTTGTTGTTGGTGTTCTAGTGTACCAGTAGAGATGGAGTCAGATGTTGTTGTTGTTGGTGGTGTTCAAGTGTACCAGTAGAGATGGAGAGTCAGATGTTGTTGTTATTGTTGGTGTTCTAGTGTACCAGTAGAGATGGAGTCAGATGTTGTTGTTGGTATTCTAGTGTACCAGTAGAGATGGAGTCAGATGTTGTTGTTGGTATTCTAGTGTACCAGTAGAGATGGAGAGTCAGATGTTGTTGTTGGTGTTGGTGTTCTAGTGTACCAGTAGAGATGGAGTCAGATGTTGTTGTTGCTGTTGGTATTCTAGTGTACCAGTAGAGATGGAGTCAGATGTTGTTGTTGTTGGTATTCTAGTGTACCAGTAGAGATGGAGTCAGATGTTGTTGTTGTTGGTGTTCTAGTGTACCAGTAGAGATGGGGTCAGATGTTGTTATTGTTGTTATTCTAGTGTACCAGTAGATATGGAGTCAGATGTTGTTGTTGGTATTCTAGTGTACCAGTAGATATGGAGTCAGATGTTGTTGTTGGTATTCTAGTGTACCAGTAGAGATGGAGTCAGATGTTGTTGTTGGTGTTCTAGTGTACCAGTAGAGATTGAGTCAGATGTTGTTGTTGTTGGTATCCTAGTGTACCAGTAGAGATGGAGTCAGATGTTATTGTTGTTGGTATTCTAGTGTACCAGTAGAGATGGAGTCAGATGTTGTTGTTGTTGGTGTTCTACTGTACCAGTAGAAATGGAGTCAGATGCTGTTGTTGGTATTCTAGTGTACCAGTAGAGATGGAGTCAGATGTTGTTGTTGTTGGTGTTCTAGTGTACCAGTAGAGATGGAGAGTCAGATGTTGTTGTTGTTGTTGGTGTTCTAGTGTACCAGTAGAGATGGAGTCAGATGTTGTTGTTGTTGTTGGTGTTCTAGTGTACCAGTAGAGATGGAGTCAGATGTTGTTGTTGTTGGTGGTGTTCTAGGGTACCAGTAGAGATGGAGAGTCAGATGTTGTTGTTGTTGTTGGTGTTCTAGTGTACCAGTAGAGATGGAGTCAGATGTTGTTGTTGGTGTTCTAGTGTACCAGTAGAGATGGAGTCAGATGTTGTTGTTGGTATTCTAGTGTACCAGTAGAGATGGAGTCAGATGTTGTTGTTGCTGTTGTTATTCTAGTTTACCAGTAGAGATGGAGTCAGATGTTGTTGCTGTTGGTATTCTAGTGTACCAGTAGAGATGGAGTCAGATGTTGTTGTTGTTGGTGTTCTAGTGTACCAGTAGAGATGGGGTCAGATGTTGTTATTGTTGGTATTCTAGTGTACCAGTAGATATGGAGTCAGATGTTGTTGTTGGTATTCTAGTGTACCAGTAGATATGGAGTCAGATGTTGTTGTTGTTGGTGGTGTTCTAGTGTACCAGTAGAGATGGAGAGTCAGATGTTGTTGTTGTTGTTGTTGTTGGTGTTCTAGTGTACCAGTAGAGATGGAGTCAGATGTTGTTGTTGGTGTTCTAGTGTACCAGTAGAGATGGAGTCAGATGTTGTTGTTGGTATTCTAGTGTACCAGTAGAGATGGAGTCAGATGTTGTTGTTGGTGTTCTAGTGTACCAGTAGAGATGGAGAGTCAGAGGTTGTTGTTGGTGTTAATGTTCTAGTGTACCAGTAGAGATGGAGTCAGATGTTGTTGTTGCTGTTGGTATTCTAGTGTACCAGTAGAGATGGAGTCAGATGTTGTTGTTGTTGGTATTCTAGTGTACCAGTAGAGATGGAGTCAGATGTTGTTGTTGTTGGTGTTCTAGTGTACCAGTAGAGATGGGGTCAGATGTTGTTATTGTTGGTATTCTAGTGTACCAGTAGATATGGAGTCAGATGTTGTTGTTGGTATTCTAGTGTACCAGTAGATATGGAGTCAGATATTCTTGTTGATATTCTAGTGTACCAGTAGAGATGGAGTCAGATGTTGTTGTTGGTGTTCTAGTGTACCAGTAGAGATTGAATCAGATGTTGTTGTTGTTGGTATTCTAGTGTACCAGTAGAGATGGAGTCAGATGTTGTTGTTGTTGGTATTCTAGTGTACCAGTAGAGATGGAGTCAGATGTTGTTGTTGTTGTTGTTCTAGTGTACCAGTAGAGATGGAGTCAGATGTTGTTGTTGGTGGTGTTCTAGTGTACCAGTAGAGATGGAGTCAGATGTTGTTGTTGTTGGTATTCTAGTGTACCAGTAGAGATGGAGAGTCAGATGTTGTTGTTGGTATTCTAGTGTACCAGTAGAGATGGAGTCAGATGTTGTTGTTGTTGGTGTTCTAGTGTACCAGTAGAGATGGAGTCAGATGTTGTTGTTGGTATTCTAGTGTACCAGTAGAGATGGAGTCAGATGTTGTTGTTGTTGGTGTTCTAGTGTACCAGTAGAGATGGAGAGTCAGATGTTGTTGTTGTTGTTGGTGTTCTAGTGTACCAGTAGAGATGGAGTCAGATGTTGTTGATGTTGTTGGTGTTCTAGTGTACCAGTAGAGATGGAGTCAGATGTTGTTGTTGGTGTTCTAGTGTACCAGTAAAGATGGAGTCAGATGTTGTTGTTGTTGTTGGTATTCTAGTGTACCAGTAGAGATGGAGTCAGATGTTGTTGTTAGTGTTCTAGTGTACCAGTAGATATGGAGTCAGATGTTGTTGTTGGTATTCTAGTGTACCAGTAGAGATGGAGTCAGATGTTGTTGTTGGTGTTCTAGTGTACCAGTAGAGATGGAGTCAGATGTTGTTGTTGGTGGTGTTCTAGTGTACCAGTAGAGATGGAGTCAGATGTTGTTGTTGTTGGTGTTCTAGTGTACCAGTAGAGATGGAGTCAGATGTTGTTGTTGGTGGTGTTCTAGTGTACCAGTAGAGATGGAGCCAGATGTTGTTGTTGTTGGTATTCTAGTGTACCAGTAGAGATGGATTCAGATGTTGTTGTTGTTGTTGTTGGTATTCTAGTGTACCAGTAGATATGGAGTCAGATGTTGTTGTTGGTATTCTAGTGTACCAGTAGATATGGAGTCAGATGTTGTTGTTGGTATTCTAGTGTACCAGTAGATATGGAGTCAGATGTTATTGTTGGTATTCTAGTGTACCAGTAGATATGGAGTCAGATGTTGTTGTTGGTATTCTAGTGTACCAGTAGAGATGGAGTCAGATGTTGTTGTTGGTGTTCTAGTGTACCAGTAGAGATGGAGTCAGATGTTGTTGTTGTTGGTGTTCTAGTGTACCAGTAGAGATGGAGTCAGATGTTGTTGTTGTTGGTGTTCTAGTGTACCAGTAGAGATGGAGTCAGATGTTGTTGTTGTTGGTGTTCTAGTCTACCAGTAGAGATGGAGTCAGATGTTGTTGTTGGTGGTGTTCTAGTGTACCAGTAGAGATGGAGTCAGATGATGTTGTTGTTGGTATTCTAGTGTACCAGTAGAGATGGATTCAGATGTTGTTGTTGTTGTTGGTATTCTAGTGTACCAGTAGAGATGGAGAGTCAGATGTTGTTGTTGGTATTCTAGTGTACCAGTAGAGATGGAGAGTCAGATGTTGTTGTTGGTGTTCTAGTGTACCAGTAGAGATGGAGTCAGATGCTGTTGTTGGTATTCTAGTGTACCAGTAGAGATGGGGTCAGATGTTGTTATTGTTGGTATTCTAGTGTAACAGTAGATATGGAGTCAGATGTTGTTGTTGGTATTCTAGTGTACCAGTAGATATGGAGTCAGATGTTGTTGTTGGTATTCTAGTGTACCAGTAGAGATGGAGTCAGATGTTGTTGTTGGTGTTCTAGTGTACCAGTAGAGATGGAGTCAGATGTTGTTGTTGGTGTTCTAGTGTACCAGTAGAGATGGAGTCAGATGTTGTTGTTGTTGGTGTTCTAGTGTACCAGTAGAGATGGGGTCAGATGTTGTTGTTGTTGGTATTCTAGTGTACCAGTAGAGATGGAGTCAGATGTTGTTGTTGTTGGTGTTCTAGTGTACCAGTAGAGATGGGGTCAGATGTTGTTACTGTTGGTATTCTAGTGTACCAGTAGATATGGAGTCAGATGTTGTTGTTGGTATTCTAGTGTACCAGTAGATATGGAGTCAGATGTTATTGTTGGTATTCTAGTGTACCAGTAGATATGGAGTCAGATGTTGTTGTTGGTATTCTAGTGTACCAGTAGAGATGGAGTCAGATGTTGTTGTTGGTGTTCTAGTGTACCAGTAGAGATGGAGTCAGATGTTGTTGTTGGTGGTGTTCTAGTGTACCAGTAGAGATGGAGTCAGATGTTGTTGTTGTTGGTGTTCTTGTGTACCAGTAGAGATGGAGTCAGATGTTGTTGTTGGTGGTGTTCTAGTGTACCAGTAGAGATGGATTCAGATGTTGTTGTTGTTGTTGGTATTCTAGTGTACCAGTAGAGATGGAGGGTCGGATGTTGTTGTTGGTATTCTAGTGTACCAGTAGAGATAGAGTCAGATGTTGTTGTTGTTGGTGTTCTAGTGTACCAGTAGAGATGGAGTCAGATGTTGTTGTTGTTGGTATTCTAGTGTACCAGTAGAGATGGAGAGTCGGATGTTGTTGTTGGTATTCTAGTGTACCAGTAGAGATAGAGTCAGATGTTGTTGTTGTTGGTGTTCTAGTGTACCAGTAGAGATGGAGTCAGATGTTGTTGTTGTTGTTGGTGTTCTAGTGTACCAGTAGAGATGGAGAGTCAGATGTTGTTGTTGTTGTTGTTGTTGTTGTTGTTGTTCTAGTGTACCAGTAGATATGGAGTCAGATGTTGTTGTTGTTGTTGGTGTTCTAGTGTACCAGTAGAGATGGAGTCAGATGTTGTTGTTGTTGGTGGTGTTCAAGTGTACCAGTAGAGATGGAGAGTCAGATGTTGTTGTTATTGTTGGTGTTCTAGTGTACCAGTAGAGATGGAGTCAGATGTTGTTGTTGGTATTCTAGTGTACCAGTAGAGATGGAGTCAGATGTTGTTGTTGGTATTCTAGTGTACCAGTAGAGATGGAGTCAGATGCTGTTGTTGGTATTCTAGTGTACCAGTAGAGATGGAGAGTCAGATGTTGTTGTTGGTGTTGGTGTTCTAGTGTACCAGTAGAGATGGAGTCAGATGTTGTTGTTGCTGTTGGTATTCTAGTGTACCAGTAGAGATGGAGTCAGATGTTGTTGTTGTTGGTATTCTAGTGTACCAGTAGAGATGGAGTCAGATGTTGTTGTTGTTGGTGTTCTAGTGTACCAGTAGAGATGGGGTCAGATGTTGTTATTGTTGGTATTCTAGTGTACCAGTAGATATGGAGTCAGATGTTGTTGTTGGTATTCTAGTGTACCAGTAGATATGGAGTCAGATGTTGTTGTTGGTATTCTAGTGTACCAGTAGAGATGGAGTCAGATGTTGTTGTTGGTGTTCTAGTGTACCAGTAGAGATTGAGTCAGATGTTGTTGTTGTTGGTATCCTAGTGTACCAGTAGAGATGGAGTCAGATGTTGTTGTTGTTGGTATTCTAGTGTACCAGTAGAGATGGAGTCAGATGTTGTTGTTGTTGGTGTTCTACTGTACCAGTAGAGATGGAGTCAGATGCTGTTGTTGGTATTCTAGTGTACCAGTAGAGATGGAGTCACATGTTGTTGTTGTTGGTGTTCTAGTGTACCAGTAGAGATGGAGAGTCAGATGTTGTTGTTGTTGTTGGTGTTCTAGTGTACCAGTAGAGATGGAGTCAGATGTTGTTGTTGTTGTTGGTGTTCTAGTGTACCAGTAGAGATGGAGTCAGATGTTGTTGTTGTTGGTGGTGTTCTAGTGTACCAGTAGAGATGGAGAGTCAGATGTTGTTGTTGTTGTTGGTGTTCTAGTGTACCAGTAGAGATGGAGTCAGATGTTGTTGTTGGTATTCTAGTGTACCAGTAGAGATGGAGTCAGATGTTGTTGTTGGTATTCTAGTGTACCAGTAGAGATGGAGTCAGATGTTGTTGTTGGTATTCTAGTGTACCAGTAGATATGGAGTCAGATGTTGTTGTTGGTATTCTAGTGTACCAGTAGAGATGGAGTCAGATGTTGTTGTTGGTGTTCTAGTGTACCAGTAGAGATTGAGTCAGATGTTGTTGTTGTTGGTATCCTAGTGTACCAGTAGAGATGGAGTCAGATGTTGTTGTTGTTGGTATTCTAGTGTACCAGTAGAGATGGAGTCAGATGTTGTTGTTGTTGGTGTTCTACTGTACCAGTAGAGATGGAGTCAGATGCTGTTGTTGGTATTCTAGTGTACCAGTAGAGATGGAGTCACATGTTGTTGTTGTTGGTGTTCTAGTGTACCAGTAGAGATGGAGAGTCAGATGTTGTTGTTGTTGTTGGTGTTCTAGTGTACCAGTAGAGATGGAGTCAGATGTTGTTGTTGTTGTTGTTGGTGTTCTAGTGTACCAGTAGAGATGGAGTCAGATGTTGTTGTTGTTGGTGGTGTTCTAGTGTACCAGTAGAGATGGAGAGTCAGATGTTGTTGTTGTTGTTGGTGTTCTAGTGTACCAGTAGAGATGGAGTCAGATGTTGTTGTTGGTATTCTAGTGTACCAGTAGAGATGGAGTCAGATGTTGTTGTTGGTATTCTAGTGTACCAGTAGAGATGGAGTCAGATGTTGTTGTTGGTATTCTAGTGTACCAGTAGAGATGGAGAGTCAGAGGTTGTTGTTGGTGTTGGTGTTCTAGTGTACCAGTAGAGATGGAGTCAGATGTTGTTGTTGCTGTTGTTATTCTAGTTTACCAGTAGAGATGGAGTCAGATGTTGTTGCTGTTGGTATTCTAGTGTACCAGTAGAGATGGAGTCAGATGTTGTTGTTGTTGGTGTTCTAGTGTACCAGTAGAGATGGGGTCAGATGTTGTTATTGTTGGTATTCTAGTGTACCAGTAGATATGGAGTCAGATGTTGTTGTTGGTATTCTAGTGTACCAGTAGATATGGAGTCAGATGTTGTTGTTGTTGGTGGTGTTCTAGTGTACCAGTAGAGATGGAGAGTCAGATGTTGTTGTTGTTGTTGTTGTTGGTGTTCTAGTGTACCAGTAGAGATGGAGTCAGATGTTGTTGTTGGTGTTCTAGTGTACCAGTAGAGATGGAGTCAGATGTTGTTGTTGCTGTTGGTATTCTAGTGTACCAGTAGAGATGGAGTCAGATGTTGTTGTTGTTGGTATTCTAGTGTACCAGTAGAGATGGAGTCAGATGTTGTTGTTGTTGGTGTTCTAGTGTACCAGTAGAGATGGGGTCAGATGTTGTTATTGTTGGTATTCTAGTGTACCAGTAGATATGGAGTCAGATGTTGTTGTTGGTATTCTAGTGTACCAGTAGATATGGAGTCAGATATTCTTGTTGATATTCTAGTGTACCAGTAGAGATGGAGTCAGATGTTGTTGTTGGTATTCTAGTGTACCAGTAGATATGGAGTCAGATATTCTTGTTGATATTCTAGTGTACCAGTAGAGATGGAGTCAGATGTTGTTGTTGGTGTTCTAGTGTACCAGTAGAGATTGAATCAGATGTTGTTGTTGTTGGTATTCTAGTGTACCAGTAGAGATGGAGTCAGATGTTGTTGTTGTTGGTATTCTAGTGTACCAGTAGAGATGGAGTCAGATGTTGTTGTTGTTGTTGTTCTAGTGTACCAGTAGAGATGGAGTCAGATGTTGTTGTTGGTGGTGTTCTAGTGTACCAGTAGAGATGGAGTCAGATGTTGTTGTTGTTGGTATTCTAGTGTACCAGTAGAGATTGAGAGTCAGATGTTGTTGTTGGTATTCTAGTGTACCAGTAGAGATGGAGTCAGATGTTGTTGTTGTTGGTGTTCTAGTGTACCAGTAGAGATGGAGTCAGATGTTGTTGTTGGTATTCTAGTGTACCAGTAGAGATGGAGTCAGATGTTGTTGTTGTTGGTGTTCTAGTGTACCAGTAGAGATGGAGAGTCAGATGTTGTTGTTGTTGTTGGTGTTCTAGTGTACCAGTAGAGATGGAGTCAGATGTTGTTGATGTTGTTGGTGTTCTAGTGTACCAGTAGAGATGGAGTCAGATGTTGTTGTTGGTGTTCTAGTGTACCAGTAAAGATGGAGTCAGATGTTGTTGTTGTTGTTGGTATTCTAGTGTACCAGTAGAGATGGAGTCAGATGTGTTGTTAGTGTTCTAGTGTACCAGTAGATATGGAGTCAGATGTTGTTGTTGGTATTCTAGTGTACCAGTAGAGATGGAGTCAGATGTTGTTGTTGGTGTTCTAGTGTACCAGTAGAGATGGAGTCAGATGTTGTTGTTGGTGGTGTTCTAGTGTACCAGTAGAGATGGAGTCAGATGTTGTTGTTGTTGGTGTTCTAGTGTACCAGTAGAGATGGAGTCAGATGTTGTTGTTGGTGGTGTTCTAGTGTACCAGTAGAGATGGAGCCAGATGTTGTTGTTGTTGGTATGCTAGTGTACCAGTAGAGATGGATTCAGATGTTGTTGTTGTTGTTGTTGGTATTCTAGTGTACCAGTAGAGATGGAGTCAGATGTAGTTGTTGGTATTCTAGTGTACCAGTAGATATGGAGTCAGATGTTGTTGTTGGTATTCTAGTGTACCAGTAGAGATGGAGTCAGATGTTGTTGTTGGTGTTCTAGTGTACCAGTAGAGATGGAGTCAGATGTTGTTGTTGGTGTTCTAGTGTACCAGTAGAGATGGAGTCAGATGTTGTTGTTGTTGGTGTTCTAGTGTACCAGTAGAGATGGGGTCAGATGTTGTTGTTGTTGGTATTCTAGTGTACCAGTAGCGATGGAGTCAGATGTTGTTGTTGTTGGTGTTCTAGTGTACCAGTAGAGATGGGGTCAGATGTTGTTACTGTTGGTATTCTAGTGTACCAGTAGATATGGAGTCAGATGTTGTTGTTGGTATTCTAGTGTACCAGTAGATATGGAGTCAGATGTTGTTGTTGGTATTCTAGTGTACCAGTAGATATGGAGTCAGATGTTATTGTTGGTATTCTAGTGTACCAGTAGATATGGAGTCAGATGTTGTTGTTGGTATTCTAGTGTACCAGTAGAGATGGAGTCAGATGTTGTTGTTGGTGTTCTAGTGTACCAGTAGAGATGGAGTCAGATGTTGTTGTTGTTGGTGTTCTAGTGTACCAGTAGAGATGGAGTCAGATGTTGTTGTTGTTGGTGTTCTAGTGTACCAGTAGAGATGGAGTCAGATGTTGTTGTTGTTGTTGGTGTTCTAGTCTACCAGTAGAGATCGAGTCAGATGTTGTTGTTGGTGGTGTTCTAGTGTACCAGTAGAGATGGAGTCAGATGTTGTTGTTGTTGGTATTCTAGTGTACCAGTATAGATGGATTCAGATGTTGTTGTTGTTGTTGGTATTCTAGTGTACCAGTAGAGATGGAGAGTCAGATGTTGTTGTTGGTATTCTAGTGTACCAGTAGAGATGGAGAGTCAGATGTTGTTGTTGGTGTTCTAGTGTACCAGTAGAGATGGAGTCAGATGTTGTTGTTGGTATTCTAGTGTACCAGTAGAGATGGAGTCAGATGTTGTTGTTGGTGGTGTTCTAGTGTACCAGTAGAGATGGGGTCAGATGTTGTTATTGTTGGTATTCTAGTGTAACAGTAGATATGGAGTCAGATGTTGTTGTTGGTATTCTAGTGTACCAGTAGATATGGAGTCAGATGTTGTTGTTGGTATTCTAGTGTACCAGTAGAGATGGAGTCAGATGTTGTTGTTGGTGTTCTAGTGTACCAGTAGAGATGGAGTCAGATGTTGTTGTTGGTGTTCTAGTGTACCAGTAGAGATGGAGTCAGATGTTGTTGTTGTTGGTGTTCTAGTGTACCAGTAGAGATGGGGTCAGATGTTGTTGTTGTTGGTATTCTAGTGTACCAGTAGAGATGGAGTCAGATGTTGTTGTTGTTGGTGTTCTAGTGTACCAGTAGAGATGGGGTCAGATGTTGTTACTGTTGGTATTCTAGTGTACCAGTAGATATGGAGTCAGATGTTGTTGTTGGTATTCTAGTGTACCAGTAGATATGGAGTCAGATGTTATTGTTGGTATTCTAGTGTACCAGTAGATATGGAGTCAGATGTTGTTGTTGGTATTCTAGTGTACCAGTAGAGATGGAGTCAGATGTTGTTGTTGGTGTTCTAGTGTACCAGTAGAGATGGAGTCAGATGTTGTTGTTGGTGGTGTTCTAGTGTACCAGTAGAGATGGAGTCAGATGTTGTTGTTGTTGGTGTTCTAGTGTACCAGTAGAGATGGAGTCAGATGTTGTTGTTGGTGGTGTTCTAGTGTACCAGTAGAGATTGATTCAGATGTTGTTGTTGTTGTTGGTATTCTAGTGTACCAGTAGAGATGGAGAGTCGGATGTTGTTGTTGGTATTCTAGTGTACCAGTAGAGATAGAGTCAGATGTTGTTGTTGTTGGTGTTCTAGTGTACCAGTAGAGATGGAGTCAGATGTTGTTGTTGTTGGTATTCTAGTGTACCAGTAGAGATGGAGAGTCGGATGTTGTTGTTGGTATTCTAGTGTACCAGTAGAGATAGAGTCAGATGTTGTTGTTGTTGGTGTTCTAGTGTACCAGTAGAGATGGAGTCAGATGTTGTTGTTGTTGTTGGTGTTCTAGTGTACCAGTAGAGATGGAGAGTCAGATGTTGTTGTTGTTGTTGTTGTTCTAGTGTACCAGTAGAGATGGAGTCAGATGTTGTTGTTGTTGGTGGTGTTCAAGTGTACCAGTAGAGATGGAGAGTCAGATGTTGTTGTTATTGTTGGTGTTCTAGTGTACCAGTAGAGATGGAGTCAGATGTTGTTGTTGGTATTCTAGTGTACCAGTAGAGATGGAGTCAGATGTTGTTGTTGTTGGTATCCTAGTGTACCAGTAGAGATGGAGTCAGATGTTGTTGTTGTTGGTATTCTAGTGTACCAGTAGAGATGGAGTCAGATGTTGTTGTTGTTGGTGTTCTACTGTACCAGTAGAGATGGAGTCAGATGCTGTTGTTGGTATTCTAGTGTACCAGTAGAGATGGAGTCAGATGTTGTTGTTGTTGGTGTTCTAGTGTACCAGTAGAGATGGAGTCAGATGTTGTTGTTGTTGGTGTTCTAGTGTACCAGTAGAGATGGAGTCAGATGTTGTTGTTGTTGGTGTTCTACTGTACCAGTAGAGATGGAGTCAGATGTTGTTGTTGGTGTTCTAGTGTACCAGTAGAGATGGAGAGTCAGATGTTGTTGTTGTTGTTGGTGTTCTAGTGTACCAGTAGAGATGGAGTCAGATGTTGTTGTTGTTGTTGGTGTTCTAGTGTACCAGTAGAGATGGAGAGTCAGATGTTGTTGTTGTTGTTGGTGTTCTAGTGTACCAGTAGAGATGGAGTCAGATGTTGTTGTTGGTGTTCTAGTGTACCAGTAGAGATGGAGTCAGATGTTGTTGTTGGTATTCTAGTGTACCAGTAGATATGGAGTCAGATGTTGTTGTTGGTATTCTAGTGTACCAGTAGAGATGGAGTCAGATGTTGTTGTTGCTGTTGTTATTCTAGTTTACCAGTAGAGATGGAGTCAGATGTTGTTGCTGTTGGTATTCTAGTGTACCAGTAGAGATGGAGTCAGATGTTGTTGTTGTTGGTGTTCTAGTGTACCAGTAGAGATGGGGTCAGATGTTGTTATTGTTGGTATTCTAGTGTACCAGTAGAGATGGAGTCAGATGTTGTTGTTGGTATTCTAGTGTACCAGTAGATATGGAGTCAGATGTTGTTGTTGTTGGTGGTGTTCTAGTGTACCAGTAGAGATGGAGAGTCAGATGTTGTTGTTGTTGTTGTTGTTGGTGTTCTAGTGTACCAGTAGAGATGGAGTCAGATGTTGTTGTTGGTGTTCTAGTGTACCAGTAGAGATGGAGTCAGATGTTGTTGTTGCTGTTGGTATTCTAGTGTACCAGTAGAGATGGAGAGTCAGATGTTGTTGTTGTTGTTGGTATTCTAGTGTACCAGTAGAGATGGAGTCAGATGTTGTTGTTGTTGGTATTCTAGTGTACCAGTAGAGATGGAGTCAGATGTTGTTGTTGTTGGTGTTCTAGTGTACCAGTAGAGATGGGGTCAGATGTTGTTATTGTTGGTATTCTAGTGTACCAGTAGATATGGAGTCATATGTTGTTGTTGGTATTCTAGTGTACCAGTAGATATGGAGTCAGATATTCTTGTTGATATTCTAGTGTACCAGTAGAGATGGAGTCAGATGTTGTTGTTGGTGTTCTAGTGTACCAGTAGAGATTGAATCAGATGTTGTTGTTGTTGGTATTCTAGTGTACCAGTAGAGATGGAGTCAGATGTTGTTGTTGTTGGTATTCTAGTGTACCAGTAGAGATGGAGTCAGATGTTGTTGTTGTTGTTGTTCTAGTGTACCAGTAGAGATGGAGTCAGATGTTGTTGTTGGTGGTGTTCTAGTGTACCAGTAGAGATGGAGTCAGATGTTGTTGTTGGTATTCTAGTGTACCAGTAGATATGGAGTCAGATGTTGTTGTTGTTGGTGGTGTTCTAGTGTACCAGTAGAGATGGAGAGTCAGATGTTGTTGTTGTTGTTGTTGTTGTTGTTGGTGTTCTAGTGTACCAGTAGAGATGGAGTCAGATGTTGTTGTTGGTGTTCTAGTGTACCAGTAGAGATGGAGTCAGATGTTGTTGTTGGTGTTCTAGTGTACCAGTAGAGATGGAGTCAGATGTTGTTGTTATTATTCTAGTGTACCAGTACAGATGGAGTCAGATGTTGTTGTTGGTATTCTAGTGTACCAGTAGAGATGGGGTCAGATGTTGTTGTTGTTGGTATTCTAGTGTACCAGTAGAGATGGGGTCAGATGGTGTTGTTGGTATTCTAGTGTACCAGTAGATATGGAGTCAGATGTTGTTGTTGGTATTCTAGTGTACCAGTAGAGATGGAGAGTCAGAGGTTGTTGTTGGTGTTAATGTTCTAGTGTACCAGTAGAGATGGAGTCAGATGTTGTTGTTGCTGTTGGTATTCTAGTGTACCAGTAGAGATGGAGTCAGATGTTGTTGTTGTTGGTATTCTAGTGTACCAGTAGATATGGAGTCAGATGTTGTTGTTGGTATTCTGGTGTACCAGTAGATATGGAGTCAGATATTCTTGTTGATATTCTAGTGTACCAGTAGAGATGGAGTCAGATGTTGTTGTTGGTGTTCTAGTGTACCAGTAGAAATTGAATCAGATGTTGTTGTTGTTGGTATTCTAGTGTACCAGTAGAGATGGAGTCAGATGTTGTTGTTGTTGGTATTCTAGTGTACCAGTAGAGATTGAGTCAGATGTTGTTGTTGTTGGTGTTCTAGTGTACCAGTAGAGATGGAGAGTCAGATGTTGTTGTTGGTATTCTAGTGTACCAGTAGAGATGGAGTCAGATGTTGTTGTTGTTGGTGTTCTAGTGTACCAGTAGAGATGGAGTCAGATGTTGTTGTTGTTGGTGTTCTAGTGTACCAGTAGAGATGGAGTCAGATGTTGTTGTTGTTGGTGTTCTAGTGTACCAGTAGAGATGGAGTCAGATGTTGTTGTTGTTGTTGGTGTTCTAGTCTACCAGTAGAGATCGAGTCAGATGTTGTTGTTGGTGGTGTTCTAGTGTACCAGTAGAGATGGAGTCAGATGTTGTTGTTGTTGGTATTCTAGTGTACCAGTATAGATGGATTCAGATGTTGTTGTTGTTGTTGGTATTCTAGTGTACCAGTAGAGATGGAGAGTCAGATGTTGTTGTTGGTATTCTAGTGTACCAGTAGAGATGGAGAGTCAGATGTTGTTGTTGGTGTTCTAGTGTACCAGTAGAGATGGAGTCAGATGTTGTTGTTGGTATTCTAGTGTACCAGTAGAGATGGAGTCAGATGTTGTTGTTGGTGGTGTTCTAGTGTACCAGTAGAGATGGGGTCAGATGTTGTTATTGTTGGTATTCTAGTGTAACAGTAGATATGGAGTCAGATGTTGTTGTTGGTATTCTAGTGTACCAGTAGATATGGAGTCAGATGTTGTTGTTGGTATTCTAGTGTACCAGTAGAGATGGAGTCAGATGTTGTTGTTGGTGTTCTAGTGTACCAGTAGAGATGGAGTCAGATGTTGTTGTTGGTGTTCTAGTGTACCAGTAGAGATGGAGTCAGATGTTGTTGTTGTTGGTGTTCTAGTGTACCAGTAGAGATGGGGTCAGATGTTGTTGTTGTTGGTATTCTAGTGTACCAGTAGAGATGGAGTCAGATGTTGTTGTTGTTGGTGTTCTAGTGTACCAGTAGAGATGGGGTCAGATGTTGTTACTGTTGGTATTCTAGTGTACCAGTAGATATGGAGTCAGATGTTGTTGTTGGTATTCTAGTGTACCAGTAGATATGGAGTCAGATGTTATTGTTGGTATTCTAGTGTACCAGTAGATATGGAGTCAGATGTTGTTGTTGGTATTCTAGTGTACCAGTAGAGATGGAGTCAGATGTTGTTGTTGGTGTTCTAGTGTACCAGTAGAGATGGAGTCAGATGTTGTTGTTGGTGGTGTTCTAGTGTACCAGTAGAGATGGAGTCAGATGTTGTTGTTGTTGGTGTTCTAGTGTACCAGTAGAGATGGAGTCAGATGTTGTTGTTGGTGGTGTTCTAGTGTACCAGTAGAGATTGATTCAGATGTTGTTGTTGTTGTTGGTATTCTAGTGTACCAGTAGAGATGGAGAGTCGGATGTTGTTGTTGGTATTCTAGTGTACCAGTAGAGATAGAGTCAGATGTTGTTGTTGTTGGTGTTCTAGTGTACCAGTAGAGATGGAGTCAGATGTTGTTGTTGTTGGTATTCTAGTGTACCAGTAGAGATGGAGAGTCGGATGTTGTTGTTGGTATTCTAGTGTACCAGTAGAGATAGAGTCAGATGTTGTTGTTGTTGGTGTTCTAGTGTACCAGTAGAGATGGAGTCAGATGTTGTTGTTGTTGTTGGTGTTCTAGTGTACCAGTAGAGATGGAGAGTCAGATGTTGTTGTTGTTGTTGTTGTTCTAGTGTACCAGTAGAGATGGAGTCAGATGTTGTTGTTGTTGGTGGTGTTCAAGTGTACCAGTAGAGATGGAGAGTCAGATGTTGTTGTTATTGTTGGTGTTCTAGTGTACCAGTAGAGATGGAGTCAGATGTTGTTGTTGGTATTCTAGTGTACCAGTAGAGATGGAGTCAGATGTTGTTGTTGTTGGTATCCTAGTGTACCAGTAGAGATGGAGTCAGATGTTGTTGTTGTTGGTATTCTAGTGTACCAGTAGAGATGGAGTCAGATGTTGTTGTTGTTGGTGTTCTACTGTACCAGTAGAGATGGAGTCAGATGCTGTTGTTGGTATTCTAGTGTACCAGTAGAGATGGAGTCAGATGTTGTTGTTGTTGGTGTTCTAGTGTACCAGTAGAGATGGAGAGTCAGATGTTGTTGTTGTTGTTGGTGTTCTAGTGTACCAGTAGAGATGGAGTCAGATGTTGTTGTTGTTGTTGGTGTTCTAGTGTACCAGTAGAGATGGAGAGTCAGATGTTGTTGTTGTTGTTGGTGTTCTAGTGTACCAGTAGAGATGGAGTCAGATGTTGTTGTTGGTGTTCTAGTGTACCAGTAGAGATGGAGTCAGATGTTGTTGTTGGTATTCTAGTGTACCAGTAGATATGGAGTCAGATGTTGTTGTTGGTATTCTAGTGTACCAGTAGAGATGGAGTCAGATGTTGTTGTTGCTGTTGTTATTCTAGTTTACCAGTAGAGATGGAGTCAGATGTTGTTGCTGTTGGTATTCTAGTGTACCAGTAGAGATGGAGTCAGATGTTGTTGTTGTTGGTGTTCTAGTGTACCAGTAGAGATGGGGTCAGATGTTGTTATTGTTGGTATTCTAGTGTACCAGTAGAGATGGAGTCAGATGTTGTTGTTGGTATTCTAGTGTACCAGTAGATATGGAGTCAGATGTTGTTGTTGTTGGTGGTGTTCTAGTGTACCAGTAGAGATGGAGAGTCAGATGTTGTTGTTGTTGTTGTTGTTGGTGTTCTAGTGTACCAGTAGAGATGGAGTCAGATGTTGTTGTTGGTGTTCTAGTGTACCAGTAGAGATGGAGTCAGATGTTGTTGTTGCTGTTGGTATTCTAGTGTACCAGTAGAGATGGAGAGTCAGATGTTGTTGTTGTTGTTGGTATTCTAGTGTACCAGTAGAGATGGAGTCAGATGTTGTTGTTGTTGGTATTCTAGTGTACCAGTAGAGATGGAGTCAGATGTTGTTGTTGTTGGTGTTCTAGTGTACCAGTAGAGATGGGGTCAGATGTTGTTATTGTTGGTATTCTAGTGTACCAGTAGATATGGAGTCATATGTTGTTGTTGGTATTCTAGTGTACCAGTAGATATGGAGTCAGATATTCTTGTTGATATTCTAGTGTACCAGTAGAGATGGAGTCAGATGTTGTTGTTGGTGTTCTAGTGTACCAGTAGAGATTGAATCAGATGTTGTTGTTGTTGGTATTCTAGTGTACCAGTAGAGATGGAGTCAGATGTTGTTGTTGTTGGTATTCTAGTGTACCAGTAGAGATGGAGTCAGATGTTGTTGTTGTTGTTGTTCTAGTGTACCAGTAGAGATGGAGTCAGATGTTGTTGTTGGTGGTGTTCTAGTGTACCAGTAGAGATGGAGTCAGATGTTGTTGTTGGTATTCTAGTGTACCAGTAGATATGGAGTCAGATGTTGTTGTTGTTGGTGGTGTTCTAGTGTACCAGTAGAGATGGAGAGTCAGATGTTGTTGTTGTTGTTGTTGTTGTTGTTGGTGTTCTAGTGTACCAGTAGAGATGGAGTCAGATGTTGTTGTTGGTGTTCTAGTGTACCAGTAGAGATGGAGTCAGATGTTGTTGTTGGTGTTCTAGTGTACCAGTAGAGATGGAGTCAGATGTTGTTGTTATTATTCTAGTGTACCAGTACAGATGGAGTCAGATGTTGTTGTTGGTATTCTAGTGTACCAGTAGAGATGGGGTCAGATGTTGTTGTTGTTGGTATTCTAGTGTACCAGTAGAGATGGGGTCAGATGGTGTTGTTGGTATTCTAGTGTACCAGTAGATATGGAGTCAGATGTTGTTGTTGGTATTCTAGTGTACCAGTAGAGATGGAGAGTCAGAGGTTGTTGTTGGTGTTAATGTTCTAGTGTACCAGTAGAGATGGAGTCAGATGTTGTTGTTGCTGTTGGTATTCTAGTGTACCAGTAGAGATGGAGTCAGATGTTGTTGTTGTTGGTATTCTAGTGTACCAGTAGATATGGAGTCAGATGTTGTTGTTGGTATTCTGGTGTACCAGTAGATATGGAGTCAGATATTCTTGTTGATATTCTAGTGTACCAGTAGAGATGGAGTCAGATGTTGTTGTTGGTGTTCTAGTGTACCAGTAGAAATTGAATCAGATGTTGTTGTTGTTGGTATTCTAGTGTACCAGTAGAGATGGAGTCAGATGTTGTTGTTGTTGGTATTCTAGTGTACCAGTAGAGATTGAGTCAGATGTTGTTGTTGTTGGTGTTCTAGTGTACCAGTAGAGATGGAGAGTCAGATGTTGTTGTTGGTATTCTAGTGTACCAGTAGAGATGGAGTCAGATGTTGTTGTTGTTGGTGTTCTAGTGTACCAGTAGAGATGGAGTCAGATGTTGTTGTTGGTATTCTAGTGTACCAGTAGATATGGAGTCAGATGTTGTTGTTGTTGGTGGTGTTCTAGTGTACCAGTAGAGATGGAGAGTCAGATGTTGTTGTTGTTGTTGTTGTTGTTGTTGTTGTTGTTGTTGTTGGTGTTCTAGTGTACCAGTAGAGATGGAGTCAGATGTTGTTGTTGGTGTTCTAGTGTACCAGTAGAGATGGAGTCAGATGTTGTTGTTGGTATTCTAGTGTACCAGTAGAGATGGAGAGTCAGAGGTTGTTGTTGGTGTTAATGTTCTAGTGTACCAGTAGAGATGGAGTCAGATGTTGTTGTTGCTGTTGGTATTCTAGTGTACCAGTAGAGATGGAGTCAGATGTTGTTGTTGTTGGTATTCTAGTGTACCAGTAGAGATGGAGTCAGATGTTGTTGTTGTTGGTGTTCTAGTGTACCAGTAGAGATGGGGTCAGATGTTGTTATTGTTGGTATTCTAGTGTACCAGTAGATATGGAGTCAGATGTTGTTGTTGGTATTCTGGTGTACCAGTAGATATGGAGTCAGCTATTCTTGTTGATATTCTAGTGTACCAGTAGAGATGGAGTCAGATGTTGTTGTTGGTGTTCTAGTGTACCAGTAGAAATTGAATCAGATGTTGTTGTTGTTGGTATTCTAGTGTACCAGTAGAGATGGGGTCAGATGTTGTTATTGTTGGTATTCTAGTGTACCAGTAGATATGGAGTCAGATGTTGTTGTTGGTATTCTAGTGTACCAGTAGATATGGAGTCAGATGTTGTTGTTGGTATTCTAGTGTACCAGTAGATATGGAGTCAGATATTCTTGTTGATATTCTAGTGTACCAGTAGAGATGGAGTCAGATGTTGTTGTTGGTGTTCTAGTGTACCAGTAGAGATTGAATCAGATGTTGTTGTTGTTGGTATTCTAGTGTACCAGTAGAGATGGAGTCAGATGTTGTTGTTGTTGGTATTCTAGTGTACCAGTAGAGATGGAGTCAGATGTTGTTGTTGTTATTGTTCTAGTGTACCAGTAGAGATGGAGTCAGATGTTGTTGTTGGTGGTGTTCTAGTGTACCAGTAGAGATGGAGTCAGATGTTGTTGTTGTTGGTATTCTAGTGTACCAGTAGAGATGGAGAGTCAGATGTTGTTGTTGGTATTCTAGTGTACCAGTAGAGATGGAGTCAGATGTTGTTGTTGTTGGTGTTCTAGTGTACCAGTAGAGATGGAGTCAGATGTTGTTGTTGGTATTCTAGTGTACCAGTAGAGATGGAGTCAGATGTTGTTGTTGTTGGTGTTCTAGTGTACCAGTAGAGATGGAGAGTCAGATGTTGTTGTTGTTGTTGTTGGTGTTCTAGTGTACCAGTAGAGATGGAGTCAGATGTTGTTGATGTTGTTGGTGTTCTAGTGTACCAGTAGAGATGGAGTCAGATGTTGTTGTTGGTGTTCTAGTGTACCAGTAAAGATGGAGTCAGATGTTGTTGTTGTTGTTGGTATTCTAGTGTACCAGTAGAGATGGAGTCAGATGTTGTTGTTAGTGTTCTAGTGTACCAGTAGATATGGAGTCAGATGTTGTTGTTGGTATTCTAGTGTACCAGTAGAGATGGAGTCAGATGTTGTTGTTGGTGTTCTAGTGTACCAGTAGAGATGGAGTCAGATGTTGTTGTTGGTGGTGTTCTAGTGTACCAGTAGAGATGGAGTCAGATGTTGTTGTTGTTGGTGTTCTAGTGTACCAGTAGAGATGGAGTCAGATGTTGTTGTTGGTGGTGTTCTAGTGTACCAGTAGAGATGGAGCCAGATGTTGTTGTTGTTGGTATTCTAGTGTACCAGTAGAGATGGATTCAGATGTTGTTGTTGTTGTTGGTATTCTAGTGTACCAGTAGAGATGGAGTCAGATGTTGTTGTTGGTATTCTAGTGTACCAGTAGATATGGAGTCAGATGTTGTTGTTGGTATTCAAGTGTACCAGTAGAGATGGAGTCAGATGTTGTTGTTGGTGTTCTAGTGTACCAGTAGAGATGGAGTCAGATGTTGTTGTTGGTGTTCTAGTGTACCAGTAGAGATGGAGTCAGATGTTGTTGTTGTTGGTGTTCTAGTGTACCAGTAGAGATGGGGTCAGATGTTGTTGTTGTTGGTATTCTAGTGTACCAGTAGCGATGGAGTCAGATGTTGTTGTTGTTGGTGTTCTAGTGTACCAGTAGAGATGGGGTCAGATGTTGTTACTGTTAATATTCTAGTGTACCAGTAGATATGGAGTCAGATGTTGTTGTTGGTATTCTAGTGTACCAGTAGATATGGAGTCAGATGTTGTTGTTGGTATTCTAGTGTACCAGTAGATATGGAGTCAGATGTTATTGTTGGTATTCTAGTGTACCAGTAGATATGGAGTCAGATGTTGTTGTTGGTATTCTAGTGTACCAGTAGAGATGGAGTCAGATGTTGTTGTTGCTGTTGGTATTCTAGTGTACCAGTAGAGATGGAGTCAGATGTTGTTGTTGTTGGTATTCTAGTGTACCAGTAGAGATGGAGTCAGATGTTGTTGTTGGTGTTCTAGTGTACCAGTAGAGATTGAGTCAGATGTTGTTGTTGTTGGTATCCTAGTGTACCAGTAGAGATGGAGTCAGATGTTGTTGTTGTTGGTATTCTAGTGTACCAGTAGAGATGGAGTCAGATGTTGTTGTTGGTGGTGTTCTACTGTACCAGTAGAGATGGAGTCAGATGCTGTTGTTGGTATTCTAGTGTACCAGTAGAGATGGAGTCAGATGTTGTTGTTGTTGGTGTTCTAGTGTACCAGTAGAGATGGAGAGTCAGATGTTGTTGTTGTTGTTGGTGTTCTAGTGTACCAGTAGAGATGGAGTCAGATGTTGTTGTTGTTGTTGGTGTTCTAGTGTACCAGTAGAGATGGAGAGTCAGATGTTGTTGTTGTTGTTGGTGTTCTAGTGTACCAGTAGAGATGGAGTCAGATGTTGTTGTTGGTGTTCTAGTGTACCAGTAGAGATGGAGTCAGATGTTGTTGTTGGTATTCTAGTGTACCAGTAGATATGGAGTCAGATGTTGTTGTTGGTATTCTAGTGTACCAGTAGAGATGGAGTCAGATGTTGTTGTTGCTGTTGTTATTCTAGTTTACCAGTAGAGATGGAGTCAGATGTTGTTGCTGTTGGTATTCTAGTGTACCAGTAGAGATGGAGTCAGATGTTGTTGTTGTTGGTGTTCTAGTGTACCAGTAGAGATGGGGTCAGATGTTGTTATTGTTGGTATTCTAGTGTACCAGTAGATATGGAGTCAGATGTTGTTGTTGGTATTCGAGTGTACCAGTAGATATGGAGTCAGATGTTGTTGTTGTTGGTGGTGTTCTAGTGTACCAGTAGAGATGGAGAGTCAGATGTTGTTGTTGTTGTTGTTGTTGGTGTTCTAGTGTACCAGTAGAGATGGAGTCAGATGTTGTTGTTGGTGTTCTAGTGTACCAGTAGAGATGGAGTCAGATGTTGTTGTTGCTGTTGGTATTCTAGTGTACCAGTAGAGATGGAGAGTCAGATGTTGTTGTTGTTGTTGGTATTCTAGTGTACCAGTAGAGATGGAGTCAGATGTTGTTGTTGTTGGTATTCTAGTGTACCAGTAGAGATGGAGTCAGATGTTGTTGTTGTTGGTGTTCTAGTGTACCAGTAGAGATGGGGTCAGATGTTGTTATTGTTGGTATTCTAGTGTACCAGTAGATATGGAGTCATATGTTGTTGTTGGTATTCTAGTGTACCAGTAGATATGGAGTCAGATATTCTTGTTGATATTCTAGTGTACCAGTAGAGATGGAGTCAGATGTTGTTGTTGGTGTTCTAGTGTACCAGTAGAGATTGAATCAGATGTTGTTGTTGTTGGTATTCTAGTGTACCAGTAGAGATGGAGTCAGATGTTGTTGTTGTTGGTATTCTAGTGTACCAGTAGAGATGGAGTCAGATGTTGTTGTTGTTGTTGTTCTAGTGTACCAGTAGAGATGGAGTCAGATGTTGTTGTTGGTGGTGTTCTAGTGTACCAGTAGAGATGAAGTCAGATGTTGTTGTTGGTATTCTAGTGTACCAGTAGATATGGAGTCAGATGTTGTTGTTGTTGGTGGTGTTCTAGTGTACCAGTAGAGATGGAGAGTCAGATGTTGTTGTTGTTGTTGTTGTTGTTGTTGGTGTTCTAGTGTACCAGTAGAGATGGAGTCAGATGTTGTTGTTGGTGTTCTAGTGTACCAGTAGAGATGGAGTCAGATGTTGTTGTTGGTGTTCTAGTGTACCAGTAGAGATGGAGTCAGATGTTGTTGTTATTATTCTAGTGTACCAGTACAGATGGAGTCAGATGTTGTTGTTGGTATTCTAGTGTACCAGTAGAGATGGGGTCAGATGTTGTTGTTGTTGGTATTCTAGTGTACCAGTAGAGATGGGGTCAGATGTTGTTGTTGGTATTCTAGTGTACCAGTAGATATGGAGTCAGATGTTGTTGTTGGTATTCTAGTGTACCAGTAGAGATGGAGAGTCAGAGGTTGTTGTTGGTGTTAATGTTCTAGTGTACCAGTAGAGATGGAGTCAGATGTTGTTGTTGCTGTTGGTATTCTAGTGTACCAGTAGAGATGGAGTCAGATGTTGTTGTTGTTGGTATTCTAGTGTACCAGTAGATATGGAGTCAGATGTTGTTGTTGGTATTCTGGTGTACCAGTAGAGATGGAGTCAGATATTCTTGTTGATATTCTAGTGTACCAGTAGAGATGGAGTCAGATGTTGTTGTTGGTGTTCTAGTGTACCAGTAGAAATTGAATCAGATGTTGTTGTTGTTGGTATTCTAGTGTACCAGTAGAGATGGAGTCAGATGTTGTTGTTGTTGGTATTCTAGTGTACCAGTAGAGATTGAGTCAGATGTTGTTGTTGTTGGTGTTCTAGTGTACCAGTAGAGATGGAGAGTCAGATGTTGTTGTTGGTATTCTAGTGTACCAGTAGAGATGGAGTCAGATGTTGTTGTTGTTGGTGTTCTAGTGTACCAGTAGAGATGGAGTCAGATGTTGTTGTTGGTATTCTAGTGTACCAGTAGATATGGAGTCAGATGTTGTTGTTGTTGGTGGTGTTCTAGTGTACCAGTAGAGATGGAGAGTCAGATGTTGTTGTTGTTGTTGTTGTTGTTGTTGTTGTTGTTGTTGGTGTTCTAGTGTACCAGTAGAGATGGAGTCAGATGTTGTTGTTGGTGTTCTAGTGTACCAGTAGAGATGGAGTCAGATGTTGTTGTTGGTATTCTAGTGTACCAGTAGAGATGGAGAGTCAGAGGTTGTTGTTGGTGTTAATGTTCTAGTGTACCAGTAGAGATGGAGTCAGATGTTGTTGTTGCTGTTGGTATTCTAGTGTACCAGTAGAGATGGAGTCAGATGTTGTTGTTGTTGGTATTCTAGTGTACCAGTAGAGATGGAGTCAGATGTTGTTGTTGTTGGTGTTCTAGTGTACCAGTAGAGATGGGGTCAGATGTTGTTATTGTTGGTATTCTAGTGTACCAGTAGATATGGAGTCAGATGTTGTTGTTGGTATTCTGGTGTACCAGTAGATATGGAGTCAGCTATTCTTGTTGATATTCTAGTGTACCAGTAGAGATGGAGTCAGATGTTGTTGTTGGTGTTCTAGTGTACCAGTAGAAATTGAATCAGATGTTGTTGTTGTTGGTATTCTAGTGTACCAGTAGAGATGGGGTCAGATGTTGTTATTGTTGGTATTCTAGTGTACCAGTAGATATGGAGTCAGATGTTGTTGTTGGTATTCTAGTGTACCAGTAGATATGGAGTCAGATATTCTTGTTGATATTCTAGTGTACCAGTAGAGATGGAGTCAGATGTTGTTGTTGGTGTTCTAGTGTACCAGTAGAGATTGAATCAGATGTTGTTGTTGTTGGTATTCTAGTGTACCAGTAGAGATGGAGTCAGATGTTGTTGTTGTTGGTATTCTAGTGTACCAGTAGAGATGGAGTCAGATGTTGTTGTTGTTATTGTTCTAGTGTACCAGTAGAGATGGAGTCAGATGTTGTTGTTGGTGGTGTTCTAGTGTACCAGTAGAGATGGAGTCAGATGTTGTTGTTGTTGGTATTCTAGTGTACCAGTAGAGATGGAGAGTCAGATGTTGTTGTTGGTATTCTAGTGTACCAGTAGAGATGGAGTCAGATGTTGTTGTTGTTGGTGTTCTAGTGTACCAGTAGAGATGGAGTCAGATGTTGTTGTTGGTATTCTAGTGTACCAGTAGAGATGGAGTCAGATGTTGTTGTTGTTGGTGTTCTAGTGTACCAGTAGAGATGGAGAGTCAGATGTTGTTGTTGTTGTTGTTGGTGTTCTAGTGTACCAGTAGAGATGGAGTCAGATGTTGTTGATGTTGTTGGTGTTCTAGTGTACCAGTAGAGATGGAGTCAGATGTTGTTGTTGGTGTTCTAGTGTACCAGTAAAGATGGAGTCAGATGTTGTTGTTGTTGTTGGTATTCTAGTGTACCAGTAGAGATGGAGTCAGATGTTGTTGTTAGTGTTCTAGTGTACCAGTAGATATGGAGTCAGATGTTGTTGTTGGTATTCTAGTGTACCAGTAGAGATGGAGTCAGATGTTGTTGTTGGTGTTCTAGTGTACCAGTAGAGATGGAGTCAGATGTTGTTGTTGGTGGTGTTCTAGTGTACCAGTAGAGATGGAGTCAGATGTTGTTGTTGTTGGTGTTCTAGTGTACCAGTAGAGATGGAGTCAGATGTTGTTGTTGGTGGTGTTCTAGTGTACCAGTAGAGATGGAGCCAGATGTTGTTGTTGTTGGTATTCTAGTGTACCAGTAGAGATGGATTCAGATGTTGTTGTTGTTGTTGGTATTCTAGTGTACCAGTAGAGATGGAGTCAGATGTTGTTGTTGGTATTCTAGTGTACCAGTAGATATGGAGTCAGATGTTGTTGTTGGTATTCAAGTGTACCAGTAGAGATGGAGTCAGATGTTGTTGTTGGTGTTCTAGTGTACCAGTAGAGATGGAGTCAGATGTTGTTGTTGGTGTTCTAGTGTACCAGTAGAGATGGAGTCAGATGTTGTTGTTGTTGGTGTTCTAGTGTACCAGTAGAGATGGGGTCAGATGTTGTTGTTGTTGGTATTCTAGTGTACCAGTAGCGATGGAGTCAGATGTTGTTGTTGTTGGTGTTCTAGTGTACCAGTAGAGATGGGGTCAGATGTTGTTACTGTTAATATTCTAGTGTACCAGTAGATATGGAGTCAGATGTTGTTGTTGGTATTCTAGTGTACCAGTAGATATGGAGTCAGATGTTGTTGTTGGTATTCTAGTGTACCAGTAGATATGGAGTCAGATGTTATTGTTGGTATTCTAGTGTACCAGTAGATATGGAGTCAGATGTTGTTGTTGGTATTCTAGTGTACCAGTAGAGATGGAGTCAGATGTTGTTGTTGGTGTTCTAGTGTACCAGTAGAGATGGAGTCAGATGTTGTTGTTGTTGGTGTTCTAGTGTACCAGTAGAGATGGAGTCAGATGTTGTTGTTGTTGGTGTTCTAGTGTACCAGTAGAGATGGAGTCAGATGTTGTTGTTGTTGGTGTTCTAGTCTACCAGTAGAGATGGAGTCAGATGTTGTTGTTGGTGGTGTTCTAGTGTACCAGTAGAGATGGAGTCAGATGTTGTTGTTGTTGGTATTCTAGTGTACCAGTAGAGATGGATTCAGATGTTGTTGTTGTTGTTGGTATTCTAGTGTACCAGTAGAGATGGAGAGTCAGATGTTGTTGTTGGTATTCTAGTGTACCAGTAGAGATGGAGAGTCAGATGTTGTTGTTGGTGTTCTAGTGTACCAGTAGAGATGGAGTCAGATGTTGTTGTTGGTATTCTAGTGTACCAGTAGAGATGGGGTCAGATGTTGTTATTGTTGGTATTCTAGTGTAACAGTAGATATGGAGTCAGATGTTGTTGTTGGTATTCTAGTGTACCAGTAGATATGGAGTCAGATGTTGTTGTTGGTATTCTAGTGTACCAGTAGAGATGGAGTCAGATGTTGTTGTTGGTGTTCTAGTGTACCAGTAGAGATGGAGTCAGATGTTGTTGTTGGTGTTCTAGTGTACCAGTAGAGATGGAGTCAGATGTTGTTGTTGTTGGTGTTCTAGTGTACCAGTAGAGATGGGGTCAGATGTTGTTGTTGTTGGTATTCTAGTGTACCAGTAGATATGGAGTCAGATGTTATTGTTGGTATTCTAGTGTACCAGTAGATATGGAGTCAGATGTTGTTGTTGGTATTCTAGTGTACCAGTAGAGATGGAGTCAGATGTTGTTGTTGGTGTTCTAGTGTACCAGTAGAGATGGAGTCAGATGTTGTTGTTGGTGGTGTTCTAGTGTACCAGTAGAGATGGAGTCAGATGTTGTTGTTGGTGGTGTTCTAGTGTACCAGTAGAGATGGATTCAGATGTTGTTGTTGTTGTTGGTATTCTAGTGTACCAGTAGAGATGGAGAGTCGGATGTTGTTGTTGGTATTCTAGTGTACCAGTAGAGATAGAGTCAGATGTTGTTGTTGTTGGTGTTCTAGTGTACCAGTAGAGATGGAGTCAGATGTTGTTGTTGTTGGTATTCTAGTGTACCAGTAGAGATGGAGAGTCGGATGTTGTTGTTGGTATTCTAGTGTACCAGTAGAGATAGAGTCAGATGTTGTTGTTGTTGGTGTTCTAGTGTACCAGTAGAGATGGAGTCAGATGTTGTTGTTGTTGTTGGTGTTCTAGTGTACCAGTAGAGATGGAGAGTCAGATGTTGTTGTTGTTGTTGTTGTTGTTGTTCTAGTGTACCAGTAGATATGGAGTCAGATGTTGTTGTTGTTGTTGGTGTTCTAGTGTACCAGTAGAGATGGAGTCAGATGTTGTTGTTGGTATTCTAGTGTACCAGTAGAGATGGAGTCAGATGTTGTTGTTGGTATTCTAGTGTACCAGTAGAGATGGAGAGTCAGATGTTGTTGTTGGTGTTGGTGTTCTAGTGTACCAGTAGAGATGGAGTCAGATGTTGTTGTTGCTGTTGGTATTCTAGTGTACCAGTAGAGATGGAGTCAGATGTTGTTGTTGTTGGTATTCTAGTGTACCAGTAGAGATGGAGTCAGATGTTGTTGTTGTTGGTGTTCTAGTCTACCAGTAGAGATGGAGTCAGATGTTGTTGTTGTTGGTGTTCTAGTGTACCAGTAGAGATGGAGTCAGATGTTGTTGTTGTTGGTATTCTAGTGTACCAGTAGAGATGGATTCAGATGTTGTTGTTGTTGTTGGTATTCTAGTGTACCAGTAGAGATGGAGAGTCAGATGTTGTTGTTGGTATTCTAGTGTACCAGTAGAGATGGAGAGTCAGATGTTGTTGTTGGTGTTCTAGTGTACCAGTAGAGATGGAGTCAGATGTTGTTGTTGGTATTCTAGTGTACCAGTAGAGATGGGGTCAGATGTTGTTATTGTTGGTATTCTAGTGTAACAGTAGATATGGAGTCAGATGTTGTTGTTGGTATTCTAGTGTACCAGTAGATATGGAGTCAGATGTTGTTGTTGGTATTCTAGTGTACCAGTAGAGATGGAGTCAGATGTTGTTGTTGGTGTTCTAGTGTACCAGTAGAGATGGAGTCAGATGTTGTTGTTGGTGTTCTAGTGTACCAGTAGAGATGGAGTCAGATGTTGTTGTTGTTGGTGTTCTAGTGTACCAGTAGAGATGGGGTCAGATGTTGTTGTTGTTGGTATTCTAGTGTACCAGTAGAGATGGAGTCAGATGTTGTTGTTGTTGGTGTTCTAGTGTACCAGTAGAGATGGGGTCAGATGTTGTTACTGTTGGTATTCTAGTGTACCAGTAGATATGGAGTCAGATGTTGTTGTTGGTATTCTAGTGTACCAGTAGATATGGAGTCAGATGTTATTGTTGGTATTCTAGTGTACCAGTAGATATGGAGTCAGATGTTGTTGTTGGTATTCTAGTGTACCAGTAGAGATGGAGTCAGATGTTGTTGTTGGTGTTCTAGTGTACCAGTAGAGATGGAGTCAGATGTTGTTGTTGGTGGTGTTCTAGTGTACCAGTAGAGATGGAGTCAGATGTTGTTGTTGTTGGTGTTCTAGTGTACCAGTAGAGATGGAGTCAGATGTTGTTGTTGGTGGTGTTCTAGTGTACCAGTAGAGATGGGGTCAGATGTTGTTGTTGGTGTTCTAGTGTACCAGTAGAGATGGAGTCAGATGTTGTTGTTGTTGGTGTTCTAGTGTACCAGTAGAGATGGGGTCAGATGTTGTTGTTGTTGGTATTCTAGTGTACCAGTAGAGATGGAGTCAGATGTTGTTGTTGTTGGTGTTCTAGTGTACCAGTAGAGATGGGGTCAGATGTTGTTACTGTTGGTATTCTAGTGTACCAGTAGATATGGAGTCAGATGTTGTTGTTGGTATTCTAGTGTACCAGTAGATATGGAGTCAGATGTTATTGTTGGTATTCTAGTGTACCAGTAGATATGGAGTCAGATGTTGTTGTTGGTATTCTAGTGTACCAGTAGAGATGGAGTCAGATGTTGTTGTTGGTGTTCTAGTGTACCAGTAGAGATGGAGTCAGATGTTGTTGTTGGTGGTGTTCTAGTGTACCAGTAGAGATGGAGTCAGATGTTGTTGTTGTTGGTGTTCTAGTGTACCAGTAGAGATGGAGTCAGATGTTGTTGTTGGTATTCTAGTGTACCAGTAGAGATGGAGTCAGATGTTGTTGTTGGTGTTCTAGTGTACCAGTAGAGATGGAGTCAGATGTTGTTGTTGGTGGTGTTCTAGTGTACCAGTAGAGATTGATTCAGATGTTGTTGTTGTTGTTGGTATTCTAGTGTACCAGTAGAGATGGAGAGTCGGATGTTGTTGTTGGTATTCTAGTGTACCAGTAGAGATAGAGTCAGATGTTGTTGTTGTTGGTGTTCTAGTGTACCAGTAGAGATGGAGTCAGATGTTGTTGTTTTTGGTATTCTAGTGTACCAGTAGAGATGGAGAGTCGGATGTTGTTGTTGGTATTCTAGTGTACCAGTAGAGATAGAGTCAGATGTTGTTGTTGTTGGTGTTCTAGTGTACCAGTAGAGATGGAGTCAGATGTTGTTGTTGTTGTTGGTGTTCTAGTGTACCAGTAGAGATGGAGAGTCAGATGTTGTTGTTGTTGTTGTTGTTGTTGTTGTTCTAGTGTACCAGTAGATATGGAGTCAGATGTTGTTGTTGTTGTTGGTGTTCTAGTGTACCAGTAGAGATGGAGTCAGATGTTGTTGTTGTTGGTGGTGTTCAAGTGTACCAGTAGAGATGGAGAGTCAGATGTTGTTGTTATTGTTGGTGTTCTAGTGTACCAGTAGAGATGGAGTCAGATGTTGTTGTTGGTATTCTAGTGTACCAGTAGAGATGGAGAGTCAGATGTTGTTGTTGGTGTTGGTGTTCTAGTGTACCAGTAGAGATGGAGTCAGATGTTGTTGTTGCTGTTGGTATTCTAGTGTACCAGTAGAGATGGAGTCAGATGTTGTTGTTGTTGGTATTCTAGTGTACCAGTAGATATGGAGTCAGATGTTGTTGTTGGTATTCTAGTGTACCAGTAGAGATGGAGTCAGATGTTGTTGTTGGTGTTCTAGTGTACCAGTAGAGATTGAGTCAGATGTTGTTGTTGTTGGTATCCTAGTGTACCAGTAGAGATGGAGTCAGATGTTGTTGTTGTTGGTGTTCTAGTGTACCAGTAGAGATGGGGTCAGATGTTGTTACTGTTGGTATTCTAGTGTACCAGTAGATATGGAGTCAGATGTTGTTGTTGGTATTCTAGTGTACCAGTAGATATGGAGTCAGATGTTGTTGTTGGTATTCTAGTGTACCAGAAGATATGGAGTCAGATGTTATTGTTGGTATTCTAGTGTACCAGTAGATATGGAGTCAGATGTTGTTGTTGGTATTCTAGTGTACCAGTAGAGATGGAGTCAGATGTTGTTGTTGGTGTTCTAGTGTACCAGTAGAGATGGAGTCAGATGTTGTTGTTGTTGGTGTTCTAGTGTACCAGTAGAGATGGAGTCAGATGTTGTTGTTGTTGGTGTTCTAGTGTACCAGTAGAGATGGAGTCAGATGTTGTTGTTGTTGGTGTTCTAGTGTACCAGTAGAGATGGAGTCAGATGTTGTTGTTGGTTGTGTTCTAGTGTACCAGTAGAGATGGAGTCAGATGTTGTTGTTGCTGTTGGTATTCTAGTGTACCAGTAGAGATGGAGTCAGATGTTGTTGTTGTTGGTATTCTAGTGTACCAGTAGAGATGGAGTCAGATGTTGTTGTTGTTGGTGTTCTAGTCTACCAGTAGAGATGGAGTCAGATGTTGTTGTTGTTGGTGTTCTAGTGTACCAGTAGAGATGGAGTCAGATGTTGTTGTTGTTGGTATTCTAGTGTACCAGTAGAGATGGATTCAGATGTTGTTGTTGTTGTTGGTATTCTAGTGTACCAGTAGAGATGGAGAGTCAGATGTTGTTGTTGGTATTCTAGTGTACCAGTAGAGATGGAGAGTCAGATGTTGTTGTTGGTGTTCTAGTGTACCAGTAGAGATGGAGTCAGATGTTGTTGTTGGTATTCTAGTGTACCAGTAGAGATGGGGTCAGATGTTGTTATTGTTGGTATTCTAGTGTAACAGTAGATATGGAGTCAGATGTTGTTGTTGGTATTCTAGTGTACCAGTAGATATGGAGTCAGATGTTGTTGTTGGTATTCTAGTGTACCAGTAGAGATGGAGTCAGATGTTGTTGTTGGTGTTCTAGTGTACCAGTAGAGATGGAGTCAGATGTTGTTGTTGGTGTTCTAGTGTACCAGTAGAGATGGAGTCAGATGTTGTTGTTGTTGGTGTTCTAGTGTACCAGTAGAGATGGGGTCAGATGTTGTTGTTGTTGGTATTCTAGTGTACCAGTAGAGATGGAGTCAGATGTTGTTGTTGTTGGTGTTCTAGTGTACCAGTAGAGATGGGGTCAGATGTTGTTACTGTTGGTATTCTAGTGTACCAGTAGATATGGAGTCAGATGTTGTTGTTGGTATTCTAGTGTACCAGTAGATATGGAGTCAGATGTTATTGTTGGTATTCTAGTGTACCAGTAGATATGGAGTCAGATGTTGTTGTTGGTATTCTAGTGTACCAGTAGAGATGGAGTCAGATGTTGTTGTTGGTGTTCTAGTGTACCAGTAGAGATGGAGTCAGATGTTGTTGTTGGTGGTGTTCTAGTGTACCAGTAGAGATGGAGTCAGATGTTGTTGTTGTTGGTGTTCTAGTGTACCAGTAGAGATGGAGTCAGATGTTGTTGTTGGTGGTGTTCTAGTGTACCAGTAGAGATGGGGTCAGATGTTGTTGTTGGTGTTCTAGTGTACCAGTAGAGATGGAGTCAGATGTTGTTGTTGTTGGTGTTCTAGTGTACCAGTAGAGATGGGGTCAGATGTTGTTGTTGTTGGTATTCTAGTGTACCAGTAGAGATGGAGTCAGATGTTGTTGTTGTTGGTGTTCTAGTGTACCAGTAGAGATGGGGTCAGATGTTGTTACTGTTGGTATTCTAGTGTACCAGTAGATATGGAGTCAGATGTTGTTGTTGGTATTCTAGTGTACCAGTAGATATGGAGTCAGATGTTGTTGTTGGTATTCTAGTGTACCAGTAGAGATGGAGTCAGATGTTGTTGTTGGTGTTCTAGTGTACCAGTAGAGATTGAGTCAGATGTTGTTGTTGTTGGTATCCTAGTGTACCAGTAGAGATGGAGTCAGATGTTGTTGTTGGTGTTCTAGTGTACCAGTAGAGATGGGGTCAGATGTTGTTACTGTTGGTATTCTAGTGTACCAGTAGATATGGAGTCAGATGTTGTTGTTGGTATTCTAGTGTACCAGTAGATATGGAGTCAGATGTTGTTGTTGGTATTCTAGTGTACCAGAAGATATGGAGTCAGATGTTATTGTTGGTATTCTAGTGTACCAGTAGATATGGAGTCAGATGTTGTTGTTGGTATTCTAGTGTACCAGTAGATATGGAGTCAGATGTTATTGTTGGTATTCTAGTGTACCAGTAGATATGGAGTCAGATGTTGTTGTTGGTATTCTAGTGTACCAGTAGAGATGGAGTCAGATGTTGTTGTTGGTGTTCTAGTGTACCAGTAGAGATGGAGTCAGATGTTGTTGTTGTTGGTGTTCTAGTGTACCAGTAGAGATGGAGTCAGATGTTGTTGTTGTTGGTGTTCTAGTGTACCAGTAGAGATGGAGTCAGATGTTGTTGTTGTTGGTGTTCTAGTGTACCAGTAGAGATGGAGTCAGATGTTGTTGTTGGTTGTGTTCTAGTGTACCAGTAGAGATGGAGTCAGATGTTGTTGTTGCTGTTGGTATTCTAGTGTACCAGTAGAGATGGAGTCAGATGTTGTTGTTGTTGGTATTCTAGTGTACCAGTAGAGATGGAGTCAGATGTTGTTGTTGTTGGTGTTCTAGTCTACCAGTAGAGATGGAGTCAGATGTTGTTGTTGTTGGTGTTCTAGTGTACCAGTAGAGATGGAGTCAGATGTTGTTGTTGTTGGTATTCTAGTGTACCAGTAGAGATGGATTCAGATGTTGTTGTTGTTGTTGGTATTCTAGTGTACCAGTAGAGATGGAGAGTCAGATGTTGTTGTTGGTATTCTAGTGTACCAGTAGAGATGGAGAGTCAGATGTTGTTGTTGGTGTTCTAGTGTACCAGTAGAGATGGAGTCAGATGTTGTTGTTGGTATTCTAGTGTACCAGTAGAGATGGGGTCAGATGTTGTTATTGTTGGTATTCTAGTGTAACAGTAGATATGGAGTCAGATGTTGTTGTTGGTATTCTAGTGTACCAGTAGATATGGAGTCAGATGTTGTTGTTGGTATTCTAGTGTACCAGTAGAGATGGAGTCAGATGTTGTTGTTGGTGTTCTAGTGTACCAGTAGAGATGGAGTCAGATGTTGTTGTTGGTGTTCTAGTGTACCAGTAGAGATGGAGTCAGATGTTGTTGTTGTTGGTGTTCTAGTGTACCAGTAGAGATGGGGTCAGATGTTGTTGTTGTTGGTATTCTAGTGTACCAGTAGAGATGGAGTCAGATGTTGTTGTTGTTGGTGTTCTAGTGTACCAGTAGAGATGGGGTCAGATGTTGTTACTGTTGGTATTCTAGTGTACCAGTAGATATGGAGTCAGATGTTGTTGTTGGTATTCTAGTGTACCAGTAGATATGGAGTCAGATGTTATTGTTGGTATTCTAGTGTACCAGTAGATATGGAGTCAGATGTTGTTGTTGGTATTCTAGTGTACCAGTAGAGATGGAGTCAGATGTTGTTGTTGGTGTTCTAGTGTACCAGTAGAGATGGAGTCAGATGTTGTTGTTGGTGGTGTTCTAGTGTACCAGTAGAGATGGAGTCAGATGTTGTTGTTGTTGGTGTTCTAGTGTACCAGTAGAGATGGAGTCAGATGTTGTTGTTGGTGGTGTTCTAGTGTACCAGTAGAGATGGGGTCAGATGTTGTTGTTGGTGTTCTAGTGTACCAGTAGAGATGGAGTCAGATGTTGTTGTTGTTGGTGTTCTAGTGTACCAGTAGAGATGGGGTCAGATGTTGTTGTTGTTGGTATTCTAGTGTACCAGTAGAGATGGAGTCAGATGTTGTTGTTGTTGGTGTTCTAGTGTACCAGTAGAGATGGGGTCAGATGTTGTTACTGTTGGTATTCTAGTGTACCAGTAGATATGGAGTCAGATGTTGTTGTTGGTATTCTAGTGTACCAGTAGATATGGAGTCAGATGTTATTGTTGGTATTCTAGTGTACCAGTAGATATGGAGTCAGATGTTGTTGTTGGTATTCTAGTGTACCAGTAGAGATGGAGTCAGATGTTGTTGTTGGTGTTCTAGTGTACCAGTAGAGATGGAGTCAGATGTTGTTGTTGGTGGTGTTCTAGTGTACCAGTAGAGATGGAGTCAGCTGTTGTTGTTGTTGGTGTTCTAGTGTACCAGTAGAGATGGAGTCAGATGTTGTTGTTGGTGGTGTTCTAGTGTACCAGTAGAGATTGATTCAGATGTTGTTGTTGTTGTTGGTATTCTAGTGTACCAGTAGAGATGGAGAGTCGGATGTTGTTGTTGGTATTCTAGTGTACCAGTAGAGATAGAGTCAGATGTTGTTGTTGTTGGTGTTGTAGTGTACCAGTAGAGATGGAGTCAGATGTTGTTGTTGTTGGTATTCTAGTGTACCAGTAGAGATGGAGAGTCGGATGTTGTTGTTGGTATTCTAGTGTACCAGTAGAGATAGAGTCAGATGTTGTTGTTGTTGGTGTTCTAGTGTACCAGTAGAGATGGAGTCAGATGTTGTTGTTGTTGTTGGTGTTCTAGTGTACCAGTAGAGATGGAGAGTCAGATGTTGTTGTTGTTGTTGTTGTTGTTGTTGTTCTAGTGTACCAGTAGATATGGAGTCAGATGTTGTTGTTGTTGTTGGTGTTCTAGTGTACCAGTAGAGATGGAGTCAGATGTTGTTGTTGTTGGTGGTGTTCAAGTGTACCAGTAGAGATGGAGAGTCAGATGTTGTTGTTATTGTTGGTGTTCTAGTGTACCAGTAGAGATGAAGTCAGATGTTGTTGTTGGTATTCTAGTGTACCAGTAGAGATGGAGTCAGATGTTGTTGTTGGTATTCTAGTGTACCAGTAGAGATGGAGAGTCAGATGTTGTTGTTGGTGTTGGTGTTCTAGTGTACCAGTAGAGATGGAGTCAGATGTTGTTGTTGCTGTTGGTATTCTAGTGTACCAGTAGAGATGGAGTCAGATGTTGTTGTTGTTGGTATTCTAGTGTACCAGTAGATATGGAGTCAGATGTTGTTGTTGGTATTCTAGTGTACCAGTAGAGATGGAGTCAGATGTTGTTGTTGGTGTTCTAGTGTACCAGTAGAGATGGAGTCAGATGTTGTTGTTGTTGGTATTCTAGTGTACCAGTAGATATGGAGTCAGATGTTGTTGTTGGTATTCTAGTGTACCAGTAGAGATGGAGTCAGATGTTGTTGTTGGTGTTCTAGTGTACCAGTAGAGATTGAGTCAGATGTTGTTGTTGTTGGTATCCTAGTGTACCAGTAGAGATGGAGTCAGATGTTGTTGTTGTTGGTGTTCTAGTGTACCAGTAGAGATGGGGTCAGATGTTGTTACTGTTGGTATTCTAGTGTACCAGTAGATATGGAGTCAGATGTTGTTGTTGGTATTCTAGTGTACCAGTAGATATGGAGTCAGATGTTGTTGTTGGTATTCTAGTGTACCAGAAGATATGGAGTCAGATGTTATTGTTGGTATTCTAGTGTACCAGTAGATATGGAGTCAGATGTTGTTGTTGGTATTCTAGTGTACCAGTAGATATGGAGTCAGATGTTATTGTTGGTATTCTAGTGTACCAGTAGATATGGAGTCAGATGTTGTTGTTGGTATTCTAGTGTACCAGTAGAGATGGAGTCAGATGTTGTTGTTGGTGTTCTAGTGTACCAGTAGAGATGGAGTCAGATGTTGTTGTTGTTGGTGTTCTAGTGTACCAGTAGAGATGGAGTCAGATGTTGTTGTTGTTGGTGTTCTAGTGTACCAGTAGAGATGGAGTCAGATGTTGTTGTTGTTGGTGTTCTAGTGTACCAGTAGAGATGGAGTCAGATGTTGTTGTTGTTGGTGTTCTAGTGTACCAGTAGAGATGGAGTCAGATGTTGTTGTTGTTGTTGGTGTTCTAGTGTACCAGTAGAGATGGAGTCAGATGTTGTTGTTGTTGGTATTCTAGTGTACCAGTAGAGATGGATTCAGATGTTGTTGTTGTTGTTGGTATTCTAGTGTACCAGTAGAGATGGAGAGTCATATGTTGTTGTTGGTATTCTAGTGTACCAGTAGAGATGGAGAGTCAGATGTTGTTGTTGGTGTTCTAGTGTACCAGTAGAGATGGAGTCAGATGTTGTTGTTGGTATTCTAGTGTACCAGTAGAGATGGGGTCAGATGTTGTTATTGTTGGTGTTCTAGTGTACCAGTAGAGATGGGGTCAGATGTTGTTACTGTTGGTATTCTAGTGTACCAGTAGATATGGAGTCAGATGTTGTTGTTGGTATTCTAGTGTACCAGTAGATATGGAGTCAGATGTTGTTGTTGGTATTCTAGTGTACCAGTAGATATGGAGTCAGATGTTATTGTTGGTATTCTAGTGTACCAGTAGAGATGGAGTCAGATGTTGTTGTTGGTATTCTAGTGTACCAGTAGATATGGAGTCAGATGTTATTGTTGGTATTCTAGTGTACCAGTAGATATGGAGTCAGATGTTGTTGTTGGTATTCTAGTGTACCAGTAGAGATGGAGTCAGATGTTGTTGTTGGTGTTCTAGTGTACCAGTAGAGATGGAGTCAGATGTTGTTGTTGGTGGTGTTCTAGTGTACCAGTAGAGATGGAGTCAGATGTTGTTGTTGTTGGTGTTCTAGTGTACCAGTAGAGATGGAGTCAGATGTTGTTGTTGGTGGTGTTCTAGTGTACCAGTAGAGATGGATTCAGATGTTGTTGTTGTTGTTGGTATTCTAGTGTACCAGTAGAGATGGAGAGTCGGATGTTGTTGTTGGTATTCTAGTGTACCAGTAGAGATAGAGTCAGATGTTGTTGTTGTTGGTGTTCTAGTGTACCAGTAGAGATGGAGTCAGATGTTGTTGTTGTTGGTATTCTAGTGTACCAGTAGAGATGGAGAGTCGGATGTTGTTGTTGGTATTCTAGTGTACCAGTAGAGATAGAGTCAGATGTTGTTGTTGTTGGTGTTCTAGTGTACCAGTAGAGATGGAGTCAGATGTTGTTGTTGTTGTTGGTGTTCTAGTGTACCAGAAGAGATGGAGAGTCAGATGTTGTTGTTGTTGTTGTTGTTGTTCTAGTGTACCAGTAGATATGGAGTCAGATGTTGTTGTTGTTGTTGGTGTTCTAGTGTACCAGTAGAGATGGAGTCAGATGTTGTTGTTGTTGGTGGTGTTCAAGTGTACCAGTAGAGATGGAGAGTCAGATGTTGTTGTTATTGTTGGTGTTCTAGTGTACCAGTAGAGATGGAGTCAGATGTTGTTGTTGGTATTCTAGTGTACCAGTAGAGATGGAGTCAGATGTTGTTGTTGGTATTCTAGTGTACCAGTAGAGATGGAGAGTCAGATGTTGTTGTTGGTGTTGGTGTTCTAGTGTACCAGTAGAGATGGAGTCAGATGTTGTTGTTGCTGTTGGTATTCTAGTGTACCAGTAGAGATGGAGTCAGATGTTGTTGTTGTTGGTATTCTAGTGTACCAGTAGAGATGGAGTCAGATGTTGTTGTTGTTGGTGTTCTAGTGTACCAGTAGAGATGGGGTCAGATGTTGTTATTGTTGTTATTCTAGTGTACCAGTAGATATGGAGTCAGATGTTGTTGTTGGTATTCTAGTGTACCAGTAGATATGGAGTCAGATGTTGTTGTTGGTATTCTAGTGTACCAGTAGAGATGGAGTCAGATGTTGTTGTTGGTGTTCTAGTGTACCAGTAGAGATTGAGTCAGATGTTGTTGTTGTTGGTATCCTAGTGTACCAGTAGAGATGGAGTCAGATGTTGTTGTTGTTGGTATTCTAGTGTACCAGTAGAGATGGAGTCAGATGTTGTTGTTGTTGGTGTTCTACTGTACCAGTAGAAATGGAGTCAGATGCTGTTGTTGGTATTCTAGTGTACCAGTAGAGATGGAGTCAGATGTTGTTGTTGTTGGTGTTCTAGTGTACCAGTAGAGATGGAGAGTCAGATGTTGTTGTTGTTGTTGGTGTTCTAGTGTACCAGTAGAGATGGAGTCAGATGTTGTTGTTGTTGTTGGTGTTCTAGTGTACCAGTAGAGATGGAGTCAGATGTTGTTGTTGTTGGTGGTGTTCTAGTGTACCAGTAGAGATGGAGAGTCAGATGTTGTTGTTGGTATTCTAGTGTACCAGTAGAGATGGAGTCAGATGTTGTTGTTGGTATTCTAGTGTACCAGTAGAGATGGAGTCAGATGTTGTTGTTGCTGTTGTTATTCTAGTTTACCAGTAGAGATGGAGTCAGATGTTGTTGCTGTTGGTATTCTAGTGTACCAGTAGAGATGGAGTCAGATGTTGTTGTTGTTGGTGTTCTAGTGTACCAGTAGAGATGGGGTCAGATGTTGTTATTGTTGGTATTCTAGTGTACCAGTAGATATGGAGTCAGATGTTGTTGTTGGTATTCTAGTGTACCAGTAGATATGGAGTCAGATGTTGTTGTTGGTATTCTAGTGTACCAGTAGAGATGGAGAGTCAGATGTTGTTGTTGTTGTTGTTGTTGGTGTTCTAGTGTACCAGTAGAGATGGAGTCAGATGTTGTTGTTGGTGTTCTAGTGTACCAGTAGAGATGGAGTCAGATGTTGTTGTTGGTATTCTAGTGTACCAGTAGAGATGGAGTCAGATGTTGTTGTTGGTGTTCTAGTGTACCAGTAGAGATGGAGAGTCAGAGGTTGTTGTTGGTGTTAATGTTCTAGTGTACCAGTAGAGATGGAGTCAGATGTTGTTGTTGCTGTTGGTATTCTAGTGTACCAGTAGAGATGGAGTCAGATGTTGTTGTTGTTGGTATTCTAGTGTACCAGTAGAGATGGAGTCAGATGTTGTTGTTGTTGGTGTTCTAGTGTACCAGTAGAGATGGGGTCAGATGTTGTTATTGTTGGTATTCTAGTGTACCAGTAGATATGGAGTCAGATGTTGTTGTTGGTATTCTAGTGTACCAGTAGATATGGAGTCAGATATTCTTGTTGATATTCTAGTGTACCAGTAGAGATGGAGTCAGATGTTGTTGTTGGTGTTCTAGTGTACCAGTAGAGATTGAATCAGATGTTGTTGTTGTTGGTATTCTAGTGTACCAGTAGAGATGGAGTCAGATGTTGTTGTTGTTGGTATTCTAGTGTACCAGTAGAGATGGAGTCAGATGTTGTTGTTGTTGTTGTTCTAGTGTACCAGTAGAGATGGAGTCAGATGTTGTTGTTGGTGGTGTTCTAGTGTACCAGTAGAGATGGAGTCAGATGTTGTTGTTGTTGTTGGTGTTCTAGTGTACCAGAAGAGATGGAGAGTCAGATGTTGTTGTTGTTGTTGTTGTTGTTCTAGTGTACCAGTAGATATGGAGTCAGATGTTGTTGTTGTTGTTGGTGTTCTAGTGTACCAGTAGAGATGGAGTCAGATGTTGTTGTTGTTGGTGGTGTTCAAGTGTACCAGTAGAGATGGAGAGTCAGATGTTGTTGTTATTGTTGGTGTTCTAGTGTACCAGTAGAGATGGAGTCAGATGTTGTTGTTGGTATTCTAGTGTACCAGTAGAGATGGAGTCAGATGTTGTTGTTGGTATTCTAGTGTACCAGTAGAGATGGAGAGTCAGATGTTGTTGTTGGTGTTGGTGTTCTAGTGTACCAGTAGAGATGGAGTCAGATGTTGTTGTTGCTGTTGGTATTCTAGTGTACCAGTAGAGATGGAGTCAGATGTTGTTGTTGTTGGTATTCTAGTGTACCAGTAGAGATGGAGTCAGATGTTGTTGTTGTTGGTGTTCTAGTGTACCAGTAGAGATGGGGTCAGATGTTGTTATTGTTGTTATTCTAGTGTACCAGTAGATATGGAGTCAGATGTTGTTGTTGGTATTCTAGTGTACCAGTAGATATGGAGTCAGATGTTGTTGTTGGTATTCTAGTGTACCAGTAGAGATGGAGTCAGATGTTGTTGTTGGTGTTCTAGTGTACCAGTAGAGATTGAGTCAGATGTTGTTGTTGTTGGTATCCTAGTGTACCAGTAGAGATGGAGTCAGATGTTATTGTTGTTGGTATTCTAGTGTACCAGTAGAGATGGAGTCAGATGTTGTTGTTGTTGGTGTTCTACTGTACCAGTAGAAATGGAGTCAGATGCTGTTGTTGGTATTCTAGTGTACCAGTAGAGATGGAGTCAGATGTTGTTGTTGTTGGTGTTCTAGTGTACCAGTAGAGATGGAGAGTCAGATGTTGTTGTTGTTGTTGGTGTTCTAGTGTACCAGTAGAGATGGAGTCAGATGTTGTTGTTGTTGTTGGTGTTCTAGTGTACCAGTAGAGATGGAGTCAGATGTTGTTGTTGTTGGTGGTGTTCTAGTGTACCAGTAGAGATGGAGAGTCAGATGTTGTTGTTGTTGTTGGTGTTCTAGTGTACCAGTAGAGATGGAGTCAGATGTTGTTGTTGGTGTTCTAGTGTACCAGTAGAGATGGAGTCAGATGTTGTTGTTGGTATTCTAGTGTACCAGTAGAGATGGAGTCAGATGTTGTTGTTGCTGTTGTTATTCTAGTTTACCAGTAGAGATGGAGTCAGATGTTGTTGCTGTTGGTATTCTAGTGTACCAGTAGAGATGGAGTCAGATGTTGTTGTTGTTGGTGTTCTAGTGTACCAGTAGAGATTGGGTCAGATGTTGTTATTGTTGGTATTCTAGTGTACCAGTAGATATGGAGTCAGATGTTGTTGTTGGTATTCTAGTGTACCAGTAGATATGGAGTCAGATGTTGTTGTTGTTGGTGGTGTTCTAGTGTACCAGTAGAGATGGAGAGTCAGATGTTGTTGTTGTTGTTGTTGTTGGTGTTCTAGTGTACCAGTAGAGATGGAGTCAGATGTTGTTGTTGGTGTTCTAGTGTACCAGTAGAGATGGAGTCAGATGTTGTTGTTGGTATTCTAGTGTACCAGTAGAGATGGAGTCAGATGTTGTTGTTGGTGTTCTAGTGTACCAGTAGAGATGGAGAGTCAGAGGTTGTTGTTGGTGTTAATGTTCTAGTGTACCAGTAGAGATGGAGTCAGATGTTGTTGTTGCTGTTGGTATTCTAGTGTACCAGTAGAGATGGAGTCAGATGTTGTTGTTGTTGGTATTCTAGTGTACCAGTAGAGATGGAGTCAGATGTTGTTGTTGTTGGTGTTCTAGTGTACCAGTAGAGATGGGGTCAGATGTTGTTATTGTTGGTATTCTAGTGTACCAGTAGATATGGAGTCAGATGTTGTTGTTGGTATTCTAGTGTACCAGTAGATATGGAGTCAGATATTCTTGTTGATATTCTAGTGTACCAGTAGAGATGGAGTCAGATGTTGTTGTTGGTGTTCTAGTGTACCAGTAGAGATTGAATCAGATGTTGTTGTTGTTGGTATTCTAGTGTACCAGTAGAGATGGAGTCAGATGTTGTTGTTGTTGGTATTCTAGTGTACCAGTAGAGATGGAGTCAGATGTTGTTGTTGTTGTTGTTCTAGTGTACCAGTAGAGATGGAGTCAGATGTTGTTGTTGGTGGTGTTCTAGTGTACCAGTAGAGATGGAGTCAGATGTTGTTGTTGTTGGTATTCTAGTGTACCAGTAGAGATGGAGAGTCAGATGTTGTTGTTGGTATTCTAGTGTACCAGTAGAGATGGAGTCAGATGTTGTTGTTGGTGGTGTTCTAGTGTACCAGTAGAGATGGAGTCAGATGTTGTTGTTGGTATTCTAGTGTACCAGTAGAGATGGAGTCAGATGTTGTTGTTGTTGGTGTTCTAGTGTACCAGTAGAGATGGAGAGTCAGATGTTGTTGTTGTTGTTGGTGTTCTAGTGTACCAGTAGAGATGGAGTCAGATGTTGTTGATGTTGTTGGTGTTCTAGTGTACCAGTAGAGATGGAGTCAGATGTTGTTGTTGGTGTTCTAGTGTACCAGTAAAGATGGAGTCAGATGTTGTTGTTGTTGTTGGTATTCTAGTGTACCAGTAGAGATGGAGTCAGATGTTGGTGTTAGTGTTCTAGTTTACCAGTAGATATGGAGTCAGATGTTGTTGTTGGTATTCTAGTGTACCAGTAGAGATGGAGTCAGATGTTGTTGTTGGTGTTCTAGTGTACCAGTAGAGATGGAGTCAGATGTTGTTGTTGGTGGTGTTCTAGTGTACCAGTAGAGATGGAGTCAGATGTTGTTGTTGTTGGTGTTCTAGTGTACCAGTAGAGATGGAGTCAGATGTTGTTGTTGGTGGTGTTCTAGTGTACCAGTAGAGATGGAGCCAGATGTTGTTGTTGTTGGTATTCTAGTGTACCAGTAGAGATGGATTCAGATGTTGTTGTTGTTGTTGTTGGTATTCTAGTGTACCAGTAGATATGGAGTCAGATGTTGTTGTTGGTATTCTAGTGTACCAGTAGATATGGAGTCAGATGTTGTTGTTGGTATTCTAGTGTACCAGTAGATATGGAGTCAGATGTTATTGTTGGTATTCTAGTGTACCAGTAGATATGGAGTCAGATGTTGTTGTTGGTATTCTAGTGTACCAGTAGATATGGAGTCAGATATTCTTGTTGATATTCTAGTGTACCAGTAGAGATGGAGTCAGATGTTGTTGTTGGTGTTCTAGTGTACCAGTAGAGATTGAATCAGATGTTGTTGTTGTTGGTATTCTAGTGTACCAGTAGAGATGGAGTCAGATGTTGTTGTTGTTGGTATTCTAGTGTACCAGTAGAGATGGAGTCAGATGTTGTTGTTGTTGTTGTTGTTCTAGTGTACCAGTAGAGATGGAGTCAGATGTTGTTGTTGGTGGTGTTCTAGTGTACCAGTAGAGATGGAGTCAGATGTTGTTGTTGTTGGTATTCTAGTGTACCAGTAGAGATGGAGAGTCAGATGTTGTTGTTGGTATTCTAGTGTACCAGTAGAGATGGAGTCAGATGTTGTTGTTGTTGGTGTTCTAGTGTACCAGTAGAGATGGAGTCAGATGTTGTTGTTGGTATTCTAGTGTACCAGTAGAGATGGAGTCAGATGTTGTTGTTGTTGGTGTTCTAGTGTACCAGTAGAGATGGAGAGTCAGATGTTGTTGTTGTTGTTGGTGTTCTAGTGTACCAGTAGAGATGGAGTCAGATGTTGTTGATGTTGTTGGTGTTCTAGTGTACCAGTAGAGATGGAGTCAGATGTTGTTGTTGGTGTTCTAGTGTACCAGTAAAGATGGAGTCAGATGTTGTTGTTGTTGTTGGTATTCTAGTGTACCAGTAGAGCTGGAGTCAGATGTTGTTGTTAGTGTTCTAGTGTACCAGTAGATATGGAGTCAGATGTTGTTGTTGGTATTCTAGTGTACCAGTAGAGATGGAGTCAGATGTTGTTGTTGGTGTTCTAGTGTACCAGTAGAGATGGAGTCAGATGTTGTTGTTGGTGGTGTTCTAGTGTACCAGTAGAGATGGAGTCAGATGTTGTTGTTGTTGGTGTTCTAGTGTACCAGTAGAGATGGAGTCAGATGTTGTTGTTGGTGGTGTTCTAGTGTACCAGTAGAGATGGAGCCAGATGTTGTTGTTGTTGGTATTCTAGTGTACCAGTAGAGATGGATTCAGATGTTGTTGTTGTTGTTGTTGGTATTCTAGTGTACCAGTAGATATGGAGTCAGATGTTGTTGTTGGTATTCTAGTGTACCAGTAGATATGGAGTCAGATGTTGTTGTTGGTATTCTAGTGTACCAGTAGATATGGAGTCAGATGTTATTGTTGGTATTCTAGTGTACCAGTAGATATGGAGTCAGATGTTGTTGTTGGTATTCTAGTGTACCAGTAGAGATGGAGTCAGATGTTGTTGTTGGTGTTCTAGTGTACCAGTAGAGATGGAGTCAGATGTTGTTGTTGTTGGTGTTCTAGTGTACCAGTAGAGATGGAGTCAGATGTTGTTGTTGGTGGTGTTCTAGTGTACCAGTAGAGATGGAGTCAGATGTTGTTGTTGTTGGTGTTCTAGTCTACCAGTAGAGATGGAGTCAGATGTTGTTGTTGGTGGTGTTCTAGTGTACCAGTAGAGATGGAGTCAGATGATGTTGTTGTTGGTATTCTAGTGTACCAGTAGAGATGGATTCAGATGTTGTTGTTGTTGTTGGTATTCTAGTGTACCAGTAGAGATGGAGAGTCAGATGTTGTTGTTGGTATTCTAGTGTACCAGTAGAGATGGAGAGTCAGATGTTGTTGTTGGTGTTCTAGTGTACCAGTAGAGATGGAGTCAGATGCTGTTGTTGGTATTCTAGTGTACCAGTAGAGATGGGGTCAGATGTTGTTATTGTTGGTATTCTAGTGTAACAGTAGATATGGAGTCAGATGTTGTTGTTGGTATTCTAGTGTACCAGTAGATATGGAGTCAGATGTTGTTGTTGGTATTCTAGTGTACCAGTAGAGATGGAGTCAGATGTTGTTGTTAGTGTTCTAGTGTACCAGTAGATATGGAGTCAGATGTTGTTGTTGGTATTCTAGTGTACCAGTAGAGATGGAGTCAGATGTTGTTGTTGGTGTTCTAGTGTACCAGTAGAGATGGAGTCAGATGTTGTTGTTGGTGGTGTTCTAGTGTACCAGTAGAGATGGAGTCAGATGTTGTTGTTGTTGGTGTTCTAGTGTACCAGTAGAGATGGAGTCAGATGTTGTTGTTGGTGGTGTTCTAGTGTACCAGTAGAGATGGAGCCAGATGTTGTTGTTGTTGGTATTCTAGTGTACCAGTAGAGATGGATTCAGATGTTGTTGTTGTTGTTGTTGGTATTCTAGTGTACCAGTAGATATGGAGTCAGATGTTGTTGTTGGTATTCTAGTGTACCAGTAGATATGGAGTCAGATGTTGTTGTTGGTATTCTAGTGTACCAGTAGATATGGAGTCAGATGTTATTGTTGGTATTCTAGTGTACCAGTAGATATGGAGTCAGATGTTGTTGTTGGTATTCTAGTGTACCAGTAGAGATGGAGTCAGATGTTGTTGTTGGTGTTCTAGTGTACCAGTAGAGATGGAGTCAGATGTTGTTGTTGTTGGTGTTCTAGTGTACCAGTAGAGATGGAGTCAGATGTTGCTGTTGGTGGTGTTCTAGTGTACCAGTAGAGATGGAGTCAGATGTTGTTGTTGTTGGTGTTCTAGTCTACCAGTAGAGATGGAGTCAGATGTTGTTGTTGGTGGTGTTCTAGTGTACCAGTAGAGATGGAGTCAGATGATGTTGTTGTTGGTATTCTAGTGTACCAGTAGAGATGGATTCAGATGTTGTTGTTGTTGTTGGTATTCTAGTGTACCAGTAGAGATGGAGAGTCAGATGTTGTTGTTGGTATTCTAGTGTACCAGTAGAGATGGAGAGTCAGATGTTGTTGTTGGTGTTCTAGTGTACCAGTAGAGATGGAGTCAGATGCTGTTGTTGGTATTCTAGTGTACCAGTAGAGATGGGGTCAGATGTTGTTATTGTTGGTATTCTAGTGTAACAGTAGATATGGAGTCAGATGTTGTTGTTGGTATTCTAGTGTACCAGTAGATATGGAGTCAGATGTTGTTGTTGGTATTCTAGTGTACCAGTAGAGATGGAGTCAGATGTTGTTGTTGGTGTTCTAGTGTACCAGTAGAGATGGAGTCAGATGTTGTTGTTGGTGTTCTAGTGTACCAGTAGAGATGGAGTCAGATGTTGTTGTTGTTGGTGTTCTAGTGTACCAGTAGAGATGGGGTCAGATGTTGTTGTTGTTGGTATTCTAGTGTACCAGTAGAGATGGAGTCAGATGTTGTTGTTGTTGGTGTTCTAGTGTACCAGTAGAGATGGGGTCAGATGTTGTTACTGTTGGTATTCTAGTGTACCAGTAGATATGGAGTCAGATGTTGTTGTTGGTATTCTAGTGTACCAGTAGATATGGAGTCAGATGTTATTGTTGGTATTCTAGTGTACCAGTAGATATGGAGTCAGATGTTGTTGTTGGTATTCTAGTGTACCAGTAGAGATGGAGTCAGATGTTGTTGTTGGTGTTCTAGTGTACCAGTAGAGATGGAGTCAGATGTTGTTGTTGGTGGTGTTCTAGTGTACCAGTAGAGATGGAGTCAGATGTTGTTGTTGTTGGTGTTCTTGTGTACCAGTAGAGATGGAGTCAGATGTTGTTGTTGGTGGTGTTCTAGTGTACCAGTAGAGATGGATTCAGATGTTGTTGTTGTTGTTGGTATTCTAGTGTACCAGTAGAGATGGAGGGTCGGATGTTGTTGTTGGTATTCTAGTGTACCAGTAGAGATAGAGTCAGATGTTGTTGTTGTTGGTGTTCTAGTGTACCAGTAGAGATGGAGTCAGATGTTGTTGTTGTTGGTATTCTAGTGTACCAGTAGAGATGGAGAGTCGGATGTTGTTGTTGGTATTCTAGTGTACCAGTAGAGATAGAGTCAGATGTTGTTGTTGTTGGTGTTCTAGTGTACCAGTAGAGATGGAGTCAGATGTTGTTGTTGTTGTTGGTGTTCTAGTGTACCAGTAGAGATGGAGAGTCAGATGTTGTTGTTGTTGTTGTTGTTGTTGTTGTTCTAGTGTACCAGTAGATATGGAGTCAGATGTTGTTGTTGTTGTTGGTGTTCTAGTGTACCAGTAGAGATGGAGTCAGATGTTGTTGTTGTTGGTGGTGTTCAAGTGTACCAGTAGAGATGGAGAGTCAGATGTTGTTGTTATTGTTGGTGTTCTAGTGTACCAGTAGAGATGGAGTCAGATGTTGTTGTTGGTATTCTAGTGTACCAGTAGAGATGGAGTCAGATGCTGTTGTTGGTATTCTAGTGTACCAGTAGAGATGGAGAGTCAGATGTTGTTGTTGGTGTTGGTGTTCTAGTGTACCAGTAGAGATGGAGTCAGATGTTGTTGTTGCTGTTGGTATTCTAGTGTACCAGTAGAGATGGAGTCAGATGTTGTTGTTGTTGGTATTCTAGTGTACCAGTAGAGATGGAGTCAGATGTTGTTGTTGTTGGTGTTCTAGTGTACCAGTAGAGATGGGGTCAGATGTTGTTATTGTTGGTATTCTAGTGTACCAGTAGATATGGAGTCAGATGTTGTTGTTGGTATTCTAGTGTACCAGTAGATATGGAGTCAGATGTTGTTGTTGGTATTCTAGTGTACCAGTAGAGATGGAGTCAGATGTTGTTGTTGGTGTTCTAGTGTACCAGTAGAGATTGAGTCAGATGTTGTTGTTGTTGGTATCCTAGTGTACCAGTAGAGATGGAGTCAGATGTTGTTGTTGTTGGTATTCTAGTGTACCAGTAGAGATGGAGTCAGACGTTGTTGTTGTTGGTGTTCTACTGTACCAGTAGAGATGGAGTCAGATGCTGTTGTTGGTATTCTAGTGTACCAGTAGAGATGGAGTCACATGTTGTTGTTGTTGGTGTTCTAGTGTACCAGTAGAGATGGAGAGTCAGATGTTGTTGTTGTTGTTGGTGTTCTAGTGTACCAGTAGAGATGGAGTCAGATGTTGTTGTTGTTGTTGGTGTTCTAGTGTACCAGTAGAGATGGAGTCAGATGTTGTTGTTGTTGGTGGTGTTCTAGTGTACCAGTAGAGATGGAGAGTCAGATGTTGTTGTTGTTGTTGGTGTTCTAGTGTACCAGTAGAGATGGAGTCAGATGTTGTTGTTGGTATTCTAGTGTACCAGTAGAGATGGAGTCAGATGTTGTTGTTGGTATTCTAGTGTACCAGTAGAGATGGAGTCAGATGTTGTTGTTGGTATTCTAGTGTACCAGTAGAGATGGAGAGTCAGAGGTTGTTGTTGGTGTTGGTGTTCTAGTGTACCAGTAGAGATGGAGTCAGATGTTGTTGTTGCTGTTGGTATTCTAGTGTACCAGTAGAGATGGAGTCAGATGTTGTTGCTGTTGGTATTCTAGTGTACCAGTAGAGATGGAGTCAGATGTTGTTGTTGTTGGTGTTCTAGTGTACCAGTAGAGATGGGGTCAGATGTTGTTATTGTTGGTATTCTAGTGTACCAGTAGATATGGAGTCAGATGTTGTTGTTGGTATTCTAGTGTACCAGTAGATATGGAGTCAGATGTTGTTGTTGTTGGTGGTGTTCTAGTGTACCAGTAGAGATGGAGAGTCAGATGTTGTTGTTGTTGTTGTTGTTGGTGTTCTAGTGTACCAGTAGAGATGGAGTCAGATGTTGTTGTTGGTGTTCTAGTGTACCAGTAGAGATGGAGTCAGATGTTGTTGTTGCTGTTGGTATTCTAGTGTACCAGTAGAGATGGAGTCAGATGTTGTTGTTGTTGGTATTCTAGTGTACCAGTAGAGATGGAGTCAGATGTTGTTGTTGTTGGTGTTCTAGTGTACCAGTAGAGATGGGGTCAGATGTTGTTATTGTTGGTATTCTAGTGTACCAGTAGATATGGAGTCAGATGTTGTTGTTGGTATTCTAGTGTACCAGTAGATATGGAGTCAGATATTCTTGTTGATATTCTAGTGTACCAGTAGAGATGGAGTCAGATGTTGTTGTTGGTATTCTAGTGTACCAGTAGATATGGAGTCAGATATTCTTGTTGATATTCTAGTGTACCAGTAGAGATGGAGTCAGATGTTGTTGTTGGTGTTCTAGTGTACCAGTAGAGATTGAATCAGATGTTGTTGTTGTTGGTATTCTAGTGTACCAGTAGAGATGGAGTCAGATGTTGTTGTTGTTGGTATTCTAGTGTACCAGTAGAGATGGAGTCAGATGTTGTTGTTGTTGTTGTTCTAGTGTACCAGTAGAGATGGAGTCAGATGTTGTTGTTGGTGGTGTTCTAGTGTACCAGTAGAGATGGAGTCAGATGTTGTTGTTGTTGGTATTCTAGTGTACCAGTAGAGATGGAGAGTCAGATGTTGTTGTTGGTATTCTAGTGTACCAGTAGAGATGGAGTCAGATGTTGTTGTTGTTGGTGTTCTAGTGTACCAGTAGAGATGGAGTCAGATGTTGTTGTTGGTATTCTAGTGTACCAGTAGAGATGGAGTCAGATGTTGTTGTTGTTGGTGTTCTAGTGTACCAGTAGAGATGGAGAGTCAGATGTTGTTGTTGTTGTTGGTGTTCTAGTGTACCAGTAGAGATGGAGTCAGATGTTGTTGATGTTGTTGGTGTTCTAGTGTACCAGTAGAGATGGAGTCAGATGTTGTTGTTGGTGTTCTAGTGTACCAGTAAAGATGGAGTCAGATGTTGTTGTTGTTGTTGGTATTCTAGTGTACCAGTAGAGATGGAGTCAGATGTGTTGTTAGTGTTCTAGTGTACCAGTAGATATGGAGTCAGATGTTGTTGTTGGTATTCTAGTGTACCAGTAGAGATGGAGTCAGATGTTGTTGTTGGTGTTCTAGTGTACCAGTAGAGATGGAGTCAGATGTTGTTGGTGGTGGTGTTCTAGTGTACCAGTAGAGATGGAGTCAGATGTTGTTGTTGTTGGTGTTCTAGTGTACCAGTAGAGATGGAGTCAGATGTTGTTGTTGGTGGTGTTCTAGTGTACCAGTAGAGATGGAGCCAGATGTTGTTGTTGTTGGTATGCTAGTGTACCAGTAGAGATGGATTCAGATGTTGTTGTTGTTGTTGTTGGTATTCTAGTGTACCAGTAGAGATGGAGTCAGATGTAGTTGTTGGTATTCTAGTGTACCAGTAGATATGGAGTCAGATGTTGTTGTTGGTATTCTAGTGTACCAGTAGAGATGGAGTCAGATGTTGTTGTTGGTGTTCTAGTGTACCAGTAGAGATGGAGTCAGATGTTGTTGTTGGTGTTCTAGTGTACCAGTAGAGATGGAGTCAGATGTTGTTGTTGTTGGTGTTCTAGTGTACCAGTAGAGATGGGGTCAGATGTTGTTGTTGTTGGTATTCTAGTGTACCAGTAGCGATGGAGTCAGATGTTGTTGTTGTTGGTGTTCTAGTGTACCAGTAGAGATGGGGTCAGATGTTGTTACTGTTGGTATTCTAGTGTACCAGTAGATATGGAGTCAGATGTTGTTGTTGGTATTCTAGTGTACCAGTAGATATGGAGTCAGATGTTGTTGTTGGTATTCTAGTGTACCAGTAGATATGGAGTCAGATGTTATTGTTGGTATTCTAGTGTACCAGTAGATATGGAGTCAGATGTTGTTGTTGGTATTCTAGTGTACCAGTAGAGATGGAGTCAGATGTTGTTGTTGGTGTTCTAGTGTACCAGTAGAGATGGAGTCAGATGTTGTTGTTGTTGGTGTTCTAGTGTACCAGTAGAGATGGAGTCAGATGTTGTTGTTGTTGGTGTTCTAGTGTACCAGTAGAGATGGAGTCAGATGTTGTTGTTGTTGGTGTTCTAGTCTACCAGTAGAGATGGAGTCAGATGTTGTTGTTGGTGGTGTTCTAGTGTACCAGTAGAGATGGAGTCAGATGTTGTTGTTGTTGGTATTCTAGTGTACCAGTAGAGATGGATTCAGATGTTGTTGTTGTTGTTGGTATTCTAGTGTACCAGTAGAGATGGAGAGTCAGATGTTGTTGTTGGTATTCTAGTGTACCAGTAGAGATGGAGAGTCAGATGTTGTTGTTGGTGTTCTAGTGTACCAGTAGAGATGGAGTCAGATGTTGTTGTTGGTATTCTAGTGTACCAGTAGAGATGGGGTCAGATGTTGTTATTGTTGGTATTCTAGTGTACCAGTAGATATGGAGTCAGATGTTGTTGTTGGTATTCTAGTGTACCAGTAGAGATGGAGTCAGATGTTGTTGTTGGTGTTCTAGTGTACCAGTAGAGATGGAGTCAGATGTTGTTGTTGGTGTTCTAGTGTACCAGTAGAGATGGAGTCAGATGTTGTTGTTGTTGGTGTTCTAGTGTACCAGTAGAGATGGGGTCAGATGTTGTTGTTGTTGGTATTCTAGTGTACCAGTAGAGATGGAGTCAGATGTTGTTGTTGTTGGTGTTCTAGTGTACCAGTAGAGATGGGGTCAGATGTTGTTACTGTTGGTATTCTAGTGTACCAGTAGATATGGAGTCAGATGGTGTTGTTGGTATTCTAGTGTACCAGTAGATATGGAGTCAGATGTTATTGTTGGTATTCTAGTGTACCAGTAGATATGGAGTCAGATGTTGTTGTTGGTATTCTAGTGTACCAGTAGAGATGGAGTCAGATGTTGTTGTTGGTGTTCTAGTGTACCAGTAGAGATGGAGTCAGATGTTGTTGTTGGTGGTGTTCTAGTGTACCAGTAGAGATGGAGTCAGATGTTGTTGTTGTTGGTGTTCTAGTGTACCAGTAGAGATGGAGTCAGATGTTGTTGTTGGTATTCTAGTGTACCAGTAGATATGGAGTCAGATGTTGTTGTTGGTGGTGTTCTAGTGTACCAGTAGAGATGGAGTCAGATGTTGTTGTTGGTGGTGTTCTAGTGTACCAGTAGAGATTGATTCAGATGTTGTTGTTGTTGTTGGTATTCTAGTGTACCAGTAGAGATGGAGAGTCGGATGTTGTTGTTGGTATTCTAGTGTACCAGTAGAGATAGAGTCAGATGTTGTTGTTGTTGGTGTTCTAGTGTACCAGTAGAGATGGAGTCAGATGTTGTTGTTGTTGGTATTCTAGTGTACCAGTAGAGATGGAGAGTCGGATGTTGTTGTTGGTATTCTAGTGTACCAGTAGAGATAGAGTCAGATGTTGTTGTTGTTGGTATTCTAGTGTACCAGTAGAGATGGAGAGTCGGATGTTGTTGTTGGTATTCTAGTGTACCAGTAGAGATAGAGTCAGATGTTGTTGTTGTTGGTATTCTAGTGTACCAGTAGAGATGGAGAGTCGGATGTTGTTGTTGGTATTCTAGTGTACCAGTAGAGATAGAGTCAGATGTTGTTGTTGTTGTTGGTGTTCTAGTGTACCAGTAGAGATGGAGAGTCAGATGTTGTTGTTGTTGTTGTTGTTCTAGTGTACCAGTAGAGATGGAGTCAGATGTTGTTGTTGTTGGTGGTGTTCAAGTGTACCAGTAGAGATGGAGAGTCAGATGTTGTTGTTATTGTTGGTGTTCTAGTGTACCAGTAGAGATGGAGTCAGATGTTGTTGTTGGTATTCTAGTGTACCAGTAGAGATGGAGTCAGATGTTGTTGTTGGTATTCTAGTGTACCAGTAGAGATGGAGAGTCAGATGTTGTTGTTGGTGTTGGTGTTCTAGTGTACCAGTAGAGATGGAGTCAGATGTTGTTGTTGCTGTTGGTATTCTAGTGTACCAGTAGAGATGGAGTCAGATGTTGTTGTTGTTGGTATTCTAGTGTACCAGTAGATATGGAGTCAGATGTTGTTGTTGGTATTCTAGTGTACCAGTAGAGATGGAGTCAGATGTTGTTGTTGGTGTTCTAGTGTACCAGTAGAGATTGAGTCAGATGTTGTTGTTGTTGGTATCCTAGTGTACCAGTAGAGATGGAGTCAGATGTTGTTGTTGTTGGTATTCTAGTGTACCAGTAGAGATGGAGTCAGATGTTGTTGTTGTTGGTGTTCTACTGTACCAGTAGAGATGGAGTCAGATGCTGTTGTTGGTATTCTAGTGTACCAGTAGAGATGGAGTCAGATGTTGTTGTTGTTGGTGTTCTAGTGTACCAGTAGAGATGGAGAGTCAGATGTTGTTGTTGTTGTTGGTGTTCTAGTGTACCAGTAGAGATGGAGTCAGATGTTGTTGTTGTTGTTGGTGTTCTAGTGTACCAGTAGAGATGGAGAGTCAGATGTTGTTGTTGTTGTTGGTGTTCTAGTGTACCAGTAGAGATGGAGTCAGATGTTGTTGTTGGTGTTCTAGTGTACCAGTAGAGATGGAGTCAGATGTTGTTGTTGGTATTCTAGTGTACCAGTAGATATGGAGTCAGATGTTGTTGTTGGTATTCTAGTGTACCAGTAGAGATGGAGTCAGATGTTGTTGTTGTTGGTATTCTAGTGTACCAGTAGAGATGGAGTCAGATGTTGTTGCTGTTGGTATTCTAGTGTACCAGTAGAGATGGAGTCAGATGTTGTTGTTGTTGGTGTTCTAGTGTACCAGTAGAGATGGGGTCAGATGTTGTTATTGTTGGTATTCTAGTGTACCAGTAGATATGGAGTCAGATGTTGTTGTTGGTATTCTAGTGTACCAGTAGATATGGAGTCAGATGTTGTTGTTGTTGGTGGTGTTCTAGTGTACCAGTAGAGATGGAGAGTCAGATGTTGTTGTTGTTGTTGTTGTTGGTGTTCTAGTGTACCAGTAGAGATGGAGTCAGATGTTGTTGTTGGTGTTCTAGTGTACCAGTAGAGATGGAGTCAGATGTTGTTGTTGCTGTTGGTATTCTAGTGTACCAGTAGAGATGGAGAGTCAGATGTTGTTGTTGTTGTTGGTATTCTAGTGTACCAGTAGAGATGGAGTCAGATGTTGTTGTTGTTGGTATTCTAGTGTACCAGTAGAGATGGAGTCAGATGTTGTTGTTGTTGGTGTTCTAGTGTACCAGTAGAGATGGGGTCAGATGTTGTTATTGTTGGTATTCTAGTGTACCAGTAGATATGGAGTCATATGTTGTTGTTGGTATTCTAGTGTACCAGTAGATATGGAGTCAGATATTCTTGTTGATATTCTAGTGTACCAGTAGAGATGGAGTCAGATGTTGTTGTTGGTGTTCTAGTGTACCAGTAGAGATTGAATCAGATGTTGTTGTTGTTGGTATTCTAGTGTACCAGTAGAGATGGAGTCAGATGTTGTTGTTGTTGGTATTCTAGTGTACCAGTAGAGATGGAGTCAGATGTTGTTGTTGTTGTTGTTCTAGTGTACCAGTAGAGATGGAGTCAGATGTTGTTGTTGGTGGTGTTCTAGTGTACCAGTAGAGATGGAGTCAGATGTTGTTGTTGGTATTCTAGTGTACCAGTAGATATGGAGTCAGATGTTGTTGTTGTTGGTGGTGTTCTAGTGTACCAGTAGAGATGGAGAGTCAGATGTTGTTGTTGTTGTTGTTGTTGTTGTTGGTGTTCTAGTGTACCAGTAGAGATGGAGTCAGATGTTGTTGTTGGTGTTCTAGTGTACCAGTAGAGATGGAGTCAGATGTTGTTGTTGGTGTTCTAGTGTACCAGTAGAGATGGAGTCAGATGTTGTTGTTATTATTCTAGTGTACCAGTACAGATGGAGTCAGATGTTGTTGTTGGTATTCTAGTGTACCAGTAGAGATGGAGAGTCAGAGGTTGTTGTTGGTGTTAATGTTCTAGTGTACCAGTAGAGATGGAGTCAGATGTTGTTGTTGCTGTTGGTATTCTAGTGTACCAGTAGAGATGGAGTCAGATGTTGTTGTTGTTGGTATTCTAGTGTACCAGTAGATATGGAGTCAGATGTTGTTGTTGGTATTCTGGTGTACCAGTAGATATGGAGTCAGATATTCTTGTTGATATTCTAGTGTACCAGTAGAGATGGAGTCAGATGTTGTTGTTGTTGTTCTAGTGTACCAGTAGAAATTGAATCAGATGTTGTTGTTGTTGGTATTCTAGTGTACCAGTAGAGATGGAGTCAGATGTTGTTGTTGTTGGTATTCTAGTGTACCAGTAGAGATGGAGTCAGATGTTGTTGTTGTTGGTGTTCTAGTGTACCAGTAGAGATGGAGAGTCAGATGTTGTTGTTGGTATTCTAGTGTACCAGTAGAGATGGAGTCAGATGTTGTTGTTGTTGGTGTTCTAGTGTACCAGTAGAGATGGAGTCAGATGTTGTTGTTGGTATTCTAGTGTACCAGTAGAGATGGAGTCAGATGTTGTTGTTGTTGTTGGTGTTCTAGTGTACCAGTAGAGATGGAGAGTCAGATGTTGTTGTTGTTGTTGGTGTTCTAGTGTACCAGTAGAGATGGAGTCAGATGTTGTTGTTGGTGTTCTAGTGTACCAGTAGAGATGGAGTCAGATGTTGTTGTTGGTATTCTAGTGTACCAGTAGATATGGAGTCAGATGTTGTTGTTGGTATTCTAGTGTACCAGTAGAGATGGAGTCAGATGTTGTTGTTGTTGGTATTCTAGTGTACCAGTAGAGATGGAGTCAGATGTTGTTGCTGTTGGTATTCTAGTGTACCAGTAGAGATGGAGTCAGATGTTGTTGTTGTTGGTGTTCTAGTGTACCAGTAGAGATGGGGTCAGATGTTGTTATTGTTGGTATTCTAGTGTACCAGTAGATATGGAGTCAGATGTTGTTGTTGGTATTCTAGTGTACCAGTAGATATGGAGTCAGATGTTGTTGTTGTTGGTGGTGTTCTAGTGTACCAGTAGAGATGGAGAGTCAGATGTTGTTGTTGTTGTTGTTGTTGGTGTTCTAGTGTACCAGTAGAGATGGAGTCAGATGTTGTTGTTGGTGTTCTAGTGTACCAGTAGAGATGGAGTCAGATGTTGTTGTTGCTGTTGGTATTCTAGTGTACCAGTAGAGATGGAGAGTCAGATGTTGTTGTTGTTGTTGGTATTCTAGTGTACCAGTAGAGATGGAGTCAGATGTTGTTGTTGTTGGTATTCTAGTGTACCAGTAGAGATGGAGTCAGATGTTGTTGTTGTTGGTGTTCTAGTGTACCAGTAGAGATGGGGTCAGATGTTGTTATTGTTGGTATTCTAGTGTACCAGTAGATATGGAGTCATATGTTGTTGTTGGTATTCTAGTGTACCAGTAGATATGGAGTCAGATATTCTTGTTGATATTCTAGTGTACCAGTAGAGATGGAGTCAGATGTTGTTGTTGGTGTTCTAGTGTACCAGTAGAGATTGAATCAGATGTTGTTGTTGTTGGTATTCTAGTGTACCAGTAGAGATGGAGTCAGATGTTGTTGTTGTTGGTATTCTAGTGTACCAGTAGAGATGGAGTCAGATGTTGTTGTTGTTGTTGTTCTAGTGTACCAGTAGAGATGGAGTCAGATGTTGTTGTTGGTGGTGTTCTAGTGTACCAGTAGAGATGGAGTCAGATGTTGTTGTTGGTATTCTAGTGTACCAGTAGATATGGAGTCAGATGTTGTTGTTGTTGGTGGTGTTCTAGTGTACCAGTAGAGATGGAGAGTCAGATGTTGTTGTTGTTGTTGTTGTTGTTGTTGGTGTTCTAGTGTACCAGTAGAGATGGAGTCAGATGTTGTTGTTGGTGTTCTAGTGTACCAGTAGAGATGGAGTCAGATGTTGTTGTTGGTGTTCTAGTGTACCAGTAGAGATGGAGTCAGATGTTGTTGTTATTATTCTAGTGTACCAGTACAGATGGAGTCAGATGTTGTTGTTGGTATTCTAGTGTACCAGTAGAGATGGAGAGTCAGAGGTTGTTGTTGGTGTTAATGTTCTAGTGTACCAGTAGAGATGGAGTCAGATGTTGTTGTTGCTGTTGGTATTCTAGTGTACCAGTAGAGATGGAGTCAGATGTTGTTGTTGTTGGTATTCTAGTGTACCAGTAGATATGGAGTCAGATGTTGTTGTTGGTATTCTGGTGTACCAGTAGATATGGAGTCAGATATTCTTGTTGATATTCTAGTGTACCAGTAGAGATGGAGTCAGATGTTGTTGTTGTTGTTCTAGTGTACCAGTAGAAATTGAATCAGATGTTGTTGTTGTTGGTATTCTAGTGTACCAGTAGAGATGGAGTCAGATGTTGTTGTTGTTGGTATTCTAGTGTACCAGTAGAGATGGAGTCAGATGTTGTTGTTGTTGGTGTTCTAGTGTACCAGTAGAGATGGAGAGTCAGATGTTGTTGTTGGTATTCTAGTGTACCAGTAGAGATGGAGTCAGATGTTGTTGTTGTTGGTGTTCTAGTGTACCAGTAGAGATGGAGTCAGATGTTGTTGTTGGTATTCTAGTGTACCAGTAGATATGGAGTCAGATGTTGTTGTTGTTGGTGGTGTTCTAGTGTACCAGTAGAGATGGAGAGTCAGATGTTGTTGTTGTTGTTGTTGTTGTTGTTGTTGTTGTTGTTGGTGTTCTAGTGTACCAGTAGAGATGGAGTCAGATGTTGTTGTTGGTGTTCTAGTGTACCAGTAGAGATGGAGTCAGATGTTGTTGTTGGTGTTCTAGTGTACCAGTAGAGATGGAGTCAGATGTTGTTGTTGGTATTCTAGTGTACCAGTAGAGATGGAGAGTCAGAGGTTGTTGTTGGTGTTAATGTTCTAGTGTACCAGTAGAGATGGAGTCAGATGTTGTTGTTGCTGTTGGTATTCTAGTGTACCAGTAGAGATGGAGTCAGATGTTGTTGTTGTTGGTGTTCTGGTGTACCAGTAGAGATGGGGTCAGATGTTGTTATTGTTGGTATTCTAGTGTACCAGTAGATATGGAGTCAGATGTTGTTGTTGGTATTCTGGTGTACCAGTAGATATGGAGTCAGCTATTCTTGTTGATATTCTAGTGTACCAGTAGAGATGGAGTCAGATGTTGTTGTTGGTGTTCTAGTGTACCAGTAGAAATTGAATCAGATGTTGTTGTTGTTGGTATTCTAGTGTACCAGTAGAGATGGGGTCAGATGTTGTTATTGTTGGTATTCTAGTGTACCAGTAGATATGGAGTCAGATGTTGTTGTTGGTATTCTAGTGTACCAGTAGATATGGAGTCAGATATTCTTGTTGATATTCTAGTGTACCAGTAGAGATGGAGTCAGATGTTGTTGTTGGTGTTCTAGTGTACCAGTAGAGATTGAATCAGATGTTGTTGTTGTTGGTATTCTAGTGTACCAGTAGAGATGGAGTCAGATGTTGTTGTTGTTGGTATTCTAGTGTACCAGTAGAGATGGAGTCAGATGTTGTTGTTGTTATTGTTCTAGTGTACCAGTAGAGATGGAGTCAGATGTTGTTGTTGGTGGTGTTCTAGTGTACCAGTAGAGATGGAGTCAGATGTTGTTGTTGGTATTCTAGTGTACCAGTAGAGATGGAGAGTCAGATGTTGTTGTTGGTATTCTAGTGTACCAGTAGAGATGGAGTCAGATGTTGTTGTTGTTGGTGTTCTAGTGTACCAGTAGAGATGGAGTCAGATGTTGTTGTTGGTATTCTAGTGTACCAGTAGAGATGGAGTCAGATGTTGTTGTTGTTGGTGTTCTAGTGTACCAGTAGAGATGGAGAGTCAGATGTTGTTGTTGTTGTTGTTGGTGTTCTAGTGTACCAGTAGAGATGGAGTCAGATGTTGTTGATGTTGTTGGTGTTCTAGTGTACCAGTAGAGATGGAGTCAGATGTTGTTGTTGGTGTTCTAGTGTACCAGTAAAGATGGAGTCAGATGTTGTTGTTGTTGTTGGTATTCTAGTGTACCAGTAGAGATGGAGTCAGATGTTGTTGTTAGTGTTCTAGTGTACCAGTAGATATGGAGTCAGATGTTGTTGTTGGTATTCTAGTGTACCAGTAGAGATGGAGTCAGATGTTGTTGTTGGTGTTCTAGTGTACCAGTAGAGATGGAGTCAGATGTTGTTGTTGGTGGTGTTCTAGTGTACCAGTAGAGATGGAGCCAGATGTTGTTGTTGTTGGTATTCTAGTGTACCAGTAGAGATGGATTCAGATGTTGTTGTTGTTGTTGGTATTCTAGTGTACCAGTAGAGATGGAGTCAGATGTTGTTGTTGGTATTCTAGTGTACCAGTAGATATGGAGTCAGATGTTGTTGTTGGTATTCAAGTGTACCAGTAGAGATGGAGTCAGATGTTGTTGTTGGTGTTCTAGTGTACCAGTAGAGATGGAGTCAGATGTTGTTGTTGGTGTTCTAGTGTACCAGTAGAGATGGAGTCAGATGTTGTTGTTGTTGGTGTTCTAGTGTACCAGTAGAGATGGGGTCAGATGTTGTTGTTGTTGGTATTCTAGTGTACCAGTAGCGATGGAGTCAGATGTTGTTGTTGTTGGTGTTCTAGTGTACCAGTAGAGATGGGGTCAGATGTTGTTACTGTTAATATTCTAGTGTACCAGTAGATATGGAGTCAGATGTTGTTGTTGGTATTCTAGTGTACCAGTAGATATGGAGTCAGATGTTGTTGTTGGTATTCTAGTGTACCAGTAGATATGGAGTCAGATGTTATTGTTGGTATTCTAGTGTACCAGTAGATATGGAGTCAGATGTTGTTGTTGGTATTCTAGTGTACCAGTAGAGATGGAGTCAGATGTTGTTGTTGGTGTTCTAGTGTACCAGTAGAGATGGAGTCAGATGTTGTTGTTGTTGGTGTTCTAGTGTACCAGTAGAGATGGAGTCAGATGTTGTTGTTGTTGGTGTTCTAGTGTACCAGTAGAGATGGAGTCAGATGTTGTTGTTGTTGGTGTTCTAGTCTACCAGTAGAGATGGAGTCAGATGTTGTTGTTGGTGGTGTTCTAGTGTACCAGTAGAGATGGAGTCAGATGTTGTTGTTGTTGGTATTCTAGTGTACCAGTAGAGATGGATTCAGATGTTGTTGTTGTTGTTGGTATTCTAGTGTACCAGTAGAGATGGAGAGTCAGATGTTGTTGTTGGTATTCTAGTGTACCAGTAGAGATGGAGTCAGATGTTGTTGTTGGTATTCTAGTGTACCAGTAGAGATGGGGTCAGATGTTGTTATTGTTGGTATTCTAGTGTAACAGTAGATATGGAGTCAGATGTTGTTGTTGGTATTCTAGTGTACCAGTAGATATGGAGTCAGATGTTGTTGTTGGTATTCTAGTGTACCAGTAGATATGGAGTCAGATGTTATTGTTGGTATTCTAGTGTACCAGTAGATATGGAGTCAGATGTTGTTGTTGGTATTCTAGTGTACCAGTAGAGATGGAGTCAGATGTTGTTGTTGGTGTTCTAGTGTACCAGTAGAGATGGAGTCAGATGTTGTTGTTGTTGGTGTTCTAGTGTACCAGTAGAGATGGAGCCAGATGTTGTTGTTGTTGGTATGCTAGTGTACCAGTAGAGATGGATTCAGATGTTGTTGTTGTTGTTGTTGGTATTCTAGTGTACCAGTAGAGATGGAGTCAGATGTAGTTGTTGGTATTCTAGTGTACCAGTAGATATGGAGTCAGATGTTGTTGTTGGTATTCTAGTGTACCAGTAGAGATGGAGTCAGATGTTGTTGTTGGTGTTCTAGTGTACCAGTAGAGATGGAGTCAGATGTTGTTGTTGGTGTTCTAGTGTACCAGTAGAGATGGAGTCAGATGTTGTTGTTGTTGGTGTTCTAGTGTACCAGTAGAGATGGGGTCAGATGTTGTTGTTGTTGGTATTCTAGTGTACCAGTAGCGATGGAGTCAGATGTTGTTGTTGTTGGTGTTCTAGTGTACCAGTAGAGATGGGGTCAGATGTTGTTACTGTTGGTATTCTAGTGTACCAGTAGATATGGAGTCAGATGTTGTTGTTGGTATTCTAGTGTACCAGTAGATATGGAGTCAGATGTTGTTGTTGGTATTCTAGTGTACCAGTAGATATGGAGTCAGATGTTATTGTTGGTATTCTAGTGTACCAGTAGATATGGAGTCAGATGTTGTTGTTGGTATTCTAGTGTACCAGTAGAGATGGAGTCAGATGTTGTTGTTGGTGTTCTAGTGTACCAGTAGAGATGGAGTCAGATGTTGTTGTTGTTGGTGTTCTAGTGTACCAGTAGAGATGGAGTCAGATGTTGTTGTTGTTGGTGTTCTAGTGTACCAGTAGAGATGGAGTCAGATGTTGTTGTTGTTGGTGTTCTAGTCTACCAGTAGAGATGGAGTCAGATGTTGTTGTTGGTGGTGTTCTAGTGTACCAGTAGAGATGGAGTCAGATGTTGTTGTTGTTGGTATTCTAGTGTACCAGTAGAGATGGATTCAGATGTTGTTGTTGTTGTTGGTATTCTAGTGTACCAGTAGAGATGGAGAGTCAGATGTTGTTGTTGGTATTCTAGTGTACCAGTAGAGATGGAGAGTCAGATGTTGTTGTTGGTGTTCTAGTGTACCAGTAGAGATGGAGTCAGATGTTGTTGTTGGTATTCTAGTGTACCAGTAGAGATGGGGTCAGATGTTGTTATTGTTGGTATTCTAGTGTAACAGTAGATATGGAGTCAGATGTTGTTGTTGGTATTCTAGTGTACCAGTAGATATGGAGTCAGATGTTGTTGTTGGTATTCTAGTGTACCAGTAGAGATGGAGTCAGATGTTGTTGTTGGTGTTCTAGTGTACCAGTAGAGATGGAGTCAGATGTTGTTGTTGGTGTTCTAGTGTACCAGTAGAGATGGAGTCAGATGTTGTTGTTGTTGGTGTTCTAGTGTACCAGTAGAGATGGGGTCAGATGTTGTTGTTGTTGGTATTCTAGTGTACCAGTAGAGATGGAGTCAGATGTTGTTGTTGTTGGTGTTCTAGTGTACCAGTAGAGATGGGGTCAGATGTTGTTACTGTTGGTATTCTAGTGTACCAGTAGATATGGAGTCAGATGGTGTTGTTGGTATTCTAGTGTACCAGTAGATATGGAGTCAGATGTTATTGTTGGTATTCTAGTGTACCAGTAGATATGGAGTCAGATGTTGTTGTTGGTATTCTAGTGTACCAGTAGAGATGGAGTCAGATGTTGTTGTTGGTGTTCTAGTGTACCAGTAGAGATGGAGTCAGATGTTGTTGTTGGTGGTGTTCTAGTGTACCAGTAGAGATGGAGTCAGATGTTGTTGTTGTTGGTGTTCTAGTGTACCAGTAGAGATGGAGTCAGATGTTGTTGTTGGTATTCTAGTGTACCAGTAGATATGGAGTCAGATGTTGTTGTTGGTGGTGTTCTAGTGTACCAGTAGAGATGGAGTCAGATGTTGTTGTTGGTGGTGTTCTAGTGTACCAGTAGAGATTGATTCAGATGTTGTTGTTGGTATTCTAGTGTACCAGTAGATATGGAGTCAGATGTTGTTGTTGGTATTCAAGTGTACCAGTAGAGATGGAGTCAGATGTTGTTGTTGGTGTTCTAGTGTACCAGTAGAGATGGAGTCAGATGTTGTTGTTGGTGTTCTAGTGTACCAGTAGAGATGGAGTCAGATGTTGTTGTTGTTGGTGTTCTAGTGTACCAGTAGAGATGGGGTCAGATGTTGTTGTTGTTGGTATTCTAGTGTACCAGTAGCGATGGAGTCAGATGTTGTTGTTGTTGGTGTTCTAGTGTACCAGTAGAGATGGGGTCAGATGTTGTTACTGTTAATATTCTAGTGTACCAGTAGATATGGAGTCAGATGTTGTTGTTGGTATTCTAGTGTACCAGTAGATATGGAGTCAGATGTTGTTGTTGGTATTCTAGTGTACCAGTAGATATGGAGTCAGATGTTATTGTTGGTATTCTAGTGTACCAGTAGATATGGAGTCAGATGTTGTTGTTGGTATTCTAGTGTACCAGTAGAGATGGAGTCAGATGTTGTTGTTGGTGTTCTAGTGTACCAGTAGAGATGGAGTCAGATGTTGTTGTTGTTGGTGTTCTAGTGTACCAGTAGAGATGGAGTCAGATGTTGTTGTTGTTGGTGTTCTAGTGTACCAGTAGAGATGGAGTCAGATGTTGTTGTTGTTGGTGTTCTAGTCTACCAGTAGAGATGGAGTCAGATGTTGTTGTTGGTGGTGTTCTAGTGTACCAGTAGAGATGGAGTCAGATGTTGTTGTTGTTGGTATTCTAGTGTACCAGTAGAGATGGATTCAGATGTTGTTGTTGTTGTTGGTATTCTAGTGTACCAGTAGAGATGGAGAGTCAGATGTTGTTGTTGGTATTCTAGTGTACCAGTAGAGATGGAGTCAGATGTTGTTGTTGGTATTCTAGTGTACCAGTAGAGATGGGGTCAGATGTTGTTATTGTTGGTATTCTAGTGTAACAGTAGATATGGAGTCAGATGTTGTTGTTGGTATTCTAGTGTACCAGTAGATATGGAGTCAGATGTTGTTGTTGGTATTCTAGTGTACCAGTAGAGATGGAGTCAGATGTTGTTGTTGGTGTTCTAGTGTACCAGTAGAGATGGAGTCAGATGTTGTTGTTGGTGTTCTAGTGTACCAGTAGAGATGGAGTCAGATGTTGTTGTTGTTGGTGTTCTAGTGTACCAGTAGAGATGGGGTCAGATGTTGTTGTTGTTGGTATTCTAGTGTACCAGTAGATATGGAGTCAGATGTTATTGTTGGTATTCTAGTGTACCAGTAGATATGGAGTCAGATGTTGTTGTTGGTATTCTAGTGTACCAGTAGAGATGGAGTCAGATGTTGTTGTTGGTGTTCTAGTGTACCAGTAGAGATGGAGTCAGATGTTGTTGTTGGTGGTGTTCTAGTGTACCAGTAGAGATGGAGTCAGATGTTGTTGTTGGTGGTGTTCTAGTGTACCAGTAGAGATGGATTCAGATGTTGTTGTTGTTGTTGGTATTCTAGTGTACCAGTAGAGATGGAGAGTCGGATGTTGTTGTTGGTATTCTAGTGTACCAGTAGAGATAGAGTCAGATGTTGTTGTTGTTGGTGTTCTAGTGTACCAGTAGAGATGGAGTCAGATGTTGTTGTTGTTGGTATTCTAGTGTACCAGTAGAGATGGAGAGTCGGATGTTGTTGTTGGTATTCTAGTGTACCAGTAGAGATAGAGTCAGATGTTGTTGTTGTTGGTGTTCTAGTGTACCAGTAGAGATGGAGTCAGATGTTGTTGTTGTTGTTGGTGTTCTAGTGTACCAGTAGAGATGGAGAGTCAGATGTTGTTGTTGTTGTTGTTGTTGTTGTTCTAGTGTACCAGTAGATATGGAGTCAGATGTTGTTGTTGTTGTTGGTGTTCTAGTGTACCAGTAGAGATGGAGTCAGATGTTGTTGTTGGTATTCTAGTGTACCAGTAGAGATGGAGTCAGATGTTGTTGTTGGTATTCTAGTGTACCAGTAGAGATGGAGAGTCAGATGTTGTTGTTGGTGTTGGTGTTCTAGTGTACCAGTAGAGATGGAGTCAGATGTTGTTGTTGCTGTTGGTATTCTAGTGTACCAGTAGAGATGGAGTCAGATGTTGTTGTTGTTGGTATTCTAGTGTACCAGTAGAGATGGAGTCAGATGTTGTTGTTGTTGGTGTTCTAGTCTACCAGTAGAGATGGAGTCAGATGTTGTTGTTGGTGGTGTTCTAGTGTACCAGTAGAGATGGAGTCAGATGTTGTTGTTGTTGGTATTCTAGTGTACCAGTAGAGATGGATTCAGATGTTGTTGTTGTTGTTGGTATTCTAGTGTACCAGTAGAGATGGAGAGTCAGATGTTGTTGTTGGTATTCTAGTGTACCAGTAGAGATGGAGAGTCAGATGTTGTTGTTGGTGTTCTAGTGTACCAGTAGAGATGGAGTCAGATGTTGTTGTTGGTATTCTAGTGTACCAGTAGAGATGGGGTCAGATGTTGTTATTGTTGGTATTCTAGTGTAACAGTAGATATGGAGTCAGATGTTGTTGTTGGTATTCTAGTGTACCAGTAGATATGGAGTCAGATGTTGTTGTTGGTATTCTAGTGTACCAGTAGAGATGGAGTCAGATGTTGTTGTTGGTGTTCTAGTGTACCAGTAGAGATGGAGTCAGATGTTGTTGTTGGTGTTCTAGTGTACCAGTAGAGATGGAGTCAGATGTTGTTGTTGTTGGTGTTCTAGTGTACCAGTAGAGATGGGGTCAGATGTTGTTGTTGTTGGTATTCTAGTGTACCAGTAGAGATGGAGTCAGATGTTGTTGTTGTTGGTGTTCTAGTGTACCAGTAGAGATGGGGTCAGATGTTGTTACTGTTGGTATTCTAGTGTACCAGTAGATATGGAGTCAGATGTTGTTGTTGGTATTCTAGTGTACCAGTAGATATGGAGTCAGATGTTATTGTTGGTATTCTAGTGTACCAGTAGATATGGAGTCAGATGTTGTTGTTGGTATTCTAGTGTACCAGTAGAGATGGAGTCAGATGTTGTTGTTGGTGTTCTAGTGTACCAGTAGAGATGGAGTCAGATGTTGTTGTTGGTGGTGTTCTAGTGTACCAGTAGAGATGGAGTCAGATGTTGTTGTTGTTGGTGTTCTAGTGTACCAGTAGAGATGGAGTCAGATGTTGTTGTTGGTGGTGTTCTAGTGTACCAGTAGAGATTGATTCAGATGTTGTTGTTGTTGTTGGTATTCTAGTGTACCAGTAGAGATGGAGAGTCGGATGTTGTTGTTGGTATTCTAGTGTACCAGTAGAGATAGAGTCAGATGTTGTTGTTGTTGGTGTTCTAGTGTACCAGTAGAGATGGAGTCAGATGTTGTTGTTGTTGTTGGTGTTCTAGTGTACCAGTAGAGATGGAGAGTCAGATGTTGTTGTTGTTGTTGTTGTTGTTCTAGTGTACCAGTAGATATGGAGTCAGATGTTGTTGTTGTTGTTGGTGTTCTAGTGTACCAGTAGAGATGGAGTCAGATGTTGTTGTTGTTGGTGGTGTTCAAGTGTACCAGTAGAGATGGAGAGTCAGATGTTGTTGTTATTGTTGGTGTTCTAGTGTACCAGTAGAGATGGAGTCAGATGTTGTTGTTGGTATTCTAGTGTACCAGTAGAGATGGAGTCAGATGTTGTTGTTGGTATTCTAGTGTACCAGTAGAGATGGAGAGTCAGATGTTGTTGTTGGTGTTGGTGTTCTAGTGTACCAGTAGAGATGGAGTCAGATGTTGTTGTTGCTGTTGGTATTCTAGTGTACCAGTAGAGATGGAGTCAGATGTTGTTGTTGTTGGTATTCTAGTGTACCAGTAGATATGGAGTCAGATGTTGTTGTTGGTATTCTAGTGTACCAGTAGAGATGGAGTCAGATGTTGTTGTTGGTGTTCTAGTGTACCAGTAGAGATTGAGTCAGATGTTGTTGTTGTTGGTATCCTAGTGTACCAGTAGAGATGGAGTCAGATGTTGTTGTTGTTGGTATTCTAGTGTACCAGTAGAGATGGAGTCAGATGTTGTTGTTGTTGGTGTTCTACTGTACCAGTATAGATGGAGTCAGATGCTGTTGTTGGTATTCTAGTGTACCAGTAGAGATGGAGTCAGATGTTGTTGTTGTTGGTGTTCTAGTGTACCAGTAGAGATGGAGAGTCAGATGTTGTTGTTGTTGTTGGTGTTCTAGTGTACCAGTAGAGATGGAGTCAGATGTTGTTGTTGTTGTTGGTGTTCTAGTGTACCAGTAGAGATGGAGTCAGATGTTGTTGTTGTTGGTGGTGTTCTAGTGTACCAGTAGAGATGGAGAGTCAGATGTTGTTGTTGTTGTTGGTGTTCTAGTGTACCAGTAGAGATGGAGTCAGATGTTGTTGTTGGTGTTCTAGTGTACCAGTAGAGATGGAGTCAGATGTTGTTGTTGGTATTCTAGTGTACCAGTAGAGATGGAGTCAGATGTTGTTGTTGGTATTCTAGTGTACCAGTAGAGATGGAGAGTCAGAGGTTGTTGTTGTTGTTGGTGTTCTAGTGTACCAGTAGAGATGGGGTCAGATGTTGTTGTTGTTGGTATTCTAGTGTACCAGTAGAGATGGAGTCAGATGTTGTTGCTGTTGGTATTCTAGTGTACCAGTAGAGATGGAGTCAGATGTTGTTGTTGTTGGTGTTCTAGTGTACCAGTAGAGATGGGGTCAGATGTTGTTATTGTTGGTATTCTAGTGTACCAGTAGATATGGAGTCAGATGTTGTTGTTGGTATTCTAGTGTACCAGTAGATATGGAGTCAGATGTTGTTGTTGTTGGTGGTGTTCTAGTGTACCAGTAGAGATGGAGAGTCAGATGTTGTTGTTGTTGTTGTTGTTGGTGTTCTAGTGTACCAGTAGAGATGGAGTCAGATGTTGTTGTTGGTGTTCTAGTGTACCAGTAGAGATGGAGTCAGATGTTGTTGTTGCTGTTGGTATTCTAGTGTACCAGTAGAGATGGAGTCAGATGTTGTTGTTGTTGGTATTCTAGTGTACCAGTAGAGATGGAGTCAGATGTTGTTGTTGTTGGTGTTCTAGTGTACCAGTAGAGATGGGGTCAGATGTTGTTATTGTTGGTATTCTAGTGTACCAGTAGATATGGAGTCATATGTTGTTGTTGGTATTCTAGTGTACCAGTAGATATGGAGTCAGATATTCTTGTTGATATTCTAGTGTACCAGTAGAGATGGAGTCAGATGTTGTTGTTGGTGTTCTAGTGTACCAGTAGAGATTGAATCAGATGTTGTTGTTGTTGGTATTCTAGTGTACCAGTAGAGATGGAGTCAGATGTTGTTGTTGTTGGTATTCTAGTGTACCAGTAGAGATGGAGTCAGATGTTGTTGTTATTGTTGTTGTTCTAGTGTACCAGTAGAGATGGAGTCAGATGTTGTTGTTGGTGGTGTTCTAGTGTACCAGTAGAGATGGAGAGTCAGATGTTGTTGTTGTTGTTGTTGTTGTTGTTGGTGTTCTAGTGTACCAGTAGAGATGGAGTCAGATGTTGTTGTTGGTGTTCTAGTGTACCAGTAGAGATGGAGTCAGATGTTGTTGTTGGTGTTCTAGTGTACCAGTAGAGATGGAGTCAGATGTTGTTGTTATTATTCTAGTGTACCAGTAGAGATTGAATCAGATGTTGTTGTTGGTGTTCTAGTGTACCAGTAGAGATGGAGTCAGATGTTGTTGTTATTATTCTAGTGTACCAGTAGAGATTGAATCAGATGTTGTTGTTGTTGGTATTCTAGTGTACCAGTAGAGATGGAGTCAGATGTTGTTGTTGGTATTCTAGTGTACCAGTAGAGATGGAGAGTCAGAGGTTGTTGTTGGTGTTAATGTTCTAGTGTACCAGTAGAGATGGAGTCAGATGTTGTTGTTGCTGTTGGTATTCTAGTGTACCAGTAGAGATGGAGTCAGATGTTGTTGTTGTTGGTATTCTAGTGTACCAGTAGAGATGGAGTCAGATGTTGTTGTTGGTATTCTAGTGTACCAGTAGAGATGGAGTCAGATGTTGTTGTTGCTGTTGGTATTCTAGTGTACCAGTAGAGATGGAGTCAGATGTTGTTGTTGTTGGTGTTCTAGTGTACCAGTAGATATGGAGTCAGATGTTGTTGTTGGTATTCTGGTGTACCAGTAGATATGGAGTCAGATATTCTTGTTGATATTCTAGTGTACCAGTAGAGATGGAGTCAGATGTTGTTGTTGGTGTTCTAGTGTACCAGTAGAAATTGAATCAGATGTTGTTGTTGTTGGTATTCTAGTGTACCAGTAGAGATGGAGTCAGATGTTGTTGTTGTTGGTATTCTAGTGTACCAGTAGAGATGGAGTCAGATGTTGTTGTTGGTGTTCTAGTGTACCAGTAGAGATGGAGTCAGATGTTGTTGTTGGTGGTGTTCTAGTGTACCAGTAGAGATGGAGTCAGATGTTGTTGTTGTTGGTGTTCTAGTGTACCAGTAGAGATGGAGTCAGATGTTGTTGTTGGTGGTGTTCTAGTGTACCAGTAGAGATTGATTCAGATGTTGTTGTTGTTGTTGGTATTCTAGTGTACCAGTAGAGATGGAGAGTCGGATGTTGTTGTTGGTATTCTAGTGTACCAGTAGAGATAGAGTCAGATGTTGTTGTTGTTGGTGTTCTAGTGTACCAGTAGAGATGGAGTCAGATGTTGTTGTTGTTGGTATTCTAGTGTACCAGTAGAGATAGAGTCAGATGTTGTTGTTGTTGGTGTTCTAGTGTACCAGTAGAGATGGAGTCAGATGTTGTTGTTGTTGTTGGTGTTCTAGTGTACCAGTAGAGATGGAGAGTCAGATGTTGTTGTTGTTGTTGTTGTTGTTGTTGTTCTAGTGTACCAGTAGATATGGAGTCAGATGTTGTTGTTGTTGTTGGTGTTCTAGTGTACCAGTAGAGATGGAGTCAGATGTTGTTGTTGTTGGTGGTGTTCAAGTGTACCAGTAGAGATGGAGAGTCAGATGTTGTTGTTATTGTTGGTATCCTAGTGTACCAGTAGAGATGGAGTCAGATGTTGTTGTTGTTGGTATTCTAGTGTACCAGTAGAGATGGAGTCAGATGTTGTTGTTGTTGGTGTTCTACTGTACCAGTAGAGATGGAGTCAGATGCTGTTGTTGGTATTCTAGTGTACCAGTAGAGATGGAGTCAGATGTTGTTGTTGTTGGTGTTCTAGTGTACCAGTAGAGATGGAGAGTCAGATGTTGTTGTTGTTGTTGGTGTTCTAGTGTACCAGTAGAGATGGAGTCAGATGTTGTTGTTGGTGGTGTTCTAGTGTACCAGTAGAGATGGAGTCAGATGTTGTTGTTGTTGGTATTCTAGTGTACCAGTAGAGATGGATTCAGATGTTGTTGTTGTTGTTGGTATTCTAGTGTACCAGTAGAGATGGAGAGTCAGATGTTGTTGTTGGTATTCTAGTGTACCAGTAGAGATGGAGAGTCAGATGTTGTTGTTGGTGTTCTAGTGTACCAGTAGAGATGGAGTCAGATGTTGTTGTTGGTATTCTAGTGTACCAGTAGAGATGGGGTCAGATGTTGTTATTGTTGGTATTCTAGTGTAACAGTAGATATGGAGTCAGATGTTGTTGTTGGTATTCTAGTGTACCAGTAGATATGGAGTCAGATGTTGTTGTTGGTATTCTAGTGTACCAGTAGAGATGGAGTCAGATGTTGTTGTTGGTGTTCTAGTGTACCAGTAGAGATGGAGTCAGATGTTGTTGTTGGTGTTCTAGTGTACCAGTAGAGATGGAGTCAGATGTTGTTGTTGTTGGTGTTCTAGTGTACCAGTAGAGATGGGGTCAGATGTTGTTGTTGTTGGTATTCTAGTGTACCAGTAGAGATGGAGTCAGATGTTGTTGTTGTTGGTGTTCTAGTGTACCAGTAGAGATGGGGTCAGATGTTGTTACTGTTGGTATTCTAGTGTACCAGTAGATATGGAGTCAGATGGTGTTGTTGGTATTCTAGTGTACCAGTAGATATGGAGTCAGATGTTATTGTTGGTATTCTAGTGTACCAGTAGATATGGAGTCAGATGTTGTTGTTGGTATTCTAGTGTACCAGTAGAGATGGAGTCAGATGTTGTTGTTGGTGTTCTAGTGTACCAGTAGAGATGGAGTCAGATGTTGTTGTTGGTGGTGTTCTAGTGTACCAGTAGAGATGGAGTCAGATGTTGTTGTTGTTGGTGTTCTAGTGTACCAGTAGAGATGGAGTCAGATGTTGTTGTTGGTATTCTAGTGTACCAGTAGATATGGAGTCAGATGTTGTTGTTGGTGGTGTTCTAGTGTACCAGTAGAGATGGAGTCAGATGTTGTTGTTGGTGGTGTTCTAGTGTACCAGTAGAGATTGATTCAGATGTTGTTGTTGGTATTCTAGTGTACCAGTAGATATGGAGTCAGATGTTGTTGTTGGTATTCAAGTGTACCAGTAGAGATGGAGTCAGATGTTGTTGTTGGTGTTCTAGTGTACCAGTAGAGATGGAGTCAGATGTTGTTGTTGGTGTTCTAGTGTACCAGTAGAGATGGAGTCAGATGTTGTTGTTGTTGGTGTTCTAGTGTACCAGTAGAGATGGGGTCAGATGTTGTTGTTGTTGGTATTCTAGTGTACCAGTAGCGATGGAGTCAGATGTTGTTGTTGTTGGTGTTCTAGTGTACCAGTAGAGATGGGGTCAGATGTTGTTACTGTTAATATTCTAGTGTACCAGTAGATATGGAGTCAGATGTTGTTGTTGGTATTCTAGTGTACCAGTAGATATGGAGTCAGATGTTGTTGTTGGTATTCTAGTGTACCAGTAGATATGGAGTCAGATGTTATTGTTGGTATTCTAGTGTACCAGTAGATATGGAGTCAGATGTTGTTGTTGGTATTCTAGTGTACCAGTAGAGATGGAGTCAGATGTTGTTGTTGGTGTTCTAGTGTACCAGTAGAGATGGAGTCAGATGTTGTTGTTGTTGGTGTTCTAGTGTACCAGTAGAGATGGAGTCAGATGTTGTTGTTGTTGGTGTTCTAGTGTACCAGTAGAGATGGAGTCAGATGTTGTTGTTGTTGGTGTTCTAGTCTACCAGTAGAGATGGAGTCAGATGTTGTTGTTGGTGGTGTTCTAGTGTACCAGTAGAGATGGAGTCAGATGTTGTTGTTGTTGGTATTCTAGTGTACCAGTAGAGATGGATTCAGATGTTGTTGTTGTTGTTGGTATTCTAGTGTACCAGTAGAGATGGAGAGTCAGATGTTGTTGTTGGTATTCTAGTGTACCAGTAGAGATGGAGTCAGATGTTGTTGTTGGTATTCTAGTGTACCAGTAGAGATGGGGTCAGATGTTGTTATTGTTGGTATTCTAGTGTAACAGTAGATATGGAGTCAGATGTTGTTGTTGGTATTCTAGTGTACCAGTAGATATGGAGTCAGATGTTGTTGTTGGTATTCTAGTGTACCAGTAGAGATGGAGTCAGATGTTGTTGTTGGTGTTCTAGTGTACCAGTAGAGATGGAGTCAGATGTTGTTGTTGGTGTTCTAGTGTACCAGTAGAGATGGAGTCAGATGTTGTTGTTGTTGGTGTTCTAGTGTACCAGTAGAGATGGGGTCAGATGTTGTTGTTGTTGGTATTCTAGTGTACCAGTAGATATGGAGTCAGATGTTATTGTTGGTATTCTAGTGTACCAGTAGATATGGAGTCAGATGTTGTTGTTGGTATTCTAGTGTACCAGTAGAGATGGAGTCAGATGTTGTTGTTGGTGTTCTAGTGTACCAGTAGAGATGGAGTCAGATGTTGTTGTTGGTGGTGTTCTAGTGTACCAGTAGAGATGGAGTCAGATGTTGTTGTTGGTGGTGTTCTAGTGTACCAGTAGAGATGGATTCAGATGTTGTTGTTGTTGTTGGTATTCTAGTGTACCAGTAGAGATGGAGAGTCGGATGTTGTTGTTGGTATTCTAGTGTACCAGTAGAGATAGAGTCAGATGTTGTTGTTGTTGGTGTTCTAGTGTACCAGTAGAGATGGAGTCAGATGTTGTTGTTGTTGGTATTCTAGTGTACCAGTAGAGATGGAGAGTCGGATGTTGTTGTTGGTATTCTAGTGTACCAGTAGAGATAGAGTCAGATGTTGTTGTTGTTGGTGTTCTAGTGTACCAGTAGAGATGGAGTCAGATGTTGTTGTTGTTGTTGGTGTTCTAGTGTACCAGTAGAGATGGAGAGTCAGATGTTGTTGTTGTTGTTGTTGTTGTTGTTCTAGTGTACCAGTAGATATGGAGTCAGATGTTGTTGTTGTTGTTGGTGTTCTAGTGTACCAGTAGAGATGGAGTCAGATGTTGTTGTTGGTATTCTAGTGTACCAGTAGAGATGGAGTCAGATGTTGTTGTTGGTATTCTAGTGTACCAGTAGAGATGGAGAGTCAGATGTTGTTGTTGGTGTTGGTGTTCTAGTGTACCAGTAGAGATGGAGTCAGATGTTGTTGTTGCTGTTGGTATTCTAGTGTACCAGTAGAGATGGAGTCAGATGTTGTTGTTGTTGGTATTCTAGTGTACCAGTAGAGATGGAGTCAGATGTTGTTGTTGTTGGTGTTCTAGTCTACCAGTAGAGATGGAGTCAGATGTTGTTGTTGGTGGTGTTCTAGTGTACCAGTAGAGATGGAGTCAGATGTTGTTGTTGTTGGTATTCTAGTGTACCAGTAGAGATGGATTCAGATGTTGTTGTTGTTGTTGGTATTCTAGTGTACCAGTAGAGATGGAGAGTCAGATGTTGTTGTTGGTATTCTAGTGTACCAGTAGAGATGGAGAGTCAGATGTTGTTGTTGGTGTTCTAGTGTACCAGTAGAGATGGAGTCAGATGTTGTTGTTGGTATTCTAGTGTACCAGTAGAGATGGGGTCAGATGTTGTTATTGTTGGTATTCTAGTGTAACAGTAGATATGGAGTCAGATGTTGTTGTTGGTATTCTAGTGTACCAGTAGATATGGAGTCAGATGTTGTTGTTGGTATTCTAGTGTACCAGTAGAGATGGAGTCAGATGTTGTTGTTGGTGTTCTAGTGTACCAGTAGAGATGGAGTCAGATGTTGTTGTTGGTGTTCTAGTGTACCAGTAGAGATGGAGTCAGATGTTGTTGTTGTTGGTGTTCTAGTGTACCAGTAGAGATGGGGTCAGATGTTGTTGTTGTTGGTATTCTAGTGTACCAGTAGAGATGGAGTCAGATGTTGTTGTTGTTGGTGTTCTAGTGTACCAGTAGAGATGGGGTCAGATGTTGTTACTGTTGGTATTCTAGTGTACCAGTAGATATGGAGTCAGATGTTGTTGTTGGTATTCTAGTGTACCAGTAGATATGGAGTCAGATGTTATTGTTGGTATTCTAGTGTACCAGTAGATATGGAGTCAGATGTTGTTGTTGGTATTCTAGTGTACCAGTAGAGATGGAGTCAGATGTTGTTGTTGGTGTTCTAGTGTACCAGTAGAGATGGAGTCAGATGTTGTTGTTGGTGGTGTTCTAGTGTACCAGTAGAGATGGAGTCAGATGTTGTTGTTGTTGGTGTTCTAGTGTACCAGTAGAGATGGAGTCAGATGTTGTTGTTGGTGGTGTTCTAGTGTACCAGTAGAGATTGATTCAGATGTTGTTGTTGTTGTTGGTATTCTAGTGTACCAGTAGAGATGGAGAGTCGGATGTTGTTGTTGGTATTCTAGTGTACCAGTAGAGATAGAGTCAGATGTTGTTGTTGTTGGTGTTCTAGTGTACCAGTAGAGATGGAGTCAGATGTTGTTGTTGTTGTTGGTGTTCTAGTGTACCAGTAGAGATGGAGAGTCAGATGTTGTTGTTGTTGTTGTTGTTGTTCTAGTGTACCAGTAGATATGGAGTCAGATGTTGTTGTTGTTGTTGGTGTTCTAGTGTACCAGTAGAGATGGAGTCAGATGTTGTTGTTGTTGGTGGTGTTCAAGTGTACCAGTAGAGATGGAGAGTCAGATGTTGTTGTTATTGTTGGTGTTCTAGTGTACCAGTAGAGATGGAGTCAGATGTTGTTGTTGGTATTCTAGTGTACCAGTAGAGATGGAGTCAGATGTTGTTGTTGGTATTCTAGTGTACCAGTAGAGATGGAGAGTCAGATGTTGTTGTTGGTGTTGGTGTTCTAGTGTACCAGTAGAGATGGAGTCAGATGTTGTTGTTGCTGTTGGTATTCTAGTGTACCAGTAGAGATGGAGTCAGATGTTGTTGTTGTTGGTATTCTAGTGTACCAGTAGATATGGAGTCAGATGTTGTTGTTGGTATTCTAGTGTACCAGTAGAGATGGAGTCAGATGTTGTTGTTGGTGTTCTAGTGTACCAGTAGAGATTGAGTCAGATGTTGTTGTTGTTGGTATCCTAGTGTACCAGTAGAGATGGAGTCAGATGTTGTTGTTGTTGGTATTCTAGTGTACCAGTAGAGATGGAGTCAGATGTTGTTGTTGTTGGTGTTCTACTGTACCAGTATAGATGGAGTCAGATGCTGTTGTTGGTATTCTAGTGTACCAGTAGAGATGGAGTCAGATGTTGTTGTTGTTGGTGTTCTAGTGTACCAGTAGAGATGGAGAGTCAGATGTTGTTGTTGTTGTTGGTGTTCTAGTGTACCAGTAGAGATGGAGTCAGATGTTGTTGTTGTTGTTGGTGTTCTAGTGTACCAGTAGAGATGGAGTCAGATGTTGTTGTTGTTGGTGGTGTTCTAGTGTACCAGTAGAGATGGAGAGTCAGATGTTGTTGTTGTTGTTGGTGTTCTAGTGTACCAGTAGAGATGGAGTCAGATGTTGTTGTTGGTGTTCTAGTGTACCAGTAGAGATGGAGTCAGATGTTGTTGTTGGTATTCTAGTGTACCAGTAGAGATGGAGTCAGATGTTGTTGTTGGTATTCTAGTGTACCAGTAGAGATGGAGAGTCAGAGGTTGTTGTTGTTGTTGGTGTTCTAGTGTACCAGTAGAGATGGGGTCAGATGTTGTTGTTGTTGGTATTCTAGTGTACCAGTAGAGATGGAGTCAGATGTTGTTGCTGTTGGTATTCTAGTGTACCAGTAGAGATGGAGTCAGATGTTGTTGTTGTTGGTGTTCTAGTGTACCAGTAGAGATGGGGTCAGATGTTGTTATTGTTGGTATTCTAGTGTACCAGTAGATATGGAGTCAGATGTTGTTGTTGGTATTCTAGTGTACCAGTAGATATGGAGTCAGATGTTGTTGTTGTTGGTGGTGTTCTAGTGTACCAGTAGAGATGGAGAGTCAGATGTTGTTGTTGTTGTTGTTGTTGGTGTTCTAGTGTACCAGTAGAGATGGAGTCAGATGTTGTTGTTGGTGTTCTAGTGTACCAGTAGAGATGGAGTCAGATGTTGTTGTTGCTGTTGGTATTCTAGTGTACCAGTAGAGATGGAGTCAGATGTTGTTGTTGTTGGTATTCTAGTGTACCAGTAGAGATGGAGTCAGATGTTGTTGTTGTTGGTGTTCTAGTGTACCAGTAGAGATGGGGTCAGATGTTGTTATTGTTGGTATTCTAGTGTACCAGTAGATATGGAGTCATATGTTGTTGTTGGTATTCTAGTGTACCAGTAGATATGGAGTCAGATATTCTTGTTGATATTCTAGTGTACCAGTAGAGATGGAGTCAGATGTTGTTGTTGGTGTTCTAGTGTACCAGTAGAGATTGAATCAGATGTTGTTGTTGTTGGTATTCTAGTGTACCAGTAGAGATGGAGTCAGATGTTGTTGTTGTTGGTATTCTAGTGTACCAGTAGAGATGGAGTCAGATGTTGTTGTTATTGTTGTTGTTCTAGTGTACCAGTAGAGATGGAGTCAGATGTTGTTGTTGGTGGTGTTCTAGTGTACCAGTAGAGATGGAGAGTCAGATGTTGTTGTTGTTGTTGTTGTTGTTGTTGGTGTTCTAGTGTACCAGTAGAGATGGAGTCAGATGTTGTTGTTGGTGTTCTAGTGTACCAGTAGAGATGGAGTCAGATGTTGTTGTTGGTGTTCTAGTGTACCAGTAGAGATGGAGTCAGATGTTGTTGTTATTATTCTAGTGTACCAGTAGAGATTGAATCAGATGTTGTTGTTGGTGTTCTAGTGTACCAGTAGAGATGGAGTCAGATGTTGTTGTTATTATTCTAGTGTACCAGTAGAGATTGAATCAGATGTTGTTGTTGTTGGTATTCTAGTGTACCAGTAGAGATGGAGTCAGATGTTGTTGTTGGTATTCTAGTGTACCAGTAGAGATGGAGAGTCAGAGGTTGTTGTTGGTGTTAATGTTCTAGTGTACCAGTAGAGATGGAGTCAGATGTTGTTGTTGCTGTTGGTATTCTAGTGTACCAGTAGAGATGGAGTCAGATGTTGTTGTTGTTGGTATTCTAGTGTACCAGTAGAGATGGAGTCAGATGTTGTTGTTGGTATTCTAGTGTACCAGTAGAGATGGAGTCAGATGTTGTTGTTGCTGTTGGTATTCTAGTGTACCAGTAGAGATGGAGTCAGATGTTGTTGTTGTTGGTGTTCTAGTGTACCAGTAGATATGGAGTCAGATGTTGTTGTTGGTATTCTGGTGTACCAGTAGATATGGAGTCAGATATTCTTGTTGATATTCTAGTGTACCAGTAGAGATGGAGTCAGATGTTGTTGTTGGTGTTCTAGTGTACCAGTAGAAATTGAATCAGATGTTGTTGTTGTTGGTATTCTAGTGTACCAGTAGAGATGGAGTCAGATGTTGTTGTTGTTGGTATTCTAGTGTACCAGTAGAGATGGAGTCAGATGTTGTTGTTGGTGTTCTAGTGTACCAGTAGAGATGGAGTCAGATGTTGTTGTTGGTGGTGTTCTAGTGTACCAGTAGAGATGGAGTCAGATGTTGTTGTTGTTGGTGTTCTAGTGTACCAGTAGAGATGGAGTCAGATGTTGTTGTTGGTGGTGTTCTAGTGTACCAGTAGAGATTGATTCAGATGTTGTTGTTGTTGTTGGTATTCTAGTGTACCAGTAGAGATGGAGAGTCGGATGTTGTTGTTGGTATTCTAGTGTACCAGTAGAGATAGAGTCAGATGTTGTTGTTGTTGGTGTTCTAGTGTACCAGTAGAGATGGAGTCAGATGTTGTTGTTGTTGGTATTCTAGTGTACCAGTAGAGATAGAGTCAGATGTTGTTGTTGTTGGTGTTCTAGTGTACCAGTAGAGATGGAGTCAGATGTTGTTGTTGTTGTTGGTGTTCTAGTGTACCAGTAGAGATGGAGAGTCAGATGTTGTTGTTGTTGTTGTTGTTGTTGTTGTTCTAGTGTACCAGTAGATATGGAGTCAGATGTTGTTGTTGTTGTTGGTGTTCTAGTGTACCAGTAGAGATGGAGTCAGATGTTGTTGTTGTTGGTGGTGTTCAAGTGTACCAGTAGAGATGGAGAGTCAGATGTTGTTGTTATTGTTGGTATCCTAGTGTACCAGTAGAGATGGAGTCAGATGTTGTTGTTGTTGGTATTCTAGTGTACCAGTAGAGATGGAGTCAGATGTTGTTGTTGTTGGTGTTCTACTGTACCAGTAGAGATGGAGTCAGATGCTGTTGTTGGTATTCTAGTGTACCAGTAGAGATGGAGTCAGATGTTGTTGTTGTTGGTGTTCTAGTGTACCAGTAGAGATGGAGAGTCAGATGTTGTTGTTGTTGTTGGTGTTCTAGTGTACCAGTAGAGATGGAGTCAGATGTTGTTGTTGTTGTTGGTGTTCTAGTGTACCAGTAGAGATGGAGTCAGATGTTGTTGTTGTTGGTGGTGTTCTAGTGTACCAGTAGAGATGGAGAGTCAGATGTTGTTGTTGTTGTTGGTGTTCTAGTGTACCAGTAGAGATGGAGTCAGATGTTGTTGTTGGTGTTCTAGTGTACCAGTAGAGATGGAGTCAGATGTTGTTGTTGGTATTCTAGTGTACCAGTAGAGATGGAGTCAGATGTTGTTGTTGGTATTCTAGTGTACCAGTAGAGATGGAGAGTCAGAGGTTGTTGTTGTTGTTGGTGTTCTAGTGTACCAGTAGAGATGGGGTCAGATGTTGTTGTTGTTGGTATTCTAGTGTACCAGTAGAGATGGAGTCAGATGTTGTTGCTGTTGGTATTCTAGTGTACCAGTAGAGATGGAGTCAGATGTTGTTGTTGTTGGTGTTCTAGTGTACCAGTAGAGATGGGGTCAGATGTTGTTATTGTTGGTATTCTAGTGTACCAGTAGATATGGAGTCAGATGTTGTTGTTGGTATTCTAGTGTACCAGTAGATATGGAGTCAGATGTTGTTGTTGTTGGTGGTGTTCTAGTGTACCAGTAGAGATGGAGAGTCAGATGTTGTTGTTGTTGTTGTTGTTGGTGTTCTAGTGTACCAGTAGAGATGGAGTCAGATGTTGTTGTTGGTGTTCTAGTGTACCAGTAGAGATGGAGTCAGATGTTGTTGTTGCTGTTGGTATTCTAGTGTACCAGTAGAGATGGAGTCAGATGTTGTTGTTGTTGGTATTCTAGTGTACCAGTAGAGATGGAGTCAGATGTTGTTGTTGTTGGTGTTCTAGTGTACCAGTAGAGATGGGGTCAGATGTTGTTATTGTTGGTATTCTAGTGTACCAGTAGATATGGAGTCATATGTTGTTGTTGGTATTCTAGTGTACCAGTAGATATGGAGTCAGATATTCTTGTTGATATTCTAGTGTACCAGTAGAGATGGAGTCAGATGTTGTTGTTGGTGTTCTAGTGTACCAGTAGAGATTGAATCAGATGTTGTTGTTGTTGTTGGTATTCTAGTGAACCAGTAGAGATGGAGTCAGATGTTGTTGTTGTTGGTATTCTAGTGTACCAGTAGAGATGGAGTCAGATGTTGTTGTTGGTGTTCTAGTGTACCAGTAGAGATGGAGTCAGATGTTGTTGTTGGTGGTGTTCTAGTGTACCAGTAGAGATGGAGTCAGATGTTGTTGTTGGTATTCTAGTGTACCAGTAGATATGGAGTCAGATGTTGTTGTTGGTGTTCTAGTGTACCAGTAGAGATGGAGTCAGATGTTGTTGTTGGTGGTGTTCTAGTGTACCAGTAGAGATGGAGTCAGATGTTGTTGTTGTTGGTGTTCTAGTGTACCAGTAGAGATGGAGTCAGATGTTGTTGTTGGTGGTGTTCTAGTGTACCAGTAGAGATTGATTCAGATGTTGTTGTTGTTGTTGGTATTCTAGTGTACCAGTAGAGATGGAGAGTCGGATGTTGTTGTTGGTATTCTAGTGTACCAGTAGAGATAGAGTCAGATGTTGTTGTTGTTGGTGTTCTAGTGTACCAGTAGAGATGGAGTCAGATGTTGTTGTTGTTGGTATTCTAGTGTACCAGTAGAGATGGAGAGTCGGATGTTGTTGTTGGTATTCTAGTGTACCAGTAGAGATAGAGTCAGATGTTGTTGGTGTTGGTGTTCTAGTGTACCAGTAGAGATGGAGTCAGATGTTGTTGTTGTTGTTGGTGTTCTAGTGTACCAGTAGAGATGGAGAGTCAGATGTTGTTGTTGTTGTTGTTGTTGTTGTTGTTCTAGTGTACCAGTAGATATGGAGTCAGATGTTGTTGTTGTTGTTGGTGTTCTAGTGTACCAGTAGAGATGGAGTCAGATGTTGTTGTTGTTGGTGGTGTTCAAGTGTACCAGTAGAGATGGAGAGTCAGATGTTGTTGTTATTGTTGGTGTTCTAGTGTACCAGTAGAGATGGAGTCAGATGTTGTTGTTGGTATTCTAGTGTACCAGTAGAGATGGAGTCAGATGTTGTTGTTGGTATTCTAGTGTACCAGTAGAGATGGAGAGTCAGATGTTGTTGTTGGTGTTGGTGTTCTAGTGTACCAGTAGAGATGGAGTCAGATGTTGTTGTTGCTGTTGGTATTCTAGTGTACCAGTAGAGATGGAGTCAGATGTTGTTGTTGTTGGTATTCTAGTGTACCAGTAGATATGGAGTCAGATGTTGTTGTTGGTATTCTAGTGTACCAGTAGAGATGGAGTCAGATGTTGTTGTTGGTGTTCTAGTGTACCAGTAGAGATTGAGTCAGATGTTGTTGTTGTTGGTATCCTAGTGTACCAGTAGAGATGGAGTCAGATGTTGTTGTTGTTGGTATTCTAGTGTACCAGTAGAGATGGAGTCAGATGTTGTTGTTGTTGGTGTTCTACTGTACCAGTAGAGATGGAGTCAGATGCTGTTGTTGGTATTCTAGTGTACCAGTAGAGATGGAGTCAGATGTTGTTGTTGTTGGTGTTCTAGTGTACCAGTAGAGATGGAGAGTCAGATGTTGTTGTTGTTGTTGGTGTTCTAGTGTACCAGTAGAGATGGAGTCAGATGTTGTTGTTGTTGTTGGTGTTCTAGTGTACCAGTAGAGATGGAGTCAGATGTTGTTGTTGTTGGTGGTGTTCTAGTGTACCAGTAGAGATGGAGAGTCAGATGTTGTTGTTGTTGTTGGTGTTCTAGTGTACCAGTAGAGATGGAGTCAGATGTTGTTGTTGGTGTTCTAGTGTACCAGTAGAGATGGAGTCAGATGTTGTTGTTGTTGGTATTCTAGTGTACCAGTAGAGATGGAGTCAGATGTTGTTGTTGTTGGTATTCTAGTGTACCAGTAGAGATGGAGTCAGATGTTGTTGTTGTTGGTATTCTAGTGTACCAGTAGAGATGGAGTCAGATGTTGTTGTTGTTGTTGTTCTAGTGTACCAGTAGAGATGGAGTCAGATGTTGTTGTTGGTGGTGTTCTAGTGTACCAGTAGAGATGGAGTCAGATGTTGTTGTTGGTATTCTAGTGTACCAGTAGATATGGAGTCAGATGTTGTTGTTGGTGTTCTAGTGTACCAGTAGAGATGGAGTCAGATGTTGTTGTTGGTGGTGTTCTAGTGTACCAGTAGAGATGGAGTCAGATGTTGTTGTTGTTGGTGTTCTAGTGTACCAGTAGAGATGGAGTCAGATGTTGTTGTTGGTGGTGTTCTAGTGTACCAGTAGAGATTGATTCAGATGTTGTTGTTGTTGTTGGTATTCTAGTGTACCAGTAGAGATGGAGAGTCGGATGTTGTTGTTGGTATTCTAGTGTACCAGTAGAGATAGAGTCAGATGTTGTTGTTGTTGGTGTTCTAGTGTACCAGTAGAGATGGAGTCAGATGTTGTTGTTGTTGGTATTCTAGTGTACCAGTAGAGATGGAGAGTCGGATGTTGTTGTTGGTATTCTAGTGTACCAGTAGAGATAGAGTCAGATGTTGTTGTTGTTGGTGTTCTAGTGTACCAGTAGAGATGGAGTCAGATGTTGTTGTTGTTGTTGGTGTTCTAGTGTACCAGTAGAGATGGAGAGTCAGATGTTGTTGTTGTTGTTGTTGTTGTTGTTCTAGTGTACCAGTAGATATGGAGTCAGATGTTGTTGTTGTTGTTGGTGTTCTAGTGTACCAGTAGAGATGGAGTCAGATGTTGTTGTTGTTGGTGGTGTTCAAGTGTACCAGTAGAGATGGAGAGTCAGATGTTGTTGTTATTGTTGGTGTTCTAGTGTACCAGTAGAGATGGAGTCAGATGTTGTTGTTGGTATTCTAGTGTACCAGTAGAGATGGAGTCAGATGTTGTTGTTGTTGTTGGTGTTCTAGTGTACCAGTAGAGATGGAGTCAGATGTTGTTGTTGTTGGTGGTGTTCAAGTGTACCAGTAGAGATGGAGAGTCAGATGTTGTTGTTATTGTTGGTGTTCTAGTGTACCAGTAGAGATGGAGTCAGATGTTGTTGTTGGTATTCTAGTGTACCAGTAGAGATGGAGTCAGATGTTGTTGTTGGTATTCTAGTGTACCAGTAGAGATGGAGAGTCAGATGTTGTTGTTGGTGTTGGTGTTCTAGTGTACCAGTAGAGATGGAGTCAGATGTTGTTGTTGCTGTTGGTATTCTAGTGTACCAGTAGAGATGGAGTCAGATGTTGTTGTTGTTGGTATTCTAGTGTACCAGTAGATATGGAGTCAGATGTTGTTGTTGGTATTCTAGTGTACCAGTAGAGATGGAGTCAGATGTTGTTGTTGGTGTTCTAGTGTACCAGTAGAGATTGAGTCAGATGTTGTTGTTGTTGGTATCCTAGTGTACCAGTAGAGATGGAGTCAGATGTTGTTGTTGTTGGTATTCTAGTGTACCAGTAGAGATGGAGTCAGATGTTGTTGTTGTTGGTGTTCTACTGTACCAGTAGAGATGGAGTCAGATGCTGTTGTTGGTATTCTAGTGTACCAGTAGAGATGGAGTCAGATGTTGTTGTTGTTGGTGTTCTAGTGTACCAGTAGAGATGGAGAGTCAGATGTTGTTGTTGTTGTTGGTGTTCTAGTGTACCAGTAGAGATGGAGTCAGATGTTGTTGTTGTTGTTGGTGTTCTAGTGTACCAGTAGAGATGGAGTCAGATGTTGTTGTTGTTGGTGGTGTTCTAGTGTACCAGTAGAGATGGAGAGTCAGATGTTGTTGTTGTTGTTGGTGTTCTAGTGTACCAGTAGAGATGGAGAGTCAGATGTTGTTGTTGTTGTTGGTGTTCTAGTGTACCAGTAGAGATGGAGTCAGATGTTGTTGTTGTTGTTGGTGTTCTAGTGTACCAGTAGAGATGGAGTCAGATGTTGTTGTTGTTGGTGGTGTTCTAGTGTACCAGTAGAGATGGAGAGTCAGATGTTGTTGTTGTTGTTGGTGTTCTAGTGTACCAGTAGAGATGGAGTCAGATGTTGTTGTTGGTGTTCTAGTGTACCAGTAGAGATGGAGTCAGATGTTGTTGTTGGTATTCTAGTGTACCAGTAGAGATGGAGTCAGATGTTGTTGTTGGTATTCTAGTGTACCAGTAGAGATGGAGAGTCAGAGGTTGTTGTTGTTGTTGGTGTTCTAGTGTACCAGTAGAGATGGGGTCAGATGTTGTTGTTGTTGGTATTCTAGTGTACCAGTAGAGATGGAGTCAGATGTTGTTGCTGTTGGTATTCTAGTGTACCAGTAGAGATGGAGTCAGATGTTGTTGTTGTTGGTGTTCTAGTGTACCAGTAGAGATGGGGTCAGATGTTGTTATTGTTGGTATTCTAGTGTACCAGTAGATATGGAGTCAGATGTTGTTGTTGGTATTCTAGTGTACCAGTAGATATGGAGTCAGATGTTGTTGTTGTTGGTGGTGTTCTAGTGTACCAGTAGAGATGGAGAGTCAGATGTTGTTGTTGTTGTTGTTGTTGGTGTTCTAGTGTACCAGTAGAGATGGAGTCAGATGTTGTTGTTGGTGTTCTAGTGTACCAGTAGAGATGGAGTCAGATGTTGTTGTTGCTGTTGGTATTCTAGTGTACCAGTAGAGATGGAGTCAGATGTTGTTGTTGTTGGTATTCTAGTGTACCAGTAGAGATGGAGTCAGATGTTGTTGTTGTTGGTGTTCTAGTGTACCAGTAGAGATGGGGTCAGATGTTGTTATTGTTGGTATTCTAGTGTACCAGTAGATATGGAGTCATATGTTGTTGTTGGTATTCTAGTGTACCAGTAGAGATGGAGTCAGATGTTGTTGTTGTTGGTATTCTAGTGTACCAGTAGAGATGGAGTCAGATGTTGTTGTTGGTGTTCTAGTGTACCAGTAGAGATTGAATCAGATGTTGTTGTTGTTGGTATTCTAGTGTACCAGTAGAGATGGAGTCAGATGTTGTTGTTGTTGGTATTCTAGTGTACCAGTAGAGATGGAGTCAGATGTTGTTGTTGTTGTTGTTCTAGTGTACCAGTAGAGATGGAGTCAGATGTTGTTGTTGGTGGTGTTCTAGTGTACCAGTAGAGATGGAGTCAGATGTTGTTGTTGGTATTCTAGTGTACCAGTAGATATGGAGTCAGATGTTGTTGTTGTTGGTGGTGTTCTAGTGTACCAGTAGAGATGGAGAGTCAGATGTTGTTGTTGTTGTTGTTGTTGTTGGTGTTCTAGTGTACCAGTAGAGATGGAGTCAGATGTTGTTGTTGGTGTTCTAGTGTACCAGTAGAGATGGAGTCAGATGTTGTTGTTGGTGTTCTAGTGTACCAGTAGAGATGGAGTCAGATGTTGTTGTTATTATTCTAGTGTACCAGTACAGATGGAGTCAGATGTTGTTGTTGGTATTCTAGTGTACCAGTAGAGATGGAGAGTCAGAGGTTGTTGTTGGTGTTAATGTTCTAGTGTACCAGTAGAGATGGAGTCAGATGTTGTTGTTGGTATTCTAGTGTACCAGTAGAGATGGAGTCAGATGTTGTTGTTGTTGGTATTCTAGTGTACCAGTAGATATGGAGTCAGATATTCTTGTTGATATTCTAGTGTACCAGTAGAGATGGAGTCAGATGTTGTTGTTGGTGTTCTAGTGTACCAGTAGAAATTGAATCAGATGTTGTTGTTGTTGGTATTCTAGTGTACCAGTAGAGATGGAGTCAGATGTTGTTGTTGTTGGTATTCTAGTGTACCAGTAGAGATGGAGTCAGATGTTGTTGTTGGTGTTCTAGTGTACCAGTAGAGATGGAGTCAGATGTTGTTGTTGGTGGTGTTCTAGTGTACCAGTAGAGATGGAGTCAGATGTTGTTGTTGTTGGTGTTCTAGTGTACCAGTAGAGATGGAGTCAGATGTTGTTGTTGGTGGTGTTCTAGTGTACCAGTAGAGATGGAGAGTCGGATGTTGTTGTTGGTATTCTAGTGTACCAGTAGAGATAGAGTCAGATGTTGTTGTTGTTGGTGTTCTAGTGTACCAGTAGAGATGGAGTCAGATGTTGTTGTTGTTGGTATTCTAGTGTACCAGTAGAGATGGAGAGTCGGATGTTGTTGTTGGTATTCTAGTGTACCAGTAGAGATAGAGTCAGATGTTGTTGTTGTTGGTGTTCTAGTGTACCAGTAGAGATGGAGTCAGATGTTGTTGTTGTTGTTGGTGTTCTAGTGTACCAGTAGAGATGGAGAGTCAGATGTTGTTGTTGTTGTTGTTGTTGTTGTTCTAGTGTACCAGTAGATATGGAGTCAGATGTTGTTGTTGTTGTTGGTGTTCTAGTGTACCAGTAGAGATGGAGTCAGATGTTGTTGTTGTTGGTGGTGTTCAAGTGTACCAGTAGAGATGGAGAGTCAGATGTTGTTGTTATTGTTGGTGTTCTAGTGTACCAGTAGAGATGGAGTCAGATGTTGTTGTTGGTATTCTAGTGTACAAGTAGAGATGGAGTCAGATGTTGTTGTTGGTATTCTAGTGTACCAGTAGAGATGGAGAGTCAGATGTTGTTGTTGGTGTTGGTGTTCTAGTGTACCAGTAGAGATGGAGTCAGATGTTGTTGTTGCTGTTGGTATTCTAGTGTACCAGTAGAGATGGAGTCAGATGTTGTTGTTGTTGGTATTCTAGTGTACCAGTAGATATGGAGTCAGATGTTGCTGTTGGTATTCTAGTGTACCAGTAGAGATGGAGTCAGATGTTGTTGTTGGTGTTCTAGTGTACCAGTAGAGATGGAGTCAGATGTTGTTGTTGTTGGTATTCTAGTGTACCAGTAGAGATTGAGTCAGATGTTGTTGTTGTTGGTATCCTAGTGTACCAGTAGAGATGGAGTCAGATGTTGTTGTTGTTGGTATTCTAGTGTACCAGTAGAGATGGAGTCAGATGTTGTTGTTGTTGGTGTTCTACTGTACCAGTAGAGATGGAGTCAGATGCTGTTGTTGGTATTCTAGTGTACCAGTAGAGATGGAGTCAGATGTTGTTGTTGTTGGTGTTCTAGTGTACCAGTAGAGATGGAGAGTCAGATGTTGTTGTTGTTGTTGGTGTTCTAGTGTACCAGTAGAGATGGAGTCAGATGTTGTTGTTGTTGTTGGTGTTCTAGTGTACCAGTAGAGATGGAGTCAGATGTTGTTGTTGTTGGTGGTGTTCTAGTGTACCAGTAGAGATGGAGAGTCAGATGTTGTTGTTGGTGTTCTAGTGTACCAGTAGAGATGGAGTCAGATGTTGTTGTTGGTGTTCTAGTGTACCAGTAGAGATGGAGTCAGATGTTGTTGTTGGTATTCTAGTGTACCAGTAGAGATGGAGTCAGATGTTGTTGTTGGTATTCTAGTGTACCAGTAGAGATGGAGAGTCAGAGGTTGTTGTTGGTGTTGGTGTTCTAGTGTACCAGTAGAGATGGAGTCAGATGTTGTTGTTGCTGTTGTTATTCTAGTTTACCAGTAGAGATGGAGTCAGATGTTGTTGCTGTTGGTATTCTAGTGTACCAGTAGAGATGGAGTCAGATGTTGTTGTTGTTGGTGTTCTAGTGTACCAGTAGAGATGGGGTCAGATGTTGTTATTGTTGGTATTCTAGTGTACCAGTAGATATGGAGTCAGATGTTGTTGTTGGTATTCTAGTGTACCAGTAGATATGGAGTCAGATGTTGTTGTTGTTGGTGGTGTTCTAGTGTACCAGTAGAGATGGAGAGTCAGATGTTGTTGTTGTTGTTGTTGTTGGTGTTCTAGTGTACCAGTAGAGATGGAGTCAGATGTTGTTGTTGGTGTTCTAGTGTACCAGTAGAGATGGAGTCAGATGTTGTTGTTGCTGTTGGTATTCTAGTGTACCAGTAGAGATGGAGTCAGATGTTGTTGTTGTTGGTATTCTAGTGTACCAGTAGAGATGGAGTCAGATGTTGTTGTTGTTGGTGTTCTAGTGTACCAGTAGAGATGGGGTCAGATGTTGTTATTGTTGGTATTCTAGTGTACCAGTAGATATGGAGTCATATGTTGTTGTTGGTATTCTAGTGTACCAGTAGATATGGAGTCAGATATTCTTGTTGCTATTCTAGTGTACCAGTAGGGATGGAGTCAGATGTTGTTGTTGGTGTTCTAGTGTACCAGTAGAGATGGGGTCAGATGTTGTTATTGTTGGTATTCTAGTGTACCAGTAGATATGGAGTCATATGTTGTTGTTGGTATTCTAGTGTACCAGTAGATATGGAGTCAGATATTCTTGTTGCTATTCTAGTGTACCAGTAGAGATGGAGTCAGATGTTGTTGTTGGTATTCTAGTGTACCAGTAGAGATTGAATCAGATGTTGTTGTTGTTGGTATTCTAGTGTACCAGTAGAGATGGAGTCAGATGTTGTTGTTGTTGGTATTCTAGTGTACCAGTAGAGATGGAGTCAGATGTTGTTGTTGTTGTTGTTCTAGTGTACCAGTAGAGATGGAGTCAGATGTTGTTGTTGGTGGTGTTCTAGTGTACCAGTAGAGATGGAGTCAGATGTTGTTGTTGGTATTCTAGTGTACCAGTAGAGATGGAGTCAGATGTTGTTGTTGTTGGTGGTGTTCTAGTGTACCAGTAGAGATGGAGAGTCAGATGTTGTTGTTGTTGTTGTTGTTGTTGTTGGTGTTCTAGTGTACCAGTAGAGATGGAGTCAGATGTTGTTGTTGGTGTTCTAGTGTACCAGTAGAGATGGAGTCAGATGTTGTTGTTGGTGTTCTAGTGTACCAGTAGAGATGGAGTCAGATGTTGTTGTTGTTGGTGGTGTTCAAGTGTACCAGTAGAGATGGAGAGTCAGATGTTGTTGTTATTGTTGGTGTTCTAGTGTACCAGTAGAGATGGAGTCAGATGTTGTTGTTGGTATTCTAGTGTACCAGTAGAGATGGAGTCAGATGTTGTTGTTGGTATTCTAGTGTACCAGTAGAGATGGAGAGTCAGATGTTGTTGTTGGTGTTGGTGTTCTAGTGTACCAGTAGAGATGGAGTCAGATGTTGTTGTTGCTGTTGGTATTCTAGTGTACCAGTAGAGATGGAGTCAGATGTTGTTGTTGTTGGTATTCTAGTGTACCAGTATATATGGAGTCAGATGTTGTTGTTGGTATTCTAGTGTACCAGTAGAGATGGAGTCAGATGTTGTTGTTGTTGGTATTCTAGTGTACCAGTAGAGATTGAGTCAGATGTTGTTGTTGTTGGTATCCTAGTGTACCAGTAGAGATGGAGTCAGATGTTGTTGTTGTTGGTATTCTAGTGTACCAGTAGAGATGGAGTCAGATGTTGTTGTTGTTGGTGTTCTACTGTACCAGTAGAGATGGAGTCAGATGCTGTTGTTGGTATTCTAGTGTACCAGTAGAGATGGAGTCAGATGTTGTTGTTGTTGGTGTTCTAGTGTACCAGTAGAGATGGAGAGTCAGATGTTGTTGTTGTTGTTGGTGTTCTAGTGTACCAGTAGAGATGGAGTCAGATGTTGTTGTTGTTGTTGGTGTTCTAGTGTACCAGTAGAGATGGAGTCAGATGTTGTTGTTGTTGGTGGTGTTCTAGTGTACCAGTAGAGATGGAGAGTCAGATGTTGTTGTTGTTGTTGGTGTTCTAGTGTACCAGTAGAGATGGAGTCAGATGTTGTTGTTGGTGTTCTAGTGTACCAGTAGAGATGGAGTCAGATGTTGTTGTTGGTATTCTAGTGTACCAGTAGAGATGGAGTCAGATGTTGTTGTTGGTATTCTAGTGTACCAGTAGAGATGGAGAGTCAGAGGTTGTTGTTGGTGTTGGTGTTCTAGTGTACCAGTAGAGATGGAGTCAGATGTTGTTGTTGCTGTTGTTATTCTAGTTTACCAGTAGAGATGGAGTCAGATGTTGTTGCTGTTGGTATTCTAGTGTACCAGTAGAGATGGAGTCAGATGTTGTTGTTGTTGGTGTTCTAGTGTACCAGTAGAGATGGGGTCAGATGTTGTTATTGTTGGTATTCTAGTGTACCAGTAGATATGGAGTCAGATGTTGTTGTTGGTATTCTAGTGTACCAGTAGATATGGAGTCAGATGTTGTTGTTGTTGGTGGTGTTCTAGTGTACCAGTAGAGATGGAGAGTCAGATGTTGTTGTTGTTGTTGTTGTTGGTGTTCTAGTGTACCAGTAGAGATGGAGTCAGATGTTGTTGTTGGTATTCTAGTGTACCAGTAGAGATGGAGTCAGATGTTGTTGCTGTTGGTATTCTAGTGTACCAGTAGAGATGGAGTCAGATGTTGTTGTTGTTGGTATTCTAGTGTACCAGTAGAGATGGAGTCAGATGTTGTTGTTGTTGGTGTTCTAGTGTACCAGTAGAGATGGGGTCAGATGTTGTTATTGTTGGTATTCTAGTGTACCAGTAGATATGGAGTCATATGTTGTTGTTGGTATTCTAGTGTACCAGTAGATATGGAGTCAGATATTCTTGTTGCTATTCTAGTGTACCAGTAGAGATGGAGTCAGATGTTGTTGTTGGTGTTCTAGTGTACCAGTAGAGATGGGGTCAGATGTTGTTATTGTTGGTATTCTAGTGTACCAGTAGATATGGAGTCATATGTTGTTGTTGGTATTCTAGTGTACCAGTAGATATGGAGTCAGATATTCTTGTTGCTATTCTAGTGTACCAGTAGAGATGGAGTCAGATGTTGTTGTTGGTATTCTAGTGTACCAGTAGAGATTGAATCAGATGTTGTTGTTGTTGGTATTCTAGTGTACCAGTAGAGATGGAGTCAGATGTTGTTGTTGTTGGTATTCTAGTGTACCAGTAGAGATGGAGTCAGATGTTGTTGTTGTTGTTGTTCTAGTGTACCAGTAGAGATGGAGTCAGATGTTGTTGTTGGTGGTGTTCTAGTGTACCAGTAGAGATGGAGTCAGATGTTGTTGTTGGTATTCTAGTGTACCAGTAGAGATGGAGTCAGATGTTGTTGTTGTTGGTGGTGTTCTAGTGTACCAGTAGAGATGGAGTCAGATGTTGTTGTTATTATTCTAGTGTACCAGTACAGATGGAGTCAGATGTTGTTGTTGGTATTCTAGTGTACCAGTAGAGATGGAGAGTCAGAGGTTGTTGTTGGTGTTAATGTTCTAGTGTACCAGTAGAGATGGAGTCAGATGTTGTTGTTGCTGTTGGTATTCTAGTGTACCAGTAGAGATGGAGTCAGATGTTGTTGTTGTTGGTATTCTAGTGTACCAGTAGATATGGAGTCAGATGTTGTTGTTGGTATTCTGGTGTACCAGTAGATATGGAGTCAGATATTCTTGTTGATATTCTAGTGTACCAGTAGAGATGGAGTCAGATGTTGTTGTTGGTGTTCTAGTGTACCAGTAGAAATTGAATCAGATGTTGTTGTTGTTGGTATTCTAGTGTACCAGTAGAGATGGAGTCAGATGTTGTTGTTGTTGGTATTCTAGTGTACCAGTAGAGATGGAGTCAGATGTTGTTGTTGTTGGTGTTCTAGTGTACCAGTAGAGATGGAGAGTCAGATGTTGTTGTTGGTATTCTAGTGTACCAGTAGAGATGGAGTCAGATGTTGTTGTTGTTGGTGTTCTAGTGTACCAGTAGAGATGGAGTCAGATGTTGTTGTTGGTATTCTAGTGTACCAGTAGATATGGAGTCAGATGTTGTTGTTGTTGGTGGTGTTCTAGTGTACCAGTAGAGATGGAGAGTCAGATGTTGTTGTTGTTGTTGTTGTTGTTGTTGTTGTTGGTGTTCTAGTGTACCAGTAGAGATGGAGTCAGATGTTGTTGTTGGTGTTCTAGTGTACCAGTAGAGATGGAGTCAGATGTTGTTGTTGGTGTTCTAGTGTACCAGTAGAGATGGAGTCAGATGTTGTTGTTAGTATTCTAGTGTACCAGTACAGATGGAGTCAGATGTTGTTGTTGGTATTCTAGTGTACCAGTAGAGATGGAGAGTCAGAGGTTGTTGTTGGTGTTAATGTTCTAGTGTACCAGTAGAGATGGAGTCAGATGTTGTTGTTGCTGTTGGTATTCTAGTGTACCAGTAGAGATGGAGTCAGATGTTGTTGTTGTTGGTATTCTAGTGTACCAGTAGAGATGGAGTCAGATGTTGTTGTTGTTGGTGTTCTAGTGTACCAGTAGAGATGGGGTCAGATGTTGTTATTGTTGGTATTCTAGTGTACCAGTAGATATGGAGTCAGATGTTGTTGTTGGTATTCTGGTGTACCAGTAGATATGGAGTCAGCTATTCTTGTTGATATTCTAGTGTACCAGTAGAGATGGAGTCAGATGTTGTTGTTGGTGTTCTAGTGTACCAGTAGAAATTGAATCAGATGTTGTTGTTGTTGGTATTCTAGTGTACCAGTAGAGATGGGGTCAGATGTTGTTATTGTTGGTATTCTAGTGTACCAGTAGATATGGAGTCAGATGTTGTTGTTGGTATTCTAGTGTACCAGTAGAGATTGAATCAGATGTTGTTGTTGTTGGTATTCTAGTGTACCAGTAGAGATGGAGTCAGATGTTGTTGTTGTTGGTATTCTAGTGTACCAGTAGAGATGGAGTCAGATGTTGTTGTTGTTATTGTTCTAGTGTACCAGTAGAGATGGAGTCAGATGTTGTTGTTGGTGGTGTTCTAGTGTACCAGTAGAGATGGAGTCAGATGTTGTTGTTGTTGGTATTCTAGTGTACCAGTAGAGATGGAGAGGCAGATGTTGTTGTTGGTATTCTAGTGTACCAGTAGAGATGGAGTCAGATGTTGTTGTTGTTGGTGTTCTAGTGTACCAGTAGAGATGGAGTCAGATGTTGTTGTTGGTATTCTAGTGTACCAGTAGAGATGGAGTCAGATGTTGTTGTTGTTGGTGTTCTAGTGTACCAGTAGAGATGGAGAGTCAGATGTTGTTGTTGTTGTTGGTGTTCTAGTGTACCAGTAGAGATGGAGTCAGATGTTGTTGTTGTTGGTATTCTAGTGTACCAGTAGAGATGGAGTCAGATGTTGTTGTTGTTGGTGTTCTACTGTACCAGTAGAGATGGAGTCAGATGCTGTTGTTGGTATTCTAGTGTACCAGTAGAGATGGAGTCAGATGTTGTTGTTGTTGGTGTTCTAGTGTACCAGTAGAGATGGAGAGTCAGATGTTGTTGTTGTTGTTGGTGTTCTAGTGTACCAGTAGAGATGGAGTCAGATGTTGTTGTTGTTGTTGGTGTTCTAGTGTACCAGTAGAGATGGAGTCAGATGTTGTTGTTGTTGGTGGTGTTCTAGTGTACCAGTAGAGATGGAGAGTCAGATGTTGTTGTTGTTGTTGGTGTTCTAGTGTACCAGTAGAGATGGAGTCAGATGTTGTTGTTGGTGTTCTAGTGTACCAGTAGAGATGGAGTCAGATGTTGTTGTTGGTATTCTAGTGTACCAGTAGAGATGGAGTCAGATGTTGTTGTTGGTATTCTAGTGTACCAGTAGAGATGGAGAGTCAGAGGTTGTTGTTGGTGTTGGTGTTCTAGTGTACCAGTAGAGATGGAGTCAGATGTTGTTGTTGCTGTTGTTATTCTAGTTTACCAGTAGAGATGGAGTCAGATGTTGTTGCTGTTGGTATTCTAGTGTACCAGTAGAGATGGAGTCAGATGTTGTTGTTGTTGGTGTTCTAGTGTACCAGTAGAGATGGGGTCAGATGTTGTTATTGTTGGTATTCTAGTGTACCAGTAGATATGGAGTCAGATGTTGTTGTTGGTATTCTAGTGTACCAGTAGATATGGAGTCAGATGTTGTTGTTGTTGGTGGTGTTCTAGTGTACCAGTAGAGATGGAGAGTCAGATGTTGTTGTTGTTGTTGTTGTTGGTGTTCTAGTGTACCAGTAGAGATGGAGTCAGATGTTGTTGTTGTTGGTGGTGTTCTAGTGTACCAGTAGAGATGGAGTCAGATGTTGTTGTTATTATTCTAGTGTACCAGTACAGATGGAGTCAGATGTTGTTGTTGGTATTCTAGTGTACCAGTAGAGATGGAGAGTCAGAGGTTGTTGTTGGTGTTAATGTTCTAGTGTACCAGTAGAGATGGAGTCAGATGTTGTTGTTGCTGTTGGTATTCTAGTGTACCAGTAGAGATGGAGTCAGATGTTGTTGTTGTTGGTATTCTAGTGTACCAGTAGATATGGAGTCAGATGTTGTTGTTGGTATTCTGGTGTACCAGTAGATATGGAGTCAGATATTCTTGTTGATATTCTAGTGTACCAGTAGAGATGGAGAGTCAGATGTTGTTGTTGGTATTCTAGTGTACCAGTAGAGATGGAGAGTCAGATGTTGTTGTTGGTGTTCTAGTGTACCAGTAGAGATGGAGAGTCAGATGTTGTTGTTGGTATTCTAGTGTACCAGTAGAGATGGAGTCAGATGTTGTTGTTGTTGGTGTTCTAGTGTACCAGTAGAGATGGAGTCAGATGTTGTTGTTGGTATTCTAGTGTACCAGTAGATATGGAGTCAGATGTTGTTGTTGTTGGTGGTGTTCTAGTGTACCAGTAGAGATGGAGAGTCAGATGTTGTTGTTGTTGTTGTTGTTGTTGTTGTTGTTGGTGTTCTAGTGTACCAGTAGAGATGGAGTCAGATGTTGTTGTTGGTGTTCTAGTGTACCAGTAGAGATGGAGTCAGATGTTGTTGTTGGTGTTCTAGTGTACCAGTAGAGATGGAGTCAGATGTTGTTGTTAGTATTCTAGTGTACCAGTACAGATGGAGTCAGATGTTGTTGTTGGTATTCTAGTGTACCAGTAGAGATGGAGAGTCAGAGGTTGTTGTTGGTGTTAATGTTCTAGTGTACCAGTAGAGATGGAGTCAGATGTTGTTGTTGCTGTTGGTATTCTAGTGTACCAGTAGAGATGGAGTCAGATGTTGTTGTTGTTGGTATTCTAGTGTACCAGTAGAGATGGAGTCAGATGTTGTTGTTGTTGGTGTTCTAGTGTACCAGTAGAGATGGGGTCAGATGTTGTTATTGTTGGTATTCTAGTGTACCAGTAGATATGGAGTCAGATGTTGTTGTTGGTATTCTGGTGTACCAGTAGATATGGAGTCAGCTATTCTTGTTGATATTCTAGTGTACCAGTAGAGATGGAGTCAGATGTTGTTGTTGGTGTTCTAGTGTACCAGTAGAAATTGAATCAGATGTTGTTGTTGTTGGTATTCTAGTGTACCAGTAGAGATGGGGTCAGATGTTGTTATTGTTGGTATTCTAGTGTACCAGTAGATATGGAGTCAGATGTTGTTGTTGGTATTCTAGTGTACCAGTAGAGATTGAATCAGATGTTGTTGTTGTTGGTATTCTAGTGTACCAGTAGAGATGGAGTCAGATGTTGTTGTTGTTGGTATTCTAGTGTACCAGTAGAGATGGAGTCAGATGTTGTTGTTGTTATTGTTCTAGTGTACCAGTAGAGATGGAGTCAGATGTTGTTGTTGGTGGTGTTCTAGTGTACCAGTAGAGATGGAGTCAGATGTTGTTGTTGTTGGTATTCTAGTGTACCAGTAGAGATGGAGAGGCAGATGTTGTTGTTGGTATTCTAGTGTACCAGTAGAGATGGAGTCAGATGTTGTTGTTGTTGGTGTTCTAGTGTACCAGTAGAGATGGAGTCAGATGTTGTTGTTGGTATTCTAGTGTACCAGTAGAGATGGAGTCAGATGTTGTTGTTGTTGGTGTTCTAGTGTACCAGTAGAGATGGAGAGTCAGATGTTGTTGTTGTTGTTGGTGTTCTAGTGTACCAGTAGAGATGGAGTCAGATGTTGTTGATGTTGTTGGTGTTCTAGTGTACCAATAGAGATGGAGTCAGATGTTGTTGTTGGTGTTCTAGTGTACCAGTAAAGATGGAGTCAGATGTTGTTGTTGTTGTTGGTATTCTAGTGTACCAGTAGAGATGGAGTCAGATGTTGTTGTTAGTGTTCTAGTGTACCAGTAGATATGGAGTCAGATGTTGTTGTTGGTATTCTAGTGTACCAGTAGAGATGGAGTCAGATGTTGTTGTTGGTGTTCTAGTGTACCAGTAGAGATGGAGTCAGATGTTGTTGTTGGTGGTGTTCTAGTGTACCAGTAGAGATGGAGTCAGGTGTTGTTGTTGTTGGTGTTCTAGTGTACCAGTAGAGATGGAGTCAGATGTTGTTGTTGGTGGTGTTCTAGTGTACCAGTAGAGATGGAGCCAGATGTTGTTGTTGTTGGTATTCTAGTGTACCAGTAGAGATGGAGTCAGATGTTGTTGTTGTTGGTGTTCTAGTGTACCAGTAGAGATGGAGAGTCAGATGTTGTTGTTGTTGTTGGTGTTCTAGTGTACCAGTAGAGATGGAGTCAGATGTTGTTGATGTTGTTGGTGTTCTAGTGTACCAGTAGAGATGGAGTCAGATGTTGTTGTTGGTGTTCTAGTGTACCAGTAAAGATGGAGTCAGATGTTGTTGTTGTTGTTGGTATTCTAGTGTACCAGTAGAGATGGAGAGTCAGATGTTGTTGTTGTTGTTGGTGTTCTAGTGTACCAGTAGAGATGGAGTCAGATGTTGTTGATGTTGTTGGTGTTCTAGTGTACCAGTAGAGATGGAGTCAGATGTTGTTGTTGGTGTTCTAGTGTACCAGTAGAGATGGAGTCAGATGTTGTTGTTGGTATTCTAGTGTACCAGTAGATATGGAGTCAGATGTTGTTGTTGGTATTCAAGTGTACCAGTAGAGATGGAGTCAGATGTTGTTGTTGGTGTTCTAGTGTACCAGTAGAGATGGAGTCAGATGTTGTTGTTGGTGTTCTAGTGTACCAGTAGAGATGGAGTCAGATGTTGTTGTTGTTGGTGTTCTAGTGTACCAGTAGAGATGGGGTCAGATGTTGTTGTTGTTGGTATTCTAGTGTACCAGTAGCGATGGAGTCAGATGTTGTTGTTGTTGGTGTTCTAGTGTACCAGTAGAGATGGGGTCAGATGTTGTTACTGTTGGTATTCTAGTGTACCAGTAGATATGGAGTCAGATGTTGTTGTTGGTATTCTAGTGTACCAGTAGATATGGAGTCAGATGTTGTTGTTGGTATTCTAGTGTACCAGTAGATATGGAGTCAGATGTTATTGTTGGTATTCTAGTGTACCAGTAGATATGGAGTCAGATGTTGTTGTTGGTATTCTAGTGTACCAGTAGAGATGGAGTCAGATGTTGTTGTTGGTGTTCTAGTGTACCAGTAGAGATGGAGTCAGATGTTGTTGTTGTTGGTGTTCTAGTGTACCAGTAGAGATGGAGTCAGATGTTGTTGTTGTTGGTGTTCTAGTGTACCAGTAGAGATGGAGTCAGATGTTGTTGTTGTTGGTGTTCTAGTCTACCAGTAGAGATGGAGTCAGATGTTGTTGTTGGTGGTGTTCTAGTGTACCAGTAGAGATGGAGTCAGATGTTGTTGTTGTTGGTATTCTAGTGTACCAGTAGAGATGGAGTCAGATGTTGTGGTTGTTGGTGTTCTAGTGTACCAGTAGAGATGGATTCAGATGTTGTTGTTGTTGTTGGTATTCTAGTGTACCAGTAGAGATGGAGAGTCAGATGTTGTTGTTGGTATTCTAGTGTACCAGTAGAGATGGAGAGTCAGATGTTGTTGTTGGTGTTCTAGTGTACCAGTAGAGATGGAGTCAGATGTTGTTGTTGGTATTCTAGTGTACCAGTAGAGATGGGGTCAGATGTTGTTATTGTTGGTATTCTAGTGTAACAGTAGATATGGAGTCAGATGTTGTTGTTGGTATTCTAGTGTACCAGTAGATATGGAGTCAGATGTTGTTGTTGGTATTCTAGTGTACCAGTAGAGATGGAGTCAGATGTTGTTGTTGGTGTTCTAGTGTACCAGTAGAGATGGAGTCAGATGTTGTTGTTGGTGTTCTAGTGTACCAGTAGAGATGGAGTCAGATGTTGTTGTTGTTGGTGTTCTAGTGTACCAGTAGAGATGGGGTCAGATGTTGTTGTTGTTGGTATTCTAGTGTACCAGTAGAGATGGAGTCAGATGTTGTTGTTGTTGGTGTTCTAGTCTACCAGTAGAGATGGAGTCAGATGTTGTTGTTGGTGGTGTTCTAGTGTACCAGTAGAGATGGGGTCAGATGTTGTTACTGTTGGTATTCTAGTGTACCAGTAGATATGGAGTCAGATGTTGTTGTTGGTATTCTAGTGTACCAGTAGATATGGAGTCAGATGTTGTTGTTGGTATTCTAGTGTACCAGTAGATATGGAGTCAGATGTTATTGTTGGTATTCTAGTGTACCAGTAGATATGGAGTCAGATGTTGTTGTTGGTATTCTAGTGTACCAGTAGAGATGGAGTCAGATGTTGTTGTTGGTGTTCTAGTGTACCAGTAGAGATGGAGTCAGATGTTGTTGTTGTTGGTGTTCTAGTGTACCAGTAGAGATGGAGTCAGATGTTGTTGTTGTTGGTGTTCTAGTGTACCAGTAGAGATGGAGTCAGATGTTGTTGTTGTTGGTGTTCTAGTCTACCAGTAGAGATGGAGTCAGATGTTGTTGTTGGTGGTGTTCTAGTGTACCAGTAGAGATGGAGTCAGATGTTGTTGTTGTTGGTATTCTAGTGTACCAGTAGAGATGGATTCAGATGTTGTTGTTGTTGTTGGTATTCTAGTGTACCAGTAGAGATGGAGAGTCAGATGTTGTTGTTGGTATTCTAGTGTACCAGTAGAGATGGAGAGTCAGATGTTGTTGTTGGTGTTCTAGTGTACCAGTAGAGATGGAGTCAGATGTTGTTGTTGGTATTCTAGTGTACCAGTAGAGATGGGGTCAGATGTTGTTATTGTTGGTATTCTAGTGTAACAGTAGATATGGAGTCAGATGTTGTTGTTGGTATTCTAGTGTACCAGTAGATATGGAGTCAGATGTTGTTGTTGGTATTCTAGTGTACCAGTAGAGATGGAGTCAGATGTTGTTGTTGGTGTTCTAGTGTACCAGTAGAGATGGAGTCAGATGTTGTTGTTGGTGTTCTAGTGTACCAGTAGAGATGGAGTCAGATGTTGTTGTTGTTGGTGTTCTAGTGTACCAGTAGAGATGGAGTCAGATGTTGTTGTTGTTGGTGTTCTAGTGTACCAGTAGAGATGGGGTCAGATGTTGTTGTTGTTGGTGTTCTAGTGTACCAGTAGAGATGGGGTCAGATGTTGTTACTGTTGGTATTCTAGTGTACCAGTAGATATGGAGTCAGATGTTGTTGTTGGTATTCTAGTGTACCAGTAGATATGGAGTCAGATGTTATTGTTGGTATTCTAGTGTACCAGTAGATATGGAGTCAGATGTTGTTGTTGGTATTCTAGTGTACCAGTAGAGATGGAGTCAGATGTTGTTGTTGGTGTTCTAGTGTACCAGTAGAGATGGAGTCAGATGTTGTTGTTGGTGGTGTTCTAGTGTACCAGTAGAGATGGAGTCAGATGTTGTTGTTGGTGGTGTTCTAGTGTACCAGTAGAGATGGATTCAGATGTTGTTGTTGTTGTTGGTATTCTAGTGTACCAGTAGAGATGGAGAGTCGGATGTTGTTGTTGGTATTCTAGTGTACCAGTAGAGATAGAGTCAGATGTTGTTGTTGTTGGTGTTCTAGTGTACCAGTAGAGATGGAGTCAGATGTTGTTGTTGTTGGTATTCTAGTGTACCAGTAGAGATGGAGAGTCGGATGTTGTTGTTGGTATTCTAGTGTACCAGTAGAGATAGAGTCAGATGTTGTTGTTGTTGGTGTTCTAGTGTACCAGTAGAGATGGAGTCAGATGTTGTTGTTGTTGTTGGTGTTCTAGTGTACCAGTAGAGATGGAGAGTCAGATGTTGTTGTTGTTGTTGTTGTTGTTCTAGTGTACCAGTAGATATGGAGTCAGATGTTGTTGTTGTTGTTGGTGTTCTAGTGTACCAGTAGAGATGGAGTCAGATGTTGTTGTTGGTATTCTAGTGTACCAGTAGAGATGGAGTCAGATGTTGTTGTTGGTATTCTAGTGTACCAGTAGAGATGGAGAGTCAGATGTTGTTGTTGGTGTTGGTGTTCTAGTGTACCAGTAGAGATGGAGTCAGATGTTGTTGTTGCTGTTGGTATTCTAGTGTACCAGTAGAGATGGAGTCAGATGTTGTTGTTGTTGGTATTCTAGTGTACCAGTAGAGATGGAGTCAGATGTTGTTGTTGTTGGTGTTCTAGTGTACCAGTAGAGATGGGGTCAGATGTTGTTATTGTTGGTATTCTAGTGTACCAGTAGATATGGAGTCAGATGTTGTTGTTGGTATTCTAGTGTACCAGTAGATATGGAGTCAGATGTTGTTGTTGGTATTCTAGTGTACCAGTAGAGATGGAGTCAGATGTTGTTGTTGGTGTTCTAGTGTACCAGTAGAGATGGAGTCAGATGTTGTTGTTGTTGGTGTTCTACTGTACCAGTAGAGATGGAGTCAGATGCTGTTGTTGGTATTCTAGTGTACCAGTAGAGATGGAGTCAGATGTTGTTGTTGTTGGTGTTCTAGTGTACCAGTAGAGATGGAGAGTCAGATGTTGTTGTTGTTGTTGGTGTTCTAGTGTACCAGTAGAGATGGAGTCAGATGTTGTTGTTGTTGTTGGTGTTCTAGTGTACCAGTAGAGATGGAGTCAGATGTTGTTGTTGTTGGTGGTGTTCTAGTGTACCAGTAGAGATGGAGAGTCAGATGTTGTTGTTGTTGTTGGTGTTCTAGTGTACCAGTAGAGATGGAGTCAGATGTTGCTGTTGGTGTTCTAGTGTACCAGTAGAGATGGAGTCAGATGTTGTTGTTGGTATTCTAGTGTACCAGTAGAGATGGAGTCAGATGTTGTTGTTGGTATTCTAGTGTACCAGTAGAGATGGAGAGTCAGAGGTTGTTGTTGGTGTTGGTGTTCTAGTGTACCAGTAGAGATGGAGTCAGATGTTGTTGTTGCTGTTGTTATTCTAGTTTACCAGTAGAGATGGAGTCAGATGTTGTTGCTGTTGGTATTCTAGTGTACCAGTAGAGATGGAGTCAGATGTTGTTGTTGTTGTTGGTGTTCTAGTGTACCAGTAGAGATGGGGTCAGATGTTGTTATTGTTGGTATTCTAGTGTACCAGTAGATATGGAGTCAGATGTTGTTGTTGGTATTCTAGTGTACCAGTAGAGATGGAGTCAGATGTTGTTGTTGGTGTTCTAGTGTACCAGTAGAGATGGAGTCAGATGTTGTTGTTGTTGGTGTTCTAGTGTACCAGTAGAGATGGAGTCAGATGTTGTTGTTGTTGGTGTTCTAGTGTACCAGTAGAGATGGAGTCAGATGTTGTTGTTGTTGGTGTTCTAGTCTACCAGTAGAGATGGAGTCAGATGTTGTTGTTGGTGGTGTTCTAGTGTACCAGTAGAGATGGAGTCAGATGTTGTTGTTGTTGGTATTCTAGTGTACCAGTAGAGATGGATTCAGATGTTGTTGTTGTTGTTGGTATTCTAGTGTACCAGTAGAGATGGAGAGTCAGATGTTGTTGTTGGTATTCTAGTGTACCAGTAGAGATGGAGAGTCAGATGTTGTTGTTGGTGTTCTAGTGTACCAGTAGAGATGGAGTCAGATGTTGTTGTTGGTATTCTAGTGTACCAGTAGAGATGGGGTCAGATGTTGTTATTGTTGGTATTCTAGTGTAACAGTAGATATGGAGTCAGATGTTGTTGTTGGTATTCTAGTGTACCAGTAGATATGGAGTCAGATGTTGTTGTTGGTATTCTAGTGTACCAGTAGAGATGGAGTCAGATGTTGTTGTTGGTGTTCTAGTGTACCAGTAGAGATGGAGTCAGATGTTGTTGTTGGTGTTCTAGTGTACCAGTAGAGATGGAGTCAGATGTTGTTGTTGTTGGTGTTCTAGTGTACCAGTAGAGATGGGGTCAGATGTTGTTGTTGTTGGTATTCTAGTGTACCAGTAGAGATGGAGTCAGATGTTGTTGTTGTTGGTGTTCTAGTGTACCAGTAGAGATGGGGTCAGATGTTGTTACTGTTGGTATTCTAGTGTACCAGTAGATATGGAGTCAGATGTTGTTGTTGGTATTCTAGTGTACCAGTAGATATGGAGTCAGATGTTATTGTTGGTATTCTAGTGTACCAGTAGATATGGAGTCAGATGTTGTTGTTGGTATTCTAGTGTACCAGTAGAGATGGAGTCAGATGTTGTTGTTGGTGTTCTAGTGTACCAGTAGAGATGGAGTCAGATGTTGTTGTTGGTGGTGTTCTAGTGTACCAGTAGAGATGGAGTCAGATGTTGTTGTTGGTGGTGTTCTAGTGTACCAGTAGAGATGGATTCAGATGTTGTTGTTGTTGTTGGTATTCTAGTGTACCAGTAGAGATGGAGAGTCGGATGTTGTTGTTGGTATTCTAGTGTACCAGTAGAGATAGAGTCAGATGTTGTTGTTGTTGGTGTTCTAGTGTACCAGTAGAGATGGAGTCAGATGTTGTTGTTGTTGGTATTCTAGTGTACCAGTAGAGATGGAGAGTCGGATGTTGTTGTTGGTATTCTAGTGTACCAGTAGAGATAGAGTCAGATGTTGTTGTTGTTGGTGTTCTAGTGTACCAGTAGAGATGGAGTCAGATGTTGTTGTTGTTGTTGGTGTTCTAGTGTACCAGTAGAGATGGAGAGTCAGATGTTGTTGTTGTTGTTGTTGTTCTAGTGTACCAGTAGATATGGAGTCAGATGTTGTTGTTGTTGTTGGTGTTCTAGTGTACCAGTAGAGATGGAGTCAGATGTTGTTGTTGGTATTCTAGTGTACCAGTAGAGATGGAGTCAGATGTTGTTGTTGGTATTCTAGTGTACCAGTAGAGATGGAGAGTCAGATGTTGTTGTTGGTGTTGGTGTTCTAGTGTACCAGTAGAGATGGAGTCAGATGTTGTTGTTGCTGTTGGTATTCTAGTGTACCAGTAGAGATGGAGTCAGATGTTGTTGTTGTTGGTATTCTAGTGTACCAGTAGAGATGGAGTCAGATGTTGTTGTTGTTGGTGTTCTAGTGTACCAGTAGAGATGGGGTCAGATGTTGTTATTGTTGGTATTCTAGTGTACCAGTAGATATGGAGTCAGATGTTGTTGTTGGTATTCTAGTGTACCAGTAGATATGGAGTCAGATGTTGTTGTTGGTATTCTAGTGTACCAGTAGAGATGGAGTCAGATGTTGTTGTTGGTGTTCTAGTGTACCAGTAGAGATGGAGTCAGATGTTGTTGTTGTTGGTGTTCTACTGTACCAGTAGAGATGGAGTCAGATGCTGTTGTTGGTATTCTAGTGTACCAGTAGAGATGGAGTCAGATGTTGTTGTTGTTGGTGTTCTAGTGTACCAGTAGAGATGGAGAGTCAGATGTTGTTGTTGTTGTTGGTGTTCTAGTGTACCAGTAGAGATGGAGTCAGATGTTGTTGTTGTTGTTGGTGTTCTAGTGTACCAGTAGAGATGGAGTCAGATGTTGTTGTTGTTGGTGGTGTTCTAGTGTACCAGTAGAGATGGAGAGTCAGATGTTGTTGTTGTTGTTGGTGTTCTAGTGTACCAGTAGAGATGGAGTCAGATGTTGCTGTTGGTGTTCTAGTGTACCAGTAGAGATGGAGTCAGATGTTGTTGTTGGTATTCTAGTGTACCAGTAGAGATGGAGTCAGATGTTGTTGTTGGTATTCTAGTGTACCAGTAGAGATGGAGAGTCAGAGGTTGTTGTTGGTGTTGGTGTTCTAGTGTACCAGTAGAGATGGAGTCAGATGTTGTTGCTGTTGGTATTCTAGTGTACCAGTAGAGATGGAGTCAGATGTTGTTGTTGTTGTTGGTGTTCTAGTGTACCAGTAGAGATGGGGTCAGATGTTGTTATTGTTGGTATTCTAGTGTACCAGTAGATATGGAGTCAGATGTTGTTGTTGGTATTCTAGTGTACCAGTAGATATGGAGTCAGATGTTGTTGTTGTTGGTGGTGTTCTAGTGTACCAGTAGAGATGGAGAGTCAGATGTTGTTGTTGTTGTTGTTGTTGGTGTTCTAGTGTACCAGTAGAGATGGAGTCAGATGTTGTTGTTGGTGTTCTAGTGTACCAGTAGAGATGGAGTCAGATGTTGTTGTTGCTGTTGGTATTCTAGTGTACCAGTAGAGATGGAGTCAGATGTTGTTGTTGTTGGTATTCTAGTGTACCAGTAGAGATGGAGTCAGATGTTGTTGTTGGTGTTCTAGTGTACCAGTAGAGATGGGGTCAGATGTTGTTATTGTTGGTATTCTAGTGTACCAGTAGATATGGAGTCAGATGTTGTTGTTGGTATTCTAGTGTACCAGTAGATATGGAGTCAGATATTCTTGTTGATATTCTAGTGTACCAGTAGAGATGGAGTCAGATGTTGTTGTTGGTGTTCTAGTGTACCAGTAGAGATTGAATCAGATGTTGTTGTTGTTGGTATTCTAGTGTACCAGTAGAGATGGAGTCAGATGTTGTTGTTGTTGGTATTCTAGTGTACCAGTAGAGATGGAGTCAGATGTTGTTGTTGTTTTTGTTCTAGTGTACCAGTAGAGATGGAGTCAGATGTTGTTGTTGGTGGTGTTCTAGTGTACCAGTAGAGATGGAGTCAGATGTTGTTGTTGTTGGTATTCTAGTGTACCAGTAGAGATGGAGAGTCAGATGCTGTTGTTGGTATTCTAGTGTACCAGTAGAGATGGAGTCAGATGTTGTTGTTGTTGGTGTTCTAGTGTACCAGTAGAGATGGAGTCAGATGTTGTTGTTGGTATTCTAGTGCACCAGTAGAGATGGAGTCAGATGTTGTTGTTGTTGGTGTTCTAGTGTACCAGTAGAGATGGAGAGTCAGATGTTGTTGTTGTTGTTGGTGTTCTAGTGTACCAGTAGAGATGGAGTCAGATGTTGTTGATGTTGTTGGTATTCTAGTGTACCAGTAGAGATGGAGTCAGATGTTGTTGTTAGTGTTCTAGTGTACCAGTAGATATGGAGTCAGATGTTGTTGTTGGTATTCTAGTGTACCAGTAGAGATGGAGTCAGATGTTGTTGTTGGTGTTCTAGTGTACCAGTAGAGATGGAGTCAGATGTTGTTGTTGGTGGTGTTCTAGTGTACCAGTAGAGATGGAGTCAGATGTTGTTGTTGTTGGTGTTCTAGTGTACCAGTAGAGATGGAGTCAGATGTTGTTGTTGGTGGTGTTCTAGTGTACCAGTAGAGATGGAGTCAGATGTTTTTGTTGGTGTTCTAGTGTACCAGTAAAGATGGAGGCAGATGTTGTTGTTGTTGTTGGTATTCTAGTGTACCAGTAGAGATGGAGTCAGATGTTGTTGTTAGTGTTCTAGTGTACCAGTAGATATGGAGTCAGATGTTGTTGTTGGTATTCTAGTGTACCAGTAGAGATGGAGTCAGATGTTGTTGTTGGTGTTCTAGTGTACCAGTAGAGATGGAGTCAGATGTTGTTGTTGGTGGTGTTCTAGTGTACCAGTAGAGATGGAGTCAGATGTTGTTGTTGTTGGTGTTCTAGTGTACCAGTAGAGATGGAGTCAGATGTTGTTGTTGGTGGTGTTCTAGTGTACCAGTAGAGATGGAGCCAGATGTTGTTGTTGTTGGTATTCTAGTGTACCAGTAGAGATGGATTCAGATGTTGTTGTTGTTGTTGTTGGTATTCTAGTGTACCAGTAGAGATGGAGTCAGATGTTGTTGTTGGTATTCTAGTGTACCAGTAGATATGGAGTCAGATGTTGTTGTTGGTATTCTAGTGTACCAGTAGAGATGGAGTCAGATGTTGTTGTTGGTGTTCTAGTGTACCAGTAGAGATGGAGTCAGATGTTGTTGTTGGTGTTCTAGTGTACCAGTAGAGATGGAGTCAGATGTTGTTGTTGTTGGTGTTCTAGTGTACCAGTAGAGATGGGGTCAGATGTTGTTGTTGTTGGTATTCTAGTGTACCAGTAGCGATGGAGTCAGATGTTGTTGTTGTTGGTGTTCTAGTGTACCAGTAGAGATGGGGTCAGATGTTGTTACTGTTGGTATTCTAGTGTACCAGTAGATATGGAGTCAGATGTTGTTGTTGGTATTCTAGTGTACCAGTAGATATGGAGTCAGATGTTGTTGTTGGTATTCTAGTGTACCAGTAGAGATGGATTCAGATGTTGTTGTTGTTGTTGTTGGTATTCTAGTGTACCAGTAGAGATGGAGAGTCAGATGTTGTTGTTGGTATTCTAGTGTACCAGTAGAGATGGAGAGTCAGATGTTGTTGTTGGTGTTCTAGTGTACCAGTAGAGATGGAGTCAGATGTTGTTGTTGTTGGTGTTCTAGTGTACCAGTAGAGATGGAGTCAGATGTTGTTGTTGTTGGTGTTCTAGTGTACCAGTAGAGATGGAGTCAGATGTTGTTGTTGTTGGTGTTCTAGTCTACCAGTAGAGATGGAGTCAGATGTTGTTGTTGGTGGTGTTCTAGTGTACCAGTAGAGATGGAGTCAGATGTTGTTGTTGGTATTCTAGTGTACCAGTAGAGATGGATTCAGATGTTGTTGTTGTTGTTGGTATTCTAGTGTACCAGTAGAGATGGAGAGTCAGATGTTGTTGTTGGTATTCTAGTGTACCAGTAGAGATGGAGAGTCAGATGTTGTTGTTGGTGTTCTAGTGTACCAGTAGAGATGGAGTCAGATGTTGTTGTTGGTATTCTAGTGTACCAGTAGAGATGGGGTCAGATGTTGTTATTGTTGGTATTCTAATGTAACAGTAGATATGGAGTCAGATGTTGTTGTTGGTATTCTAGTGTACCAGTAGATATGGAGTCAGATGTTGTTGTTGGTATTCTAGTGTACCAGTAGAGATGGAGTCAGATGTTGTTGTTGGTGTTCTAGTGTACCAGTAGAGATGGAGTCAGATGTTGTTGTTGGTGTTCTAGTGTACCAGTAGAGATGGAGTCAGATGTTGTTGTTGTTGGTGTTCTAGTGTACCAGTAGAGATGGGGTCAGATGTTGTTGTTGTTGGTATTCTAGTGTACCAGTAGAGATGGAGTCAGATGTTGTTGTTGTTGGTGTTCTAGTGTACCAGTAGAGATGGGGTCAGATGTTGTTACTGTTGGTATTCTAGTGTACCAGTAGATATGGAGTCAGATGTTGTTGTTGGTATTCTAGTGTACCAGTAGAGATGGAGTCAGATGTTGTTGTTGGTGTTCTAGTGTACCAGTAGAGATGGAGTCAGATGTTGTTGTTGGTGGTGTTCTAGTGTACCAGTAGAGATGGAGTCAGATGTTGTTGTTGTTGGTGTTCTAGTGTACCAGTAGAGATGGAGTCAGATGTTGTTGTTGGTGGTGTTCTAGTGTACCAGTAGAGATGGAGTCAGATGTTGTTATTGTTGGTATTCTAGTGTACCAGTAGATATGGAGTCAGATGTTGTTGTTGGTATTCTAGTGTACCAGTAGATATGGAGTCAGATGTTGTTGTTGTTGTTGTTGTTGTTGGTGTTCTAGTGTACCAGTAGAGATGGAGTCAGATGTTGTTGTTGGTGTTCTAGTGTACCAGTAGAGATGGAGTCAGATGTTGTTGTTGGTGTTCTAGTGTACCAGTAGAGATGGAGTCAGATGTTGTTGTTAGTATTCTAGTGTACCAGTACAGATGGAGTCAGATGTTGTTGTTGGTATTCTAGTGTACCAGTAGAGATGGAGAGTCAGAGGTTGTTGTTGGTGTTAATGTTCTAGTGTACCAGTAGAGATGGAGTCAGATGTTGTTGTTGCTGTTGGTATTCTAGTGTACCAGTAGAGATGGAGTCAGATGTTGTTGTTGTTGGTATTCTAGTGTACCAGTAGATATGGAGTCAGATGTTGTTGTTGGTATTCTTGTGTACCAGTAGATATGGAGTCAGATATTCTTGTTGATATTCTAGTGTACCAGTAGAGATGGAGTCAGATGTTGTTGTTGGTGTTCTAGTGTACCAGTAGAAATTGAATCAGATGTTGTTGTTGTTGGTATTCTAGTGTACCAGTAGAGATGGAGTCAGATGTTGTTGTTGTTGGTATTCTAGTGTACCAGTAGAGATGGAGTCAGATGTTGTTGTTGTTGGTGTTCTAGTGTACCAGTAGAGATGGAGAGTCAGATGTTGTTGTTGGTATTCTAGTGTACCAGTAGAGATGGAGTCAGATGTTGTTGTTGTTGGTGTTCTAGTGTACCAGTAGAGATGGAGTCAGATGTTGTTGTTGGTATTCTAGTGTACCAGTAGATATGGAGTCAGATGTTGTTGTTGTTGGTGGTGTTCTAGTGTACCAGTAGAGATGGAGAGTCAGATGTTGTTGTTGTTGTTGTTGTTGTTGTTGTTGTTGTTGGTGTTCTAGTGTACCAGTAGAGATGGAGTCAGATGTTGTTGTTGGTGTTCTAGTGTACCAGTTGAGATGGAGTCAGATGTTGTTGTTGGTGTTCTAGTGTACCAGTAGAGATGGAGTCAGATGTTGTTGTTAGTATTCTAGTGTACCAGTACAGATGGAGTCAGATGTTGTTGTTGGTATTCTAGTGTACCAGTAGAGATGGAGAGTCAGAGGTTGTTGTTGGTGTTAATGTTCTAGTGTACCAGTAGAGATAGAGTCAGATGTTGTTGTTGTTGTTGGTATTCTAGTGTACCAGTAGAGATGGAGTCAGATGTTGTTGTTAGTGTTCTAGTGTACCAGTAGATATGGAGTCAGATGTTGTTGTTGGTATTCTAGTGTACCAGTAGAGATGGAGTCAGATGTTGCTGTTGGTGTTCTAGTGTACCAGTAGAGATGGAGTCAGATGTTGTTGTTGGTATTCTAGTGTACCAGTAGAGATGGAGTCAGATGTTGTTGTTGGTATTCTAGTGTACCAGTAGAGATGGAGAGTCAGAGGTTGTTGTTGGTGTTGGTGTTCTAGTGTACCAGTAGAGATGGAGTCAGATGTTGTTGTTGTTGTTATTCTAGTTTACCAGTAGAGATGGAGTCAGATGTTGTTGCTGTTGGTATTCTAGTGTACCAGTAGAGATGGAGTCAGATGTTGTTGTTGTTGGTGTTCTAGTGTACCAGTAGAGATGGGGTCAGATGTTGTTATTGTTGGTATTCTAGTGTACCAGTAGATATGGAGTCAGATGTTGTTGTTGGTATTCTAGTGTACCAGTAGATATGGAGTCAGATGTTGTTGGTGGTGTTCTAGTGTACCAGTAGAGATGGAGAGTCAGATGTTGTTGTTGTTGTTGTTGTTGGTGTTCTAGTGTACCAGTAGAGATGGAGTCAGATGTTGTTGTTGGTGTTCTAGTGTACCAGTAGAGATGGAGTCAGATGTTGTTGTTGCTGTTGGTATTCTAGTGTACCAGTAGAGATGGAGTCAGATGTTGTTGTTGTTGGTATTCTAGTGTACCAGTAGAGATGGAGTCAGATGTTGTTGTTGTTGGTGTTCTAGTGTACCAGTAGAGATGGGGTCAGATGTTGTTATTGTTGGTATTCTAGTGTACCAGTAGATATGGAGTCAGATGTTGTTGTTGGTATTCTAGTGTACCAGTAGATATGGAGTCAGATATTCTTGTTGATATTCTAGTGTACCAGTAGAGATGGAGTCAGATGTTGTTGTTGGTGTTCTAGTGTACCAGTAGAGATTGAATCAGATGTTGTTGTTGTTGGTATTCTAGTGTACCAGTAGAGATGGAGTCAGATGTTGTTGTTGTTGGTATTCTAGTGTACCAGTAGAGATGGAGTCAGATGTTGTTGTTGTTGTTGTTCTAGTGTACCAGTAGAGATGGAGTCAGATGTTGTTGTTGGTGGTGTTCTAGTGTACCAGTAGAGATGGAGTCAGATGTTGTTGTTGTTGGTATTCTAGTGTACCAGTAGAGATGGAGAGTCAGATGCTGTTGTTGGTATTCTAGTGTACCAGTAGAGATGGAGTCAGATGTTGTTGTTGTTGGTGTTCTAGTGTACCAGTAGAGATGGAGTCAGATGTTGTTGTTGGTATTCTAGTGTACCAGTAGAGATGGAGTCAGATGTTGTTGTTGTTGGTGTTCTAGTGTACCAGTAGAGATGGAGAGTCAGATGTTGTTGTTGTTGTTGGTGTTCTAGTGTACCAGTAGAGATGGAGTCAGATGTTGTTGATGTTGTTGGTGTTCTAGTGTACCAGTAGAGATGGAGTCAGATGTTGTTGATGTTGTTGGTATTCTAGTGTACCAGTAGAGATGGAGTCAGATGTTGTTGTTGGTGTTCTAGTGTACCAGTAAAGATGGAGTCAGATGTTGTTGTTGTTGTTGGTATTCTAGTGTACCAGTAGAGATGGAGTCAGATGTTGTTGTTAGTGTTCTAGTGTACCAGTAGATATGGAGTCAGATGTTGTTGTTGGTATTCTAGTGTACCAGTAGAGATGGAGTCAGATGTTGTTGTTGGTGTTCTAGTGTACCAGTAGAGATGGAGTCAGATGTTGTTGTTGGTGGTGTTCTAGTGTACCAGTAGAGATGGAGTCAGATGTTGTTGTTGTTGGTGTTCTAGTGTACCAGTAGAGATGGAGTCAGATGTTGTTGTTGGTGGTGTTCTAGTGTACCAGTAGAGATGGAGCCAGATGTTGTTGTTGTTGGTATTCTAGTGTACCAGTAGAGATGGATTCAGATGTTGTTGTTGTTGTTGTTGGTATTCTAGTGTACCAGTAGAGATGGAGTCAGATGTTGTTGTTGGTATTCTAGTGTACCAGTAGATATGGAGTCAGATGTTGTTGTTGGTATTCTAGTGTACCAGTAGAGATGGAGTCAGATGTTGTTGTTGGTGTTCTAGTGTACCAGTAGAGATGGAGTCAGATGTTGTTGTTGGTGTTCTAGTGTACCAGTAGAGATGGAGTCAGATGTTGTTGTTGTTGGTGTTCTAGTGTACCAGTAGAGATGGGGTCAGATGTTGTTGTTGTTGGTATTCTAGTGTACCAGTAGCGATGGAGTCAGATGTTGTTGTTGTTGGTGTTCTAGTGTACCAGTAGAGATGGGGTCAGATGTTGTTACTGTTGGTATTCTAGTGTACCAGTAGATATGGAGTCAGATGTTGTTGTTGGTATTCTAGTGTACCAGTAGATATGGAGTCAGATGTTGTTGTTGGTATTCTAGTGTACCAGTAGATATGGAGTCAGATGTTATTGTTGGTATTCTAGTGTACCAGTAGATATGGAGTCAGATGTTGTTGTTGGTATTCTAGTGTACCAGTAGAGATGGAGTCAGATGTTGTTGTTGGTGTTCTAGTGTACCAGTAGAGATGGAGTCAGATGTTGTTGTTGTTGGTGTTCTAGTGTACCAGTAGAGATGGAGTCAGATGTTGTTGTTGTTGGTGTTCTAGTGTACCAGTAGAGATGGAGTCAGATGTTGTTGTTGTTGGTGTTCTAGTCTACCAGTAGAGATGGAGTCAGATGTTGTTGTTGGTGGTGTTCTAGTGTACCAGTAGAGATGGAGTCAGATGTTGTTGTTGTTGGTATTCTAGTGTACCAGTAGAGATGGATTCAGATGTTGTTGTTGTTGTTGTTGGTATTCTAGTGTACCAGTAGAGATGGAGAGTCAGATGTTGTTGTTGGTATTCTAGTGTACCAGTAGAGATGGAGAGTCAGATGTTGTTGTTGGTGTTCTAGTGTACCAGTAGAAATGGAGTCAGATGTTGTTGTTGTTGGTGTTCTAGTGTACCAGTAGAGATGGAGTCAGATGTTGTTGTTGTTGGTGTTCTAGTGTACCAGTAGAGATGGAGTCAGATGTTGTTGTTGTTGGTGTTCTAGTCTACCAGTAGAGATGGAGTCAGATGTTGTTGTTGGTGGTGTTCTAGTGTACCAGTAGAGATGGAGTCAGATGTTGTTGTTGGTATTCTAGTGTACCAGTAGAGATGGATTCAGATGTTGTTGTTGTTGTTGGTATTCTAGTGTACCAGTAGAGATGGAGAGTCAGATGTTGTTGTTGGTATTCTAGTGTACCAGTAGAGATGGAGAGTCAGATGTTGTTGTTGGTATTCTAGTGTACCAGTAGAGATGGAGTCAGATGTTGTTGTTGGTGTTCTAGTGTACCAGTAGAGATGGAGTCAGAGGTTGTTGTTGGTGTTCTAGTGTACCAGTAGAGATGGAGTCAGATGTTGTTGTTGTTGGTGTTCTAGTGTACCAGTAGAGATGGGGTCAGCTGTTGTTGTTGTTGGTATTCTAGTGTACCAGTAGAGATGGAGTCAGATGTTGTTGTTGTTGGTGTTCTAGTGTACCAGTAGAGATGGGGTCAGATGTTGTTACTGTTGGTATTCTAGTGTACCAGTAGATATGGAGTCAGATGTTGTTGTTGGTATTCTAGTGTACCAGTAGAGATGGAGTCAGATGTTGTTGTTGGTGTTCTAGTGTACCAGTAGAGATGGAGTCAGATGTTGTTGTTGGTGGTGTTCTAGTGTACCAGTAGAGATGGAGTCAGATGTTGTTGTTGTTGGTGTTCTAGTGTACCAGTAGAGATGGAGTCAGATGTTGTTGTTGGTGGTGTTCTAGTGTACCAGTAGAGATGGAGTCAGATGTTGTTATTGTTGGTATTCTAGTGTACCAGTAGATATGGAGTCAGATGTTGTTGTTGGTATTCTAGTGTACCAGTAGATATGGAGTCAGATGTTGTTGTTGTTGGTGGTGTTCTAGTGTACCAGTAGAGATGGAGAGTCAGATGTTGTTGTTGTTGTTGTTGTTGTTGGTGTTCTAGTGTACCAGTAGAGATGGAGTCAGATGTTGTTGTTGGTGTTCTAGTGTACCAGTAGAGATGGAGTCAGATGTTGTTGTTGGTGTTCTAGTGTACCAGTAGAGATGGAGTCAGATGTTGTTGTTAGTATTCTAGTGTACCAGTACAGATGGAGTCAGATGTTGTTGTTGGTATTCTAGTGTACCAGTAGAGATGGAGAGTCAGAGGTTGTTGTTGGTGTTAATGTTCTAGTGTACCAGTAGAGATGGAGTCAGATGTTGTTGTTGCTGTTGGTATTCTAGTGTACCAGTAGAGATGGAGTCAGATGTTGTTGTTGTTGGTATTCTAGTGTACCAGTAGATATGGAGTCAGATGTTGTTGTTGGTATTCTGGTGTACCAGTAGATATGGAGTCAGATATTCTTGTTGATATTCTAGTGTACCAGTAGAGATGGAGTCAGATGTTGTTGTTGGTGTTCTAGTGTACCAGTAGAAATTGAATCAGATGTTGTTGTTGTTGGTATTCTAGTGTACCAGTAGAGATGGAGTCAGATGTTGTTGTTGTTGGTATTCTAGTGTACCAGTAGAGATGGAGTCAGATGTTGTTGTTGTTGGTGTTCTAGTGTACCAGTAGAGATGGAGAGTCAGATGTTGTTGTTGGTATTCTAGTGTACCAGTAGAGATGGAGTCAGATGTTGTTGTTGTTGGTGTTCTAGTGTACCAGTAGAGATGGAGTCAGATGTTGTTGTTGGTATTCTAGTGTACCAGTAGATATGGAGTCAGATGTTGTTGTTGTTGGTGGTGTTCTAGTGTACCAGTAGAGATGGAGAGTCAGATGTTGTTGTTGTTGTTGTTGTTGTTGGTGTTCTAGTGTACCAGTAGAGATGGAGTCAGATGTTGTTGTTGGTGTTCTAGTGTACCAGTAGAGATGGAGTCAGATGTTGTTGTTGGTGTTCTAGTGTACCAGTAGAGATGGAGTCAGATGTTGTTGTTAGTATTCTAGTGTACCAGTACAGATGGAGTCAGATGTTGTTGTTGGTATTCTAGTGTACCAGTAGAGATGGAGAGTCAGATGCTGTTGTTGGTATTCTAGTGTACCAGTAGAGATGGAGTCAGATGTTGTTGTTGTTGGTGTTCTAGTGTACCAGTAGAGATGGAGTCAGATGTTGTTGTTGGTATTCTAGTGTACCAGTAGAGATGGAGTCAGATGTTGTTGTTGTTGGTGTTCTAGTGTACCAGTAGAGATGGAGAGTCAGATGTTGTTGTTGTTGTTGTTGGTGTTCTAGTGTACCAGTAGAGATGGAGTCAGATGTTGTTGATGTTGTTGGTGTTCTAGTGTACCAGTAGAGATGGAGTCAGATGTTGTTGTTGGTGTTCTAGTGTACCAGTAAAGATGGAGTCAGATGTTGTTGTTGTTGTTGGTATTCTAGTGTACCAGTAGAGATGGAGTCAGATGTTGTTGTTAGTGTTCTAGTGTAGCAGTAGATATGGAGTCAGATGTTGTTGTTGGTATTCTAGTGTACCAGTAGAGATGGAGTCAGATGTTGTTGTTGGTGTTCTAGTGTACCAGTAGAGATGGAGTCAGATGTTGTTGTTGGTGGTGTTCTAGTGTACCAGTAGAGATGGAGTCAGATGTTGTTGTTGTTGGTGTTCTAGTGTACCAGTAGAGATGGAGTCAGATGTTGTTGTTGGTGGTGTTCTAGTGTACCAGTAGAGATGGAGCCAGATGTTGTTGTTGTTGGTATTCTAGTGTACCAGTAGAGATGGATTCAGATGTTGTTGTTGTTGTTGTTGGTATTCTAGTGTACCAGTAGAGATGGAGTCAGATGTTGTTGTTGGTATTCTAGTGTACCAGTAGATATGGAGTCAGATGTTGTTGTTGGTATTCTAGTGTACCAGTAGAGATGGAGTCAGATGTTGTTGTTGGTGTTCTAGTGTACCAGTAGGGATGGAGTCAGATGTTGTTGTTGGTGGTGTTCTAGTGTACCAGTAGAGATGGAGTCAGATGTTGTTGTTGTTGGTGTTCTAGTGTACCAGTAGAGATGGAGTCAGATGTTGTTGTTGGTGGTGTTCTAGTGTACCAGTAGAGATGGAGCCAGATGTTGTTGTTGTTGGTATTCTAGTGTACCAGTAGAGATGGATTCAGATGTTGTTGTTGTTGTTGTTGGTATTCTAGTGTACCAGTAGAGATGGAGTCAGATGTTGTTGTTGGTATTCTAGTGTACCAGTAGATATGGAGTCAGATGTTGTTGTTGGTATTCTAGTGTACCAGTAGAGATGGAGTCAGATGTTGTTGTTGGTGTTCTAGTGTACCAGTAGAGATGGAGTCAGATGTTGTTGTTGGTGTTCTAGTGTACCAGTAGAGATGGAGTCAGATGTTGTTGTTGTTGGTGTTCTAGTGTACCAGTAGAGATGGGGTCAGATGTTGTTGTTGTTGGTATTCTAGTGTACCAGTAGCGATGGAGTCAGATGTTGTTGTTGTTGGTGTTCTAGTGTACCAGTAGAGATGGGGTCAGATGTTGTTACTGTTGGTATTCTAGTGTACCAGTAGATATGGAGTCAGATGTTGTTGTTGGTATTCTAGTGTACCAGTAGATATGGAGTCAGATGTTGTTGTTGGTATTCTAGTGTACCAGTAGATATGGAGTCAGATGTTATTGTTGGTATTCTAGTGTACCAGTAGATATGGAGTCAGATGTTGTTGTTGGTATTCTAGTGTACCAGTAGAGATGGAGTCAGATGTTGTTGTTGGTGTTCTAGTGTACCAGTAGAGATGGAGTCAGATGTTGTTGTTGTTGGTGTTCTAGTGTACCAGTAGAGATGGAGTCAGATGTTGTTGTTGTTGGTGTTCTAGTGTACCAGTAGAGATGGAGTCAGATGTTGTTGTTGTTGGTGTTCTAGTCTACCAGTAGAGATGGAGTCAGATGTTGTTGTTGGTGGTGTTCTAGTGTACCAGTAGAGATGGAGTCAGATGTTGTTGTTGTTGGTATTCTAGTGTACCAGTAGAGATGGATTCAGATGTTGTTGTTGTTGTTGTTGGTATTCTAGTGTACCAGTAGAGATGGAGAGTCAGATGTTGTTGTTGGTATTCTAGTGTACCAGTAGAGATGGAGAGTCAGATGTTGTTGTTGGTGTTCTAGTGTACCAGTAGAGATGGAGTCAGATGTTGTTGTTGGTGTTCTAGTGTACCAGTAGAGATGGAGTCAGATGTTGTTGTTGTTGGTGTTCTAGTGTACCAGTAGAGATGGAGTCAGATGTTGTTGTTGTTGGTGTTCTAGTCTACCAGTAGAGATGGAGTCAGATGTTGTTGTTGGTGGTGTTCTAGTGTACCAGTAGAGATGGAGTCAGATGTTGTTGTTGGTATTCTAGTGTACCAGTAGAGATGGATTCAGATGTTGTTGTTGTTGTTGGTATTCTAGTGTACCAGTAGAGATGGAGAGTCAGATGTTGTTGTTGGTATTCTAGTGTACCAGTAGAGATGGAGAGTCAGATGTTGTTGTTGGTATTCTAGTGTACCAGCAGAGATGGAGTCAGATGTTGTTGTTGGTGTTCTAGTGTACCAGTAGAGATGGAGTCAGATGTTGTTGTTGGTGTTCTAGTGTACCAGTAGAGATGGAGTCAGATGTTGTTGTTGTTGGTGTTCTAGTGTACCAGTAGAGATGGGGTCAGCTTTTGTTGTTGTTGGTATTCTAGTGTACCAGTAGAGATGGAGTCAGATGTTGTTGTTGTTGGTGTTCTAGTGTACCAGTAGAGATGGGGTCAGATGTTGTTACTGTTGGTATTCTAGTGTACCAGTAGATATGGAGTCAGATGTTGTTGTTGGTATTCTAGTGTACCAGTAGAGATGGAGTCAGATGTTGTTGTTGGTGTTCTAGTGTACCAGTAGAGATGGAGTCAGATGTTGTTGTTGGTGGTGTTCTAGTGTACCAGTAGAGATGGAGTCAGATGTTGTTGTTGTTGGTGTTCTAGTGTACCAGTAGAGATGGAGTCAGATGTTGTTGTTGGTGGTGTTCTAGTGTACCAGTAGAGATGGAGTCAGATGTTGTTATTGTTGGTATTCTAGTGTACCAGTAGATATGGAGTCAGATGTTGTTGTTGGTATTCTAGTGTACCAGTAGATATGGAGTCAGATGTTGTTGTTGGTATTCTAGTGTACCAGTAGAGATGGAGTCAGATGTTGTTGTTGTTGGTATTCTAGTGTACCAGTAGAGATGGATTCAGATGTTGTTGTTGTTGTTGTTGGTATTCTAGTGTACCAGTAGAGATGGAGAGTCAGATGTTGTTGTTGGTATTCTAGTGTACCAGTAGAGATGGAGAGTCAGATGTTGTTGTTGGTGTTCTAGTGTACCAGTAGAGATGGAGTCAGATGTTGTTGTTGGTGTTCTAGTGTACCAGTAGAGATGGAGTCAGATGTTGTTGTTGTTGGTGTTCTAGTGTACCAGTAGAGATGGAGTCAGATGTTGTTGTTGTTGGTGTTCTAGTCTACCAGTAGAGATGGAGTCAGATGTTGTTGTTGGTGGTGTTCTAGTGTACCAGTAGAGATGGAGTCAGATGTTGTTGTTGGTATTCTAGTGTACCAGTAGAGATGGATTCAGATGTTGTTGTTGTTGTTGGTATTCTAGTGTACCAGTAGAGATGGAGAGTCAGATGTTGTTGTTGGTATTCTAGTGTACCAGTAGAGATGGAGAGTCAGATGTTGTTGTTGGTATTCTAGTGTACCAGCAGAGATGGAGTCAGATGTTGTTGTTGGTGTTCTAGTGTACCAGTAGAGATGGAGTCAGATGTTGTTGTTGGTGTTCTAGTGTACCAGTAGAGATGGAGTCAGATGTTGTTGTTGTTGGTGTTCTAGTGTACCAGTAGAGATGGGGTCAGCTTTTGTTGTTGTTGGTATTCTAGTGTACCAGTAGAGATGGAGTCAGATGTTGTTGTTGTTGGTGTTCTAGTGTACCAGTAGAGATGGGGTCAGATGTTGTTACTGTTGGTATTCTAGTGTACCAGTAGATATGGAGTCAGATGTTGTTGTTGGTATTCTAGTGTACCAGTAGAGATGGAGTCAGATGTTGTTGTTGGTGTTCTAGTGTACCAGTAGAGATGGAGTCAGATGTTGTTGTTGGTGGTGTTCTAGTGTACCAGTAGAGATGGAGTCAGATGTTGTTGTTGTTGGTGTTCTAGTGTACCAGTAGAGATGGAGTCAGATGTTGTTGTTGGTGGTGTTCTAGTGTACCAGTAGAGATGGAGTCAGATGTTGTTATTGTTGGTATTCTAGTGTACCAGTAGATATGGAGTCAGATGTTGTTGTTGGTATTCTAGTGTACCAGTAGATATGGAGTCAGATGTTGTTGTTGTTGGTGGTGTTCTAGTGTACCAGTAGAGATGGAGAGTCAGATGTTGTTGTTGTTGTTGTTGTTGTTGGTGTTCTAGTGTACCAGTAGAGATGGAGTCAGATGTTGTTGTTGGTGTTCTAGTGTACCAGTAGAGATGGAGTCAGATGTTGTTGTTGGTGTTCTAGTGTACCAGTAGAGATGGAGTCAGATGTTGTTGTTAGTATTCTAGTGTACCAGTACAGATGGAGTCAGATGTTGTTGTTGGTATTCTAGTGTACCAGTAGAGATGGAGAGTCAGAGGTTGTTGTTGGTGTTAATGTTCTAGTGTACCAGTAGAGATGGAGTCAGATGTTGTTGTTGCTGTTGGTATTCTAGTGTACCAGTAGAGATGGAGTCAGATGTTGTTGTTGTTGGTATTCTAGTGTACCAGTAGATATGGAGTCAGATGTTGTTGTTGGTATTCTAGTGTACCAGTAGATATGGAGTCAGATATTCTTGTTGATATTCTAGTGTACCAGTAGAGATGGAGTCAGATGTTGTTGTTGGTGTTCTAGTGTACCAGTAGAAATTGAATCAGATGTTGTTGTTGTTGGTATTCTAGTGTACCAGTAGAGATGGAGTCAGATGTTGTTGTTGTTGGTATTCTAGTGTACCAGTAGAGATGGAGTCAGATGTTGTTGTTGTTGGTGTTCTAGTGTACCAGTAGAGATGGAGAGTCAGATGTTGTTGTTGGTATTCTAGTGTACCAGTAGAGATGGAGTCAGATGTTGTTGTTGTTGGTGTTCTAGTGTACCAGTAGAGATGGAGTCAGATGTTGTTGTTGGTATTCTAGTGTATCAGTAGATATGGAGTCAGATGTTGTTGTTGTTGGTGGTGTTCTAGTGTACCAGTAGAGATGGAGAGTCAGATGTTGTTGTTGTTGTTGTTGTTGTTGTTGTTGTTGTTGGTGTTCTAGTGTACCAGTAGAGATGGAGTCAGATGTTGTTGTTAGTATTCTAGTGTACCAGTACAGATGGAGTCAGATGCTGTTGTTGGTATTCTAGTGTACCAGTAGAGATGGAGAGTCAGATGCTGTTGTTGGTATTCTAGTGTACCAGTAGAGATGGAGTCAGATGTTGTTGTTGTTGGTGTTCTAGTGTACCAGTAGAGATGGAGTCAGATGTTGTTGTTGGTATTCTAGTGTACCAGTAGAGATGGAGTCAGATGTTGTTGTTGTTGGTGTTCTAGTGTACCAGTAGAGATGGAGAGTCAGATGTTGTTGTTGTTGTTGTTGGTGTTCTAGTGTACCAGTAGAGATGGAGTCAGATGTTGTTGATGTTGTTGGTGTTCTAGTGTACCAGTAGAGATGGAGTCAGATGTTGTTGTTGGTGTTCTAGTGTACCAGTAAAGATGGAGTCAGATGTTGTTGTTGTTGTTGGTATTCTAGTGTACCAGTAGAGATGGAGTCAGATGTTGTTGTTAGTGTTCTAGTGTACCAGTAGAGATGGAGTCAGATGTTGTTGTTGGTGTTCTAGTGTACCAGTAGAGATGGAGTCAGATGTTGTTGTTGGTGGTGTTCTAGTGTACCAGTAGAGATGGAGTCAGATGTTGTTGTTGTTGGTGTTCTAGTGTACCAGTAGAGATGGAGTCAGATGTTGTTGGTGGTGGTGTTCTAGTGTACCAGTAGAGATGGAGCCAGATGTTGTTGTTGTTGGTATTCTAGTGTACCAGTAGAGATGGATTCAGATGTTGTTGTTGTTGTTGTTGGTATTCTAGTGTACCAGTAGAGATGGAGTCAGATGTTGTTGTTGGTATTCTAGTGTACCAGTAGATATGGAGTCAGATGTTGTTGTTGGTATTCTAGTGTACCAGTAGAGATGGAGTCAGATGTTGTTGTTGGTGTTCTAGTGTACCAGTAGAGATGGAGTCAGATGTTGTTGTTGGTGTTCTAGTGTACCAGTAGAGATGGAGTCAGATGTTGTTGTTGTTGGTGTTCTAGTGTACCAGTAGAGATGGGGTCAGATGTTGTTGTTGTTGGTATTCTAGTGTACCAGTAGCGATGGAGTCAGATGTTGTTGTTGTTGGTGTTCTAGTGTACCAGTAGAGATGGGGTCAGATGTTGTTACTGTTGGTATTCTAGTGTACCAGTAGATATGGAGTCAGATGTTGTTGTTGGTATTCTAGTGTACCAGTAGATATGGAGTCAGATGTTGTTGTTGGTATTCTAGTGTACCAGTAGATATGGAGTCAGATGTTATTGTTGGTATTCTAGTGTACCAGTAGATATGGAGTCAGATGTTGTTGTTGGTATTCTAGTGTACCAGTAGAGATGGAGTCAGATGTTGTTGTTGGTGTTCTAGTGTACCAGTAGAGATGGAGTCAGATGTTGTTGTTGTTGGTGTTCTAGTGTACCAGTAGAGATGGAGTCAGATGTTGTTGTTGTTGGTGTTCTAGTGTACCAGTAGAGATGGAGTCAGATGTTGTTGTTGTTGGTGTTCTAGTCTACCAGTAGAGATGGAGTCAGATGTTGTTGTTGGTGGTGTTCTAGTGTACCAGTAGAGATGGAGTCAGATGTTGTTGTTGTTGGTATTCTAGTGTACCAGTAGAGATGGATTCAGATGTTGTTGTTGTTGTTGTTGGTATTCTAGTGTACCAGTAGAGATGGAGAGTCAGATGTTGTTGTTGGTATTCTAGTGTACCAGTAGAGATGGAGAGTCAGATGTTGTTGTTGGTGTTCTAGTGTACCAGTAGAGATGGAGTCAGATGTTGTTGTTGTTGGTGTTCTAGTGTACCAGTAGAGATGGAGTCAGATGTTGTTGTTGTTGGTGTTCTAGTGTACCAGTAGAGATGGAGTCAGATGTTGTTGTTGTTGGTGTTCTAGTCTACCAGTAGAGATGGAGTCAGATGTTGTTGTTGGTGGTGTTCTAGTGTACCAGTAGAGATGGAGTCAGATGTTGTTGTTGGTATTCTAGTGTACCAGTAGAGATGGATTCAGATGTTGTTGTTGTTGTTGGTATTCTAGTGTACCAGTAGAGATGGAGAGTCAGATGTTGTTGTTGGTATTCTAGTGTACCAGTAGAGATGGAGAGTCAGATGTTGTTGTTGGTATTCTAGTGTACCAGTAGAGATGGAGTCAGATGTTGTTGTTGGTGTTCTAGTGTACCAGTAGAGATGGAGTCAGATGTTGTTGTTGGTGTTCTAGTGTACCAGTAGAGATGGAGTCAGATGTTGTTGTTGTTGGTGTTCTAGTGTACCAGTAGAGATGGGGTCAGCTGTTGTTGTTGTTGGTATTCTAGTGTACCAGTAGAGATGGAGTCAGATGTTGTTGTTGTTGGTGTTCTAGTGTACCAGTAGAGATGGGGTCAGATGTTGTTACTGTTGGTATTCTAGTGTACCAGTAGATATGGAGTCAGATGTTGTTGTTGGTATTCTAGTGTACCAGTAGAGATGGAGTCAGATGTTGTTGTTGGTGTTCTAGTGTACCAGTAGAGATGGAGTCAGATGTTGTTGTTGGTGGTGTTCTAGTGTACCAGTAGAGATGGAGTCAGATGTTGTTGTTGTTTGTGTTCTAGTGTACCAGTAGAGATGGAGTCAGATGTTGTTGTTGGTGGTGTTCTAGTGTACCAGTAGAGATGGAGTCAGATGTTGTTATTGTTGGTATTCTAGTGTACCAGTAGATATGGAGTCAGATGTTGTTGTTGGTATTCTAGTGTACCAGTAGATATGGAGTCAGACGTTGTTGTTGTTGTTGGTGTTCTAGTGTACCAGTAGAGATGGAGAGTCAGATGTTGTTGTTGTTGTTGTTGTTGTTGGTGTTCTAGTGTACCAGTAGAGATGGAGTCAGATGTTGTTGTTGGTGTTCTAGTGTACCAGTAGAGATGGAGTCAGATGTTGTTGTTGGTGTTCTAGTGTACCAGTAGAGATGGAGTCAGATGTTGTTGTTAGTATTCTAGTGTACCAGTACAGATGGAGTCAGATGTTGTTGTTGGTATTCTAGTGTACCAGTAGAGATGGAGAGTCAGAGGTTGTTGTTGGTGTTAATGTTCTAGTGTACCAGTAGAGATGGAGTCAGATGTTGTTGTTGCTGTTGGTATTCTAGTGTACCAGTAGAGATGGAGTCAGATGTTGTTGTTGTTGGTATTCTAGTGTACCAGTAGATATGGAGTCAGATGTTGTTGTTGGTATTCTGGTGTACCAGTAGATATGGAGTCAGATATTCTTGTTGATATTCTAGTGTACCAGTAGAGATGGAGTCAGATGTTGTTGTTGGTGTTCTAGTGTACCAGTAGAAATTGAATCAGATGTTGTTGTTGTTGGTATTCTAGTGTACCAGTAGAGATGGAGTCAGATGTTGTTGTTGTTGGTATTCTAGTGTACCAGTAGAGATGGAGTCAGATGTTGTTGTTGTTGGTGTTCTAGTGTACCAGTAGAGATGGAGAGTCAGATGTTGTTGTTGGTATTCTAGTGTACCAGTAGAGATGGAGTCAGATGTTGTTGTTGTTGGTGTTCTAGTGTACCAGTAGAGATGGAGTCAGATGTTGTTGTTGGTATTCTAGTGTACCAGTAGATATGGAGTCAGATGTTGTTGTTGTTGGTGGTGTTCTAGTGTACCAGTAGAGATGGAGAGTCAGATGTTGTTGTTGTTGTTGTTGTTGTTGTTGGTGGTGTTCTAGTGTACCAGTAGAGATGGAGTCAGATGTTGTTGTTGGTGTTCTAGTGTACCAGTAGAGATGGAGTCAGATGTTGTTGTTGGTGTTCTAGTGTACCAGTAGAGATGGAGTCAGATGTTGTTGTTAGTATTCTAGTGTACCAGTACAGATGGAGTCAGATGTTGTTGTTGGTATTCTAGTGTACCAGTAGAGATGGAGAGTCAGAGGTTGTTGTTGGTGTTAATGTTCTAGTGTACCAGTAGAGATGGAGTCAGATGTTGTTGTTGCTGTTGGTATTCTAGTGTACCAGTAGAGATGGAGTCAGATGTTGTTGTTGTTGGTATTCTAGTGTACCAGTAGAGATGGAGTCAGATGTTGTTGTTGTTGGTGTTCTAGTGTACCAGTAGAGATGGGGTCAGATGTTGTTATTGTTGGTATTCTAGTGTACCAGTAGATATGGAGTCAGATGTTGTTGTTGGTATTCTAGTGTACCAGTAGATATGGAGTCAGATGTTGTTGTTGTTGGTGGTGTTCTAGTGTACCAGTAGAGATGGAGAGTCAGATGTTGTTGTTGTTGTTGTTGTTGTTGTTGTTGGTGTTCTAGTGTACCAGTAGAGATGGAGTCAGATGTTGTTGTTGGTGTTCTAGTGTACCAGTAGAGATGGAGTCAGATGTTGTTGTTGGTGTTCTAGTGTACCAGTAGAAATTGAATCAGATGTTGTTGTTGTTGGTATTCTAGTGTACCAGTAGAGATGGAGTCAGATGTTGTTGTTGTTGGTATTCTAGTGTACCAGTAGAGATGGAGTCAGATGTTGTTGTTGTTGGTGTTCTAGTGTACCAGTAGATATGGAGAGTCAGATGTTGTTGTTGGTATTCTAGTGTACCAGTAGAGATGGAGTCAGATGTTGTTGTTGTTGGTGTTCTAGTGTACCAGTAGAGATGGAGTCAGATGTTGTTGTTGGTATTCTAGTGTACCAGTAGAGATGGAGTCAGATGTTGTTGTTGTTGGTGTTCTAGTGTACCAGTAGAGATGGAGAGTCAGATGTTGTTGTTGTTGTTGGTGTTCTAGTGTACCAGTAGAGATGGAGTCAGATGTTGTTGTTGTTGGTGTTCTAGTGTACCAGTAGAGATGGAGTCAGATGTTGTTGATGTTGTTGGTGTTCTAGTGTACCAGTAGAGATGGAGTCAGATGTTGTTGATGTTGGTGTTCTAGTGTACCAGTAGAGATGGAGAGTCAGATGTTGTTGTTGTTGTTGGTGTTCTAGTGTACCAGTAGAGATGGAGTCAGATGTTGTTGTTGTTGGTGTTCTAGTGTACCAGTAGAGATGGAGAGTCAGATGTTGTTGTTGTTGTTGGTGTTCTAGTGTACCAGTAGAGATGGAGTCAGATGTTGTTGTTGTTGGTGTTCTAGTGTACCAGTAGAGATGGAGTCAGATGTTGTTGATGTTGTTGGTGTTCTAGTGTACCAGTAGAGATGGAGTCAGATGTTGTTGTTGGTGTTCTAGTGTACCAGTAAAGATGAAGTCAGATGTTGTTGTTGTTGTTGGTATTCTAGTGTACCAGTAGAGATGGAGTCAGATGTTGTTGTTAGTGTTCTAGTGTACCAGTAGAGATGGAGTCAGATGTTGTTGTTGGTATTCTAGTGTACCAGTAGAGATGGATTCAGATGTTGTTGTTGTTGTTGGTATTCTAGTGTACCAGTAGAGATGGAGTCAGATGTTGTTGTTGGTATTCTAGTGTACCAGTAGAGATGGGGTCAGATGTTGTTATTGTTGGTATTCTAGTGTAACAGTAGATATGGAGTCAGATGTTGTTGTTGGTATTCTAGTGTACCAGTAGATATGGAGTCAGATGTTGTTGTTGGTATTCTAGTGTACCAGTAGAGATGGAGTCAGATGTTGTTGTTGGTGTTCTAGTGTACCAGTAGAGATGGAGTCAGATGTTGTTGTTGGTGTTCTAGTGTACCAGTAGAGATGGAGTCAGATGTTGTTGTTGTTGGTGTTCTAGTATACCAGTAGAGATGGGGTCAGATGTTGTTGTTGTTGGTATTCTAGTGTACCAGTAGAGATGGAGTCAGATGTTGTTGTTGGTATTCTAGTGTACCAGTAGATATGGAGTCAGATGTTATTGTTGGTATTCTAGTGTACCAGTAGATAGGGAGTCAGATGTTGTCGTTGGTATTCTAGTGTACCAGTAGAGATGGAGTCAGATGTTGTTGTTGGTGTTCTAGTGTACCAGTAGAGATGGAGTCAGATGTTGTTGTTGTTGGTGTTCTAGTGTACCAGTAGAGATGGAGTCAGATGTTATTGTTGTTGGTGTTCTAGTGTACCAGTAGAGATGGAGTCAGATGTTGTTGTTGTTGGTGTTCTAGTGTACCAGTAGAGATGGAGTCAGATGTTGTTGTTGGTGGTGTTCTAGTGTACCAGTAGAGATGGAGTCAGATGTTGTTGTTGGTGGTGTTCTAGTGTACCAGTAGAGATGGAGTCAGATGTTGTTGTTGTTGGTATTCTAGTGTACCAGTAGAGATGGATTCAGATGTTGTTGTTGTTGTTGGTATTCTAGTGTACCAGTAGAGATGGAGTCAGATGTTGTTGTTGGTATTCTAGTGTACCAGTAGAGATGGGGTCAGATGTTGTTATTGTTGGTATTCTAGTGTACCAGTAGAGATGGAGTCAGATGTTGTTGTAGGTGTTCTAGTGTACCAGTAGAGATGGAGTCAGATGTTGTTGTTGTTAGTGTTCTAGTGTACCAGTAGAGATGGAGTCAGATGTTGTTGTTGGTATTCTAGTGTACCAGTAGATATGGAGTCAGATGTTGTTGTTGGTATTCTAGTGTACCAGTAGAGATGGAGTCAGATGTTGTTGTTGGTGTTCTAGTGTACCAGTAGAGATGGAGTCAGATGTTGTTGTTGGTGTTCTAGTGTACCAGTAGAGATGGAGTCAGATGTTGTTGTTGTTGGTGTTCTAGTGTACCAGTAGAGATGGGGTCAGATGTTGTTGTTGTTGGTATTCTAGTGTACCAGTAGAGATGGAGTCAGATGTTGTTGTTGTTGGTGTTCTAGTGTACCAGTAGAGATGGAGTCAGATGTTGTTGTTGTTGGTATTCTAGTGTACCAGTAGAGATGGAGTCAGATGTTGTTGTTGTTGGTGTTCTAGTGTACCAGTAGAGATGGAGAGTCAGATGTTGTTGTTGGTATTCTAGTGTACCAGTAGAGATGGAGTCAGATGTTGTTGTTGTTGGTGTTCTAGTGTACCAGTAGAGATGGAGTCAGATGTTGTTGTTGGTATTCTAGTGTACCAGTAGATATGGAGTCAGATGTTGTTGTTGTTGGTGGTGTTCTAGTGTACCAGTAGAGATGGAGAGTCAGATGTTGTTGTTGTTGTTGTTGTTGTTGTTGTTGTTGTTGTTGTTGTTGGTGTTCTAGTGTACCAGTAGAGATGGAGTCAGATGTTGTTGTTGCTGTTGGTATTCTAGTGTACCAGTAGAGATGGAGTCAGATGTTGTTGTTGTTGGTATTCTAGTGTACCAGTAGAGATGGAGTCAGATGTTGTTGTTGGTGTTCTAGTGTACCAGTAGAGATGGGGTCAGATGTTGTTATTGTTGGTATTCTAGTGTACCAGTAGATATGGAGTCAGATGTTGTTGTTGGTATTCTAGTGTACCAGTAGATATGGAGTCAGATGTTGTTGTTGTTGGTGGTGTTCTAGTGTACCAGTAGAGATGGAGAGTCAGATGTTGTTGTTGTTGTTGTTGTTGTTGTTGTTGTTGGTGTTCTAGTGTACCAGTAGAGATGGAGTCAGATGTTGTTGTTGGTGTTCTAGTGTACCAGTAGAGATGGAGTCAGATGTTGTTGTTGGTGTTCTAGTGTACCAGTAGAAATTGAATCAGATGTTGTTGTTGTTGGTATTCTAGTGTACCAGTAGAGATGGAGTCAGATGTTGTTGTTGTTGGTATTCTAGTGTACCAGTAGAGATGGAGTCAGATGTTGTTGTTGTTGGTGTTCTAGTGTACCAGTAGATATGGAGAGTCAGATGTTGTTGTTGGTATTCTAGTGTACCAGTAGAGATGGAGTCAGATGTTGTTGTTGTTGGTGTTCTAGTGTACCAGTAGAGATGGAGTCAGATGTTGTTGTTGGTATTCTAGTGTACCAGTAGAGATGGAGTCAGATGTTGTTGTTGTTGGTGTTCTAGTGTACCAGTAGAGATGGAGAGTCAGATGTTGTTGTTGTTGTTGGTGTTCTAGTGTACCAGTAGAGATGGAGTCAGATGTTGTTGATGTTGTTGGTGTTCTAGTGTACCAGTAGAGATGGAGTCAGATGTTGTTGTTGGTGTTCTAGTGTACCAGTAAAGATGAAGTCAGATGTTGTTGTTGTTGTTGGTATTCTAGTGTACCAGTAGAGATGGAGTCAGATGTTGTTGTTAGTGTTCTAGTGTACCAGTAGAGATGGAGTCAGATGTTGTTGTTGGTATTCTAGTGTACCAGTAGAGATGGAGTCAGATGTTGTTGTTGGTGTTCTAGTGTACCAGTAGAGATGGAGTCAGATGTTGTTGTTGTTGGTGTTCTAGTGTACCAGTAGAGATGGAGTCAGATGTTGTTGTTGGTGTTCTAGTGTACCAGTAGAGATGGAGTCAGATGTTGTTGTTGGTGGTGTTCTAGTGTACCAGTAGAGATGGAGTCAGATGTTGTTGTTGTTGGTATTCTAGTGTACCAGTAGAGATGGATTCAGATGTTGTTGTTGTTGTTGGTATTCTAGTGTACCAGTAGAGATGGAGTCAGATGTTGTTGTTGGTATTCTAGTGTACCAGTAGAGATGGGGTCAGATGTTGTTATTGTTGGTATTCTAGTGTACCAGTAGAGATGGAGTCAGATGTTGTTGTTGGTGTTCTAGTGTACCAGTAGAGATGGAGTCAGATGTTGTTGTTGTTAGTGTTCTAGTGTACCAGTAGAGATGGAGTCAGATGTTGTTGTTGGTATTCTAGTGTACCAGTAGATATGGAGTCAGATGTTGTTGTTGGTATTCTAGTGTACCAGTAGAGATGGAGTCAGATGTTGTTGTTGGTGTTCTAGTGTACCAGTAGAGATGGAGTCAGATGTTGTTGTTGGTGTTCTAGTGTACCAGTAGAGATGGAGTCAGATGTTGTTGTTGTTGGTGTTCTAGTGTACCAGTAGAGATGGGGTCAGATGTTGTTGTTGTTGGTATTCTAGTGTACCAGTAGAGATGGAGTCAGATGTTGTTGTTGGTATTCTAGTGTACCAGTAGATATGGAGTCAGATGTTATTGTTGGTATTCTAGTGTACCAGTAGATAGGGAGTCAGATGTTGTCGTTGGTATTCTAGTGTACCAGTAGAGATGGAGTCAGATGTTGTTGTTGGTGTTCTAGTGTACCAGTAGAGATGGAGTCAGATGTTGTTGTTGTTGGTGTTCTAGTGTACCAGTAGAGATGGAGTCAGATGTTGTTGTTGGTGGTGTTCTAGTGTACCAGTAGAGATGGAGTCAGATGTTGTTGTTGTTGGTGTTCTAGTGTACCAGTAGAGATGGAGTCAGATGTTGTTGTTGGTGGTGTTCTAGTGTACCAGTAGAGATGGAGTCAGATGTTGTTGTTGTTGGTATTCTAGTGTACCAGTAGAGATGGATTCAGATGTTGTTGTTGTTGTTGGTATTCTAGTGTACCAGTAGAGATGGAGAGTCAGATGTTGTTGTTGGTATTCTAGTGTACCAGTAGAGATGGAGAGTCAGATGTTGTTGTTGGTGGTATTCTAGTGTACCAGTAGAGATGGAGTCAGTTGTTGTTGTTGTTGGTGTTCTAGTGTACCAGTAGAGATGGAGAGTCAGATGTTGTTGTTGGTATTATAGTGTACCAGTAGAGATGGAGTCAGATGTTGTTGTTGTTGGTATTCTAGTGTACCAGTAGAGATGGAGTCAGATGTTGTTGTTGTTGGTGTTCTAGTGTACCAGTAGATATGGAGAGTCAGATGTTGTTGTTGGTATTCTAGTGTACCAGTAGAGATGGAGTCAGATGTTGTTGTTGTTGGAATTCTAGTGTACCAGTAGAGATGGAGTCAGATGTTGTTGTTGGTATTCTAGTGTACCAGTAGAGATGGAGTCAGATGTTGTTGTTGTTGGTGTTCTAGTGTACCAGTAGAGATGGAGAGTCAGATGTTGTTGTTGTTGTTGGTGTTCTAGTGTACCAGTAGAGATGGAGTCAGATGTTGTTGATGTTGTTGGTGTTCTAGTGTACCAGTAGAGATGGAGTCAGATGTTGTTGTTGGTGTTCTAGTGTACCAGTAAAGATGGAGTCAGATGTTGTTGTTGTTGTTGGTATTCTAGTGTACCAGTAGAGATGGAGTCAGATGTTTTTGTTAGTGTTCTAGTGTACCAGTAGAGATGGGGTCAGATGTTGTTGTTGGTATTCTAGTGTACCAGTAGAGATGGAGTCAGATGTTGTTGTTGGTGTTCTAGTGTACCAGTAGAGATGGAGTCAGATGTTGTTGTTGGTGGTGTTCTAGTGTACCAGTAGAGATGGAGTCAGATGTTGTTGTTGTTGGTATTCTAGTGTACCAGTAGAGATGGATTCAGATGTTGTTGTTGTTGTTGGTATTCTAGTGTACCAGTAGAGATGGAGTCAGATGTTGTTGTTGGTATTCTAGTGTACCAGTAGAGATGGGGTCAGATGTTGTTATTGTTGGTATTCTAGTGTAACAGTAGATATGGAGTCAGATGTTGTTGTTGGTATTCTAGTGTACCAGTAGATATGGAGTCAGATGTTGTTGTTGGTATTCTGGTAAAATAAAGCTTTGATTGATTGATTGATAGTGTACCAGTAGAGATGGAGTCAGATGTTGTTGTTGGTGTTCTAGTGTACCAGTAGAGTAGATGTTGTTGTTGGTGTTCTAGTGTACCAGTAGAGATGGAGTCAGATGTTGTTGTTGTTGGTGTTCTTGTGTACCAGTAGAGATGGGGTCAGATGTTGTTGTTGTTGGTATTCTAGTGTACCAGTAGAGATGGAGTCAGATGTTGTTGTTGGTATTCTAGTGTACCAGTAGATATGGAGTCAGATGTTATTGTTGGTATTCTAGTGTACCAGTAGATAGGGAGTCAGATGTTGTCGTTGGTATTCTAGTGTACCAGTAGAGATGGAGTCAGATGTTGTTGTTGGTGTTCTAGTGTACCAGTAGAGATGGAGTCAGATGTTGTTGTTGTTGGTGTTCTAGTGTACCAGTAGAGATGGAGTCAGATGTTATTGTTGTTGGTGTTCTAGTGTACCAGTAGAGATGGAGTCAGATGTTGTTGTTGTTGGTGTTCTAGTGTACCAGTAGAGATGGAGTCAGATGTTGTTGTTGGTGGTGTTCTAGTGTACCAGTAGAGATGGAGTCAGATGTTGTTGTTGGTGGTGTTCTAGTGTACCAGTAGAGATGGAGTCAGATGTTGTTGTTGTTGGTATTCTAGTGTACCAGTAGAGATGGATTCAGATGTTGTTGTTGTTGTTGGTATTCTAGTGTACCAGTAGAGATGGAGTCAGATGGTGTTGTTGGTATTCTAGTGTACCAGTAGAGATGGGGTCAGATGTTGTTATTGTTGGTATTCTAGTGTACCAGTAGAGATGGAGTCAGATGTTGTTGTAGGTGTTCTAGTGTACCAGTAGAGATGGAGTCAGATGTTGTTGTTGTTAGTGTTCTAGTGTACCAGTAGAGATGGAGTCAGATGTTGTTGTTGGTATTCTAGTGTACCAGTAGATATGGAGTCAGATGTTGTTGTTGGTATTCTAGTGTACCAGTAGAGATGGAGTCAGATGTTGTTGTTGGTGTTCTAGTGTACCAGTAGAGATGGAGTCAGATGTTGTTGTTGGTGTTCTAGTGTACCAGTAGAGATGGAGTCAGATGTTGTTGTTGTTGGTGTTCTAGTGTACCAGTAGAGATGGGGTCAGATGTTGTTGTTGTTGGTATTCTAGTGTACCAGTAGAGATGGAGTCAGATGTTGTTGTTGTTGGTGTTCTAGTGTACCAGTAGAGATGGAGTCAGATGTTGTTGTTGGTGTTCTAGTGTACCAGTAGAGATGGAGTCAGATGTTGTTGTTGGTGGTGTTCTAGTGTACCAGTAGAGATGGAGTCAGATGTTGTTGTTGTTGGTATTCTAGTGTACCAGTAGAGATGGATTCAGATGTTGTTGTTGTTGTTGGTATTCTAGTGTACCAGTAGAGATGGAGTCAGATGTTGTTGTTGGTATTCTAGTGTACCAGTAGAGATGGGGTCAGATGTTGTTATTGTTGGTATTCTAGTGTACCAGTAGAGATGGAGTCAGATGTTGTTGTTGGTGTTCTAGTGTACCAGTAGAGATGGAGTCAGATGTTGTTGTTGTTAGTGTTCTAGTGTACCAGTAGAGATGGAGTCAGATGTTGTTGTTGTTATTCTAGTGTACCAGTAGATATGGAGTCAGATGTTGTTGTTGGTATTCTAGTGTACCAGTAGAGATGGAGTCAGATGTTGTTGTTGGTGTTCTAGTGTACCAGTAGAGATGGAGTCAGATGTTGTTGTTGGTGTTCTAGTGTACCAGTAGAGATGGAGTCAGATGTTGTTGTTGTTGGTGTTCTAGTGTACCAGTAGAGATGGGGTCAGATGTTGTTGTTGTTGGTATTCTAGTGTACCAGTAAAGATGGAGTCAGATGTTGTTGTTGGTATTCTAGTGTACCAGTAGATATGGAGTCAGATGTTATTGTTGGTATTCTAGTGTACCAGTAGATAGGGAGTCAGATGTTGTCGTTGGTATTCTAGTGTACCAGTAGAGATGGAGTCAGATGTTGTTGTTGGTGTTCTAGTGTACCAGTAGAGATGGAGTCAGATGTTGTTGTTGTTGGTGTTCTAGTGTACCAGTAGAGATGGAGTCAGATGTTGTTGTTGTTGGTGTTCTAGTGTACCAGTAGAGATGGAGTCAGATGTTGTTGTTGTTGGTGTTCTAGTGTACCAGTAGAGATGGAGTCAGATGTTGTTGTTGGTGGTGTTCTAGTGTACCAGTAGAGATGGAGCCAGATGTTGTTGTTGTTGGTATTCTAGTGTACCAGTAGAGATGGATTCAGATGTTGTTGTTGTTGTTGGTATTCTAGTGTACCAGTAGAGATGGAGAGTCAGATGTTGTTGTTGGTATTCTAGTGTACCAGTAGAGATGGAGAGTCAGATGTTGTTGTTGGTGGTATTCTAGTGTACCAGTAGAGATGGAGTCAGATGTTGTTGTTGTTGGTGTTCTAGTGTACCAGTAGAGATGGAGAGTCAGATGTTGTTGTTGGTATTATAGTGTACCAGTAGAGATGGAGTCAGATGTTGTTGTTGTTGGTATTCTAGTGTACCAGTAGAGATGGAGTCAGATGTTGTTGTTGTTGGTGTTCTAGTGTACCAGTAGATATGGAGAGTCAGATGTTGTTGTTGGTATTCTAGTGTACCAGTAGAGATGGAGTCAGATGTTGTTGTTGTTGGTGTTCTAGTGTACCAGTAGAGATGGAGTCAGATGTTGTTGTTGGTATTCTAGTGTACCAGTAGAGATGGAGTCAGATGTTGTTGTTGTTGGTGTTCTAGTGTACCAGTAGAGATGGAGAGTCAGATGTTGTTGTTGTTGTTGGTGTTCTAGTGTACCAGTAGAGATGGAGTCAGATGTTGTTGATGTTGTTGGTGTTCTAGTGTACCAGTAGAGATGGAGTCAGATGTTGTTGTTGGTGTTCTAGTGTACCAGTAAAGATGGAGTCAGATGTTGTTGTTGTTGTTGGTATTCTAGTGTACCAGTAGATATGGAGTCAGATGTTGTTGTTAGTGTTCTAGTGTACCAGTAGAGATGGAGTCAGATGTTGTTGTTGGTATTCTAGTGTACCAGTAGAGATGGAGTCAGATGTTGTTGTTGGTGTTCTAGTGTACCAGTAGAGATGGAGTCAGATGTTGTTGTTGGTGGTGTTCTAGTGTACCAGTAGAGATGGAGTCAGATGTTGTTGTTGTTGGTATTCTAGTGTACCAGTAGAGATGGATTCAGATGTTGTTGTTGTTGTTGGTATTCTAGTGTACCAGTAGAGATGGAGTCAGATGTTGTTGTTGGTATTCTAGTGTACCAGTAGAGATGGGGTCAGATGTTGTTATTGTTGGTATTCTAGTGTAACAGTAGATATGGAGTCAGATGTTGTTGTTGGTATTCTAGTGTACCAGTAGATATGGAGTCAGATGTTGTTGTTGGTATTCTAGTGTACCAGTAGAGATGGAGTCAGATGTTGTTGTTGGTGTTCTAGTGTACCAGTAGAGATGGAGTCAGATGTTGTTGTTGGTGTTCTAGTGTACCAGTAGAGATGGAGTCAGATGTTGTTGTTGTTGGTGTTCTAGTGTACCAGTAGAGATGGGGTCAGATGTTGTTGTTGTTGGTATTCTAGTGTACCAGTAGAGATGGAGTCAGATGTTGTTGTTGGTATTCTAGTGTACCAGTAGATATGGAGTCAGATGTTATTGTTGGTATTCTAGTGTACCAGTAGATAGGGAGTCAGATGTTGTCGTTGGTATTCTAGTGTACCAGTAGAGATGGAGTCAGATGTTGTTGTTGGTGTTCTAGTGTACAAGTAGAGATGGAGACAGATGTTGTTGTTGTTGGTGTTCTAGTGTACCAGTAGAGATGGAGTCAGATGTTGTTGTTGGTGGTGTTCTAGTGTACCAGTAGAGATGGAGTCAGATGTTGTTGTTGTTGGTATTCTAGTGTACCAGTAGAGATGGATTCAGATGTTGTTGTTGTTGTTGGTATTCTAGTGTACCAGTAGAGATGGAGAGTCAGATGTTGTTGTTGGTATTCTAGTGTACCAGTAGAGATGGAGAGTCAGATGTTGTTGTTGGTGTTCTAGTGTACCAGTAGAGATGGAGTCAGATGTTGTTGTTGGTATTCTAGTGTACCAGTAGAGATGGGGTCAGATGTTGTTATTGTTGGTATTCTAGTGTAACAGTAGATATGGAGTCAGATGTTGTTGTTGGTATTCTAGTTTACCAGTAGATATGGAGTCAGATGTTGTTGTTGGTATTCTAGTGTACCAGTAGATATGGAGTCAGATGTTGTTGTTGGTATTCTAGTGTACCAGTAGAGATGGAGTCAGATGTTGTTGTTGGTGTTCTAGTGTACCAGTAGAGATGGAGTCAGATGTTGGTGTTCTAGTGTACCAGTAGAGATGGAGTCAGATGTTGTTGTTGTTGGTGTTCTAGTGTACCAGTAGAGATGGGGTCAGATGTTGTTGTTGTTGGTATTCTAGTGTACCAGTAGAGATGGAGTCAGATGTTGTTGTTGTTGGTGTTCTAGTGTACCAGTAGAGATGGGGTCAGATGTTGTTACTGTTGGTATTCTAGTGTACCAGTAGATATGGAGTCAGATGTTGTTGTTGGTATTCTAGTGTACCAGTAGATATGGAGTCAGATGTCGTTGTTGGTATTCTAGTGTACCAGTAGATATGGAGTCAGATGTTATTGTTGTTATTCTAGTGTACCAGTAGATATGGAGTCAGATGTTGTTGTTGGTATTCTAGTGTACCAGTAGAGATGGAGTCAGATGTTGTTGTTGGTGTTCTAGTGTACCAGTAGAGATGGAGTCAGATGTTGTTGTTGGTGGTGTTCTAGTGTACCAGTAGAGATGGAGTCAGATGTTGTTGTTGTTGGTGTTCTAGTGTACCAGTAGAGATGGAGTCAGATGTTGTTGTTGGTGGTGTTCTAGTGTACCAGTAGAGATGGAGTCAGATGTTGTTGTTGTTGGTATTCTAGTGTACCAGTAGAGATGGATTCAGATGTTGTTGTTGTTGTTGGTATTCTAGTGTACCAGTAGAGATGGAGAGTCGGATGTTTTTGTTGGTATTCTAGTGTACCAGTAGAGATAGAGTCAGATGTTGTTGTTGTTGGTGTTCTAGTGTACCAGTAGATATGGAGTCAGATGTTGTTGTTGTTGTTGTTGGGGTTCTAGTGTACCAGTAGAGATGGAGTCAGATGTTGTTGTTGTTGGTGGTGTTCAAGTGTACCAGTAGAGATGGAGAGTCAGATGTTGTTGTTATTGTTGGTGTTCTAGTGTACCAGTAGAGATGGAGTCAGATGTTGTTGTTGTTGGTATTCTAGTGTACCAGTAGAGATGGAATCAGATGTTGTTGTTGGTATTCTAGTGTACCAGTAGAGATGGAGTCAGATGTTGTTGTTGGTGTTCTAGTGTACCAGTAGAGATGGAGTCAGATGTTGTTGTTGGTGTTCTAGTGTACCAGTAGAGATGGAGTCAGATGTTGTTGTTGTTGGTGTTCTAGTGTACCAGTAGAGATGGGGTCAGATGTTGTTGTTGTTGGTATTCTAGTGTACCAGTAGAGATGGAGTCAGATGTTGTTGTTGTTGGTGTTCTAGTGTACCAGTAGAGATGGGGTCAGATGTTGTTACTGTTGGTATTCTAGTGTACCAGTAGATATGGAGTCAGATGTTGTTGTTGGTATTCTAGTGTACCAGTAGATATGGAGTCAGATGTTGTTGTTGGTATTCTAGTGTACCAGTAGATATGGAGTCAGATGTTATTGTTGGTATTCTAGTGTACCAGTAGATATGGAGTCAGATGTTGTTGTTGGTATTCTAGTGTACCAGTAGAGATGGAGTCAGATGTTGTTGTTGGTGTTCTAGTGTACCAGTAGAGATGGAGTCAGATGTTGTTGTTGGTGGTGTTCTAGTGTACCAGTAGAGATGGAGTCAGATGTTGTTGTTGTTGGTGTTCTAGTGTACCAGTAGAGATGGAGTCAGATGTTGTTGTTGGTGGTGTTCTAGTGTACCAGTAGAGATGGAGTCAGATGTTGTTGTTGTTGGTATTCTAGTGCACCAGTAGAGATGGATTCAGATGTTGTTGTTGTTGTTGGTATTCTAGTGTACCAGTAGAGATGGAGAGTCGGATGTTTTTGTTGGTATTCTAGTGTACCAGTAGAGATAGAGTCATATGTTGTTGTTGTTGGTGTTCTAGTGTACCAGTAGAGATGGAGTCAGATGTTGTTGTTGTTGGTGTTCTAGTGTACCAGTAGAGATGGAGAGGCAGATGTTGTTGTTGTTGTTGTTCTAGTGTACCAGTAGATATGGAGTCAGATGTTGTTGTTGTTGGTGTTCTAGTGTACCAGTAGAGATGGAGTCAGATGTTGTTGTTGTTGGTGGTGTTCAAGTGTACCAGTAGAGATGGAGAGTCAGATGTTGTTGTTATTGTTGGTGTTCTAGTGTACCAGTAGAGATGGAGTCAGATGTTGTTGTTGGTATTCTAGTGTACCAGTAGAGATGGAATCAGATGTTGTTGTTGGTATTCTAGTGTACCAGTAGAGATGGAGAGTCAGATGTTGTTGTTGGTGTTGGTGTTCTAGTGTACCAGTAGAGATGGAGTCAGATGTTGTTGTTGCTGTTGGTATTCTAGTGTACCAGTAGAGATGGAGTCAGATGTTGTTGTTGTTGGTATTCTAGTGTACCAGTAGAGATGGAGTCAGATGTTGTTGTTGTTGGTGTTCTAGTGTACCAGTAGAGATGGGGTCAGATGTTGTTATTGTTGGTATTCTAGTGTACCAGTAGATATGGAGTCAGATGTTGTTGTTGGTATTCTAGTGTACCAGTAGATATGGAGTCAGATGTTGTTTTTGGTATTCTAGTGTACCAGTAGAGATGGAGTCAGATGTTGTTGTTGTTGTTCTAGTGTACCAGTAGAGGTTGAGTCAGATGTTGTTGTTGTTGGTATCCTAGTGTACCAGTAGAGATGGAGTCAGATGTTGTTGTTGTTGGTATTCTAGTGTACCAGTAGAGATGGAGTCAGATGTTGTTGTTGTTGGTGTTCTACTGTACCAGTAGAGATGGAGTCAGATGCTGTTGTTGGTATTCTAGTGTACCAGTAGAGATGGAGTCAGATGTTGTTGTTGTTGGTGTTCTAGTGTACCAGTAGAGATGGAGAGTCAGATGTTGTTGTTGTTGTTGGTGTTCTAGTGTACCAGTAGAGATGGAGTCAGATGTTGTTGTTGTTGTTGGTGTTCTAGTGTACCAGTAGAGATGGAGTCAGATGCTGTTGTTGTTGGTGGTGTTCTAGTGTACCAGTAGAGATGGAGAGTCAGATGTTGTTGTTGTTGTTGTTGGTGTTCTAGTGTACCAGTAGAGATGGAGTCAGATGTTGTTGTTGGTGTTCTAGTGTACCAGTAGAGGTGGAGTCAGATGTTGTTGTTGGTATTTTAGTGTACCAGTAGAGATGGAGTCAGATGTTGTTGTTGGTATTCTAGTGTACCAGTAGAGATGGAGAGTCAGAGGTTGTTGTTGGTGTTGGTGTTCTAGTGTACCAGTAGAGATGGAGTCAGATGTTGTTGTTGCTGTTGTTATTCTAGTTTACCAGTAGAGATGGAGTCAGATGTTGTTGTTGTTGGTATTCTAGTGTACCAGTAGAGATGGAGTCAGATGTTGTTGTTGTTGGTGTTCTAGTGTACCAGTAGAGATGGGGTCAGATGTTGTTATTGTTGGTATTCTAGTGTACCAGTAGATATGGAGTCAGATGTTGTTGTTGGTATTCTAGTGTACCAGTAGATATGGAGTCAGATGGTGTTGTTGTTGGTGGTGTTCTAGTGTACCAGTAGAGATGGAGAGTCAGATGTTGTTGTTGTTGGTGTTCTAGTGTACCAGTAGAGATGGAGTCAGATGTTGTTGTTGGTGTTCTAGTGTACCAGTAGATATGGAGTCAGATGTTGTTGTTGTTGGTATTCTAGTGTACCAGTAGAGATGGAGTCAGATGTTGTTGTTGGTATTCTAGTGTACAAGTAGAGATGGAGTCAGATGTTGTTGTTGGTGTTCTAGTGTACCAGTAGAGATTGAATCAGATGTTGTTGTTGTTGGTATTCTAGTGTACCAGTAGAGATGGAGTCAGATGTTGTTGTTGTTGGTATTCTAGTGTACCAGTAGAGATGGAGTCAGATGTTGTTGTTGTTGGTGTTCTAGTGTACCAGTAGAGATGGAGTCAGATGTTGTTGTTGATGGTGTTCTAGTGTACCAGTAGAGGTGGAGTCAGATGTTGTTGTTGTTGGTATTCTAGTGTACCAGTAGAGATGGAGAGTCAGATGTTGTTGTTGGTATTCTAGTGTACCAGTAGAGATGGAGTCAGATGTTGTTGTTGTTGGTGTTCTAGTGTACCAGTAGAGATGGAGTCAGATGTTGTTGTTGGTATTCTAGTGTACCAGTAGAGATGGAGTCAGATGTTGTTGTTGTTGGTGTTCTAGTGTACCAGTAGAGATGGAGAGTCAGATGTTGTTGTTGTTGTTGGTGTTCTAGTGTACCAGTAGAGATGGAGTCAGATGTTGTTGATGTTGTTGGTGTTCTAGTGTACCATTAGAGATGGAGTCAGATGTTGTTGTTGGTGTTCTAGTGTACCAGTAAAGATGGAGTCAGATGTTGTTGTTGTTGTTGGTATTCTAGTGTACCAGTAGAGATGGAGTCAGATGTTGTTGTTAGTGTTCTAGTGTACCAGTAGATATGGAGTCAGATGTTGTTGTTGGTATTCTAGTGTACCAGTAGAGATGGAGTCAGATGTTGTTGTTGGTGTTCTAGTGTACCAGTAGAGATGGAGTCAGATGTTGTTGTTGGTGTTCTAGTGTACCAGTAGAGATGGAGTCAGATGTTGTTGTTGGTGGTGTTCTAGTGTACCAGTAGAGATGGAGTCAGATGTTGTTGTTGTTGGTATTCTAGTGTACCAGTAGAGATGGATTCAGATGTTGTTGTTGTTGTTGGTATTCTAGTGTACCAGTAGAGATGGAGAGTCAGATGTTGTTGTTGGTATTCTAGTGTACCAGTAGAGATGGAGAGTCAGATGTTGTTGTTGGTGTTCTAGTGTACCAGTAGAGATGGAGTCAGATGTTGTTGTTGGTATTCTAGTGTACCAGTAGAGATGGGGTCAGATGTTGTTATTGTTGGTATTCTAGTGTAACAGTAGATATGGAGTCAGATGTTGTTGTTGGTATTCTAGTGTACCAGTAGATATGGAGTCAGATGTTGTTGTTGGTATTCTAGTGTACCAGTAGATATGGAGTCAGATGTTGTTGTTGGTATTCTAGTGTACCAGTAGAGATGGAGTCAGATGTTGTTGTTGGTGTTCTAGTGTACCAGTAGAGATGGAGTCAGATGTTGTTGTTGGTGTTCTAGTGTACCAGTAGAGATGGAGTCAGATGTTGTTGTTGTTGGTGTTCTAGTGTACCAGTAGAGATGGGGTCAGATGTTGTTGTTGTTGGTATTCTAGTGTACCAGTAGAGATGGAGTCAGATGTTGTTGTTGTTGGTGTTCTAGTGTACCAGTAGAGATGGGGTCAGATGTTGTTACTGTTGGTATTCTAGTGTACCAGTAGATATGGAGTCAGATGTTGTTGTTGGTATTCTAGTGTACCAGTAGATATGGAGTCAGATGTCGTTGTTGGTATTCTAGTGTACCAGTAGATATGGAGTCAGATGTTATTGTTGGTATTCTAGTGTACCAGTAGATATGGAGTCAGATGTTGTTGTTGGTATTCTAGTGTACCAGTAGAGATGGAGTCAGATGTTGTTGTTGGTGTTCTAGTGTACCAGTAGAGATGGAGTCAGATGTTGTTGTTGGTGGTGTTCTAGTGTACCAGTAGAGATGGAGTCAGATGTTGTTGTTGTTGGTGTTCTAGTGTACCAGTAGAGATGGAGTCAGATGTTGTTGTTGTTGTTGTTGGTATTCTAGTGTACCAGTAGAGATGGAGAGTCGGATGTTTTTGTTGGTATTCTAGTGTACCAGTAGAGATAGAGTCAGATGTTGTTGTTGTTGGTGTTCTAGTGTACCAGTAGATATGGAGTCAGATGTTGTTGTTGTTGTTGTTGGGGTTCTAGTGTACCAGTAGAGATGGAGTCAGATGTTGTTGTTGTTGGTGGTGTTCAAGTGTACCAGTAGAGATGGAGAGTCAGATGTTGTTGTTATTGTTGGTGTTCTAGTGTACCAGTAGAGATGGAGTCAGATGTTGTTGTTGTTGGTATTCTAGTGTACCAGTAGAGATGGAATCAGATGTTGTTGTTGGTATTCTAGTGTACCAGTAGAGATGGAGTCAGATGTTGTTGTTGGTGTTCTAGTGTACCAGTAGAGATGGAGTCAGATGTTGTTGTTGGTGTTCTAGTGTACCAGTAGAGATGGAGTCAGATGTTGTTGTTGTTGGTGTTCTAGTGTACCAGTAGAGATGGGGTCAGATGTTGTTGTTGTTGGTATTCTAGTGTACCAGTAGAGATGGAGTCAGATGTTGTTGTTGTTGGTGTTCTAGTGTACCAGTAGAGATGGGGTCAGATGTTGTTACTGTTGGTATTCTAGTGTACCAGTAGATATGGAGTCAGATGTTGTTGTTGGTATTCTAGCGTACCAGTAGATATGGAGTCAGATGTTGTTGTTGGTATTCTAGTGTACCAGTAGATATGGAGTCAGATGTTATTGTTGGTATTCTAGTGTACCAGTAGATATGGAGTCAGATGTTGTTGTTGGTATTCTAGTGTACCAGTAGAGATGGAGTCAGATGTTGTTGTTGGTGTTCTAGTGTACCAGTAGAGATGGAGTCAGATGTTGTTGTTGTTGTTGGTATTCTAGTGTACCAGTAGAGATGGAGAGTCGGATGTTTTTGTTGGTATTCTAGTGTACCAGTAGAGATAGAGTCAGATGTTGTTGTTGTTGGTGTTCTAGTGTACCAGTAGATATGGAGTCAGATGTTGTTGTTGTTGTTGTTGGGGTTCTAGTGTACCAGTAGAGATGGAGTCAGATGTTGTTGTTGTTGGTGGTGTTCAAGTGTACCAGTAGAGATGGAGAGTCAGATGTTGTTGTTATTGTTGGTGTTCTAGTGTACCAGTAGAGATGGAGTCAGATGTTGTTGTTGTTGGTATTCTAGTGTACCAGTAGAGATGGAATCAGATGTTGTTGTTGGTATTCTAGTGTACCAGTAGAGATGGAGTCAGATGTTGTTGTTGGTGTTCTAGTGTACCAGTAGAGATGGAGTCAGATGTTGTTGTTGGTGTTCTAGTGTACCAGTAGAGATGGAGTCAGATGTTGTTGTTGTTGGTGTTCTAGTGTACCAGTAGAGATGGGGTCAGATGTTGTTGTTGTTGGTATTCTAGTGTACCAGTAGAGATGGAGTCAGATGTTGTTGTTGTTGGTGTTCTAGTGTACCAGTAGAGATGGGGTCAGATGTTGTTACTGTTGGTATTCTAGTGTACCAGTAGATATGGAGTCAGATGTTGTTGTTGGTATTCTAGTGTACCAGTAGATATGGAGTCAGATGTTGTTGTTGGTATTCTAGTGTACCAGTAGATATGGAGTCAGATGTTATTGTTGGTATTCTAGTGTACCAGTAGATATGGAGTCAGATGTTGTTGTTGGTATTCTAGTGTACCAGTAGAGATGGAGTCAGATGTTGTTGTTGGTGTTCTAGTGTACCAGTAGAGATGGAGTCAGATGTTGTTGTTGGTGGTGTTCTAGTGTACCAGTAGAGATGGAGTCAGATGTTGTTGTTGTTGGTGTTCTAGTGTACCAGTAGAGATGGAGTCAGATGTTGTTGTTGGTGGTGTTCTAGTGTACCAGTAGAGATGGAGTCAGATGTTGTTGTTGTTGTTGGTATTCTAGTGTACCAGTAGAGATGGAGAGTCGGATGTTTTTGTTGGTATTCTAGTGTACCAGTAGAGATAGAGTCATATGTTGTTGTTGTTGGTGTTCTAGTGTACCAGTAGAGATGGAGTCAGATGTTGTTGTTGTTGGTGTTCTAGTGTACCAGTAGAGATGGAGAGGCAGATGTTGTTGTTGTTGTTGTTCTAGTGTACCAGTAGATATGGAGTCAGATGTTGTTGTTGTTGGTGTTCTAGTGTACCAGTAGAGATGGAGTCAGATGTTGTTGTTGTTGGTGGTGTTCAAGTGTACCAGTAGAGATGGAGAGTCAGATGTTGTTGTTATTGTTGGTGTTCTAGTGTACCAGTAGAGATGGAGTCAGATGTTGTTGTTGGTATTCTAGTGTACCAGTAGAGATGGAATCAGATGTTGTTGTTGGTATTCTAGTGTACCAGTAGAGATGGAGAGTCAGATGTTGTTGTTGGTGTTGGTGTTCTAGTGTACCAGTAGAGATGGAGTCAGATGTTGTTGTTGCTGTTGGTATTCTAGTGTACCAGTAGAGATGGAGTCAGATGTTGTTGTTGTTGGTATTCTAGTGTACCAGTAGAGATGGAGTCAGATGTTGTTGTTGTTGGTGTTCTAGTGTACCAGTAGAGATGGGGTCAGATGTTGTTATTGTTGGTATTCTAGTGTACCAGTAGATATGGAGTCAGATGTTGTTGTTGGTATTCTAGTGTACCAGTAGATATGGAGTCAGATGTTGTTTTTGGTATTCTAGTGTACCAGTAGAGATGGAGTCAGATGTTGTTGTTGTTGTTCTAGTGTACCAGTAGAGGTTGAGTCAGATGTTGTTGTTGTTGGTATCCTAGTGTACCAGTAGAGATGGAGTCAGATGTTGTTGTTGTTGGTATTCTAGTGTACCAGTAGAGATGGAGTCAGATGTTGTTGTTGTTGGTGTTCTACTGTACCAGTAGAGATGGAGTCAGATGCTGTTGTTGGTATTCTAGTGTACCAGTAGAGATGGAGTCAGATGTTGTTGTTGTTGGTGTTCTAGTGTACCAGTAGAGATGGAGAGTCAGATGTTGTTGTTGTTGTTGGTGTTCTAGTGTACCAGTAGAGATGGAGTCAGATGTTGTTGTTGTTGTTGGTGTTCTAGTGTACCAGTAGAGATGGAGTCAGATGCTGTTGTTGTTGGTGGTGTTCTAGTGTACCAGTAGAGATGGAGAGTCAGATGTTGTTGTTGTTGTTGTTGGTGTTCTAGTGTACCAGTAGAGATGGAGTCAGATGTTGTTGTTGGTGTTCTAGTGTACCAGTAGAGGTGGAGTCAGATGTTGTTGTTGGTATTTTAGTGTACCAGTAGAGATGGAGTCAGATGTTGTTGTTGGTATTCTAGTGTACCAGTAGAGATGGAGAGTCAGAGGTTGTTGTTGGTGTTGGTGTTCTAGTGTACCAGTAGAGATGGAGTCAGATGTTGTTGTTGCTGTTGTTATTCTAGTTTACCAGTAGAGATGGAGTCAGATGTTGTTGTTGTTGGTATTCTAGTGTACCAGTAGAGATGGAGTCAGATGTTGTTGTTGTTGGTGTTCTAGTGTACCAGTAGAGATGGGGTCAGATGTTGTTATTGTTGGTATTCTAGTGTACCAGTAGATATGGAGTCAGATGTTGTTGTTGGTATTCTAGTGTACCAGTAGATATGGAGTCAGATGGTGTTGTTGTTGGTGGTGTTCTAGTGTACCAGTAGAGATGGAGAGTCAGATGTTGTTGTTGTTGGTGTTCTAGTGTACCAGTAGAGATGGAGTCAGATGTTGTTGTTGGTGTTCTAGTGTACCAGTAGATATGGAGTCAGATGTTGTTGTTGTTGGTATTCTAGTGTACCAGTAGAGATGGAGTCAGATGTTGTTGTTGGTATTCTAGTGTACCAGTAGAGATGGAGTCAGATGTTGTTGTTGGTGTTCTAGTGTACCAGTAGAGATTGAATCAGATGTTGTTGTTGTTGGTATTCTAGTGTACCAGTAGAGATGGAGTCAGATGTTGTTGTTGTTGGTATTCTAGTGTACCAGTAGAGATGGAGTCAGATGTTGTTGTTGTTGGTGTTCTAGTGTACCAGTAGAGATGGAGTCAGATGTTGTTGTTGATGGTGTTCTAGTGTACCAGTAGAGGTGGAGTCAGATGTTGTTGTTGTTGGTATTCTAGTGTACCAGTAGAGATGGAGAGTCAGATGTTGTTGTTGGTATTCTAGTGTACCAGTAGAGATGGAGTCAGATGTTGTTGTTGTTGGTGTTCTAGTGTACCAGTAGAGATGGAGTCAGATGTTGTTGTTGGTATTCTAGTGTACCAGTAGAGATGGAGTCAGATGTTGTTGTTGTTGGTGTTCTAGTGTACCAGTAGAGATGGAGAGTCAGATGTTGTTGTTGTTGTTGGTGTTCTAGTGTACCAGTAGAGATGGAGTCAGATGTTGTTGATGTTGTTGGTGTTCTAGTGTACCATTAGAGATGGAGTCAGATGTTGTTGTTGGTGTTCTAGTGTACCAGTAAAGATGGAGTCAGATGTTGTTGTTGTTGTTGGTATTCTAGTGTACCAGTAGAGATGGAGTCAGATGTTGTTGTTAGTGTTCTAGTGTACCAGTAGATATGGAGTCAGATGTTGTTGTTGGTATTCTAGTGTACCAGTAGAGATGGAGTCAGATGTTGTTGTTGGTGTTCTAGTGTACCAGTAGAGATGGAGTCAGATGTTGTTGTTGGTGTTCTAGTGTACCAGTAGAGATGGAGTCAGATGTTGTTGTTGGTGGTGTTCTAGTGTACCAGTAGAGATGGAGTCAGATGTTGTTGTTGTTGGTATTCTAGTGTACCAGTAGAGATGGATTCAGATGTTGTTGTTGTTGTTGGTATTCTAGTGTACCAGTAGAGATGGAGAGTCAGATGTTGTTGTTGGTATTCTAGTGTACCAGTAGAGATGGAGAGTCAGATGTTGTTGTTGGTGTTCTAGTGTACCAGTAGAGATGGAGTCAGATGTTGTTGTTGGTATTCTAGTGTACCAGTAGAGATGGGGTCAGATGTTGTTATTGTTGGTATTCTAGTGTAACAGTAGATATGGAGTCAGATGTTGTTGTTGGTATTCTAGTGTACCAGTAGATATGGAGTCAGATGTTGTTGTTGGTATTCTAGTGTACCAGTAGATATGGAGTCAGATGTTGTTGTTGGTATTCTAGTGTACCAGTAGAGATGGAGTCAGATGTTGTTGTTGGTGTTCTAGTGTACCAGTAGAGATGGAGTCAGATGTTGTTGTTGGTGTTCTAGTGTACCAGTAGAGATGGAGTCAGATGTTGTTGTTGTTGGTGTTCTAGTGTACCAGTAGAGATGGGGTCAGATGTTGTTGTTGTTGGTATTCTAGTGTACCAGTAGAGATGGAGTCAGATGTTGTTGTTGTTGGTGTTCTAGTGTACCAGTAGAGATGGGGTCAGATGTTGTTACTGTTGGTATTCTAGTGTACCAGTAGATATGGAGTCAGATGTTGTTGTTGGTATTCTAGTGTACCAGTAGATATGGAGTCAGATGTCGTTGTTGGTATTCTAGTGTACCAGTAGATATGGAGTCAGATGTTATTGTTGGTATTCTAGTGTACCAGTAGATATGGAGTCAGATGTTGTTGTTGGTATTCTAGTGTACCAGTAGAGATGGAGTCAGATGTTGTTGTTGGTGTTCTAGTGTACCAGTAGAGATGGAGTCAGATGTTGTTGTTGGTGGTGTTCTAGTGTACCAGTAGAGATGGAGTCAGATGTTGTTGTTGTTGGTGTTCTAGTGTACCAGTAGAGATGGAGTCAGATGTTGTTGTTGTTGTTGTTGGTATTCTAGTGTACCAGTAGAGATGGAGAGTCGGATGTTTTTGTTGGTATTCTAGTGTACCAGTAGAGATAGAGTCAGATGTTGTTGTTGTTGGTGTTCTAGTGTACCAGTAGATATGGAGTCAGATGTTGTTGTTGTTGTTGTTGGGGTTCTAGTGTACCAGTAGAGATGGAGTCAGATGTTGTTGTTGTTGGTGGTGTTCAAGTGTACCAGTAGAGATGGAGAGTCAGATGTTGTTGTTATTGTTGGTGTTCTAGTGTACCAGTAGAGATGGAGTCAGATGTTGTTGTTGTTGGTATTCTAGTGTACCAGTAGAGATGGAATCAGATGTTGTTGTTGGTATTCTAGTGTACCAGTAGAGATGGAGTCAGATGTTGTTGTTGGTGTTCTAGTGTACCAGTAGAGATGGAGTCAGATGTTGTTGTTGGTGTTCTAGTGTACCAGTAGAGATGGAGTCAGATGTTGTTGTTGTTGGTGTTCTAGTGTACCAGTAGAGATGGGGTCAGATGTTGTTGTTGTTGGTATTCTAGTGTACCAGTAGAGATGGAGTCAGATGTTGTTGTTGTTGGTGTTCTAGTGTACCAGTAGAGATGGGGTCAGATGTTGTTACTGTTGGTATTCTAGTGTACCAGTAGATATGGAGTCAGATGTTGTTGTTGGTATTCTAGCGTACCAGTAGATATGGAGTCAGATGTTGTTGTTGGTATTCTAGTGTACCAGTAGATATGGAGTCAGATGTTATTGTTGGTATTCTAGTGTACCAGTAGATATGGAGTCAGATGTTGTTGTTGGTATTCTAGTGTACCAGTAGAGATGGAGTCAGATGTTGTTGTTGGTGTTCTAGTGTACCAGTAGAGATGGAGTCAGATGTTGTTGTTGGTGGTGTTCTAGTGTACCAGTAGAGATGGAGTCAGATGTTGTTGTTGTTGGTGTTCTAGTGTACCAGTAGAGATGGAGTCAGATGTTGTTGTTGGTGGTGTTCTAGTGTACCAGTAGAGATGGAGTCAGATGTTGTTGTTGTTGGTATTCTAGTGCACCAGTAGAGATGGATTCAGATGTTGTTGTTGTTGTTGGTATTCTAGTGTACCAGTAGAGATGGAGAGTCGGATGTTTTTGTTGGTATTCTAGTGTACCAGTAGAGATAGAGTCATATGTTGTTGTTGTTGGTGTTCTAGTGTACCAGTAGAGATGGAGTCAGATGTTGTTGTTGTTGGTGTTCTAGTGTACCAGTAGAGATGGAGAGGCAGATGTTGTTGTTGTTGTTGTTCTAGTGTACCAGTAGATATGGAGTCAGATGTTGTTGTTGTTGGTGTTCTAGTGTACCAGTAGAGATGGAGTCAGATGTTGTTGTTGTTGGTGGTGTTCAAGTGTACCAGTAGAGATGGAGAGTCAGATGTTGTTGTTATTGTTGGTGTTCTAGTGTACCAGTAGAGATGGAGTCAGATGTTGTTGTTGGTATTCTAGTGTACCAGTAGAGATGGAATCAGATGTTGTTGTTGGTATTCTAGTGTACCAGTAGAGATGGAGAGTCAGATGTTGTTGTTGGTGTTGGTGTTCTAGTGTACCAGTAGAGATGGAGTCAGATGTTGTTGTTGCTGTTGGTATTCTAGTGTACCAGTAGAGATGGAGTCAGATGTTGTTGTTGTTGGTATTCTAGTGTACCAGTAGAGATGGAGTCAGATGTTGTTGTTGTTGGTGTTCTAGTGTACCAGTAGAGATGGGGTCAGATGTTGTTATTGTTGGTATTCTAGTGTACCAGTAGATATGGAGTCAGATGTTGTTGTTGGTATTCTAGTGTACCAGTAGATATGGAGTCAGATGTTGTTTTTGGTATTCTAGTGTACCAGTAGAGATGGAGTCAGATGTTGTTGTTGTTGTTCTAGTGTACCAGTAGAGGTTGAGTCAGATGTTGTTGTTGTTGGTATCCTAGTGTACCAGTAGAGATGGAGTCAGATGTTGTTGTTGTTGGTATTCTAGTGTACCAGTAGAGATGGAGTCAGATGTTGTTGTTGTTGGTGTTCTACTGTACCAGTAGAGATGGAGTCAGATGTTGTTGTTGTTGGTGTTCTAGTGTACCAGTAGAGATGGAGAGTCAGATGTTGTTGTTGTTGTTGGTATTCTAGTGTACCACTAGAGATGGAGTCAGATGTTGTTGTTGTTGGTGTTCTAGTGTACCAGTAGAGATGGAGAGTCAGATGTTGTTGTTGTTGTTGGTGTTCTAGTGTACCAGTAGAGATGGAGTCAGATGTTGTTGTTGTTGTTGGTGTTCTAGTGTACCAGTAGAGATGGAGTCAGATGCTGTTGTTGTTGGTGGTGTTCTAGTGTACCAGTAGAGATGGAGAGTCAGATGTTGTTGTTGTTGTTGTTGGTGTTCTAGTGTACCAGTAGAGATGGAGTCAGATGTTGTTGTTGGTGTTCTAGTGTACCAGTAGAGGTGGAGTCAGATGTTGTTGTTGGTATTTTAGTGTACCAGTAGAGATGGAGTCAGATGTTGTTGTTGGTATTCTAGTGTACCAGTAGAGATGGAGAGTCAGAGGTTGTTGTTGGTGTTGGTGTTCTAGTGTACCAGTAGAGATGGAGTCAGATGTTGTTGTTGCTGTTGTTATTCTAGTTTACCAGTAGAGATGGAGTCAGATGTTGTTGTTGTTGGTATTCTAGTGTACCAGTAGAGATGGAGTCAGATGTTGTTGTTGTTGGTGTTCTAGTGTACCAGTAGAGATGGGGTCAGATGTTGTTATTGTTGGTATTCTAGTGTACCAGTAGATATGGAGTCAGATGTTGTTGTTGGTATTCTAGTGTACCAGTAGATATGGAGTCAGATGGTGTTGTTGTTGGTGGTGTTCTAGTGTACCAGTAGAGATGGAGAGTCAGATGTTGTTGTTGTTGTTGTTGGTGTTCTAGTGTACCAGTAGAGATGGAGTCAGATGTTGTTGTTGGTGTTCTAGTGTACCAGTAGATATGGAGTCAGATGTTGTTGTTGTTGGTATTCTAGTGTACCAGTAGAGATGGAGTCAGATGTTGTTGTTAGTATTCTAGTGTACCAGTAGAGATGGAGTCAGATGTTGTTGTTGGTGTTCTAGTGTACCAGTAGAGATTGAATCAGATGTTGTTGTTGTTGGTATTCTAGTGTACCAGTAGAGATGGAGTCAGATGTTGTTGTTGTTGGTATTCTAGTGTACCAGTAGAGATGGAGTCAGATGTTGTTGTTGTTGGTGTTCTAGTGTACCAGTAGAGATGGAGTCAGATGTTGTTGTTGATGGTGTTCTAGTGTACCAGTAGAGGTGGAGTCAGATGTTGTTGTTGTTGGTATTCTAGTGTACCAGTAGAGATGGAGAGTCAGATGTTGTTGTTGGTATTCTAGTGTACCAGTAGAGATGGAGTCAGATGTTGTTGTTGTTGGTGTTCTAGTGTACCAGTAGAGATGGAGTCAGATGTTGTTGTTGGTATTCTAGTGTACCAGTAGAGATGGAGTCAGATGTTGTTGTTGTTGGTGTTCTAGTGTACCAGTAGAGATGGAGAGTCAGATGTTGTTGTTGTTGTTGGTGTTCTAGTGTACCAGTAGAGATGGAGTCAGATGTTGTTGATGTTGTTGGTGTTCTAGTGTACCATTAGAGATGGAGTCAGATGTTGTTGTTGGTGTTCTAGTGTACCAGTAAAGATGGAGTCAGATGTTGTTGTTGTTGTTGGTATTCTAGTGTACCAGTAGAGATGGAGTCAGATGTTGTTGTTAGTGTTCTAGTGTACCAGTAGATATGGAGTCAGATGTTGTTGTTGGTATTCTAGTGTACCAGTAGAGATGGAGTCAGATGTTGTTGTTGGTGTTCTAGTGTACCAGTAGAGATGGAGTCAGATGTTGTTGTTGGTGTTCTAGTGTACCAGTAGAGATGGAGTCAGATGTTGTTGTTGGTGGTGTTCTAGTGTACCAGTAGAGATGGAGTCAGATGTTGTTGTTGTTGGTATTCTAGTGTACCAGTAGAGATGGATTCAGATGTTGTTGTTGTTGTTGGTATTCTAGTGTACCAGTAGAGATGGAGAGTCAGATGTTGTTGTTGGTATTCTAGTGTACCAGTAGAGATGGAGAGTCAGATGTTGTTGTTGGTGTTCTAGTGTACCAGTAGAGATGGAGTCAGATGTTGTTGTTGGTATTCTAGTGTACCAGTAGAGATGGGGTCAGATGTTGTTATTGTTGGTATTCTAGTGTAACAGTAGATATGGAGTCAGATGTTGTTGTTGGTATTCTAGTGTACCAGTAGATATGGAGTCAGATGTTGTTGTTGGTATTCTAGTGTACCAGTAGATATGGAGTCAGATGTTGTTGTTGGTATTCTAGTGTACCAGTAGAGATGGAGTCAGATGTTGTTGTTGGTGTTCTAGTGTACCAGTAGAGATGGAGTCAGATGTTGTTGTTGGTGTTCTAGTGTACCAGTAGAGATGGAGTCAGATGTTGTTGTTGGTGTTCTAGTGTACCAGTAGAGATGGGGTCAGATGTTGTTGTTGTTGGTATTCTAGTGTACCAGTAGAGATGGAGTCAGATGTTGTTGTTGTTGGTGTTCTAGTGTACCAGTAGAGATGGGGTCAGATGTTGTTACTGTTGGTATTCTAGTGTACCAGTAGATATGGAGTCAGATGTTGTTGTTGGTATTCTAGTGTACCAGTAGATATGGAGTCAGATGTCGTTGTTGGTATTCTAGTGTACCAGTAGATATGGAGTCAGATGTTATTGTTGGTATTCTAGTGTACCAGTAGATATGGAGTCAGATGTTGTTGTTGGTATTCTAGTGTACCAGTAGAGATGGAGTCAGATGTTGTTGTTGGTGGTGTTCTAGTGTACCAGTAGAGATGGAGTCAGATGTTGTTGTTGTTGGTGTTCTAGTGTACCAGTAGAGATGGAGTCAGATGTTGTTGTTGGTGGTGTTCTAGTGTACCAGTAGAGATGGAGTCAGATGTTGTTGTTGTTGGTATTCTAGTGTACCAGTAGAGATGGATTCAGATGTTGTTGTTGTTGTTGGTATTCTAGTGTACCAGTAGAGATGGAGAGTCGGATGTTTTTGTTGGTATTCTAGTGTACCAGTAGAGATAGAGTCAGATGTTGTTGTTGTTGGTGTTCTAGTGTACCAGTAGATATGGAGTCAGATGTTGTTGTTGTTGTTGTTGGGGTTCTAGTGTACCAGTAGAGATGGAGTCAGATGTTGTTGTTGTTGGTGGTGTTCAAGTGTACCAGTAGAGATGGAGAGTCAGATGTTGTTGTTATTGTTGGTGTTCTAGTGTACCAGTAGAGATGGAGTCAGATGTTGTTGTTGTTGGTATTCTAGTGTACCAGTAGAGATGGAATCAGATGTTGTTGTTGGTATTCTAGTGTACCAGTAGAGATGGAGTCAGATGTTGTTGTTGGTGTTCTAGTGTACCAGTAGAGATGGAGTCAGATGTTGTTGTTGGTGTTCTAGTGTACCAGTAGAGATGGAGTCAGATGTTGTTGTTGTTGGTGTTCTAGTGTACCAGTAGAGATGGGGTCAGATGTTGTTACTGTTGGTATTCTAGTGTACCAGTAGATATGGAGTCAGATGTTGTTGTTGGTATTCTAGTGTACCAGTAGATATGGAGTCAGATGTTGTTGTTGGTATTCTAGTGTACCAGTAGATATGGAGTCAGATGTTATTGTTGGTATTCTAGTGTACCAGTAGATATGGAGTCAGATGTTGTTGTTGGTATTCTAGTGTACCAGTAGAGATGGAGTCAGATGTTGTTGTTGGTGTTCTAGTGTACCAGTAGAGATGGAGTCAGATGTTGTTGTTGGTGGTGTTCTAGTGTACCAGTAGAGATGGAGTCAGATGTTGTTGTTGTTGGTGTTCTAGTGTACCAGTAGAGATGGAGTCAGATGTTGTTGTTGGTGGTGTTCTAGTGTACCAGTAGAGATGGAGTCAGATGTTGTTGTTGTTGGTATTCTAGTGCACCAGTAGAGATGGATTCAGATGTTGTTGTTGTTGTTGGTATTCTAGTGTACCAGTAGAGATGGAGAGTCGGATGTTTTTGTTGGTATTCTAGTGTACCAGTAGAGATAGAGTCATATGTTGTTGTTGTTGGTGTTCTAGTGTACCAGTAGAGATGGAGTCAGATGTTGTTGTTGTTGGTGTTCTAGTGTACCAGTAGAGATGGAGAGGCAGATGTTGTTGTTGTTGTTGTTCTAGTGTACCAGTAGATATGGAGTCAGATGTTGTTGTTGTTGTTGGTGTTCTAGTGTACCAGTAGAGATGGAGTCAGATGTTGTTGTTGTTGGTGGTGTTCAAGTGTACCAGTAGAGATGGAGAGTCAGATGTTGTTGTTATTGTTGGTGTTCTAGTGTACCAGTAGAGATGGAGTCAGATGTTGTTGTTGGTATTCTAGTGTACCAGTAGAGATGGAATCAGATGTTGTTGTTGGTATTCTAGTGTACCAGTAGAGATGGAGAGTCAGATGTTGTTGTTGGTGTTGGTGTTCTAGTGTACCAGTAGAGATGGAGTCAGATGTTGTTGTTGCTGTTGGTATTCTAGTGTACCAGTAGAGATGGAGTCAGATGTTGTTGTTGTTGGTATTCTAGTGTACCAGTAGAGATGGAGTCAGATGTTGTTGTTGTTGGTGTTCTAGTGTACCAGTAGAGATGGGGTCAGATGTTGTTATTGTTGGTATTCTAGTGTACCAGTAGATATGGAGTCAGATGTTGTTGTTGGTATTCTAGTGTACCAGTAGATATGGAGTCAGATGTTGTTTTTGGTATTCTAGTGTACCAGTAGAGATGGAGTCAGATGTTGTTGTTGTTGTTCTAGTGTACCAGTAGAGGTTGAGTCAGATGTTGTTGTTGTTGGTATCCTAGTGTACCAGTAGAGATGGAGTCAGATGTTGTTGTTGTTGGTATTCTAGTGTACCAGTAGAGATGGAGTCAGATGTTGTTGTTGTTGGTGTTCTACTGTACCAGTAGAGATGGAGTCAGATGTTGTTGTTGTTGGTGTTCTAGTGTACCAGTAGAGATGGAGAGTCAGATGTTGTTGTTGTTGTTGGTGTTCTAGTGTACCAGTAGAGATGGAGTCAGATGTTGTTGTTGTTGTTGGTGTTCTAGTGTACCAGTAGAGATGGAGTCAGATGCTGTTGTTGTTGGTGGTGTTCTAGTGTACCAGTAGAGATGGAGAGTCAGATGTTGTTGTTGTTGTTGTTGGTGTTCTAGTGTACCAGTAGAGATGGAGTCAGATGTTGTTGTTGGTGTTCTAGTGTACCAGTAGAGGTGGAGTCAGATGTTGTTGTTGGTATTTTAGTGTACCAGTAGAGATGGAGTCAGATGTTGTTGTTGGTATTCTAGTGTACCAGTAGAGATGGAGAGTCAGAGGTTGTTGTTGGTGTTGGTGTTCTAGTGTACCAGTAGAGATGGAGTCAGATGTTGTTGTTGCTGTTGTTATTCTAGTTTACCAGTAGAGATGGAGTCAGATGTTGTTGTTGTTGGTATTCTAGTGTACCAGTAGAGATGGAGTCAGATGTTGTTGTTGTTGGTGTTCTAGTGTACCAGTAGAGATGGGGTCAGATGTTGTTATTGTTGGTATTCTAGTGTACCAGTAGATATGGAGTCAGATGGTGTTGTTGTTGGTGGTGTTCTAGTGTACCAGTAGAGATGGAGAGTCAGATGTTGTTGTTGTTGTTGTTGGTGTTCTAGTGTACCAGTAGAGATGGAGTCAGATGTTGTTGTTGGTATTCTAGTGTACCAGTAGATATGGAGTCAGATGGTGTTGTTGTTGGTGGTGTTCTAGTGTACCAGTAGAGATGGAGAGTCAGATGTTGTTGTTGTTGTTGTTGGTGTTCTAGTGTACCAGTAGAGATGGAGTCAGATGTTGTTGTTGGTGTTCTAGTGTACCAGTAGATATGGAGTCAGATGTTGTTGTTGTTGGTATTCTAGTGTACCAGTAGAGATGGAGTCAGATGTTGTTGTTGGTATTCTAGTGTACCAGTAGAGATGGAGTCAGATGTTGTTGTTGGTGTTCTAGTGTACCAGTAGAGATTGAATCAGATGTTGTTGTTGTTGGTATTCTAGTGTACCAGTAGAGATGGAGTCAGATGTTGTTGTTGTTGGTATTCTAGTGTACCAGTAGAGATGGAGTCAGATGTTGTTGTTGTTGGTGTTCTAGTGTACCAGTAGAGATGGAGTCAGATGTTGTTGTTGTTGGTGTTCTAGTGTACCAGTAGAGATGGAGTCAGATGTTGTTGTTGGTGTTCTAGTGTACCAGTAGAGGTGGAGTCAGATGTTGTTGTTGTTGGTATTCTAGTGTACCAGTAGAGATGGAGAGTCAGATGTTGTTGTTGGTATTCTAGTGTACCAGTAGAGATGGAGTCAGATGTTGTTGTTGTTGGTGTTCTAGTGTACCAGTAGAGATGGAGTCAGATGTTGTTGTTGGTATTCTAGTGTACCAGTAGAGATGGAGTCAGATGTTGTTGTTGTTGGTGTTCTAGTGTACCAGTAGAGATGGAGAGTCAGATGTTGTTGTTGTTGTTGGTGTTCTAGTGTACCAGTAGAGATGGAGTCAGATGTTGTTGATGTTGTTGGTGTTCTAGTGTACCATTAGAGATGGAGTCAGATGTTGTTGTTGGTGTTCTAGTGTACCAGTAAAGATGGAGTCAGATGTTGTTGTTGTTGTTGGTATTCTAGTGTACCAGTAGAGATGGAGTCAGATGTTGTTGTTAGTGTTCTAGTGTACCAGTAGATATGGAGTCAGATGTTGTTGTTGGTATTCTAGTGTACCAGTAGAGATGGAGTCAGATGTTGTTGTTGGTGTTCTAGTGTACCAGTAGAGATGGAGTCAGATGTTGTTGTTGGTGTTCTAGTGTACCAGTAGAGATGGAGTCAGATGTTGTTGTTGGTGGTGTTCTAGTGTACCAGTAGAGATGGAGTCAGATGTTGTTGTTGTTGGTATTCTAGTGTACCAGTAGAGATGGATTCAGATGTTGTTGTTGTTGTTGGTATTCTAGTGTACCAGTAGAGATGGAGTCAGATGTTGTTGTTGGTATTCTAGTGTACCAGTAGATATGGAGTCAGATGTTGTTGTTGGTATTCTAGTGTACCAGTAGAGATGGAGTCAGATGTTGTTGTTGGTGTTCTAGTGTACCAGTGGAGATGGAGAGTCGGATGTTTTTGTTGGTATTCTAGTGTACCAGTAGAGATAGAGTCAGATGTTGTTGTTGTTGGTGTTCTAGTGTACCAGTAGATATGGAGTCAGATGTTGTTGTTGTTGTTGTTGGTGTTCTAGTGTACCAGTAGAGATGGAGTCAGATGTTTGTTGTTGTTGGTGGTGTTCAAGTGTACCAGTAGAGATGGAGAGTCAGATGTTGTTGTTATTGTTGGTGTTCTAGTGTACCAGTAGAGATGGAGTCAGATGTTGTTGTTGGTATTCTAGTGTACCAGTAGAGATGGAATCAGATGTTGTTGTTGGTATTCTAGTGTACCAGTAGAGATGGAGTCAGATGTTGTTGTTGGTGTTCTAGTGTACCAGTAGAGATGGAGTCAGATGTTGTTGTTGGTGTTCTAGTGTACCAGTAGAGATGGAGTCAGATGTTGTTGTTGTTGGTGTTCTAGTGTACCAGTAGAGATGGGGTCAGATGTTGTTGTTGTTGGTATTCTAGTGTACCAGTAGAGATGGAGTCAGATGTTGTTGTTGTTGGTGTTCTAGTGTACCAGTAGAGATGGGGTCAGATGTTGTTACTGTTGGTATTCTAGTGTACCAGTAGATATGGAGTCAGATGTTGTTGTTGGTATTCTAGTGTACCAGTAGATATGGAGTCAGATGTTGTTGTTGGTATTCTAGTGTACCAGTAGATATGGAGTCAGATGTTATTGTTGGTATTCTAGTGTACCAGTAGATATGGAGTCAGATGTTGTTGTTGGTATTCTAGTGTACCAGTAGAGATGGAGTCAGATGTTGTTGTTGGTGTTCTAGTGTACCAGTAGAGATGGAGTCAGATGTTGTTGTTGGTGGTGTTCTAGTGTACCAGTAGAGATGGAGTCAGATGTTGTTGTTGTTGGTGTTCTAGTGTACCAGTAGAGATGGAGTCAGATGTTGTTGTTGGTGGTGTTCTAGTGTACCAGTAGAGATGGAGTCAGATGTTGTTGTTGTTGGTATTCTAGTGCACCAGTAGAGATGGATTCAGATGTTGTTGTTGTTGTTGGTATTCTAGTGTACCAGTAGAGATGGAGAGTCGGATGTTTTTGTTGGTATTCTAGTGTACCAGTAGAGATAGAGTCAGATGTTGTTGTTGTTGGTGTTCTAGTGTACCAGTAGAGATGGAGTCAGATGTTGTTGTTGTTGGTGTTCTAGTGTACCAGTAGAGATGGAGAGGCAGATGTTGTTGTTGTTGTTGTTCTAGTGTACCAGTAGATATGGAGTCAGATGTTGTTGTTGTTGGTGTTCTAGTGTACCAGTAGAGATGGAGTCAGATGTTGTTGTTGTTGGTGGTGTTCAAGTGTACCAGTAGAGATGGAGAGTCAGATGTTGTTGTTATTGTTGGTGTTCTAGTGTACCAGTAGAGATGGAGTCAGATGTTGTTGTTGGTATTCTAGTGTACCAGTAGAGATGGAATCAGATGTTGTTGTTGGTATTCTAGTGTACCAGTAGAGATGGAGAGTCAGATGTTGTTGTTGGTGTTGGTGTTCTAGTGTACCAGTAGAGATGGAGTCAGATGTTGTTGTTGCTGTTGGTATTCTAGTGTACCAGTAGAGATGGAGTCAGATGTTGTTGTTGTTGGTATTCTAGTGTACCAGTAGAGATGGAGACAGATGTTGTTGTTGTTGGTGTTCTAGTGTACCAGTAGAGATGGGGTCAGATGTTGTTATTGTTGGTATTCTAGTGTACCAGTAGATATGGAGTCAGATGTTGTTGTTGGTATTCTAGTGTACCAGTAGATATGGAGTCAGATGTTGTTTTTGGTATTCTAGTGTACCAGTAGAGATGGAGTCAGATGTTGTTGTTGTTGTTCTAGTGTACCAGTAGAGGTTGAGTCAGATGGTGTTGTTGTTGGTATCCTAGTGTACCAGTAGAGATGGAGTCAGATGTTGTTGTTGTTGGTATTCTAGTGTACCAGTAGAGATGGAGTCAGATGTTGTTGTTGTTGGTGTTCTACTGTACCAGTAGAGATGGAGTCAGATGCTGTTGTTGGTGTTCTAGTGTACCAGTAGAGATGGAGTCAGATGTTGTTGTTGTTGGTGTTCTAGTGTACCAGTAGAGATGGAGAGTCAGATGTTGTTGTTGTTGTTGGTGTTCTAGTGTACCAGTAGAGATGGAGTCAGATGTTGTTGTTGTTGTTGGTGTTCTAGTGTACCAGTAGAGATGGAGTCAGATGTTGTTGTTGTTGGTGGTGTTCTAGTGTACCAGTAGAGATGGAGAGTCAGATGTTGTTGTTGTTGTTGTTGGTGTTCTAGTGTACCAGTAGAGATGGAGTCAGATGTTGTTGTTGGTGTTCTAGTGTACCAGTAGAGGTGGAGTCAGATGTTATCGTTGGTATTCTAGTGTACCAGTAGAGATGGAGTCAGATGTTGTTGTTGCTGTTGTTATTCTAGTTTACCAGTAGAGATGGAGTCAGATGTTGTTGTTGTTGGTATTCTAGTGTACCAGTAGAGATGGAGTCAGATGTTGTTGTTGTTGGTGTTCTAGTGTACCAGTAGAGATGGGGTCAGATGTTGTTATTGTTGGTATTCTAGTGTACCAGTAGATATGGAGTCAGATGTTGTTGTTGTTGGTGTTCTAGTGTACCAGTAGAGATGGAGAGTCAGATGTTGTTGTTGGTGGTGTTCTAGTGTACCAGTAGAGATGGAGAGTCAGATGTTGTTGTTTTTGTTGTTGGTGGTGTTCTAGTGTACCAGTAGAGATGGAGTCAGATGTTGTTGTTGGTGTTCTAGTGTATCAGTAGAGATGGAGTCAGATGTTGTTGTTGGTATTCTAGTGTACCAGTAGAGATGGAGTCAGATGTTGTTGTTGGTGTTCTAGTGTACCAGTAGAGATTGAATCAGATGTTGTTGTTGTTGGTATTCTAGTGTACCAGTAGAGATGGAGTCAGATGTTGTTGTTGTTGGTATTCTAGTGTACCAGTAGAGATGGAGTCAGATGTTGTTGTTGTTGGTGTTCTAGTGTACCAGTAGAGATGGAGTCAGATGTTGTTGTTGATGGTGTTCTAGTGTACCAGTAGAGGTGGAGTCAGATGTTGTTGTTGTTGGTATTCTAGTGTACCAGTAGAGATGGAGAGTCAGATGTTGTTGTTGGTATTCTAGTGTACCAGTAGAGATGGAGTCAGATGTTGTTGTTGTTGGTGTTCTAGTGTACCAGTAGAGATGGAGTCAGATGTTGTTGTTGGTATTCTAGTGTACCAGTAGAGATGGAGTCAGATGTTGTTGTTGTTGGTGTTCTAGTGTACCAGTAGAGATGGAGAGTCAGATGTTGTTGTTGTTGTTGGTGTTCTAGTGTACCAGTAGAGATGGAGTCAGATGTTGTTGATGTTGTTGGTGTTCTAGTGTACCAGTAGAGATGGAGTCAGATGTTGTTGTTGGTGTTCTAGTGTACCAGTAAAGATGGAGTCAGATGTTGTTGTTGTTGTTGGTATTCTAGTGTACCAGTAGAGATGGAGTCAGATGTTGTTGTTAGTGTTCTAGTGTACCAGTAGATATGGAGTCAGATGTTGTTGTTGGTATTCTAGTGTACCAGTAGAGATGGAGTCAGATGTTGTTGTTGGTGTTCTAGTGTACCAGTAGAGATGGAGTCAGATGTTGTTGTTGGTGTTCTAGTGTACCAGTAGAGATGGAGTCAGATGTTGTTGTTGTTGGTGTTCTAGTGTACCAGTAGAGATGGAGTCAGATGTTGTTGTTGGTGGTGTTCTAGTGTACCAGTAGAGATGGAGTCAGATGTTGTTGTTGTTGGTATTCTAGTGTACCAGTAGAGATGGATTCAGATGGTGTTGTTGTTGTTGGTATTCTAGTGTACCAGTAGAGATGGAGTCAGATGTTGTTGTTGGTATTCTAGTGTACCAGTAGATATGGAGTCAGATGTTGTTGTTGGTATTCTAGTGTACCAGTAGAGATGGAGTCAGATGTTGTTGTTGGTGTTCTAGTGTACCAGTAGAGATGGAGAGTCGGATGTTTTTGTTGGTATTCTAGTGTACCAGTAGAGATAGAGTCAGATGTTGTTGTTGTTGGTGTTCTAGTGTACCAGTAGATATGGAGTCAGATGTTGTTGTTGTTGTTGTTGGTGTTCTAGTGTACCAGTAGAGATGGAGTCAGATGTTGTTGTTGTTGGTGGTGTTCAAGTGTACCAGTAGAGATGGAGAGTCAGATGTTGTTGTTATTGTTGGTGTTCTAGTGTACCAGTAGAGATGGAGTCAGATGTTGTTGTTGGTATTCTAGTGTACCAGTAGAGATGGAGTCAGATGTTGTTGTTGGTGTTCTAGTGTACCAGTAGAGATGGAGTCAGATGTTGTTGTTGGTGTTCTAGTGTACCAGTAGAGATGGAGTCAGATGTTGTTGTTGTTGGTGTTCTAGTGTACCAGTAGAGATGGGGTCAGATGTTGTTGTTGTTGGTATTCTAGTGTACCAGTAGAGATGGAGTCAGATGTTGTTGTTGTTGGTGTTCTAGTGTACCAGTAGAGATGGGGTCAGATGTTGTTACTGTTGGTATTCTAGTGTACCAGTAGATATGGAGTCAGATGTTGTTGTTGGTATTCTAGTGTACCAGTAGATATGGAGTCAGATGTTGTTGTTGGTATTCTAGTGTACCAGTAGATATGGAGTCAGATGTTATTGTTGGTATTCTAGTGTACCAGTAGATATGGAGTCAGATGTTGTTGTTGGTATTCTAGTGTACCAGTAGAGATGGAGTCAGATGTTGTTGTTGGTGTTCTAGTGTACCAGTAGAGATGGAGTCAGATGTTGTTGTTGGTGGTGTTCTAGTGTCCCAGTAGAGATGGAGTCAGATGTTGTTGTTGTTGGTATTCTAGTGCACCAGTAGAGATGGATTCAGATGTTGTTGTTGTTGTTGGTATTCTAGTGTACCAGTAGAGATGGAGAGTCGGATGTTTTTGTTGGTATTCTAGTGTACCAGTAGAGATAGAGTCAGATGTTGTTGTTGTTGGTGTTCTAGTGTACCAGTAGAGATGGAGTCAGATGTTGTTGTTGTTGGTGTTCTAGTGTACCAGTAGCGATGGAGTCAGATGTTGTTGTTGGTGGTGTTCTAGTGTACCAGTAGAGATGGAGTCAGATGTTGTTGTTGTTGGTATTCTAGTGCACCAGTAGAGATGGATTCAGATGTTGTTGTTGTTGTTGGTATTCTAGTGTACCAGTAGAGATGGAGAGTCGGATGTTTTTGTTGGTATTCTAGTGTACCAGTAGAGATAGAGTCAGATGTTGTTGTTGTTGGTGTTCTAGTGTACCAGTAGAGATGGAGTCAGATGTTGTTGTTGTTGGTGTTCTAGTGTACCAGTAGAGATGGAGAGGCAGATGTTGTTGTTGTTGTTGTTCTAGTGTACCAGTAGATATGGAGTCAGATGTTGTTGTTGTTGGTGTTCTAGTGTACCAGTAGAGATGGAGTCAGATGTTGTTGTTGTTGGTGGTGTTCAAGTGTACCAGTAGAGATGGAGAGTCAGATGTTGTTGTTATTGTTGGTGTTCTAGTGTACCAGTAGAGATGGAGTCAGATGTTGTTGTTGGTATTCTAGTGTACCAGTAGAGATGGAATCAGATGTTGTTGTTGGTATTCTAGTGTACCAGTAGAGATGGAGAGTCAGATGTTGTTGTTGGTGTTGGTGTTCTAGTGTACCAGTAGAGATGGAGTCAGATGTTGTTGTTGCTGTTGGTATTCTAGTGTACCAGTAGAGATGGAGTCAGATGTTGTTGTTGTTGGTATTCTAGTGTACCAGTAGAGATGGAGTCAGATGTTGTTGTTGTTGGTGTTCTAGTGTACAAGTAGAGATGGGGTCAGATGTTGTTATTGTTGGTATTCTAGTGTACCAGTAGATATGGAGTCAGATGTTGTTGTTGGTATTCTAGTGTACCAGTAGATATGGAGTCAGATGTTGTTTTTGGTATTCTAGTGTACCAGTAGAGATGGAGTCAGATGTTGTTGTTGGTGTTCTAGTGTACCAGTAGATATGGAGTCAGATGTTGTTGTTGTTGGTGTTCTAGTGTACCAGTAGAGATGGGGTCAGATGTTGTTACTGTTGGTATTCTAGTGTACCAGTAGATATGGAGTCAGATGTTGTTACTGTTGGTATTCTAGTGTACCAGTAGATATGGAGTCAGATGTTGTTGTTGGTATTCTAGTGTACCAGTAGATATGGAGTCAGATGTTGTTGTTGGTATTCTAGTGTACCAGTAGAGATGGAGTCAGATGTTGTTGTTGGTATTCTAGTGTACCAGTAGATATGGAGTCAGATGTTGTTGTTGGTATTCTAGTGTACCAGTAGAGATGGAGTCAGATGTTGTTGTTGGTGTTCTAGTGTACCAGTAGAGATGGAGAGTCGGATGTTTTTGTTGGTATTCTAGTGTACCAGTAGAGATAGAGTCAGATGTTGTTGTTGTTGGTGTTCTAGTGTACCAGTAGATATGGAGTCAGATGTTGTTGTTGTTGTTGTTGGTGTTCTAGTGTACCAGTAGAGATGGAGTCAGATGTTGTTGTTGTTGGTGGTGTTCAAGTGTACCAGTAGAGATGGAGAGTCAGATGTTGTTGTTATTGTTGGTGTTCTAGTGTACCAGTAGAGATGGAGTCAGATGTTGTTGTTGGTATTCTAGTGTACCAGTAGAGATGGAATCAGATGTTGTTGTTGGTATTCTAGTGTACCAGTAGAGATGGAGTCAGATGTTGTTGTTGGTGTTCTAGTGTACCAGTAGAGATGGAGTCAGATGTTGTTGTTGGTGTTCTAGTGTACCAGTAGAGATGGAGTCAGATGTTGTTGTTGTTGGTGTTCTAGTGTACCAGTAGAGATGGGGTCAGATGTTGTTGTTGTTGGTATTCTAGTGTACCAGTAGAGATGGAGTCAGATGTTGTTGTTGTTGGTGTTCTAGTGTACCAGTAGAGATGGGGTCAGATGTTGTTACTGTTGGTATTCTAGTGTACCAGTAGATATGGAGTCAGATGTTGTTGTTGGTATTCTAGTGTACCAGTAGATATGGAGTCAGATGTTGTTGTTGGTATTCTAGTGTACCAGTAGATATGGAGTCAGATGTTATTGTTGGTATTCTAGTGTACCAGTAGATATGGAGTCAGATGTTGTTGTTGGTATTCTAGTGTACCAGTAGAGATGGAGTCAGATGTTGTTGTTGGTGTTCTAGTGTACCAGTAGAGATGGAGTCAGATGTTGTTGTTGGTGGTGTTCTAGTGTACCAGTAGAGATGGAGTCAGATGTTGTTGTTGTTGGTATTCTAGTGCACCAGTAGAGATGGATTCAGATGTTGTTGTTGTTGTTGGTATTCTAGTGTACCAGTAGAGATGGAGAGTCGGATGTTTTTGTTGGTATTCTAGTGTACCAGTAGAGATAGAGTCAGATGTTGTTGTTGTTGGTGTTCTAGTGTACCAGTAGAGATGGAGTCAGATGTTGTTGTTGTTGGTGTTCTAGTGTACCAGTAGAGATGGAGTCAGATGTTGTTGTTGGTGGTGTTCTAGTGTACCAGTAGAGATGGAGTCAGATGTTGTTGTTGTTGGTATTCTAGTGCACCAGTAGAGATGGATTCAGATGTTGTTGTTGTTGTTGTTGGTATTCTAGTGTACCAGTAGAGATGGAGAGTCGGATGTTTTTGTTGGTATTCTAGTGTACCAGTAGAGATAGAGTCAGATGTTGTTGTTGTTGGTGTTCTAGTGTACCAGTAGAGATGGAGTCAGATGTTGTTGTTGTTGGTGTTCTAGTGTACCAGTAGAGATGGAGAGGCAGATGTTGTTGTTGTTGTTGTTCTAGTGTACCAGTAGATATGGAGTCAGATGTTGTTGTTGTTGGTGTTCTAGTGTACCAGTAGAGATGGAGTCAGATGTTGTTGTTGTTGGTGGTGTTCAAGTGTACCAGTAGAGATGGAGAGTCAGATGTTGTTGTTATTGTTGGTGTTCTAGTGTACCAGTAGAGATGGAGTCAGATGTTGTTGTTGGTATTCTAGTGTACCAGTAGAGATGGAATCAGATGTTGTTGTTGGTATTCTAGTGTACCAGTAGAGATGGAGAGTCAGATGTTGTTGTTGGTGTTGGTGTTCTAGTGTACCAGTAGAGATGGAGTCAGATGTTGTTGTTGCTGTTGGTATTCTAGTGTACCAGTAGAGATGGAGTCAGATGTTGTTGTTGTTGGTATTCTAGTGTACCAGTAGAGATGGAGTCAGATGTTGTTGTTGTTGGTGTTCTAGTGTACAAGTAGAGATGGGGTCAGATGTTGTTATTGTTGGTATTCTAGTGTACCAGTAGATATGGAGTCAGATGTTGTTGTTGGTATTCTAGTGTACCAGTAGATATGGAGTCAGATGTTGTTTTTGGTATTCTAGTGTACCAGTAGAGATGGAGTCAGATGTTGTTGTTGGTGTTCTAGTGTACCAGTAGATATGGAGTCAGATGTTGTTGTTGTTGGTGTTCTAGTGTACCAGTAGAGATGGGGTCAGATGTTGTTACTGTTGGTATTCTAGTGTACCAGTAGATATGGAGTCAGATGTTGTTGTTGGTATTCTAGTGTACCAGTAGATATGGAGTCAGATGTTGTTGTTGGTATTCTAGTGTACCAGTAGATATGGAGTCAGATGTTATTGTTGGTATTCTAGTGTACCAGTAGATATGGAGTCAGATGTTGTTGTTGGTATTCTAGTGTACCAGTAGAGATGGAGTCAGATGTTGTTGTTGGTGTTCTAGTGTACCAGTAGAGATGGAGTCAGATGTTGTTGTTGTTGGTGTTCTAGTGTACCAGTAGAGATGGAGTCAGATGTTGTTGTTGTTGGTGTTCTAGTGTACCAGTAGAGATGGAGTCAGATGTTGTTGTTGTTGGTGTTCTAGTCTACCAGTAGAGATGGAGTCAGATGTTGTTGTTGGTGGTGTTCTAGTGTACCAGTAGAGATGGAGTCAGATGTTGTTGTTGTTGGTATTCTAGTGTACCAGTAGAGATGGATTCAGATGTTGTTGTTGTTGTTGTTGGTATTCTAGTGTACCAGTAGAGATGGAGAGTCAGATGTTGTTGTTGGTATTCTAGTGTACCAGTAGAGATGGAGAGTCAGATGTTGTTGTTGGTGTTCTAGTGTACCAGTAGAGATGGAGTCAGATGTTGTTGTTGTTGGTGTTCTAGTGTACCAGTAGAGATGGAGTCAGATGTTGTTGTTGTTGGTGTTCTAGTGTACCAGTAGAGATGGAGTCAGATGTTGTTGTTGTTGGTGTTCTAGTCTACCAGTAGAGATGGAGTCAGATGTTGTTGTTGGTGGTGTTCTAGTGTACCAGTAGAGATGGAGTCAGATGTTGTTGTTGGTATTCTAGTGTACCAGTAGAGATGGATTCAGATGTTGTTGTTGGTATTCTAGTGTACCAGTAGAGATGGAGAGTCAGATGTTGTTGTTGGTATTCTAGTGTACCAGTAGAGATGGAGAGTCAGATGTTGTTGTTGGTATTCTAGTGTACCAGTAGAGATGGAGTCAGATGTTGTTGTTGGTGTTCTAGTGTACCAGTAGAGATGGAGTCAGATGTTGTTGTTGGTGTTCTAGTGTACCAGTAGAGATGGAGTCAGATGTTGTTGTTGTTGGTGTTCTAGTGTACCAGTAGAGATGGGGTCAGCTGTTGTTGTTGTTGGTATTCTAGTGTACCAGTAGAGATGGAGTCAGATGTTGTTGTTGTTGGTGTTCTAGTGTACCAGTAGAGATGGGGTCAGATGTTGTTACTGTTGGTATTCTAGTGTACCAGTAGATATGGAGTCAGATGTTGTTGTTGGTATTCTAGTGTACCAGTAGAGATGGAGTCAGATGTTGTTGTTGGTGTTCTAGTGTACCAGTAGAGATGGAGTCAGATGTTGTTGTTGGTGGTGTTCTAGTGTACCAGTAGAGATGGAGTCAGATGTTGTTGTTGTTGGTGTTCTAGTGTACCAGTAGAGATGGAGTCAGATGTTGTTGTTGGTGGTGTTCTAGTGTACCAGTAGAGATGGAGTCAGATGTTGTTATTGTTGGTATTCTAGTGTACCAGTAGATATGGAGTCAGATGTTGTTGTTGGTATTCTAGTGTACCAGTAGATATGGAGTCAGATGTTGTTGTTGTTGGTGGTGTTCTAGTGTACCAGTAGAGATGGAGAGTCAGATGTTGTTGTTGTTGTTGTTGTTGTTGTTGTTGGTGTTCTAGTGTACCAGTAGAGATGGAGTCAGATGTTGTTGTTGGTGTTCTAGTGTACCAGTAGAGATGGAGTCAGATGTTGTTGTTGGTGTTCTAGTGTACCAGTAGAGATGGAGTCAGATGTTGTTGTTAGTATTCTAGTGTACCAGTACAGATGGAGTCAGATGTTGTTGTTGGTATTCTAGTGTACCAGTAGAGATGGAGAGTCAGAGGTTGTTGTTGGTGTTAATGTTCTAGTGTACCAGTAGAGATGGAGTCAGATGTTGTTGTTGCTGTTGGTATTCTAGTGTACCAGTAGAGATGGAGTCAGATGTTGTTGTTGTTGGTATTCTAGTGTACCAGTAGATATGGAGTCAGATGTTGTTGTTGGTATTCTGGTGTACCAGTAGATATGGAGTCAGATATTCTTGTTGATATTCTAGTGTACCAGTAGAGATGGAGTCAGATGTTGTTGTTGGTGTTCTAGTGTACCAGTAGAAATTGAATCAGATGTTGTTGTTGTTGGTATTCTAGTGTACCAGTAGAGATGGAGTCAGATGTTGTTGTTGTTGGTGTTCTAGTGTACCAGTAGAGATGGAGTCAGATGTTGTTGTTGTTGGTATTCTAGTGTACCAGTAGAGATGGAGTCAGATGTTGTTGTTGGTATTCTAGTGTACCATTAGAGATGGAGTCAGATGTTGTTGTTGTTGGTGTTCTAGTGTACCAGTAGAGATGGAGTCAGATGTTGTTGTTGGTATTCTAGTGTACCAGTAGATATGGAGTCAGATGTTGTTGTTGTTGGTGGTGTTCTAGTGTACCAGTAGAGATGGAGAGTCAGATGTTGTTGTTGTTGTTGTTGTTGTTGTTGGTGTTCTAGTGTACCAGTAGAGATGGAGTCAGATGTTGTTGTTGGTGTTCTAGTGTACCAGTAGAGATGGAGTCAGATGTTGTTGTTGGTGTTCTAGTGTACCAGTAGAGATGGAGTCAGATGTTGTTGTTAGTATTCTAGTGTACCAGTACAGATGGAGTCAGATGTTGTTGTTGGTATTCTAGTGTACCAGTAGAGATGGAGAGTCAGAGGTTGTTGTTGGTGTTAATGTTCTAGTGTACCAGTAGAGATGGAGTCAGATGTTGTTGTTGCTGTTGGTATTCTAGTGTACCAGTAGAGATGGGGTCAGATGTTGTTATTGTTGGTATTCTAGTGTACCAGTAGATATGGAGTCAGATGTTGTTGTTGGTATTCTGGTGTACCAGTAGATATGGAGTCAGCTATTCTTGTTGATATTCTAGTGTACCAGTAGAGATGGAGTCAAATTGTCGTGTAAAATAATTTACTAGGTCTTAGGTCAAATTCCAAGAAATAAATCTAAGTCCAGATTGGTTTCAAAGGTCCAAAATAACTTCAGAGTCCGAGAAGAAAAAACAACTCGAGGCACAAAGAGTCCAAATGCGATTTGACTTTAATGCTTTTCAGAAACAAACAGCATGTAAGTCGGAGCTTCCCCGGGAAAGAACAACTTTTCCCTTTGTCTACTTGACCTTTATAGTCTTATCTACAAACACTCCCCTCCACCCTTGACCACATCCCATTTTCCATACATCACTACTTTTGCCACCAATCAAATGATGTCTAGTTTTGCTGACTCAGCAAATAACTCATGTTCTACATTCATGTCCCCCCCTCCTCCCAGCTTCCTGGGTGCCCCCCCTCCCAGCTTCCTGGGTGGAAGGACTGTCTGCTTTTTGAGAGGAAATGGGGCCCGACCGGAATCTCAACTGCCCCCCCACAGGAGGAGGAGAAAATACTTATAATTCTCTGCATAAATCAGCACTATTCTCTGGCTGCTTTGGGAGGAGATGAGGGGAAGAGAAGGGATTCAACAGGAAGAGAAAAAGGAGACCTTACTGCTGTACTCTGTGCTTTGCAGAGTCAGCATTATATCTCTGACTGCTTTGGGCCTGGCTACTTGGCAGGAGGTGAGGAAGGAGAAAAAAGCATCTTGAATGCTCAGGCTGGGTGCGCATTTATTCTTCCTGCCTACAGCTGCTTTCTTAACCTGCTGAGTTAGTGGGGACATTCCATTTTCTACAGATTACTATCCCTCATGAGCAGATTAGCCTTTAAAGTTCTGGTTACGTAGAACAAGATTACAATATCATGACATGATTAAAATGCAGGGGAGCTAAATCAAATTAAATCACAACATTCCCCACTTTGTGACTTTAAAACTTAGTCACATTCAGACCCAAAATTTCCAATATTACTTATTAAATATTTCAACATAAACAACAACTCCTAGATATGAAAGTCCGGTTATAGACCGCACGTATACGCAGCTCTTTATGGCTGGACGACCCGAACAACATTCCCCTCCCTTGCTCACACATGTTTTATCAGTCTCCTGACCATAGAGATCCTGCTCAATTCGGCAAAGTTTGTTCTACATATCTTCAGCTATATTACAAGACCTTATGTAGGTGTATGGTTTACACAACACACAGATAGAGTAAAAACACAGTACACAGTACACAGTACAAGCCACATCACCATTAACTGAACACGGCAAATTGGATAATTATTCCACCTATAGCAATCACCTTCTACCAGTTGTCCTTAAGTAAATTAACACAAGGGGATGTTCCGTGGGTTTGAGTTCCTAAAAACCCCACCATTGCCCAACATAATAACGCCCTTGTGCACAAAAATAACTCTGTCTGCGAGAAACTTTACAAACCACTTAAGCCTATGTAACTGAGGTTTTAATACTTATATCTGGATAAACACCACTCCATCTTTTTGTTTATCTCTTTTTCTTTTTTGGAAATAGTTACGGCCGAACAGCACTTTTTAGTGCAGATACAGTAATACAAAAAGACAGTCTCAAAACATCAATAAAACTGAAAACTATTTCTAGAACATTAGTTACATTATGTTCTTGATGGTTATAATGTTGATTGCATAGTGACCAAGTCTACTTACTACAGTGGTATACATTACTTCAGATCACTTTACAAGTATTATTGTGGGGTACACTTGATTATGCATGTTATATCGATCCCACATAACCCCCTACGCAGGGGTCTCTCTTCAGTAGTCGACTGGGATGTGCCTCAGCAGCTCACACAGCTCGTCAAGCCTGCTTCCCAGGGCATCCATTCTGGCGATGAGGAAGAACAAGTGACGGCGGTTTTCCTCGACGATTTGCCTAGTGCTGAGTCCCCTCCCGGGCGTCATTGTGGGGATAGCCCGATCCTGATAATATCTGATGCGACTCTGGCCCACACGGCGCAGACGGCGCAGCTCTGATTTATCCTGACGGGCGGGCAGCTTATCAACAAGTTTTTGAACCTGGCCAACGGCATTCTACCCAGGCACTCCTCTGTGCTAGGGGTGCAGGGAAACCATGACAGATCCATGTCCTCCTCTGAGGAAATGTAGCTGTTGTTCTCCGACCAGTTGCGTGACCTGGAGCGCTCTGGGGGTGTGGCCAGCGGCTCCACCTCGATGGGACCAAACGGGCTTTGGGGTACCACCACTCTAGGCGTGCCCTGCATGTCTACTCTCCCCTTGATGGTGCTTCTGCTGAGATGAGTGATGATGCTGCTACTGGCACCTGGGAGTGACCATTCCTTTTGAGGGACGGGAGTCATCATCGATGACCGGGGAGCAGACTGCGGGGTTTTGAACCGGGTGGGTGAATTAGCTGGTGTAGTGGATGGCCAGGTTGTCGCACGGTGTCTCCTGAAGGCTGAATCAGGGGTCATCGGGCACATCTCGAGGGTTGGAGGACCGGTAGGTTCAGGGTGTTGCACGGCGTATCTCATAGGCAGGAGGATTGGTCGGTGGTCCTGGGACAGCTGCATCTTCCTCCCAGGCTACATGACCTGTGGGGGGTTATGAAGTAGGCCCAGGGGGTACACTGCTCTATCTCTACATGGGGCATCTCATCTAACACTCTAGACCCGTGCGTGACCCTCCTGAGAGTCATCCTGACCTGTGGGGAACTGGCCTTGCCTAGGGGCCCAATGGGTTGCCAGAACTGCTGATTCCCCATGAATTAGATGCTAATTGTGGATGGGGGTATTCTATATTACCTGCTGCCCATCGGTTGCGGTAGGAGGCAGATGGTAGGGGTACACTCGTCGAACCCTAATAGGGATATTAGAGGCTTTTTACTGCGGCTGCACGATATTGACAGAAACATACATTGCCGCTATACACTTTTTTCCAATATATTTGGCGATATGTAAACCCCGGCGTGGGACGCTCCGATTGGTTTTCGTCATCTTCTTTAATCTTGCTACTTGCTACCTGTGCTGTCGCCAGGCTTTTTACTACATCAGCCTTTCGGTAGCCGAAACAATGCCAAATGTCAGACGTTGACTTTCTTTCAACCACTAAATCCGCTCTATCTATATTTTATTTTGTTCGGATATGCTGTCTGATTTGAATATTTTCTGCTATTCTCGGCTGTTCTATGTTATTCTTTTATGCATTATAACCGTCAAAACACAATTTCCAAACGGTCAGAGTAGAGAGATAGAAAAACCCAGCTGGTAGGTTACTGAAAGAATGAATACTGCGAAAATTTAGTCTATTGACTTTGTTTGTTTTTTTGAATTCTCACTACATGGCAGAAGAAAAATAGCTTTTAGAGTAGCCTACCATCTGCTCGTTTTACACTTCCCTGACTGCGCACCCAAATCTCTGCTTGATTCCTAGCATTCTGAATGCTACTCTGACCATGATTCCCCCAAAGTGTCGTCCATTATCAGAACTATAGAATTATTTGCCACTGACCTAGCATCTAGTCCTGGCGTGGGTAAGGGATGTGCGCAGCGACTACTTTTATTGACGATTAGACGGTGATTTTATAACTGATAACACGACTAGTCAAAAACAAGATTCTCAAGTTTCTACAACACGCTTGAGTATTGGAATTTAGTCATACTATATTGTTGCACATATTTCTGTCACGTCTTGACTCAAACAAATTATTCGGCTATTACTCAAACAAATTATTCGGCTATTTTAATTAATATAAGCACACTTTAGTGGCAATGTGCCGTGCTGCTAACCATTGAATAGCATACAGCGAAATACTATAATATTAAAGACTCGGAGGCCCAATGAATTGTTGGGCCTACATTTGTGCTTGTTAGTCTTCTGGCCTAGGCAATAGGCCTATTGATTTCTCCTTTTTTCCTTTTTGTCATGCACATTGGTGCTGGACCTAATATAATTGTGGTGACTCACTAACACATTTATTTTCATTACGATTTTAAACAAGAAAAAATCTCTACTGTACCCGCCATATACTGTTTCACCTCCCCCCTGGCGCAATGGTCAATACCATGCGCATCCCTAATTACAAACAAGAATTGACTGTCCACGTGGACTAGAATGGAAACTAATGCATTCGAGAGGTCTACACTTGTGAACCATTTAGCATTTTTAACTCTCCACTCTATCAGTTCTTCAGGCCCCGCACCTCTTTTACCTGAAAGATAGGTGCGCGCACCTGGTTACCCATGGGTAACTCACTGATTACTCCTTTCTTAAGCAAAGCTTTAAACACAGGCCTAATTGCCCTCCACGCTTCAGGCTTGACCGGGTATTGTTTCAGACAAGGGCGATACTTCCACCTGGGTGAAACAACAACCGGTGGGGCCAAATTCACTAAAACCCACATCATATTTCCCTGTTGTTCACAGATCTGGGAGGGTAGCAAGACGCTCCTCATCTCCCAGTTCTGTGCACCATCTGACAACTCCCTTCGTTACATTTGACAACAAAACAGACGCTCTTAGCCGCGTCAAAGGTAACTTCACATAATTCTTTAAACAGGCAGTCACTCCCCACTTGCTTGAACATTTGTACATGGGGGAGGATTGATGAGTTGCACCACCAATCGTCTGGTATCACATGACACCCTCGTATCCATGGCCCCAAATCGCACCATTGATCCTTTGGCGCTTCACTAGAGACACATGAGGAGAAGAATCAGGCATGTTAAATAGACCCTTCTGGGTTTCAGTCAATTTAACAGAAGCGGCACAATTGGCTCCATGCCGACAAGTAGCTCAACTCCCTTCGTTACATTTGACAACAAAACAGACGCTCTTAGCCGCGTCAAAGGTAACTTCACATAATTCTTTAAACAGGCAGTCACTCCCCACTTGCTTGAACATTTGTACATGGGGGAGGATTGATGAGTTGCACCACCAATCGTCTGGTATCACATGACACCCTCGTATCCATGGCCCCAAATCGCACCATTGATCCTTTGGCGCTTCACTAGAGACACATGAGGAGAAGAATCAGGCATGTTAAATAGACCCTTCTGGGTTTCAGTCAATTTAACAGAAGCGGCACAATTGGCTCCATGCCGACAAGTAGCTCAAACCTAACGCTGTCTCCACCTGCTCCTCCTCCCACCTTTCCTCAAATCTGCTATCCCTTCCCTCGTGCACATGAGCCGGTGCACCTTATAACATAAGCTCAGTGTCTGTCTCCCCTAAGCGTGTGTGTGCATGAGAGAGCAAATCAGTGGTAGGAGAAGTGATCAACCATTAATATACATACAGTGGCTGTTTTTCTCTAGGCCCTCTCTGACTCGTGGACAGTTTTTAAGTCTTTAACTTTTCAGTACCAGGCCCACTGGGGTCGGTATAATGTGACGCTCAAATGCCTAAATTAATTCCCTCTCCACCAGGTTATTTGAACCTACACTAGCAAACATGAAACTGTCTCCGCTTAGGTTTCTAGTTTGCAACTCATTTTAGGATGATACTTTAAGCTTTCTTTGTTAATGAGTTATGATGCCCGCTCCTGTGTCCACTAAAAATGACACCATTTCACCATTTCACTTAGGTTTACTCCCGATAACGAGCTTATTAGTTGTGGTGTATCTTTGGCATCGCACCCTGTGAGTGGTGTAAGCAATGCTTCTAAATCAGTGATTCTATTCTGCACTAATACTTGTGTATCAGGGGAAAATGGAACGAACTCACCCCCATCGCCTCGTGCCGCCCGCCAGTGCCCCTCCTCCCGTGTTTTTGATTCCTTGCGTCTGCTTGCCGGGTGCCACATCTTTGCATTTGGGTTGTTCGCTGGTCAGTAGCGATGGCGCTGCTCCTGGCCTCCCTCAAAGTTCTCCGGGCATTCATTCTTCCAGTGTCCAAATTTACCACATAGTGCACACAGAGAGTTTTATGGGGTCTTCCTGGCCCTCATTGTTTTGTCTTGAAGATGTCTCCGCTCTGGTTCTGCTGTCTGTCTCTTGTTCTGTTATTACTATTGCTGTGTCGTTCCATGTTATGTTGTGCCGTGAGCTACTAGATACATTGGATTTCCCCAAGGGGATTCATAAAGTATCTTTCTATCTATATCGGTCGTGGAACGCTCCAACAAACTTTCCCCCACACTCCTGCCGGTTGGGCAGTGTCTGTGCTCGCTTCATGATTTCTGCTGCTGTGTAGGATCTCCGTACACGTTCGGCACCTCTATCATTTGGAAACCGTCCAGCCTGGATTGATTCAGTGGGCTGGTAGGCTGTCCCCCTCCTGGTTTGAGCTGTGGAGGGTTGAGGCGTCACTGTCACACTACTCCCGTGGCTGCTGTAATTCTCAGTCTCTGTCTGTATGGCCGCTCGTCTGGGCGTCAGATTTTCAGCCAAGAATGTTCGTATCTGTTCAACAATGTCTGATGTAGCCCCTCCATGGGTCACCTTTGTGACATCTTGGGCTGACCCCACTGGTGACAATGCCAGTATTTGATGACGTGCGGTTGCACGCTGCTTTTCTGGTTTTGGCACACCACGCTGGGGCCCCCCCGTCTGGCCAGTGGAAGGTCTGTGACTGGATCTGTCGGAGTTGCGTTCCTGACCCTCCTGCTCCGTTTCCTCACTGGTGTGGATGTGTGCTGTGGGTGTGGTATGGTGGTGGTAGGGTGGCGTCCTGCTGCGCTGGTGGAGGGTAGCTGGCCTTGGACCGGTCTCGTGGCACGGCAGTAGGCGGGAAAGGGCACTGCAGGCTGGCATCTGCGGATGAGAGAAAGTGCACCCCATCCCCGTTTTCTTTTTTCCCACTGCTGCTTACCTTGCCTAGTTCTTGCCTGCTCTTTCCACTTCCTGAACATCTTTGTCTTCCTCCTTATCTACTCTCTTAGTTATTCCCTGTTTATTTATTTATTTATTTTTCGCTCATGCTTATTGCTTTCTCTCTCAAAATTGTGTGTTATAACTTTATAAGGCTCGCTTTGCCTCCCTCTCCTCAATGGTCAATTTTGCTCTCAATTTTGGGAGTTTATGGCCCAATTAATTTTACTGTAAGAAACAGAGAGTGGTGGTGCAGAACAGAGTAAACAAACAATTTATATGCTGAGATTGTGCACTGTATGTAAATTCACCCTCGACCATCTCAATCTATGAACCCAGGACCACGTTCCCAGATAGTCCATAGGCACATGAAAACAAATAGAAAATATAGCTACAAGCAGCAATAACAGGGCTAAACGCGACTCACGCATCAAAGCCAACAAGCGAAACATGCCATAGCCACATTGGAGCTATGCATATAAGTGTCTGTGTCTTCAGACCAGGGAAATCAGGTTAAATTCATGCGACAGCATCATCATCATCATCATCATACAACTGCAATCACATTCAATTCATCTGAAGGCGTCAAACGAGTGTCAGGTCCTTTCAAGCATCTCATTACATTAATTATATTTTGGGACATATCTTTTTAGGACCTATTTGTCTACATGTCTACAGGCCACATGGTTATTCTCCAGGCCTTCCACCTGCCTGGAAGTCACACATTTACCATCAAGTCTCAGTGTGGGGATAGCTTGATAATTCAGCTATCTGTGAACCATACTCACAACTCTTGTTTCTCTCTAAACCTAACATTTCTCAGAAGAATGCCCCCCTACACTTGGTGTGTTTAGGCTATGTAGTCTACGTGCTACTGTGCTCTCTCAGGATGAATTGTTTAGGCTAAAGGCTACTACCCTCTCCCTGGTTGAAGTGTGTGAGTTATAGACCACTCCCCTCTTCCCAGGCTTAAGGTTACTAGCTTATCCATTGATGAAGTGGGTAGAATGTAGGCTACTACCCTCTCCATGGGTGGAAGTATGCAGGCCATAGCTGATAATAACTGTTGTGGGGGGTTGCAATTGTATCAATTGACAACAACGCTTATATCAATATCAAAATAGAATCTGATGCTTTTGCGTCCAATTAGAAAGTTGTAGGGCATGCCATGAACTACCCAAACAAGCAATATGACCCCATCTAGCCACAAGGGGTGCCACAGCAATCAATTGTGTTTCAGCCATTTTTAAGCATTTTGGCTTGTTGTAGCGCCCCCCTGTGGCCAATCTGCGTCACATTTCTCCAACTTGCCTTAAGATATGCTCTGGTACTGTTGTACCAGGAATTGGAAAAATTGGCCTGGCGGTTAGGCCTAAACAGGAAGTGAGCTCTCTAGCGCCCTCTGCAATTTTCATTGCCTCATAGTGGCTGTTCAATTCAAATTTTCCACCTTTTGCCGAGATGGAATTGTAGATATTCAATGCTAGATTACATCTACTGAGATTCATGTAGATTGATAAAACTACCTAGGCTTGATCAGCTTATAAATCAACTAGTTCATTCTGTCCTCGATGTGCCGTGTCGGTGGTCGGAGTACAGTTGACCATTTTGATCTCCTTTTCTGGAATCAGAAACAGTACAAAGACAATACAGGAAAATAGTTTCCTTACACATAATTGAATGCTTCTCATGTTATTTAACATATGCAAATCGCTTCAATCCCCCCGTGTGGAAATATCCATTCATCTCTTATTTATTCTAATTCATAATTTGTTCTTATATCCCAACAAAATAGTGTGGATGACTCTTACTATAGAAGTCGCTACTTTCATATTGATAACATTCTCACAAACATTTTGCAACAACACAGAGAAACTTGAGTAGACTAATGTCAGGACTTACAACACAAGATAAAGACTGGAGCTGCAAGACGCATGATTCATCATGAAATGCCCACACATTTCCTGATCACGTGTCACATGACTTGATCCGACTAGAGTAACTATTTCATAATAAAAGTATGTTTCACATAGAACATGTCAGTTCTGACAAAACAAAACAAAAACAGACTAATATTCAGTACCTCGCTTTCCTTGTGAAAACGGTTATTACAACAACCACGTTGAAGTTCCTATACTGCAGTTTTATTATTATTTTTGGTTTAGTTAGTTTAGTTAGTTAGTTAGTTAGTTAGTTTACAGTAGGCTTATAGACACCAGTGCCTCTAAGGTAGCCTACTATACTAAAGACCCAAAATATTAAACCCCAACAGTTTAACAAACAGTAGAACAAACAATAAAACAAACAACCAATAGAACACATGTTCAATTATTTTCTTGGTGCATTTTATATATATATTTTTTAATACTTGTTTCTATTGAAATGCTGGGTGGGGCGGAGGACTGGAGCACCGGGCCGTCCCTCTCGTTACTCAGCCTCTGTGAATCCGGTGAGTGTTGAAAGCCGCTTAATTAGCGGGGTGATCAGTCTGACGGTGCCGCGCGTCTCGCCGCCCCTCGCCCGGACCAGCATTCCTTGTTCTGACATCAATTTGTAATGGATTCCTTTGAAAGGGTAATAACCTCAAAACCACACTGGTGAACTTTGAAATAGGAAGAAAACTATATATCCCAAAATAAGAAATGCTCTGGCCAGAGGACACTTCAGAACAGACACCAGGTTGCATCTGAGGAGAAGTGCAAAGAAATTGTTAGTCAGTGATAGTTTTCTTATACAGTAGACAATTTCGAAATTTAAAAATCAACCGTGTAGCGAACGCTCTTTCATCTAGGCTACTTGGCACGGTAGTCTATCCTGGTCTTTATCACCTAAAATCAAGCATGAGGCAAAAACAAAAGATAAAATTATTTTATTCTACTGAAAAATCTCGTCTCTATCCCTCTCATACCAGGCACGAGTGTGTGTGTGTGTGTGTGTATATGTGATTATATTGTGAATGTGTGTCTGTGTCTTTTCTTTTTGCCACTGCTTTCTAAGAGAAGTTATGTTTCTCTGTATAATACTTTTAATGTCTTATGTAAAGCACCTTGAATTGCCCTGTGGCTGAAATGTGCTATATAAATAAACTTGCCTTGCCCTGTATTGTGTACGTGTGCGTGTGTATGTGTGTGCTTGTAAGAGGGTACATGTGTGTGTGTGTGTGTGTTTGCTTGTAAGAGGGTACATGTGTGTGTGTGTGTGTGTGCTTGTAAGAATGTTTGTGTGTGGTGACAGTGTGTGAGAGCGCGTGTAGGTTGAGTGTGTGAGAGGGAGGGTGCGTGTGTGTGAATGTGTGTTTGTATTGAGTGTGTGCGTGTGTGATGTATGCTCTGTGTTGTATGAGTGAGTGTGGTGTGCGTGTGTGTGTGGGAGTACTTGCTGTGTAGGTGTGTGTATGTTGTGGAATGTGTGTCTGGTTTAAGCGTGTGTGTGTGTGTGTGTGTGTGTGTGTGGTGATTTACTGTACGTGCGTGCGGGTGTGTGTGTGTGTGTGTGGCTTGTGGACTGAACTCGCTTTATGTGATGAGGGCTGGGACAGAGAGAGATTAAACAAATCAAAGAACTTTCATTTACAGCAACAGAATAACCAGAGACCAAACCACTGCGACGATGCAAATAAAGTGCCTGCTCTCCAGTATTATATACGCTCAACAGCTTGTTTTTGCTTATGGTGCCTGTTGCTTGGTTTTTTTAGTCCATCCTGTCACGGCCGCTATTCCTTTTTCTACTTTGTGAATTTATTTCATGATGGCTGGGCCCCACGTGGGCCGTGATCCTCACTTCACTGTCTTTTCTTATCTGCTTAAATTTATGGGCTACCGATACATGAAAGCCTGTTGGGCCCTTTACAATAGTAAATTACGGCCTCGCTATTCTGAACTCAATAGTAACACTTATTTATAAACTTCATACGGTTTTAAATCATAGAACCACTCGCTACACTTTTTAGGTAAAGAAAAACAACCCACAACCCAAAATTATTCTATTCTCACAATACATCGCGACTCTCATACTATTTTACTCCGCCGGCATACTTATTTACACTTATTTACAAATACTTCTCTGATCAGATTTATTGCCCTCTTGGCAGCGCGTGGCCTACTGTAAGAGCACACACACAGGCCCTAACTCGGCAGCGCGTACTGTAGACACACACAGGCCCTCTCGTCAGCGCATACTGTCGGGCACACACAGGCCCTTACAAGCTACTCAAACAGGTAACCTTTTCTATATAAGTGTACAAACAGACACTGTCGGGCACACACAGGCCCTTACAAGCTACTCAAACAGGTAACATTTTCTATATAAGTGTACAAACAGACACTGTCGGGCACACACAGGCCCTTACAAGCTACTCAAACAGGTAGCCTTTTCTATATAAATGTACAAACAGACACTATTTATCTTTTAACCAAACGTCAGAGGAGGAATTTAAACCTGACTAGGCTAATTTATTCCTCAAAAGTATCAATCGTACAAATGTATCTCTCGTACTATTTCAACATACTGTAACTCTGGCTATACTATACATTTCTCAACACTGGTGTTACGGTACTCAAGAATTATTAGCCTGTGCATGGCTGTGCATGGCTGAGCTAGTCATGCAAAAAGCCAACTGCTATTCATTCATACTTTCCGCTCACACATACAGAGCACATAAAGCACAAAGCATAAAGCATAAAACACATACGACATTTATGACAAACGATCGCATAGGATTCTCGGTGCCTTTGATGTTTTAAATGGACCAAATCTGATAAACATGATTTAAAGTAAGATTTATTCTAGATTCTTTGAAGAGGGGCGTTTTAATTACCTGCAGCCCGGGCGGATCTTGACCACGTCAAACACACGTTAAAATGAATTAGCAGATTTTATAAATGGTTCTGCTTACCTTTGTAATTTAGGGCCCTGTGTGTCTGACGCGGACAGGTCCGTGTCCTGGCGTAGGGTAGTGGATGCCTCCTCCTCCTGGGTTCTGGCTCGCCATTTGTCGTGTAAAATAATTTACTAGGTCTTAGGTCAAATTCCAAGAAATAAATCTAAGTCCAGATTGGTTTCAAAGGTCCAAAATAACTTCAGAGTCCGAGAAGAAAAAACAACTCGAGGCACAAAGAGTCCAAATGCGATTTGACTTTAATGCTTTTCAGAAACAAACAGCATGTAAGTCGGAGCTTCCCCGGGAAAGAACAACTTTTCCCTTTGTCTACTTGACCTTTATAGTCTTATCTACAAACACTCCCCTCCACCCTTGACCACATCCCATTTTCCATACATCACTACTTTTGCCACCAATCAAATGATGTCTAGTTTTGCTGACTCAGCAAATAACTCATGTTCTACATTCATGTCCCCCCCTCCTCCCAGCTTCCTGGGTGCCCCCCCTCCCAGCTTCCTGGGTGGAAGGACTGTCTGCTTTTTGAGAGGAAATGGGGCCCGACCGGAATCTCAACTGCCCCCCCACAGGAGGAGGAGAAAATACTTATAATTCTCTGCATAAATCAGCACTATTCTCTGGCTGCTTTGGGAGGAGATGAGGGGAAGAGAAGGGATTCAACAGGAAGAGAAAAAGGAGACCTTACTGCTGTACTCTGTGCTTTGCAGAGTCAGCATTATATCTCTGACTGCTTTGGGCCTGGCTACTTGGCAGGAGGTGAGGAAGGAGAAAAAAGCATCTTGAATGCTCAGGCTGGGTGCGCATTTATTCTTCCTGCCTACAGCTGCTTTCTTAACCTGCTGAGTTAGTGGGGACATTCCATTTTCTACAGATTACTATCCCTCATGAGCAGATTAGCCTTTAAAGTTCTGGTTACGTAGAACAAGATTACAATATCATGACATGATTAAAATGCAGGGGAGCTAAATCAAATTAAATCACAACATTCCCCACTTTGTGACTTTAAAACTTAGTCACATTCAGACCCAAAATTTCCAATATTACTTATTAAATATTTCAACATAAACAACAACTCCTAGATATGAAAGTCCGGTTATAGACCGCACGTATACGCAGCTCTTTATGGCTGGACGACCCGAACAACATTCCCCTCCCTTGCTCACACATGTTTTATCAGTCTCCTGACCATAGAGATCCTGCTCAATTCGGCAAAGTTTGTTCTACATATCTTCAGCTATATTACAAGACCTTATGTAGGTGTATGGTTTACACAACACACAGATAGAGTAAAAACACAGTACACAGTACACAGTACAAGCCACATCACCATTAACTGAACACGGCAAATTGGATAATTATTCCACCTATAGCAATCACCTTCTACCAGTTGTCCTTAAGTAAATTAACACAAGGGGATGTTCCGTGGGTTTGAGTTCCTAAAAACCCCACCATTGCCCAACATAATAACGCCCTTGTGCACAAAAATAACTCTGTCTGCGAGAAACTTTACAAACCACTTAAGCCTATGTAACTGAGGTTTTAATACTTATATCTGGATAAACACCACTCCATCTTTTTGTTTATCTCTTTTTCTTTTTTGGAAATAGTTACGGCCGAACAGCACTTTTTAGTGCAGATACAGTAATACAAAAAGACAGTCTCAAAACATCAATAAAACTGAAAACTATTTCTAGAACATTAGTTACATTATGTTCTTGATGGTTATAATGTTGATTGCATAGTGACCAAGTCTACTTACTACAGTGGTATACATTACTTCAGATCACTTTACAAGTATTATTGTGGGGTACACTTGATTATGCATGTTATATCGATCCCACATAACCCCCTACGCAGGGGTCTCTCTTCAGTAGTCGACTGGGATGTGCCTCAGCAGCTCACACAGCTCGTCAAGCCTGCTTCCCAGGGCATCCATTCTGGCGATGAGGAAGAACAAGTGACGGCGGTTTTCCTCGACGATTTGCCTAGTGCTGAGTCCCCTCCCGGGCGTCATTGTGGGGATAGCCCGATCCTGATAATATCTGATGCGACTCTGGCCCACACGGCGCAGACGGCGCAGCTCTGATTTATCCTGACGGGCGGGCAGCTTATCAACAAGTTTTTGAACCTGGCCAACGGCATTCTACCCAGGCACTCCTCTGTGCTAGGGGTGCAGGGAAACCATGACAGATCCATGTCCTCCTCTGAGGAAATGTAGCTGTTGTTCTCCGACCAGTTGCGTGACCTGGAGCGCTCTGGGGGTGTGGCCAGCGGCTCCACCTCGATGGGACCAAACGGGCTTTGGGGTACCACCACTCTAGGCGTGCCCTGCATGTCTACTCTCCCCTTGATGGTGCTTCTGCTGAGATGAGTGATGATGCTGCTACTGGCACCTGGGAGTGACCATTCCTTTTGAGGGACGGGAGTCATCATCGATGACCGGGGAGCAGACTGCGGGGTTTTGAACCGGGTGGGTGAATTAGCTGGTGTAGTGGATGGCCAGGTTGTCGCACGGTGTCTCCTGAAGGCTGAATCAGGGGTCATCGGGCACATCTCGAGGGTTGGAGGACCGGTAGGTTCAGGGTGTTGCACGGCGTATCTCATAGGCAGGAGGATTGGTCGGTGGTCCTGGGACAGCTGCATCTTCCTCCCAGGCTACATGACCTGTGGGGGGTTATGAAGTAGGCCCAGGGGGTACACTGCTCTATCTCTACATGGGGCATCTCATCTAACACTCTAGACCCGTGCGTGACCCTCCTGAGAGTCATCCTGACCTGTGGGGAACTGGCCTTGCCTAGGGGCCCAATGGGTTGCCAGAACTGCTGATTCCCCATGAATTAGATGCTAATTGTGGATGGGGGTATTCTATATTACCTGCTGCCCATCGGTTGCGGTAGGAGGCAGATGGTAGGGGTACACTCGTCGAACCCTAATAGGGATATTAGAGGCTTTTTACTGCGGCTGCACGATATTGACAGAAACATACATTGCCGCTATACACTTTTTTCCAATATATTTGGCGATATGTAAACCCCGGCGTGGGACGCTCCGATTGGTTTTCGTCATCTTCTTTAATCTTGCTACTTGCTACCTGTGCTGTCGCCAGGCTTTTTACTACATCAGCCTTTCGGTAGCCGAAACAATGCCAAATGTCAGACGTTGACTTTCTTTCAACCACTAAATCCGCTCTATCTATATTTTATTTTGTTCGGATATGCTGTCTGATTTGAATATTTTCTGCTATTCTCGGCTGTTCTATGTTATTCTTTTATGCATTATAACCGTCAAAACACAATTTCCAAACGGTCAGAGTAGAGAGATAGAAAAACCCAGCTGGTAGGTTACTGAAAGAATGAATACTGCGAAAATTTAGTCTATTGACTTTGTTTGTTTTTTTGAATTCTCACTACATGGCAGAAGAAAAATAGCTTTTAGAGTAGCCTACCATCTGCTCGTTTTACACTTCCCTGACTGCGCACCCAAATCTCTGCTTGATTCCTAGCATTCTGAATGCTACTCTGACCATGATTCCCCCAAAGTGTCGTCCATTATCAGAACTATAGAATTATTTGCCACTGACCTAGCATCTAGTCCTGGCGTGGGTAAGGGATGTGCGCAGCGACTACTTTTATTGACGATTAGACGGTGATTTTATAACTGATAACACGACTAGTCAAAAACAAGATTCTCAAGTTTCTACAACACGCTTGAGTATTGGAATTTAGTCATACTATATTGTTGCACATATTTCTGTCACGTCTTGACTCAAACAAATTATTCGGCTATTACTCAAACAAATTATTCGGCTATTTTAATTAATATAAGCACACTTTAGTGGCAATGTGCCGTGCTGCTAACCATTGAATAGCATACAGCGAAATACTATAATATTAAAGACTCGGAGGCCCAATGAATTGTTGGGCCTACATTTGTGCTTGTTAGTCTTCTGGCCTAGGCAATAGGCCTATTGATTTCTCCTTTTTTCCTTTTTGTCATGCACATTGGTGCTGGACCTAATATAATTGTGGTGACTCACTAACACATTTATTTTCATTACGATTTTAAACAAGAAAAAATCTCTACTGTACCCGCCATATACTGTTTCACCTCCCCCCTGGCGCAATGGTCAATACCATGCGCATCCCTAATTACAAACAAGAATTGACTGTCCACGTGGACTAGAATGGAAACTAATGCATTCGAGAGGTCTACACTTGTGAACCATTTAGCATTTTTAACTCTCCACTCTATCAGTTCTTCAGGCCCCGCACCTCTTTTACCTGAAAGATAGGTGCGCGCACCTGGTTACCCATGGGTAACTCACTGATTACTCCTTTCTTAAGCAAAGCTTTAAACACAGGCCTAATTGCCCTCCACGCTTCAGGCTTGACCGGGTATTGTTTCAGACAAGGGCGATACTTCCACCTGGGTGAAACAACAACCGGTGGGGCCAAATTCACTAAAACCCACATCATATTTCCCTGTTGTTCACAGATCTGGGAGGGTAGCAAGACGCTCCTCATCTCCCAGTTCTGTGCACCATCTGACAACTCCCTTCGTTACATTTGACAACAAAACAGACGCTCTTAGCCGCGTCAAAGGTAACTTCACATAATTCTTTAAACAGGCAGTCACTCCCCACTTGCTTGAACATTTGTACATGGGGGAGGATTGATGAGTTGCACCACCAATCGTCTGGTATCACATGACACCCTCGTATCCATGGCCCCAAATCGCACCATTGATCCTTTGGCGCTTCACTAGAGACACATGAGGAGAAGAATCAGGCATGTTAAATAGACCCTTCTGGGTTTCAGTCAATTTAACAGAAGCGGCACAATTGGCTCCATGCCGACAAGTAGCTCAACTCCCTTCGTTACATTTGACAACAAAACAGACGCTCTTAGCCGCGTCAAAGGTAACTTCACATAATTCTTTAAACAGGCAGTCACTCCCCACTTGCTTGAACATTTGTACATGGGGGAGGATTGATGAGTTGCACCACCAATCGTCTGGTATCACATGACACCCTCGTATCCATGGCCCCAAATCGCACCATTGATCCTTTGGCGCTTCACTAGAGACACATGAGGAGAAGAATCAGGCATGTTAAATAGACCCTTCTGGGTTTCAGTCAATTTAACAGAAGCGGCACAATTGGCTCCATGCCGACAAGTAGCTCAAACCTAACGCTGTCTCCACCTGCTCCTCCTCCCACCTTTCCTCAAATCTGCTATCCCTTCCCTCGTGCACATGAGCCGGTGCACCTTATAACATAAGCTCAGTGTCTGTCTCCCCTAAGCGTGTGTGTGCATGAGAGAGCAAATCAGTGGTAGGAGAAGTGATCAACCATTAATATACATACAGTGGCTGTTTTTCTCTAGGCCCTCTCTGACTCGTGGACAGTTTTTAAGTCTTTAACTTTTCAGTACCAGGCCCACTGGGGTCGGTATAATGTGACGCTCAAATGCCTAAATTAATTCCCTCTCCACCAGGTTATTTGAACCTACACTAGCAAACATGAAACTGTCTCCGCTTAGGTTTCTAGTTTGCAACTCATTTTAGGATGATACTTTAAGCTTTCTTTGTTAATGAGTTATGATGCCCGCTCCTGTGTCCACTAAAAATGACACCATTTCACCATTTCACTTAGGTTTACTCCCGATAACGAGCTTATTAGTTGTGGTGTATCTTTGGCATCGCACCCTGTGAGTGGTGTAAGCAATGCTTCTAAATCAGTGATTCTATTCTGCACTAATACTTGTGTATCAGGGGAAAATGGAACGAACTCACCCCCATCGCCTCGTGCCGCCCGCCAGTGCCCCTCCTCCCGTGTTTTTGATTCCTTGCGTCTGCTTGCCGGGTGCCACATCTTTGCATTTGGGTTGTTCGCTGGTCAGTAGCGATGGCGCTGCTCCTGGCCTCCCTCAAAGTTCTCCGGGCATTCATTCTTCCAGTGTCCAAATTTACCACATAGTGCACACAGAGAGTTTTATGGGGTCTTCCTGGCCCTCATTGTTTTGTCTTGAAGATGTCTCCGCTCTGGTTCTGCTGTCTGTCTCTTGTTCTGTTATTACTATTGCTGTGTCGTTCCATGTTATGTTGTGCCGTGAGCTACTAGATACATTGGATTTCCCCAAGGGGATTCATAAAGTATCTTTCTATCTATATCGGTCGTGGAACGCTCCAACAAACTTTCCCCCACACTCCTGCCGGTTGGGCAGTGTCTGTGCTCGCTTCATGATTTCTGCTGCTGTGTAGGATCTCCGTACACGTTCGGCACCTCTATCATTTGGAAACCGTCCAGCCTGGATTGATTCAGTGGGCTGGTAGGCTGTCCCCCTCCTGGTTTGAGCTGTGGAGGGTTGAGGCGTCACTGTCACACTACTCCCGTGGCTGCTGTAATTCTCAGTCTCTGTCTGTATGGCCGCTCGTCTGGGCGTCAGATTTTCAGCCAAGAATGTTCGTATCTGTTCAACAATGTCTGATGTAGCCCCTCCATGGGTCACCTTTGTGACATCTTGGGCTGACCCCACTGGTGACAATGCCAGTATTTGATGACGTGCGGTTGCACGCTGCTTTTCTGGTTTTGGCACACCACGCTGGGGCCCCCCCGTCTGGCCAGTGGAAGGTCTGTGACTGGATCTGTCGGAGTTGCGTTCCTGACCCTCCTGCTCCGTTTCCTCACTGGTGTGGATGTGTGCTGTGGGTGTGGTATGGTGGTGGTAGGGTGGCGTCCTGCTGCGCTGGTGGAGGGTAGCTGGCCTTGGACCGGTCTCGTGGCACGGCAGTAGGCGGGAAAGGGCACTGCAGGCTGGCATCTGCGGATGAGAGAAAGTGCACCCCATCCCCGTTTTCTTTTTTCCCACTGCTGCTTACCTTGCCTAGTTCTTGCCTGCTCTTTCCACTTCCTGAACATCTTTGTCTTCCTCCTTATCTACTCTCTTAGTTATTCCCTGTTTATTTATTTATTTATTTTTCGCTCATGCTTATTGCTTTCTCTCTCAAAATTGTGTGTTATAACTTTATAAGGCTCGCTTTGCCTCCCTCTCCTCAATGGTCAATTTTGCTCTCAATTTTGGGAGTTTATGGCCCAATTAATTTTACTGTAAGAAACAGAGAGTGGTGGTGCAGAACAGAGTAAACAAACAATTTATATGCTGAGATTGTGCACTGTATGTAAATTCACCCTCGACCATCTCAATCTATGAACCCAGGACCACGTTCCCAGATAGTCCATAGGCACATGAAAACAAATAGAAAATATAGCTACAAGCAGCAATAACAGGGCTAAACGCGACTCACGCATCAAAGCCAACAAGCGAAACATGCCATAGCCACATTGGAGCTATGCATATAAGTGTCTGTGTCTTCAGACCAGGGAAATCAGGTTAAATTCATGCGACAGCATCATCATCATCATCATCATACAACTGCAATCACATTCAATTCATCTGAAGGCGTCAAACGAGTGTCAGGTCCTTTCAAGCATCTCATTACATTAATTATATTTTGGGACATATCTTTTTAGGACCTATTTGTCTACATGTCTACAGGCCACATGGTTATTCTCCAGGCCTTCCACCTGCCTGGAAGTCACACATTTACCATCAAGTCTCAGTGTGGGGATAGCTTGATAATTCAGCTATCTGTGAACCATACTCACAACTCTTGTTTCTCTCTAAACCTAACATTTCTCAGAAGAATGCCCCCCTACACTTGGTGTGTTTAGGCTATGTAGTCTACGTGCTACTGTGCTCTCTCAGGATGAATTGTTTAGGCTAAAGGCTACTACCCTCTCCCTGGTTGAAGTGTGTGAGTTATAGACCACTCCCCTCTTCCCAGGCTTAAGGTTACTAGCTTATCCATTGATGAAGTGGGTAGAATGTAGGCTACTACCCTCTCCATGGGTGGAAGTATGCAGGCCATAGCTGATAATAACTGTTGTGGGGGGTTGCAATTGTATCAATTGACAACAACGCTTATATCAATATCAAAATAGAATCTGATGCTTTTGCGTCCAATTAGAAAGTTGTAGGGCATGCCATGAACTACCCAAACAAGCAATATGACCCCATCTAGCCACAAGGGGTGCCACAGCAATCAATTGTGTTTCAGCCATTTTTAAGCATTTTGGCTTGTTGTAGCGCCCCCCTGTGGCCAATCTGCGTCACATTTCTCCAACTTGCCTTAAGATATGCTCTGGTACTGTTGTACCAGGAATTGGAAAAATTGGCCTGGCGGTTAGGCCTAAACAGGAAGTGAGCTCTCTAGCGCCCTCTGCAATTTTCATTGCCTCATAGTGGCTGTTCAATTCAAATTTTCCACCTTTTGCCGAGATGGAATTGTAGATATTCAATGCTAGATTACATCTACTGAGATTCATGTAGATTGATAAAACTACCTAGGCTTGATCAGCTTATAAATCAACTAGTTCATTCTGTCCTCGATGTGCCGTGTCGGTGGTCGGAGTACAGTTGACCATTTTGATCTCCTTTTCTGGAATCAGAAACAGTACAAAGACAATACAGGAAAATAGTTTCCTTACACATAATTGAATGCTTCTCATGTTATTTAACATATGCAAATCGCTTCAATCCCCCCGTGTGGAAATATCCATTCATCTCTTATTTATTCTAATTCATAATTTGTTCTTATATCCCAACAAAATAGTGTGGATGACTCTTACTATAGAAGTCGCTACTTTCATATTGATAACATTCTCACAAACATTTTGCAACAACACAGAGAAACTTGAGTAGACTAATGTCAGGACTTACAACACAAGATAAAGACTGGAGCTGCAAGACGCATGATTCATCATGAAATGCCCACACATTTCCTGATCACGTGTCACATGACTTGATCCGACTAGAGTAACTATTTCATAATAAAAGTATGTTTCACATAGAACATGTCAGTTCTGACAAAACAAAACAAAAACAGACTAATATTCAGTACCTCGCTTTCCTTGTGAAAACGGTTATTACAACAACCACGTTGAAGTTCCTATACTGCAGTTTTATTATTATTTTTGGTTTAGTTAGTTTAGTTAGTTAGTTAGTTAGTTAGTTTACAGTAGGCTTATAGACACCAGTGCCTCTAAGGTAGCCTACTATACTAAAGACCCAAAATATTAAACCCCAACAGTTTAACAAACAGTAGAACAAACAATAAAACAAACAACCAATAGAACACATGTTCAATTATTTTCTTGGTGCATTTTATATATATATTTTTTAATACTTGTTTCTATTGAAATGCTGGGTGGGGCGGAGGACTGGAGCACCGGGCCGTCCCTCTCGTTACTCAGCCTCTGTGAATCCGGTGAGTGTTGAAAGCCGCTTAATTAGCGGGGTGATCAGTCTGACGGTGCCGCGCGTCTCGCCGCCCCTCGCCCGGACCAGCATTCCTTGTTCTGACATCAATTTGTAATGGATTCCTTTGAAAGGGTAATAACCTCAAAACCACACTGGTGAACTTTGAAATAGGAAGAAAACTATATATCCCAAAATAAGAAATGCTCTGGCCAGAGGACACTTCAGAACAGACACCAGGTTGCATCTGAGGAGAAGTGCAAAGAAATTGTTAGTCAGTGATAGTTTTCTTATACAGTAGACAATTTCGAAATTTAAAAATCAACCGTGTAGCGAACGCTCTTTCATCTAGGCTACTTGGCACGGTAGTCTATCCTGGTCTTTATCACCTAAAATCAAGCATGAGGCAAAAACAAAAGATAAAATTATTTTATTCTACTGAAAAATCTCGTCTCTATCCCTCTCATACCAGGCACGAGTGTGTGTGTGTGTGTGTGTATATGTGATTATATTGTGAATGTGTGTCTGTGTCTTTTCTTTTTGCCACTGCTTTCTAAGAGAAGTTATGTTTCTCTGTATAATACTTTTAATGTCTTATGTAAAGCACCTTGAATTGCCCTGTGGCTGAAATGTGCTATATAAATAAACTTGCCTTGCCCTGTATTGTGTACGTGTGCGTGTGTATGTGTGTGCTTGTAAGAGGGTACATGTGTGTGTGTGTGTGTGTTTGCTTGTAAGAGGGTACATGTGTGTGTGTGTGTGTGTGCTTGTAAGAATGTTTGTGTGTGGTGACAGTGTGTGAGAGCGCGTGTAGGTTGAGTGTGTGAGAGGGAGGGTGCGTGTGTGTGAATGTGTGTTTGTATTGAGTGTGTGCGTGTGTGATGTATGCTCTGTGTTGTATGAGTGAGTGTGGTGTGCGTGTGTGTGTGGGAGTACTTGCTGTGTAGGTGTGTGTATGTTGTGGAATGTGTGTCTGGTTTAAGCGTGTGTGTGTGTGTGTGTGTGTGTGTGTGGTGATTTACTGTACGTGCGTGCGGGTGTGTGTGTGTGTGTGTGGCTTGTGGACTGAACTCGCTTTATGTGATGAGGGCTGGGACAGAGAGAGATTAAACAAATCAAAGAACTTTCATTTACAGCAACAGAATAACCAGAGACCAAACCACTGCGACGATGCAAATAAAGTGCCTGCTCTCCAGTATTATATACGCTCAACAGCTTGTTTTTGCTTATGGTGCCTGTTGCTTGGTTTTTTTAGTCCATCCTGTCACGGCCGCTATTCCTTTTTCTACTTTGTGAATTTATTTCATGATGGCTGGGCCCCACGTGGGCCGTGATCCTCACTTCACTGTCTTTTCTTATCTGCTTAAATTTATGGGCTACCGATACATGAAAGCCTGTTGGGCCCTTTACAATAGTAAATTACGGCCTCGCTATTCTGAACTCAATAGTAACACTTATTTATAAACTTCATACGGTTTTAAATCATAGAACCACTCGCTACACTTTTTAGGTAAAGAAAAACAACCCACAACCCAAAATTATTCTATTCTCACAATACATCGCGACTCTCATACTATTTTACTCCGCCGGCATACTTATTTACACTTATTTACAAATACTTCTCTGATCAGATTTATTGCCCTCTTGGCAGCGCGTGGCCTACTGTAAGAGCACACACACAGGCCCTAACTCGGCAGCGCGTACTGTAGACACACACAGGCCCTCTCGTCAGCGCATACTGTCGGGCACACACAGGCCCTTACAAGCTACTCAAACAGGTAACCTTTTCTATATAAGTGTACAAACAGACACTGTCGGGCACACACAGGCCCTTACAAGCTACTCAAACAGGTAACATTTTCTATATAAGTGTACAAACAGACACTGTCGGGCACACACAGGCCCTTACAAGCTACTCAAACAGGTAGCCTTTTCTATATAAATGTACAAACAGACACTATTTATCTTTTAACCAAACGTCAGAGGAGGAATTTAAACCTGACTAGGCTAATTTATTCCTCAAAAGTATCAATCGTACAAATGTATCTCTCGTACTATTTCAACATACTGTAACTCTGGCTATACTATACATTTCTCAACACTGGTGTTACGGTACTCAAGAATTATTAGCCTGTGCATGGCTGTGCATGGCTGAGCTAGTCATGCAAAAAGCCAACTGCTATTCATTCATACTTTCCGCTCACACATACAGAGCACATAAAGCACAAAGCATAAAGCATAAAACACATACGACATTTATGACAAACGATCGCATAGGATTCTCGGTGCCTTTGATGTTTTAAATGGACCAAATCTGATAAACATGATTTAAAGTAAGATTTATTCTAGATTCTTTGAAGAGGGGCGTTTTAATTACCTGCAGCCCGGGCGGATCTTGACCACGTCAAACACACGTTAAAATGAATTAGCAGATTTTATAAATGGTTCTGCTTACCTTTGTAATTTAGGGCCCTGTGTGTCTGACGCGGACAGGTCCGTGTCCTGGCGTAGGGTAGTGGATGCCTCCTCCTCCTGGGTTCTGGCTCGCCATTTGTCGTGTAAAATAATTTACTAGGTCTTAGGTCAAATTCCAAGAAATAAATCTAAGTCCAGATTGGTTTCAAAGGTCCAAAATAACTTCAGAGTCCGAGAAGAAAAAACAACTCGAGGCACAAAGAGTCCAAATGCGATTTGACTTTAATGCTTTTCAGAAACAAACAGCATGTAAGTCGGAGCTTCCCCGGGAAAGAACAACTTTTCCCTTTGTCTACTTGACCTTTATAGTCTTATCTACAAACACTCCCCTCCACCCTTGACCACATCCCATTTTCCATACATCACTACTTTTGCCACCAATCAAATGATGTCTAGTTTTGCTGACTCAGCAAATAACTCATGTTCTACATTCATGTCCCCCCCTCCTCCCAGCTTCCTGGGTGCCCCCCCTCCCAGCTTCCTGGGTGGAAGGACTGTCTGCTTTTTGAGAGGAAATGGGGCCCGACCGGAATCTCAACTGCCCCCCCACAGGAGGAGGAGAAAATACTTATAATTCTCTGCATAAATCAGCACTATTCTCTGGCTGCTTTGGGAGGAGATGAGGGGAAGAGAAGGGATTCAACAGGAAGAGAAAAAGGAGACCTTACTGCTGTACTCTGTGCTTTGCAGAGTCAGCATTATATCTCTGACTGCTTTGGGCCTGGCTACTTGGCAGGAGGTGAGGAAGGAGAAAAAAGCATCTTGAATGCTCAGGCTGGGTGCGCATTTATTCTTCCTGCCTACAGCTGCTTTCTTAACCTGCTGAGTTAGTGGGGACATTCCATTTTCTACAGATTACTATCCCTCATGAGCAGATTAGCCTTTAAAGTTCTGGTTACGTAGAACAAGATTACAATATCATGACATGATTAAAATGCAGGGGAGCTAAATCAAATTAAATCACAACAAAATGTTGTTGTTGGTGTTCTAGTGTACCAGTAGAAATTGAATCAGATGTTGTTGTTGTTGGTATTCTAGTGTACCAGTAGAGATGGAGTCAGATGTTGTTGTTGTTGGTATTCTAGTGTACCAGTAGAGATGGAGTCAGATGTTGTTGTTGTTGGTGTTCTAGTGTACCAGTAGATATGGAGAGTCAGATGTTGTTGTTGGTATTCTAGTGTACCAGTAGAGATGGAGTCAGATGTTGTTGTTGTTGGTGTTCTAGTGTACCAGTAGAGATGGAGTCAGATGTTGTTGTTGGTATTCTAGTGTACCAGTAGAGATGGAGTCAGATGTTGTTGTTGTTGGTGTTCTAGTGTACCAGTAGAGATGGAGAGTCAGATGTTGTTGTTGTTGTTGGTGTTCTAGTGTACCAGTAGAGATGGAGTCAGATGTTGTTGTTGTTGTTGGTGTTCTAGTGTACCAGTAGATATGGAGTCAGATGTTGTTGTTGTTGTTGGTGTTCTAGTGTACCAGTAGAGATGGAGTCAGATGTTGTTGTTGGTGTTCTAGTGTACCAGTAAAGATGGAGTCAGATGTTGTTGTTGTTGTTGGTATTCTAGTGTACCAGTAGAGATGGAGTCAGATGTTGTTGTTAGTGTTCTACAGTGTTGGGCTCGTTACTCAAAAAATGTAATATATTACTTATTACTCATTACCCTTTTTAAAAGTAATATTGTTACTTTACTTATTACTCCCAGCCAAAAGTAACTAGTTACTTATGTAATATATTACTTTCCATATTGACTACCTTTTGCAGCGTGCTCATCACGGTCCGGTTCTCTTTCCACCAACTTCATGTTGCTGTGTTGGCGTAGCAAATGTTTCAGGAGATTTGAGGTGGTGTTTCTGGCACAAGAAAGAGTCTTAGTAGAACTTACGCACAGTTTACACTTGACAACATTCTTGTTGTCTTTCAGTTCCAGGAAATCGAAATAGTGTGCGTATTTCCAGCCATGGAATGTTAACGTCATCATGTTCAAATAGCTCTGCTCGCTCGCTGCTTGCCTGGTAATGTGACGGGACGTGATATGAGCGGAACGTTCTTCAATCTGAAATCAAAACTTTATTCACCCTTTGTAAAACGAAAATAAATAAACAGAGCAGGCCTATGACAAAAGTAATGCAGTAGCGAGCTTTCTGGGGGCAAGTAACTGTAATATTATTACTGAAATGTGATTAGTAACTCGCTACACCCCTCGTTACTGGAAAAAGTAATATTATTACTGTAGCGCGTTACTAGTAACGCGTTACTGCCCAACACTGGTGTTCTAGTGTACCAGTAGAGATGGAGTCAGATGTTGTTGTTGGTATTCTAGTGTACCAGTAGAGATGGAGTCAGATGTTGTTGTTGGTGTTCTAGTGTACCAGTAGAGATGGAGTCAGATGTTGTTGTTGTTGGTGTTCTAGTGTACCAGTAGAGATGGAGTCAGATGTTGTTGTTGGTGTTCTAGTGTACCAGTAGAGATGGAGTCAGATGTTGTTGTTGGTGGTGTTCTAGTGTACCAGTAGAGATGGAGTCAGATGTTGTTGTTGTTGGTATTCTAGTGTACCAGTAGAGATGGATTCAGATGTTGTTGTTGTTGTTGGTATTCTAGTGTACCAGTAGAGATGGAGTCATATGTTGTTGTTGGTATTCTAGTGTACCAGTAGAGATGGGGTCAGATGTTGTTATTGTTGGTATTCTAGTGTACCAGTAGAGATGGAGTCAGATGTTGTTGTTGGTGTTCTAGTGTACCAGTAGAGATGGAGTCAGATGTTGTTGTTGTTAGTGTTCTAGTGTACCAGTAGAGATGGAGTCAGATGTTGTTGTTGGTATTCTAGTGTACCAGTAGATATGGAGTCAGATGTTGTTGTTGGTATTCTAGTGTACCAGTAGAGATGGAGTCAGATGTTGTTGTTGGTGTTCTAGTGTACCAGTAGAGATGGAGTCAGATGTTGTTGTTGGTGTTCTAGTGTACCAGTAGAGATGGAGTCAGATGTTGTTGTTGTTGGTGTTCTAGTGTACCAGTAGAGATGGGGTCAGATGTTGTTGTTGTTGGTATTCTAGTGTACCAGTAGAGATGGAGTCAGATGTTGTTGTTGGTATTCTAGTGTACCAGTAGATATGGAGTCAGATGTTATTGTTGGTATTCTAGTGTACCAGTAGATAGGGAGTCAGATGTTGTCGTTGGTATTCTAGTGTACCAGTAGAGATGGAGTCAGATGTTGTTGTTGGTGTTCTAGTGTACCAGTAGAGATGGAGTCAGATGTTGTTGTTGTTGGTGTTCTAGTGTACCAGTAGAGATGGAGTCAGATGTTGTTGTTGTTGGTGTTCTAGTGTACCAGTAGAGATGGAGTCAGATGTTGTTGTTGTTGGTGTTCTAGTGTACCAGTAGAGATGGAGTCAGATGTTGTTGTTGGTGGTGTTCTAGTGTACCAGTAGAGATGGAGTCAGATGTTGTTGTTGTTGGTATTCTAGTGTACCAGTAGAGATGGATTCAGATGTTGTTGTTGTTGTTGGTATTCTAGTGTACCAGTAGAGATGGAGAGTCAGATGTTGTTGTTGGTATTCTAGTGTACCAGTAGAGATGGAGTCAGATGTTGTTGTTGTTGGTGTTCTAGTGTACCAGTAGAGATGGAGAGTCAGATGTTGTTGTTGTTGTTGGTGTTCTAGTGTACCAGTAGAGATGGAGTCAGATGTTGTTGATGTTGTTGGTGTTCTAGTGTACCAGTAGAGATGGAGTCAGATGTTGTTGTTGGTGTTCTAGTGTACCAGTAAAGATGGAGTCAGATGTTGTTGTTGTTGTTGGTATTCTAGTGTACCAGTAGAGATGGAGTCAGATGTTGTTGTTAGTGTTCTAGTGTACCAGTAGAGATGGGGTCAGATGTTGTTGTTGGTATTCTAGTGTACCAGTAGAGATGGAGTCAGATGTTGTTGTTGGTGTTCTAGTGTACCAGTAGAGATGGAGTCAGATGTTGTTGTTGGTGGTGTTCTAGTGTACCAGTAGATATGGAGTCAGATGTTGTTGTTGTTGGTATTCTAGTGTACCAGTAGAGATGGATTCAGATGTTGTTGTTGTTGTTGGTATTCTAGTGTACCAGTAGAGATGGAGTCAGATGTTGTTGTTGGTATTCTAGTGTACCAGTAGAGATGGGGTCAGATGTTGTTATTGTTGGTATTCTAGTGTAACAGTAGATATGGAGTCAGATGTTGTTGTTGGTATTCTAGTGTACCAGTAGATATGGAGTCAGATGTTGTTGTTGGTATTCTAGTGTACCAGTAGAGATGGAGTCAGATGTTGTTGTTGGTGTTCTAGTGTACCAGTAGAGATGGAGTCAGATGTTGTTGTTGGTGTTCTAGTGTACCAGTAGAGATGGAGTCAGATGTTGTTGTTGTTGGTGTTCTAGTGTACCAGTAGAGATGGGGTCAGATGTTGTTGTTGTTGGTATTCTAGTGTACCAGTAGAGATGGAGTCAGATGTTGTTGTTGGTATTCAAGTGTACCAGTAGATATGGAGTCAGATGTTATTGTTGGTATTCTAGTGTACCAGTAGATAGGGAGTCAGATGTTGTCGTTGGTATTCTAGTGTACCAGTAGAGATGGAGTCAGATGTTGTTGTTGGTGTTCTAGTGTACCAGTAGAGATGGAGTCAGATGTTGTTGTTGTTGGTGTTCTAGTGTACCAGTAGAGATGGAGTCAGATGTTATTGTTGTTGTTGTTCTAGTGTACCAGTAGAGATGGAGTCAGATGTTGTTGTTGTTGGTGTTCTAGTGTACCAGTAGAGATGGAGTCAGATGTTGTTGTTGGTGGTGTTCTAGTGTACCAGTAGAGATGGAGTCAGATGTTGTTGTTGGTGGTGTTCTAGTGTACCAGTAGAGATGGAGTCAGATGTTGTTGTTGTTGGTATTCTAGTGTACCAGTAGAGATGGATTCAGATGTTGTTGTTGTTGTTGGTATTCTAGTGTACCAGTAGAGATGGAGTCAGATGTTGTTGTTGGTATTCTAGTGTACCAGTAGAGATGGGGTCAGATGTTGTTATTGTTGGTATTCTAGTGTACCAGTAGAGATGGAGTCAGATGTTGTTGTTGGTGTTCTAGTGTACCAGTAGAGATGGAGTCAGATGTTGTTGTTGTTAGTGTTCTAGTGTACCAGTAGAGATGGAGTCAGATGTTGTTGTTGGTATTCTAGTGTACCAGTAGATATGGAGTCAGATGTTGTTGTTGGTATTCTAGTGTACCAGTAGAGATGGAGTCAGATGTTGTTGTTGGTGTTCTAGTGTACCAGTAGAGATGGAGTCAGATGTTGTTGTTGGTGTTCTAGTGTACCAGTAGAGATGGAGTCAGATGTTGTTGTTGTTGGTGTTCTAGTGTACCAGTAGAGATGGGGTCAGATGTTGTTGTTGTTGGTATTCTAGTGTACCAGTAGAGATGGAGTCAGATGTTGTTGTTGTTGGTGTTCTAGTGTACCAGTAGAGATGGAGTCAGATGTTGTTGTTGGTGTTCTAGTGTACCAGTAGAGATGGAGTCAGATGTTGTTGTTGGTGGTGTTCTAGTGTACCAGTAGAGATGGAGTCAGATGTTGTTGTTGTTGGTATTCTAGTGTACCAGTAGAGATGGATTCAGATGTTGTTGTTGTTGTTGGTATTCTAGTGTACCAGTAGAGATGGAGTCAGATGTTGTTGTTGGTATTCTAGTGTACCAGTAGAGATGGGGTCAGATGTTGTTATTGTTGGTATTCTAGTGTACCAGTAGAGATGGAGTCAGATGTTGTTGTTGGTGTTCTAGTGTACCAGTAGAGATGGAGTCAGATGTTGTTGTTGTTAGTGTTCTAGTGTACCAGTAGAGATGGAGTCAGATGTTGTTGTTGGTATTCTAGTGTACCAGTAGATATGGAGTCAGATGTTGTTGTTGGTATTCTAGTGTACCAGTAGAGATGGAGTCAGATGTTGTTGTTGGTGTTCTAGTGTACCAGTAGAGATGGAGTCAGATGTTGTTGTTGGTGTTCTAGTGTACCAGTAGAGATGGAGTCAGATGTTGTTGTTGTTGGTGTTCTAGTGTACCAGTAGAGATGGGGTCAGATGTTGTTGTTGTTGGTATTCTAGTGTACCAGTAAAGATGGAGTCAGATGTTGTTGTTGGTATTCTAGTGTACCAGTAGATATGGAGTCAGATGTTATTGTTGGTATTCTAGTGTACCAGTAGATAGGGAGTCAGATGTTGTCGTTGGTATTCTAGTGTACCAGTAGAGATGGAGTCAGATGTTGTTGTTGGTGTTCTAGTGTACCAGTAGAGATGGAGTCAGATGTTGTTGTTGTTGGTGTTCTAGTGTACCAGTAGAGATGGAGTCAGATGTTGTTGTTGTTGGTGTTCTAGTGTACCAGTAGAGATGGAGTCAGATGTTGTTGTTGTTGGTGTTCTAGTGTACCAGTAGAGATGGAGTCAGATGTTGTTGTTGGTGGTGTTCTAGTGTACCAGTAGAGATGGAGTCAGATGTTGTTGTTGTTGGTATTCAAGTGTACCAGTAGAGATGGAGTCAGATGTTGTTGTTGTTGGTGTTGGTGTTCTAGTGTACCAGTAGAGATGGAGAGTCAGATGTTGTTGTTGGTATTATAGTGTACCAGTAGAGATGGAGTAAGATGTTGTTGTTGTTGGTATTCTAGTGTACCAGTAGAGATGGAGTCAGATGTTGTTGTTGTTGGTGTTCTAGTGTACCAGTAGATATGGAGAGTCAGATGTTGTTGTTGGTATTCTAGTGTACCAGTAGAGATGGAGTCAGATGTTGTTGTTGTTGGTGTTCTAGTGTACCAGTAGAGATGGAGTCAGATGTTGTTGTTGGTATTCTAGTGTACCAGTAGAGATGGAGTCAGATGTTGTTGTTGTTGGTGTTCTAGTGTACCAGTAGAGATGGAGAGTCAGATGTTGTTGTTGTTGTTGGTGTTCTAGTGTACCAGTAGAGATGGAGTCAGATGTTGTTGATGTTGTTGGTGTTCTAGTGTACCAGTAGAGATGGAGTCAGATGTTGTTGTTGGTGTTCTAGTGTACCAGTAAAGATGGAGTCAGATGTTGTTGTTGTTGTTGGTATTCTAGTGTACCAGTAGAGATGGAGTCAGATGTTGTTGTTAGTGTTCTAGTGTACCAGTAGAGATGGAGTCAGATGTTGTTGTTGGTATTCTAGTGTACCAGTAGAGATGGAGTCAGATGTTGTTGTTGGTGTTCTAGTGTACCAGTAGAGATGGAGTCAGATGTTGTTGTTGGTGTTCTAGTGTACCAGTAGAGATGGAGTCAGATGTTGTTGTTGGTGGTGTTCTAGTGTACCAGTAGAGATGGAGTCAGATGTTGTTGTTGTTGGTATTCTAGTGTACCAGTAGAGATGGATTCAGATGTTGTTGTTGTTGTTGGTATTCTAGTGTACCAGTAGAGATGGAGTCAGATGTTGTTGTTGGTATTCTAGTGTACCAGTAGAGATGGGGTCAGATGTTGTTATTGTTGGTATTCTAGTGTAACAGTAGATATGGAGTCAGATGTTGTTGTTGGTATTCTAGTGTACCAGTAGATATGGAGTCAGATGTTGTTGTTGGTATTCTAGTGTACCAGTAGAGATGGAGTCAGATGTTGTTGTTGGTGTTCTAGTGTACCAGTAGAGATGGAGTCAGATGTTGTTGTTGGTGTTCTAGTGTACCAGTAGAGATGGAGTCAGATGTTGTTGTTGTTGGTGTTCTAGTGTACCAGTAGAGATGGGGTCAGATGTTGTTGTTGTTGGTATTCTAGTGTACCAGTAGAGATGGAGTCAGATGTTGTTGTTGGTATTCTAGTGTACCAGTAGATATGGAGTCAGATGTTATTGTTGGTATTCTAGTGTACCAGTAGATAGGGAGTCAGATGTTGTCGTTGGTATTCTAGTGTACCAGTAGAGATGGAGTCAGATGTTGTTGTTGGTGTTCTAGTGCACCAGTAGAGATGGAGACAGATGTTGTTGTTGTTGGTGTTCTAGTGTACCAGTAGAGATGGAGTCAGATGTTATTGTTGTTGGTGTTCTAGTGTACCAGTAGAGATGGAGTCAGATGTTGTTGTTGTTGGTGTTCTAGTGTACCAGTAGAGATGGAGTCAGATGTTGTTGTTGTTGGTATTCTAGTGTACCAGTAGAGATGGATTCAGATGTTGTTGTTGTTGTTGGTATTCTAGTGTACCAGTAGAGATGGAGAGTCAGATGTTGTTGTTGGTATTCTAGTGTACCAGTAGAGATGGAGAGTCAGATGTTGTTGTTGGTGTTCTAGTGTACCAGTAGAGATGGAGTCAGATGTTGTTGTTGGTATTCTAGTGTACCAGTAGAGATGGGGTCAGATGTTGTTATTGTTGGTATTCTAGTGTAACAGTAGATATGGAGTCAGATGTTGTTGTTGGTATTCTAGTGTACCAGTAGATATGGAGTCAGATGTTGTTGTTGGTATTCTAGTGTACCAGTAGATATGGAGTCAGATGTTGTTGTTGGTATTCTAGTGTACCAGTAGAGATGGAGTCAGATGTTGTTGTTGGTGTTCTAGTGTACCAGTAGAGATGGAGTCAGATGTTGTTGTTGGTGTTCTAGTGTACCAGTAGAGATGGAGTCAGATGTTGTTGTTGTTGGTGTTCTAGTGTACCAGTAGAGATGGGGTCAGATGTTGTTGTTGTTGGTATTCTAGTGTACCAGTAGAGATGGAGTCAGATGTTGTTGTTGTTGGTGTTCTAGTGTACCAGTAGAGATGGGGTCAGATGTTGTTACTGTTGGTATTCTAGTGTACCAGTAGATATGGAGTCAGATGTTGTTGTTGGTATTCTAGTGTACCAGTAGATATGGAGTCAGATGTCGTTGTTGGTATTCTAGTGTACCAGTAGATATGGAGTCAGATGTTATTGTTGGTATTCTAGTGTACCAGTAGATATGGAGTCAGATGTTGTTGTTGGTATTCTAGTGTACCAGTAGAGATGGAGTCAGATGTTGTTGTTGGTGTTCTAGTGTACCAGTAGAGATGGAGTCAGATGTTGTTGTTGGTGGTGTTCTAGTGTACCAGTAGAGATGGAGTCAGATGTTGTTGTTGGTGGTGTTCTAGTGTACCAGTAGAGATGGAGTCAGATGTTGTTGTTGTTGGTATTCTAGTGTACCAGTAGAGATGGATTCAGATGTTGTTGTTGTTGTTGGTATTCTAGTGTACCAGTAGAGATGGAGAGTCGGATGTTTTTGTTGGTATTCTAGTGTACCAGTAGAGATAGAGTCAGATGTTGTTGTTGTTGGTGTTCTAGTGTACCAGTAGATATGGAGTCAGATGTTGTTGTTGTTGTTGTTGGGGTTCTAGTGTACCAGTAGAGATGGAGTCAGATGTTGTTGTTGTTGGTGGTGTTCAAGTGTACCAGTAGAGATGGAGAGTCAGATGTTGTTGTTATTGTTGGTGTTCTAGTGTACCAGTAGAGATGGAGTCAGATGTTGTTGTTGTTGGTATTCTAGTGTACCAGTAGAGATGGAATCAGATGTTGTTGTTGGTATTCTAGTGTACCAGTAGAGATGGAGTCAGATGTTGTTGTTGGTGTTCTAGTGTACCAGTAGAGATGGAGTCAGATGTTGTTGTTGGTGTTCTAGTGTACCAGTAGAGATGGAGTCAGATGTTGTTGTTGTTGGTGTTCTAGTGTACCAGTAGAGATGGGGTCAGATGTTGTTGTTGTTGGTATTCTAGTGTACCAGTAGAGATGGAGTCAGATGTTGTTGTTGTTGGTGTTCTAGTGTACCAGTAGAGATGGGGTCAGATGTTGTTACTGTTGGTATTCTAGTGTACCAGTAGATATGGAGTCAGATGTTGTTGTTGGTATTCTAGTGTACCAGTAGATATGGAGTCAGATGTTGTTGTTGGTATTCTAGTGTACCAGTAGATATGGAGTCAGATGTTATTGTTGGTATTCTAGTGTACCAGTAGATATGGAGTCAGATGTTGTTGTTGGTATTCTAGTGTACCAGTAGAGATGGAGTCAGATGTTGTTGTTGGTGTTCTAGTGTACCAGTAGAGATGGAGTCAGATGTTGTTGTTGGTGGTGTTCTAGTGTACCAGTAGAGATGGAGTCAGATGTTGTTGTTGTTGGTGTTCTAGTGTACCAGTAGAGATGGAGTCAGATGTTGTTGTTGGTGGTGTTCTAGTGTACCAGTAGAGATGGAGTCAGATGTTGTTGTTGTTGGTATTCTAGTGCACCAGTAGAGATGGATTCAGATGTTGTTGTTGTTGTTGGTATTCTAGTGTACCAGTAGAGATGGAGAGTCGGATGTTTTTGTTGGTATTCTAGTGTACCAGTAGAGATAGAGTCATATGTTGTTGTTGTTGGTGTTCTAGTGTACCAGTAGAGATGGAGTCAGATGTTGTTGTTGTTGGTGTTCTAGTGTACCAGTAGAGATGGAGAGGCAGATGTTGTTGTTGTTGTTGTTCTAGTGTACCAGTAGATATGGAGTCAGATGTTGTTGTTGTTGGTGTTCTAGTGTACCAGTAGAGATGGAGTCAGATGTTGTTGTTGTTGTCACGATGCTAACTTAAGAGTACTGAGTTTAAGTACAGGACGCTGAGCATAGGAGCCAAAAACAAACTTGCTTTAATCCAAAAGAAGGTCCCACAAAGGGTAACAAAGGTACAGGAGTCTCCTAGAAACATATGAGGCTCGAATGCATGGCAAAACACAGACACCTCTTAAATACAGGTGCATGCAATCAGCAACCAAACAGGTGAACCCACTTAGGGTAAGCCAAGCCCAAATCAGTCCACAAAATCCAAGTACGGTGCACTCTGCCGCCATCTGCTGGACATCTTGGGACACTATGGCGCAGTGCTGACAGTGCCCCCCTCCCGACGACCACCTCCAGGTGGGCCAGGTTTGAGAGGGTGGGCGCGGTGAAAGGCGCGGATGAGGCCAGGATCCAGGACGTGCCGGGAGGGCACCCATGAGCGCTCCTCCGGGCCGTAGCCCTCCCAGTCTATCAGGTACTGGAGGCCCCGCCCCCACCGCCGGGAATCCAGCAGCCTCCGGACGGTGTAGACCGGGCCACCAGCGATGACCCGCGGAGGGGGCGGCAGCGGGGCAGGCCTGGACAAGGGTGAGGAGAATAGAGGTTTCAATAAGGAGACATGGAACACCGGTCTCACCCGGAGAGTCCTAGGAAGTTTGAGTTTGTAAGCCACCGGGTTAACCCTCCTCTCCACAGGAAACGGGCCGATGAACCGGGGAGTGAACTTGGTGGCTGTGCGCAGAGGCAGGTTCTTGGTGGAGAGCCACACTTTCTGTCCAGGGCGGAACGTCGGGGTAGGCCGTCTCCTGCGATTGGCCTGGATTCGATGGCGTTCGGTGGTGCGCGTAAGCGCAGCACGGGCCTTTTTCCAGGCCTGGCGGCACCTGGCCACAGCAGCATCCGCAGAGGGGACCGCAGACTCGGACTGTTGAGAGGGAAAAAACGGTGGGACAAATCCATACTGAACCTCAAAAGGGGACATACCGGTGGATGACCCACTCAGTTGGTTGTGGGCGATTTCAGCCCACACCAGCTTCCGACTCCAGGCACCCGGATTGGATGAGACCATACAGCGCAAGTATTTCTCCAGTTCCTGGTTCACACGTTCCGTCTGTCCATTACTCTCGGGATGATAGCCTGAAGAAAGACTGACAGATGTTTCAAACAAGGACCAAAATGCACACCAATACTTGGACATGAATTGGGGGCCTCTATCAGAGACAATGTCACTTGGGATGCCATGGTAACGCACCACCTCCCGGACCACCACATCGGCGGTTTCCTTCGCTGAAGGCAGCTTAGGTAAAGGGACAAAGTGGGCAGCTTTAGAGAACCGGTCCACGATTACAAAAATCACAGTGTTGCCATCAGAAGGTGGTAGGCCTGTGATGAAATCCATCGAAATGTGGGACCATGGTCGATATGGGACCGGCAGGGGGTGAAGCAGGCCTGCCGGGGCTTGGTTCCCTGACTTCTGTGTAGCACAGACTGTACATGCGTGGACATATTCCTCAATGTCGCTTCTCATGCGCGGCCACCAAAAGTGGCGGCTAACTAGCTCTACCGTGCGGGCAGTCCCCGGATGCCCCGTCACTGGTGAGTCATGCCCCCACTGTAGAACATCAGAGCGGGCGTTGAGTGGGACATACAGATGGCCCAGGGGTACTCCACCAGGACCCGGATCCTCCTCTTGTGCACGCCGGACGGCGTCCTCCAGGGCAAGCGTCACCTGTCCCACCACACAGCTGGGGGGAATGATGCACTCGGGGACAGGGTCAGTAACATCAATGTCATACTGTCGTGATAAGGCATCAGCCTTGGCGTTCTTGGTTCCGGGGCGAAACGTGATGATAAACCTGAATCGGGTGAAAAACAGAGCCCACCTGGCTTGTCGGGGGTTCAGGCGTTTGGCTCCACGGATGTACTGGAGGTTTTTATGATCCGTGATGACAGTGAATGGGTGGCGTGCTCCTTCTAGCCAGTGTCTCCATTCCTCAAGCGCCCGTAGGATGGCCAACAGCTCCCTGTCACCGGCGTCGTAGTTCCTTTCAGCGTCACTGAGCTTGCGAGAGAAAAAGGCACACGGGTGAGTCTTATTGTCCATACCTGACTTCTGGGAAAGCACGGCTCCAACTCCAGAACCGGACGCGTCCACCTCCAATACAAACGGTAGGGTAGGGTCAGGATGCCTCAGCAGGGGAGCCGACGTGAACTGAGCCTTGAGGTGCTCGAATGCCGCTTGTGCCTCTGGGGTCCATCTGAGTTTGGTCGGTGCTCCACGGGTCACTGCTGTGATGGGTGCTACAATGGAGCTGAAACCTCGGATGAAACGACGATAGAAGTTAGCAAATCCCACAAAACGTTGTACCTGTTTGAGAGTGGTAGGAACCGGCCAGTCCAGTACTGCTTGCACCCTGGATTGGTCCATGATCACACCGTCAGGGGAGATGACATACCCCAAAAAGGAGGTGCGTGTAACATGGAACTCACACTTCTCTAGTTTGACAAACAGCTGATTGTCCAGTAACCGCTGTAGGACCTGCCGGACGTGCTGACGATGTTCTGTAAGGGACTTGGAGAAGATGAGCACATCATCGAGGTAAACAAACACACTGCGGTTGAGGAAGTCTCTGAGCACGTCGTTTAAAAAGGCTTGGAACACAGCGGGTGCATTAGTCAGACCAAACGGCATCACATAGTATTCATAATGTCCACTAGGGGTGCTAAATGCAGTCTTCCACTCATCATTCTCTCTGATGCGGACCAAATGGTAAGCGTTCCGCAGGTCTAGTTTGGTGAACACTGTAGCTCCTCCAAGGAGGTCAAAAGCAGAAGACATGAGTGGCAACGGATATTTGTTTTTCACTGTGATGTTGTTCAGTGCTCGGTAGTCTATGCATGGTCGTAGACCACCATCTTTCTTGGGTACAAAGAAGAAACCTGCTGACACGGGTGAGGTCGAGGGCTTAATAAGCCCATTGGTAAGGGACTCACTAATGTAATCCTCCATGGCCTGAGTCTCTGGGACGGAGAGAGGGTACAGTCGTCCCCGGGGGGGAATAGTGTTAGGCAACAGGTCAATGGCACAGTCATAAGATCTGTGAGGGGGTAGTTCTGTAGCTCTAGTCTTACTAAACACTTCAGCTAAGTCATGATACTCGGCAGGGACTGAAGTGAGCTCAGGAGATGAACAGGCAGCAGAACACTCCATCACAGGTGTAAAATGATTGGCTGAAACACACTCTGAGCTCCATGACAAAATTGCCCCAGTGGACCAATTGATTAGGGGGTTGTGCTTCTGGAGCCAGGGAAACCCTAGTACCACCATGTCATGGTGGGATTCGACTAAAGCCAAAGAGATAGTCTCTTTATGTGAACCAATCTGTAGCGATAAGGGGCGCGTCATGTAGTTGATCTTACCGGAGCCTAGGGGTCGTCCGTCGAGTGCCTGTATTCTCACAGGATTGGGAAGAGCCATGACCGGTAGACCGAGGCGTGTGACCAGAGCAGAGTTCATCAGATTCTCCTCTGAACCGGAATCGATCAGCACAGTGATTGGGATGTTCTCAGGGTTCTCTGGGGTCCAGGTGAGTTGAGCACTCAGGGATAGGCGCTTAGCTGGGTTGGGGGACTGAGATCGGACCAAACTGCTCACTACGCTGTCCCCTTCCCCTAATGAGCGTTTTCGTTTCCCTGCAGCTGGGGGCATCGGTCTCTGTAATGACCAGCCTCACCGCAGTAAAGACAGCATCTCTCTCTGCGGCGACGCTCTCTTTCAGCAGGTGTGATGCGGTACCTGCCTATCTCCATAGCCTCCGCTTGAGTGGGCTGAGCAGCGGGAGCTGACGCGCTCTGTGGCGAACACACTTGGGGCTGTGCGGAGTTGGGAAGCCTGCGCTCACGCCTCCTTTCGCGTATGCGCTGATCGAGGCAGATAGAGGTGGTAATGAGCTCATCTAAAGTGGCACCCCACTCCCGACTAGCCAAATCATCTTTGACCGCCTCAGACAGGCCGTTATAAAAAGTGGTCAAAAGTGCTTCATTGTTCCATTTACTCTCAGCTGCCAAGGTGCGGAATTCTATAGCATACTCAGAAACGGCTCTGGCCCCTTGGCGGAGCGTGCTGATGCGGCGTGCTGCTTCTCTGCCACTCACAGGATGGTTGAAAACCTGGCGTAGTGCTTTAGAGAACTCTGCTGCATTAGCACAAAGTGGGGAACTAGCCTCCCACAGGGCAGTAGCCCACACTAGAGCTTTACCTGAGAGCAGAGAAATCATAAAAGCGACCTTAGCTCTTTCCGAGGGGAACTGATCTGGCTGCATAACAAAAAACAGGTCACATTGAGTCAAAAATCCCTGACAGGTCTCTGGGATGCCATCATACCGCTCCGGTTTCTGAAGGAATGTCTTGCCGCCTGGGGGGTTCTGTTGATGCATTTGCTGTGTTATCCAGGTCTGGATCTGCTGGATTGAGGATCCTTGGGTCTTCAAAGCTCCGAGCACTTGGGATAGGCTGATGTCCGCTCCTTCAGCGCCTGTTAAACTCATGTTGATGATTCGAGCCTACTGTCACGATGCTAACTTAAGAGTACTGAGTTTAAGTACAGGACGCTGAGCATAGGAGCCAAAAACAAACTTGCTTTAATCCAAAAGAAGGTCCCACAAAGGGTAACAAAGGTACAGGAGTCTCCTAGAAACATATGAGGCTCGAATGCATGGCAAAACACAGACACCTCTTAAATACAGGTGCATGCAATCAGCAACCAAACAGGTGAACCCACTTAGGGTAAGCCAAGCCCAAATCAGTCCACAAAATCCAAGTACGGTGCACTCTGCCGCCATCTGCTGGACATCTTGGGACACTATGGCGCAGTGCTGACAGTTGTTGGTGGTGTTCAAGTGTACCAGTAGAGATGGAGAGTCAGATGTTGTTGTTATTGTTGGTGTTCTAGTGTACCAGTAGAGATGGAGTCAGATGTTGTTGTTGGTATTCTAGTGTACCAGTAGAGATGGAATCAGATGTTGTTGTTGGTATTCTAGTGTACCAGTAGAGATGGAGAGTCAGATGTTGTTGTTGGTGTTGGTGTTCTAGTGTACCAGTAGAGATGGAGTCAGATGTTGTTGTTGTTGGTGTTCTAGTGTACCAGTAGAGATGGAGAGTCAGATGTTGTTGTTGTTGTTGGTGTTCTAGTGTACCAGTAGAGATGGAGTCAGATGTTGTTGATGTTGTTGGTGTTCTAGTGTACCAGTAGAGATGGAGTCAGATGTTGTTGTTGGTGTTCTAGTGTACCAGTAAAGATGGAGTCAGATGTTGTTGTTGTTGTTGGTATTCTAGTGTACCAGTAGAGATGGAGTCAGATGTTGTTGTTGGTATTCTAGTGTACCAGTATAGATGGAGTCAGATGTTGTTGTTGTTGGTATTCTAGTGTACCAGTAGAGATGGAGTCAGATGTTGTTGTTGGTATTCTAGTGTACCAGTAGAGATGGAGTCAGATGTTGTTGTTGGTGTTCTAGTGTACCAGTAGAGATGGAGTCAGATGTTGTTGTTGGTGTTCTAGTGTACCAGTAGAGATGGAGTCAGATGTTGTTGTTGGTGGTGTTCTAGTGTACCAGTAGAGATGGAGTCAGATGTTGTTGTTGTTGGTATTCTAGTGTACCAGTAGAGATGGATTCAGATGTTGTTGTTGTTGTTGGTATTCTAGTGTACCAGTAGAGATGGAGTCAGATGTTGTTGTTGGTATTCTAGTGTACCAGTAGAGATGGGGTCAGATGTTGTTATTGTTGGTATTCTAGTGTAACAGTAGATATGGAGTCAGATGTTGTTGTTGGTATTCTAGTGTACCAGTAGATATGGAGTCAGATGTTGTTGTTGGTATTCTAGTGTACCAGTAGAGATGGAGTCAGATGTTGTTGTTGGTGTTCTAGTGTACCAGTAGAGATGGAGTCAGATGTTGTTGTTGGTGTTCTAGTGTACCAGTAGAGATGGAGTCAGATGTTGTTGTTGTTGGTGTTCTAGTGTACCAGTAGAGATGGGGTCAGATGTTGTTGTTGTTGGTATTCTAGTGTACCAGTAGAGATGGAGTCAGATGTTGTTGTTGGTATTCTAGTGTACCAGTAGATATGGAGTCAGATGTTATTGTTGGTATTCTAGTGTACCAGTAGATAGGGAGTCAGATGTTGTCGTTGGTATTCTAGTGTACCAGTAGAGATGGAGTCAGATGTTGTTGTTGGTGTTCTAGTGCACCAGTAGAGATGGAGACAGATGTTGTTGTTGTTGGTGTTCTAGTGTACCAGTAGAGATGGAGTCAGATGTTATTGTTGTTGGTGTTCTAGTGTACCAGTAGAGATGGAGTCAGATGTTGTTGTTGTTGGTGTTCTAGTGTACCAGTAGAGATGGAGTCAGATGTTGTTGTTGGTGGTGTTCTAGTGTACCAGTAGAGATGGAGTCAGATGTTGTTGTTGTTGGTATTCTAGTGTACCAGTAGAGATGGATTCAGATGTTGTTGTTGTTGTTGGTATTCTAGTGTACCAGTAGAGATGGAGAGTCAGATGTTGTTGTTGGTATTCTAGTGTACCAGTAGAGATGGAGAGTCAGATGTTGTTGTTGGTGTTCTAGTGTACCAGTAGAGATGGAGTCAGATGTTGTTGTTGGTATTCTAGTGTACCAGTAGAGATGGGGTCAGATGTTGTTATTGTTGGTATTCTAGTGTAACAGTAGATATGGAGTCAGATGTTGTTGTTGGTATTCTAGTGTACCAGTAGATATGGAGTCAGATGTTGTTGTTGGTATTCTAGTGTACCAGTAGATATGGAGTCAGATGTTGTTGTTGGTATTCTAGTGTACCAGTAGAGATGGAGTCAGATGTTGTTGTTGGTGTTCTAGTGTACCAGTAGAGATGGAGTCAGATGTTGTTGTTGGTGTTCTAGTGTACCAGTAGAGATGGAGTCAGATGTTGTTGTTGTTGGTGTTCTAGTGTACCAGTAGAGATGGGGTCAGATGTTGTTGTTGTTGGTATTCTAGTGTACCAGTAGAGATGGAGTCAGATGTTGTTGTTGTTGGTGTTCTAGTGTACCAGTAGAGATGGGGTCAGATGTTGTTACTGTTGGTATTCTAGTGTACCAGTAGATATGGAGTCAGATGTTGTTGTTGGTATTCTAGTGTACCAGTAGATATGGAGTCAGATGTCGTTGTTGGTATTCTAGTGTACCAGTAGATATGGAGTCAGATGTTATTGTTGGTATTCTAGTGTACCAGTAGATATGGAGTCAGATGTTGTTGTTGGTATTCTAGTGTACCAGTAGAGATGGAGTCAGATGTTGTTGTTGGTGTTCTAGTGTACCAGTAGAGATGGAGTCAGATGTTGTTGTTGGTGGTGTTCTAGTGTACCAGTAGAGATGGAGTCAGATGTTGTTGTTGTTGGTGTTCTAGTGTACCAGTAGAGATGGAGTCAGATGTTGTTGTTGGTGGTGTTCTAGTGTACCAGTAGAGATGGAGTCAGATGTTGTTGTTGGTATTCTAGTGTACCAGTAGAGATGGATTCAGATGTTGTTGTTGTTGTTGGTATTCTAGTGTACCAGTAGAGATGGAGAGTCGGATGTTTTTGTTGGTATTCTAGTGTACCAGTAGAGATAGAGTCAGATGTTGTTGTTGTTGGTGTTCTAGTGTACCAGTAGATATGGAGTCAGATGTTGTTGTTGTTGTTGTTGGGGTTCTAGTGTACCAGTAGAGATGGAGTCAGATGTTGTTGTTGTTGGTGGTGTTCAAGTGTACCAGTAGAGATGGAGAGTCAGATGTTGTTGTTATTGTTGGTGTTCTAGTGTACCAGTAGAGATGGAGTCAGATGTTGTTGTTGTTGGTATTCTAGTGTACCAGTAGAGATGGAATCAGATGTTGTTGTTGGTATTCTAGTGTACCAGTAGAGATGGAGTCAGATGTTGTTGTTGGTGTTCTAGTGTACCAGTAGAGATGGAGTCAGATGTTGTTGTTGGTGTTCTAGTGTACCAGTAGAGATGGAGTCAGATGTTGTTGTTGTTGGTGTTCTAGTGTACCAGTAGAGATGGGGTCAGATGTTGTTGTTGTTGGTATTCTAGTGTACCAGTAGAGATGGAGTCAGATGTTGTTGTTGTTGGTGTTCTAGTGTACCAGTAGAGATGGGGTCAGATGTTGTTACTGTTGGTATTCTAGTGTACCAGTAGATATGGAGTCAGATGTTGTTGTTGGTATTCTAGTGTACCAGTAGATATGGAGTCAGATGTTGTTGTTGGTATTCTAGTGTACCAGTAGATATGGAGTCAGATGTTATTGTTGGTATTCTAGTGTACCAGTAGATATGGAGTCAGATGTTGTTGTTGGTATTCTAGTGTACCAGTAGAGATGGAGTCAGATGTTGTTGTTGGTGTTCTAGTGTACCAGTAGAGATGGAGTCAGATGTTGTTGTTGGTGGTGTTCTAGTGTACCAGTAGAGATGGAGTCAGATGTTGTTGTTGTTGGTGTTCTAGTGTACCAGTAGAGATGGAGTCAGATGTTGTTGTTGGTGGTGTTCTAGTGTACCAGTAGAGATGGAGTCAGATGTTGTTGTTGTTGGTATTCTAGTGCACCAGTAGAGATGGATTCAGATGTTGTTGTTGTTGTTGGTATTCTAGTGTACCAGTAGAGATGGAGAGTCGGATGTTTTTGTTGGTATTCTAGTGTACCAGTAGAGATAGAGTCATATGTTGTTGTTGTTGGTGTTCTAGTGTACCAGTAGAGATGGAGTCAGATGTTGTTGTTGTTGGTGTTCTAGTGTACCAGTAGAGATGGAGAGGCAGATGTTGTTGTTGTTGTTGTTCTAGTGTACCAGTAGATATGGAGTCAGATGTTGTTGTTGTTGGTGTTCTAGTGTACCAGTAGAGATGGAGTCAGATGTTGTTGTTGTTGGTGGTGTTCAAGTGTACCAGTAGAGATGGAGAGTCAGATGTTGTTGTTATTGTTGGTGTTCTAGTGTACCAGTAGAGATGGAGTCAGATGTTGTTGTTGGTATTCTAGTGTACCAGTAGAGATGGAATCAGATGTTGTTGTTGGTATTCTAGTGTACCAGTAGAGATGGAGAGTCAGATGTTGTTGTTGGTGTTGGTGTTCTAGTGTACCAGTAGAGATGGAGTCAGATGTTGTTGTTGTTGGTGTTCTAGTGTACCAGTAGAGATGGAGAGTCAGATGTTGTTGTTGTTGTTGGTGTTCTAGTGTACCAGTAGAGATGGAGTCAGATGTTGTTGATGTTGTTGGTGTTCTAGTGTACCAGTAGAGATGGAGTCAGATGTTGTTGTTGGTGTTCTAGTGTACCAGTAAAGATGGAGTCAGATGTTGTTGTTGTTGTTGGTATTCTAGTGTACCAGTAGAGATGGAGTCAGATGTTGTTGTTAGTGTTCTAGTGTACCAGTAGAGATGGGGTCAGATGTTGTTGTTGGTATTCTAGTGTACCAGTAGAGATGGAGTCAGATGTTGTTGTTGGTGTTCTAGTGTACCAGTAGAGATGGAGTCAGATGTTGTTGTTGGTGGTGTTCTAGTGTACCAGTAGATATGGAGTCAGATGTTGTTGTTGTTGGTATTCTAGTGTACCAGTAGAGATGGATTCAGATGTTGTTGTTGTTGTTGGTATTCTAGTGTACCAGTAGAGATGGAGTCAGATGTTGTTGTTGGTATTCTAGTGTACCAGTAGAGATGGGGTCAGATGTTGTTATTGTTGGTATTCTAGTGTAACAGTAGATATGGAGTCAGATGTTGTTGTTGGTATTCTAGTGTACCAGTAGATATGGAGTCAGATGTTGTTGTTGGTATTCTAGTGTACCAGTAGAGATGGAGTCAGATGTTGTTGTTGGTGTTCTAGTGTACCAGTAGAGATGGAGTCAGATGTTGTTGTTGGTGTTCTAGTGTACCAGTAGAGATGGAGTCAGATGTTGTTGTTGTTGGTGTTCTAGTGTACCAGTAGAGATGGGGTCAGATGTTGTTGTTGTTGGTATTCTAGTGTACCAGTAGAGATGGAGTCAGATGTTGTTGTTGGTATTCTAGTGTACCAGTAGATATGGAGTCAGATGTTATTGTTGGTATTCTAGTGTACCAGTAGATAGGGAGTCAGATGTTGTCGTTGGTATTCTAGTGTACCAGTAGAGATGGAGTCAGATGTTGTTGTTGGTGTTGTTCTAGTGTACCAGTAGAGATGGAGTCAGATGTTGTTGTTGTTGGTGTTCTAGTGTACCAGTAGAGATGGAGTCAGATGTTATTGTTGTTGTTGTTCTAGTGTACCAGTAGAGATGGAGTCAGATGTTGTTGTTGTTGGTGTTCTAGTGTACCAGTAGAGATGGAGTCAGATGTTGTTGTTGGTGGTGTTCTAGTGTACCAGTAGAGATGGAGTCAGATGTTGTTGTTGGTGGTGTTCTAGTGTACCAGTAGAGATGGAGTCAGATGTTGTTGTTGTTGGTATTCTAGTGTACCAGTAGAGATGGATTCAGATGTTGTTGTTGTTGTTGGTATTCTAGTGTACCAGTAGAGATGGAGTCAGATGTTGTTGTTGGTATTCTAGTGTACCAGTAGAGATGGGGTCAGATGTTGTTATTGTTGGTATTCTAGTGTACCAGTAGAGATGGAGTCAGATGTTGTTGTTGGTGTTCTAGTGTACCAGTAGAGATGGAGTCAGATGTTGTTGTTGTTAGTGTTCTAGTGTACCAGTAGAGATGGAGTCAGATGTTGTTGTTGGTATTCTAGTGTACCAGTAGATATGGAGTCAGATGTTGTTGTTGGTATTCTAGTGTACCAGTAGAGATGGAGTCAGATGTTGTTGTTGGTGTTCTAGTGTACCAGTAGAGATGGAGTCAGATGTTGTTGTTGGTGTTCTAGTGTACCAGTAGAGATGGAGTCAGATGTTGTTGTTGTTGGTGTTCTAGTGTACCAGTAGAGATGGGGTCAGATGTTGTTGTTGTTGGTATTCTAGTGTACCAGTAGAGATGGAGTCAGATGTTGTTGTTGTTGGTGTTCTAGTGTACCAGTAGAGATGGAGTCAGATGTTGTTGTTGGTGTTCTAGTGTACCAGTAGAGATGGAGTCAGATGTTGTTGTTGTTGGTGTTCTAGTGTACCAGTAGAGATGGAGTCAGATGTTGTTGTTGTTGGTATTCTAGTGTACCAGTAGAGATGGATTCAGATGTTGTTGTTGTTGTTGGTATTCTAGTGTACCAGTAGAGATGGAGTCAGATGTTGTTGTTGGTATTCTAGTGTACCAGTAGAGATGGGGTCAGATGTTGTTATTGTTGGTATTCTAGTGTACCAGTAGAGATGGAGTCAGATGTTGTTGTTGGTGTTCTAGTGTACCAGTAGAGATGGAGTCAGATGTTGTTGTTGTTAGTGTTCTAGTGTACCAGTAGAGATGGAGTCAGATGTTGTTGTTGGTATTCTAGTGTACCAGTAGATATGGAGTCAGATGTTGTTGTTGGTATTCTAGTGTACCAGTAGAGATGGAGTCAGATGTTGTTGTTGGTGTTCTAGTGTACCAGTAGAGATGGAGTCAGATGTTGTTGTTGGTGTTCTAGTGTACCAGTAGAGATGGAGTCAGATGTTGTTGTTGTTGGTGTTCTAGTGTACCAGTAGAGATGGGGTCAGATGTTGTTGTTGTTGGTATTCTAGTGTACCAGTAAAGATGGAGTCAGATGTTGTTGTTGGTATTCTAGTGTACCAGTAGATATGGAGTCAGATGTTATTGTTGGTATTCTAGTGTACCAGTAGATAGGGAGTCAGATGTTGTCGTTGGTATTCTAGTGTACCAGTAGAGATGGAGTCAGATGTTGTTGTTGGTGTTCTAGTGTACCAGTAGAGATGGAGTCAGATGTTGTTGTTGTTGGTGTTCTAGTGTACCAGTAGAGATGGAGTCAGATGTTGTTGTTGTTGGTGTTCTAGTGTACCAGTAGAGATGGAGTCAGATGTTGTTGTTGTTGGTGTTCTAGTGTACCAGTAGAGATGGAGTCAGATGTTGTTGTTGGTGGTGTTCTAGTGTACCAGTAGAGATGGAGTCAGATGTTGTTGTTGTTGGTATTCTAGTGTACCAGTAGAGATGGAGTCAGATGTTGTTGTTGTTGGTGTTCTAGTGTACCAGTAGAGATGGAGAGTCAGATGTTGTTTTTGGTATTATAGTGTACCAGTAGAGATGGAGTCAGATGTTGTTGTTGTTGGTATTCTAGTGTACCAGTAGAGATGGAGTCAGATGTTGTTGTTGTTGGTGTTCTAGTGTACCAGTAGATATGGAGAGTCAGATGTTGTTGTTGGTATTCTAGTGTACCAGTAGAGATGGAGTCAGATGTTGTTGTTGTTGGTGTTCTAGTGTACCAGTAGAGATGGAGTCAGATGTTGTTGTTGGTATTCTAGTGTACCAGTAGAGATGGAGTCAGATGTTGTTGTTGTTGGTGTTCTAGTGTACCAGTAGAGATGGAGAGTCAGATGTTGTTGTTGTTGTTGGTGTTCTAGTGTACCAGTAGAGATGGAGTCAGATGTTGTTGATGTTGTTGGTGTTCTAGTGTACCAGTAGAGATGGAGTCAGATGTTGTTGTTGGTGTTCTAGTGTACCAGTAAAGATGGAGTCAGATGTTGTTGTTGTTGTTGGTATTCTAGTGTACCAGTAGAGATGGAGTCAGATGTTGTTGTTAGTGTTCTAGTGTACCAGTAGAGATGGAGTCAGATGTTGTTGTTGGTATTCTAGTGTACCAGTAGAGATGGAGTCAGATGTTGTTGTTGGTGTTCTAGTGTACCAGTAGAGATGGAGTCAGATGTTGTTGTTGGTGGTGTTCTAGTGTACCAGTAGAGATGGAGTCAGATGTTGTTGTTGTTGGTATTCTAGTGTACCAGTAGAGATGGATTCAGATGTTGTTGTTGTTGTTGGTATTCTAGTGTACCAGTAGAGATGGAGTCAGATGTTGTTGTTGGTATTCTAGTGTACCAGTAGAGATGGGGTCAGATGTTGTTATTGTTGGTATTCTAGTGTAACAGTAGATATGGAGTCAGATGTTGTTGTTGGTATTCTAGTGTACCAGTAGATATGGAGTCAGATGTTGTTGTTGGTATTCTAGTGTACCAGTAGAGATGGAGTCAGATGTTGTTGTTGGTGTTCTAGTGTACCAGTAGAGATGGAGTCAGATGTTGTTGTTGGTGTTCTAGTGTACCAGTAGAGATGGAGTCAGATGTTGTTGTTGTTGGTGTTCTAGTGTACCAGTAGAGATGGGGTCAGATGTTGTTGTTGTTGGTATTCTAGTGTACCAGTAGAGATGGAGTCAGATGTTGTTGTTGGTATTCTAGTGTACCAGTAGATATGGAGTCAGATGTTGTTGTTGTTGGTGTTCTAGTGTACCAGTAGAGATGGGGTCAGATGTTGTTGTTGTTGGTATTCTAGTGTACCAGTAGAGATGGAGTCAGATGTTGTTGTTGGTATTCTAGTGTACCAGTAGATATGGAGTCAGATGTTATTGTTGGTATTCTAGTGTACCAGTAGATAGGGAGTCAGATGTTGTCGTTGGTATTCTAGTGTACCAGTAGAGATGGAGTCAGATGTTGTTGTTGGTGTTCTAGTGTACCAGTAGAGATGGAGACAGATGTTGTTGTTGTTGGTGTTCTAGTGTACCAGTAGAGATGGAGTCAGATGTTATTGTTGTTGGTGTTCTAGTGTACCAGTAGAGATGGAGTCAGATGTTGTTGTTGTTGGTGTTCTAGTGTACCAGTAGAGATGGAGTCAGATGTTGTTGTTGGTGGTGTTCTAGTGTACCAGTAGAGATGGAGTCAGATGTTGTTGTTGTTGGTATTCTAGTGTACCAGTAGAGATGGATTCAGATGTTGTTGTTGTTGTTGGTATTCTAGTGTACCAGTAGAGATGGAGAGTCAGATGTTGTTGTTGGTATTCTAGTGTACCAGTAGAGATGGAGAGTCAGATGTTGTTGTTGGTGTTCTAGTGTACCAGTAGAGATGGAGTCAGATGTTGTTGTTGGTATTCTAGTGTACCAGTAGAGATTGGGTCAGATGTTGTTATTGTTGGTATTCTAGTGTAACAGTAGATATGGAGTCAGATGTTGTTGTTGGTATTCTAGTGTACCAGTAGATATGGAGTCAGATGTTGTTGTTGGTATTCTAGTGTACCAGTAGATATGGAGTCAGATGTTGTTGTTGGTATTCTAGTGTACCAGTAGAGATGGAGTCAGATGTTGTTGTTGGTGTTCTAGTGTACCAGTAGAGATGGAGTCAGATGTTGTTGTTGGTGTTCTAGTGTACCAGTAGAGATGGAGTCAGATGTTGTTGTTGTTGGTGTTCTAGTGTACCAGTAGAGATGGGGTCAGATGTTGTTGTTGTTGGTATTCTAGTGTACCAGTAGAGATGGAGTCAGATGTTGTTGTTGTTGGTGTTCTAGTGTACCAGTAGAGATGGGGTCAGATGTTGTTACTGTTGGTATTCTAGTGTACCAGTAGATATGGAGTCAGATGTTGTTGTTGGTATTCTAGTGTACCAGTAGATATGGAGTCAGATGTCGTTGTTGGTATTCTAGTGTACCAGTAGATATGGAGTCAGATGTTATTGTTGGTATTCTAGTGTACCAGTAGATATGGAGTCAGATGTTGTTGTTGGTATTCTAGTGTACCAGTAGAGATGGAGTCAGATGTTGTTGTTGGTGTTCTAGTGTACCAGTAGAGATGGAGTCAGATGTTGTTGTTGGTGGTGTTCTAGTGTACCAGTAGAGATGGAGTCAGATGTTGTTGTTGTTGGTGTTCTAGTGTACCAGTAGAGATGGAGTCAGATGTTGTTGTTGGTGGTGTTCTAGTGTACCAGTAGAGATGGAGTCAGATGTTGTTGTTGTTGGTATTCTAGTGTACCAGTAGAGATGGATTCAGATGTTGTTGTTGTTGTTGGTATTCTAGTGTACCAGTAGAGATGGAGAGTCGGATGTTTTTGTTGGTATTCTAGTGTACCAGTAGAGATAGAGTCAGATGTTGTTGTTGTTGGTGTTCTAGTGTACCAGTAGATATGGAGTCAGATGTTGTTGTTGTTGTTGTTGGGGTTCTAGTGTACCAGTAGAGATGGAGTCAGATGTTGTTGTTGTTGGTGGTGTTCAAGTGTACCAGTAGAGATGGAGAGTCAGATGTTGTTGTTATTGTTGGTGTTCTAGTGTACCAGTAGAGATGGAGTCAGATGTTGTTGTTGTTGGTATTCTAGTGTACCAGTAGAGATGGAATCAGATGTTGTTGTTGGTATTCTAGTGTACCAGTAGAGATGGAGTCAGATGTTGTTGTTGGTGTTCTAGTGTACCAGTAGAGATGGAGTCAGATGTTGTTGTTGGTGTTCTAGTGTACCAGTAGAGATGGAGTCAGATGTTGTTGTTGTTGGTGTTCTAGTGTACCAGTAGAGATGGGGTCAGATGTTGTTGTTGTTGGTATTCTAGTGTACCAGTAGAGATGGAGTCAGATGTTGTTGTTGTTGGTGTTCTAGTGTACCAGTAGAGATGGGGTCAGATGTTGTTACTGTTGGTATTCTAGTGTACCAGTAGATATGGAGTCAGATGTTGTTGTTGGTATTCTAGTGTACCAGTAGATATGGAGTCAGATGTTGTTGTTGGTATTCTAGTGTACCAGTAGATATGGAGTCAGATGTTATTGTTGGTATTCTAGTGTACCAGTAGATATGGAGTCAGATGTTGTTGTTGGTATTCTAGTGTACCAGTAGAGATGGAGTCAGATGTTGTTGTTGGTGTTCTAGTGTACCAGTAGAGATGGAGTCAGATGTTGTTGTTGTTGGTGTTCTAGTGTACCAGTAGAGATGGAGTCAGATGTTGTTGTTGTTGGTATTCTAGTGTACCAGTAGAGATGGATTCAGATGTTGTTGTTGTTGTTGGTATTCTAGTGTACCAGTAGAGATGGAGTCAGATGTTGTTGTTGGTATTCTAGTGTACCAGTAGAGATGGGGTCAGATGTTGTTATTGTTGGTATTCTAGTGTACCAGTAGAGATGGAGTCAGATGTTGTTGTTGGTGTTCTAGTGTACCAGTAGAGATGGAGTCAGATGTTGTTGTTGTTAGTGTTCTAGTGTACCAGTAGAGATGGAGTCAGATGTTGTTGTTGGTATTCTAGTGTACCAGTAGATATGGAGTCAGATGTTGTTGTTGGTATTCTAGTGTACCAGTAGAGATGGAGTCAGATGTTGTTGTTGGTGTTCTAGTGTACCAGTAGAGATGGAGTCAGATGTTGTTGTTGGTGTTCTAGTGTACCAGTAGAGATGGAGTCAGATGTTGTTGTTGTTGGTGTTCTAGTGTACCAGTAGAGATGGGGTCAGATGTTGTTGTTGTTGGTATTCTAGTGTACCAGTAAAGATGGAGTCAGATGTTGTTGTTGGTATTCTAGTGTACCAGTAGATATGGAGTCAGATGTTATTGTTGGTATTCTAGTGTACCAGTAGATAGGGAGTCAGATGTTGTCGTTGGTATTCTAGTGTACCAGTAGAGATGGAGTCAGATGTTGTTGTTGGTGTTCTAGTGTACCAGTAGAGATGGAGTCAGATGTTGTTGTTGTTGGTGTTCTAGTGTACCAGTAGAGATGGAGTCAGATGTTGTTGTTGTTGGTGTTCTAGTGTACCAGTAGAGATGGAGTCAGATGTTGTTGTTGTTGGTGTTCTAGTGTACCAGTAGAGATGGAGTCAGATGTTGTTGTTGGTGGTGTTCTAGTGTACCAGTAGAGATGGAGTCAGATGTTGTTGTTGTTGGTATTCTAGTGTACCAGTAGAGATGGAGTCAGATGTTGTTGTTGTTGGTGTTCTAGTGTACCAGTAGAGATGGAGAGTCAGATGTTGTTTTTGGTATTATAGTGTACCAGTAGAGATGGAGTCAGATGTTGTTGTTGTTGGTATTCTAGTGTACCAGTAGAGATGGAGTCAGATGTTGTTGTTGTTGGTGTTCTAGTGTACCAGTAGATATGGAGAGTCAGATGTTGTTGTTGGTATTCTAGTGTACCAGTAGAGATGGAGTCAGATGTTGTTGTTGTTGGTGTTCTAGTGTACCAGTAGAGATGGAGTCAGATGTTGTTGTTGGTATTCTAGTGTACCAGTAGAGATGGAGTCAGATGTTGTTGTTGTTGGTGTTCTAGTGTACCAGTAGAGATGGAGAGTCAGATGTTGTTGTTGTTGTTGGTGTTCTAGTGTACCAGTAGAGATGGAGTCAGATGTTGTTGATGTTGTTGGTGTTCTAGTGTACCAGTAGAGATGGAGTCAGATGTTGTTGTTGGTGTTCTAGTGTACCAGTAAAGATGGAGTCAGATGTTGTTGTTGTTGTTGGTATTCTAGTGTACCAGTAGAGATGGAGTCAGATGTTGTTGTTAGTGTTCTAGTGTACCAGTAGAGATGGAGTCAGATGTTGTTGTTGGTATTCTAGTGTACCAGTAGAGATGGAGTCAGATGTTGTTGTTGGTGTTCTAGTGTACCAGTAGAGATGGAGTCAGATGTTGTTGTTGGTGGTGTTCTAGTGTACCAGTAGAGATGGAGTCAGATGTTGTTGTTGTTGGTATTCTAGTGTACCAGTAGAGATGGATTCAGATGTTGTTGTTGTTGTTGGTATTCTAGTGTACCAGTAGAGATGGAGTCAGATGTTGTTGTTGGTATTCTAGTGTACCAGTAGAGATGGGGTCAGATGTTGTTATTGTTGGTATTCTAGTGTAACAGTAGATATGGAGTCAGATGTTGTTGTTGGTATTCTAGTGTACCAGTAGATATGGAGTCAGATGTTGTTGTTGGTATTCTAGTGTACCAGTAGAGATGGAGTCAGATGTTGTTGTTGGTGTTCTAGTGTACCAGTAGAGATGGAGTCAGATGTTGTTGTTGGTGTTCTAGTGTACCAGTAGAGATGGAGTCAGATGTTGTTGTTGTTGGTGTTCTAGTGTACCAGTAGAGATGGGGTCAGATGTTGTTGTTGTTGGTATTCTAGTGTACCAGTAGAGATGGAGTCAGATGTTGTTGTTGGTATTCTAGTGTACCAGTAGATATGGAGTCAGATGTTGTTGTTGTTGGTGTTCTAGTGTACCAGTAGAGATGGGGTCAGATGTTGTTGTTGTTGGTATTCTAGTGTACCAGTAGAGATGGAGTCAGATGTTGTTGTTGGTATTCTAGTGTACCAGTAGATATGGAGTCAGATGTTATTGTTGGTATTCTAGTGTACCAGTAGATAGGGAGTCAGATGTTGTCGTTGGTATTCTAGTGTACCAGTAGAGATGGAGTCAGATGTTGTTGTTGGTGTTCTAGTGTACCAGTAGAGATGGAGACAGATGTTGTTGTTGTTGGTGTTCTAGTGTACCAGTAGAGATGGAGTCAGATGTTATTGTTGTTGGTGTTCTAGTGTACCAGTAGAGATGGAGTCAGATGTTGTTGTTGTTGGTGTTCTAGTGTACCAGTAGAGATGGAGTCAGATGTTGTTGTTGGTGGTGTTCTAGTGTACCAGTAGAGATGGAGTCAGATGTTGTTGTTGTTGGTATTCTAGTGTACCAGTAGAGATGGATTCAGATGTTGTTGTTGTTGTTGGTATTCTAGTGTACCAGTAGAGATGGAGAGTCAGATGTTGTTGTTGGTATTCTAGTGTACCAGTAGAGATGGAGAGTCAGATGTTGTTGTTGGTGTTCTAGTGTACCAGTAGAGATGGAGTCAGATGTTGTTGTTGGTATTCTAGTGTACCAGTAGAGATTGGGTCAGATGTTGTTATTGTTGGTATTCTAGTGTAACAGTAGATATGGAGTCAGATGTTGTTGTTGGTATTCTAGTGTACCAGTAGATATGGAGTCAGATGTTGTTGTTGGTATTCTAGTGTACCAGTAGATATGGAGTCAGATGTTGTTGTTGGTATTCTAGTGTACCAGTAGAGATGGAGTCAGATGTTGTTGTTGGTGTTCTAGTGTACCAGTAGAGATGGAGTCAGATGTTGTTGTTGGTGTTCTAGTGTACCAGTAGAGATGGAGTCAGATGTTGTTGTTGTTGGTGTTCTAGTGTACCAGTAGAGATGGGGTCAGATGTTGTTGTTGTTGGTATTCTAGTGTACCAGTAGAGATGGAGTCAGATGTTGTTGTTGTTGGTGTTCTAGTGTACCAGTAGAGATGGGGTCAGATGTTGTTACTGTTGGTATTCTAGTGTACCAGTAGATATGGAGTCAGATGTTGTTGTTGGTATTCTAGTGTACCAGTAGATATGGAGTCAGATGTCGTTGTTGGTATTCTAGTGTACCAGTAGATATGGAGTCAGATGTTATTGTTGGTATTCTAGTGTACCAGTAGATATGGAGTCAGATGTTGTTGTTGGTATTCTAGTGTACCAGTAGAGATGGAGTCAGATGTTGTTGTTGGTGTTCTAGTGTACCAGTAGAGATGGAGTCAGATGTTGTTGTTGGTGGTGTTCTAGTGTACCAGTAGAGATGGAGTCAGATGTTGTTGTTGTTGGTGTTCTAGTGTACCAGTAGAGATGGAGTCAGATGTTGTTGTTGGTGGTGTTCTAGTGTACCAGTAGAGATGGAGTCAGATGTTGTTGTTGTTGGTATTCTAGTGTACCAGTAGAGATGGATTCAGATGTTGTTGTTGTTGTTGGTATTCTAGTGTACCAGTAGAGATGGAGAGTCGGATGTTTTTGTTGGTATTCTAGTGTACCAGTAGAGATAGAGTCAGATGTTGTTGTTGTTGGTGTTCTAGTGTACCAGTAGATATGGAGTCAGATGTTGTTGTTGTTGTTGTTGGGGTTCTAGTGTACCAGTAGAGATGGAGTCAGATGTTGTTGTTGTTGGTGGTGTTCAAGTGTACCAGTAGAGATGGAGAGTCAGATGTTGTTGTTATTGTTGGTGTTCTAGTGTACCAGTAGAGATGGAGTCAGATGTTGTTGTTGTTGGTATTCTAGTGTACCAGTAGAGATGGAATCAGATGTTGTTGTTGGTATTCTAGTGTACCAGTAGAGATGGAGTCAGATGTTGTTGTTGGTGTTCTAGTGTACCAGTAGAGATGGAGTCAGATGTTGTTGTTGGTGTTCTAGTGTACCAGTAGAGATGGAGTCAGATGTTGTTGTTGTTGGTGTTCTAGTGTACCAGTAGAGATGGGGTCAGATGTTGTTGTTGTTGGTATTCTAGTGTACCAGTAGAGATGGAGTCAGATGTTGTTGTTGTTGGTGTTCTAGTGTACCAGTAGAGATGGGGTCAGATGTTGTTACTGTTGGTATTCTAGTGTACCAGTAGATATGGAGTCAGATGTTGTTGTTGGTATTCTAGTGTACCAGTAGATATGGAGTCAGATGTTGTTGTTGGTATTCTAGTGTACCAGTAGATATGGAGTCAGATGTTATTGTTGGTATTCTAGTGTACCAGTAGATATGGAGTCAGATGTTGTTGTTGGTATTCTAGTGTACCAGTAGAGATGGAGTCAGATGTTGTTGTTGGTGTTCTAGTGTACCAGTAGAGATGGAGTCAGATGTTGTTGTTGGTGGTGTTCTAGTGTACCAGTAGAGATGGAGTCAGATGTTGTTGTTGTTGGTGTTCTAGTGTACCAGTAGAGATGGAGTCAGATGTTGTTGTTGGTGGTGTTCTAGTGTACCAGTAGAGATGGAGTCAGATGTTGTTGTTGTTGGTATTCTAGTGCACCAGTAGAGATGGATTCAGATGTTGTTGTTGTTGTTGGTATTCTAGTGTACCAGTAGAGATGGAGAGTCGGATGTTTTTGTTGGTATTCTAGTGTACCAGTAGAGATAGAGTCATATGTTGTTGTTGTTGGTGTTCTAGTGTACCAGTAGAGATGGAGTCAGATGTTGTTGTTGTTGGTGTTCTAGTGTACCAGTAGAGATGGAGAGGCAGATGTTGTTGTTGTTGTTGTTCTAGTGTACCAGTAGATATGGAGTCAGATGTTGTTGTTGTTGGTGTTCTAGTGTACCAGTAGAGATGGAGTCAGATGTTGTTGTTGTTGGTGGTGTTCAAGTGTACCAGTAGAGATGGAGAGTCAGATGTTGTTGTTATTGTTGGTGTTCTAGTGTACCAGTAGAGATGGAGTCAGATGTTGTTGTTGGTATTCTAGTGTACCAGTAGAGATGGAATCAGATGTTGTTGTTGGTGTTCTAGTGTACCAGTAGAGATGGAGAGTCAGATGTTGTTGTTGGTGTTGGTGTTCTAGTGTACCAGTAGAGATGGAGTCAGATGTTGTTGTTGCTGTTGGTATTCTAGTGTACCAGTAGAGATGGAGTCAGATGTTGTTGTTGTTGGTATTCTAGTGTACCAGTAGAGATGGAGTCAGATGTTGTTGTTGTTGGTGTTCTAGTGTACCAGTAGAGATGGGGTCAGATGTTGTTATTGTTGGTATTCTAGTGTACCAGTAGATATGGAGTCAGATGTTGTTGTTGGTATTCTAGTGTACCAGTAGATATGGAGTCAGATGTTGTTTTTGGTATTCTAGTGTACCAGTAGAGATGGAGTCAGATGTTGTTGTTGTTGTTCTAGTGTACCAGTAGAGGTTGAGTCAGATGTTGTTGTTGTTGGTATCCTAGTGTACCAGTAGAGATGGAGTCAGATGTTGTTGTTGTTGGTATTCTAGTGTACCAGTAGAGATGGAGTCAGATGTTGTTGTTGTTGGTGTTCTAGTGTACCAGTAGAGATGGAGAGTCAGATGTTGTTGTTGTTGTTGGTGTTCTAGTGTACCAGTAGAGATGGAGTCAGATGTTGTTGTTGTTGTTGGTGTTCTAGTGTACCAGTAGAGATGGAGTCAGATGTTGTTGTTGTTGGTGGTGTTCTAGTGTACCAGTAGAGATGGAGAGTCAGATGTTGTTGTTGTTGTTGTTGGTGTTCTAGTGTACCAGTAGAGATGGAGTCAGATGTTGTTGTTGGTGTTCTAGTGTACCAGTAGATATGGAGTCAGATGTTGTTGTTGGTATTCTAGTGTACCAGTAGATATGGAGTCAGATGTTGTTGTTGGTATTCTAGTGTACCAGTAGATATGGAGTCAGATGTTATTGTTGGTATTCTAGTGTACCAGTAGATATGGAGTCAGATGTTGTTGTTGGTATTCTAGTGTACCAGTAGAGATGGAGTCAGATGTTGTTGTTGGTGTTCTAGTGTACCAGTAGAGATGGAGTCAGATGTTGTTGTTGGTGGTGTTCTAGTGTACCAGTAGAGATGGAGTCAGATGTTGTTGTTGTTGGTGTTCTAGTGTACCAGTAGAGATGGAGTCAGATGTTGTTGTTGGTGGTGTTCTAGTGTACCAGTAGAGATGGAGTCAGATGTTGTTGTTGTTGGTATTCTAGTGCACCAGTAGAGATGGATTCAGATGTTGTTGTTGTTGTTGGTATTCTAGTGTACCAGTAGAGATGGAGAGTCGGATGTTTTTGTTGGTATTCTAGTGTACCAGTAGAGATAGAGTCATATGTTGTTGTTGTTGGTGTTCTAGTGTACCAGTAGAGATGGAGTCAGATGTTGTTGTTGTTGGTGTTCTAGTGTACCAGTAGAGATGGAGAGGCAGATGTTGTTGTTGTTGTTGTTCTAGTGTACCAGTAGATATGGAGTCAGATGTTGTTGTTGTTGGTGTTCTAGTGTACCAGTAGAGATGGAGTCAGATGTTGTTGTTGTTGGTGGTGTTCAAGTGTACCAGTAGAGATGGAGAGTCAGATGTTGTTGTTATTGTTGGTGTTCTAGTGTACCAGTAGAGATGGAGTCAGATGTTGTTGTTGGTATTCTAGTGTACCAGTAGAGATGGAATCAGATGTTGTTGTTGGTATTCTAGTGTACCAGTAGAGATGGAGAGTCAGATGTTGTTGTTGGTGTTGGTGTTCTAGTGTACCAGTAGAGATGGAGTCAGATGTTGTTGTTGCTGTTGGTATTCTAGTGTACCAGTAGAGATGGAGTCAGATGTTGTTGTTGTTGGTATTCTAGTGTACCAGTAGAGATGGAGTCAGATGTTGTTGTTGTTGGTGTTCTAGTGTACCAGTAGAGATGGGGTCAGATGTTGTTATTGTTGGTATTCTAGTGTACCAGTAGATATGGAGTCAGATGTTGTTGTTGGTATTCTAGTGTACCAGTAGATATGGAGTCAGATGTTGTTTTTGGTATTCTAGTGTACCAGTAGAGATGGAGTCAGATGTTGTTGTTGTTGTTCTAGTGTACCAGTAGAGGTTGAGTCAGATGTTGTTGTTGTTGGTATCCTAGTGTACCAGTAGAGATGGAGTCAGATGTTGTTGTTGTTGGTATTCTAGTGTACCAGTAGAGATGGAGTCAGATGTTGTTGTTGTTGGTGTTCTAGTGTACCAGTAGAGATGGAGAGTCAGATGTTGTTGTTGTTGTTGGTGTTCTAGTGTACCAGTAGAGATGGAGTCAGATGTTGTTGTTGTTGTTGGTGTTCTAGTGTACCAGTAGAGATGGAGTCAGATGTTGTTGTTGTTGGTGGTGTTCTAGTGTACCAGTAGAGATGGAGAGTCAGATGTTGTTGTTGTTGTTGTTGGTGTTCTAGTGTACCAGTAGAGATGGAGTCAGATGTTGTTGTTGGTGTTCTAGTGTACCAGTAGAGGTGGAGTCAGATGTTGTTGTTGGTATTTTAGTGTACCAGTAGAGATGGAGTCAGATGTTGTTGTTGGTATTCTAGTGTACCAGTAGAGATGGAGAGTCAGAGGTTGTTGTTGGTGTTGGTGTTCTAGTGTACCAGTAGAGATGGAGTCAGATGTTGTTGTTGCTGTTGTTATTCTAGTTTACCAGTAGAGATGGAGTCAGATGTTGTTGTTGTTGGTATTCTAGTGTACCAGTAGAGATGGAGTCAGATGTTGTTGTTGTTGGTGTTCTAGTGTACCAGTAGAGATGGGGTCAGATGTTGTTATTGTTGGTATTCTAGTGTACCAGTAGAGATGGATTCAGATGTTGTTGTTGGTATTCTAGTGTACCAGTAGATATGGAGTCAGATGTTGTTGTTGGTATTCTAGTGTACCAGTAGATATGGAGTCAGATGTTGTTGTTGGTGTTCTAGTGTACCAGTAAAGATGGAGTCAGATGTTGTTGTTGTTGTTGGTATTCTAGTGTACCAGTAGAGATGGAGTCAGATGTTGTTGTTAGTGTTCTAGTGTACCAGTAGAGATGGAGTCAGATGTTGTTGTTGGTGTTCTAGTGTACCATTAGAGATTGAATCAGATGTTGTTGTTGTTGGTATTCTAGTGTACCAGTAGATATGGAGTCAGATGTTGTTGTTGGTGTTCTAGTGTACCATTAGAGATTGAATCAGATGTTGTTGTTGTTGGTATTCTAGTGTACCAGTAGAGATGGAGTCAGATGTTGTTGTTGTTGGTATTCTAGTGTACCAGTAGAGATGGAGTCAGATGTTGTTGTTGTTGGTGTTCTAGTGTACCAGTAGAGATGGAGTCAGATGTTGTTGTTGATGGTGTTCTAGTGTACCAGTAGAGGTGGAGTCAGATGTTGTTGTTGTTGGTATTCTAGTGTACCAGTAGAGATGGAGAGTCAGATGTTGTTGTTGGTATTCTAGTGTACCAGTAGAGATGGAGTCAGATGTTGTTGTTGTTGGTGTTCTAGTGTACCAGTAGAGATGGAGTCAGATGTTGTTGTTGTTGGTGTTCTAGTGTACCAGTAGAGATGGAGAGTCAGATGTTGTTGTTGTTGTTGGTGTTCTAGTGTACCAGTAGAGATGGAGTCAGATGTTGTTGATGTTGTTGGTGTTCTAGTGTACCAGTAGAGATGGAGTCAGATGTTGTTGTTGGTGTTCTAGTGTACCAGTAAAGATGGAGTCAGATGTTGTTGTTGTTGTTGGTATTCTAGTGTACCAGTAGAGATGGAGTCAGATGTTGTTGTTAGTGTTCTAGTGTACCAGTAGATATGGAGTCAGATGTTGTTGTTGGTATTCTAGTGTACCAGTAGAGATGGAGTCAGATGTTGTTGTTGGTGTTCTAGTGTACCAGTAGAGATGGAGTCAGATGTTGTTGTTGTTGGTATTCTAGTGTACCAGTAGAGATGGAGTCAGATGTTGTTGTTGTTGGTGTTCTAGTGTACCAGTAGAGATGGGGTCAGATGTTGTTATTGTTGGTATTCTAGTGTACCAGTAGATATGGAGTCAGATGTTGTTGTTGGTATTCTAGTGTACCAGTAGATATGGAGTCAGATGTTGTTTTTGGTATTCTAGTGTACCAGTAGAGATGGAGTCAGATGTTGTTGTTGTTGTTCTAGTGTACCAGTAGAGGTTGAGTCAGATGTTGTTGTTGTTGGTATCCTAGTGTACCAGTAGAGATGGAGTCAGATGTTGTTGTTGTTGGTATTCTAGTGTACCAGTAGAGATGGAGTCAGATGTTGTTGTTGTTGGTGTTCTAGTGTACCAGTAGAGATGGAGAGTCAGATGTTGTTGTTGTTGTTGGTGTTCTAGTGTACCAGTAGAGATGGAGTCAGATGTTGTTGTTGTTGTTGGTGTTCTAGTGTACCAGTAGAGATGGAGTCAGATGTTGTTGTTGTTGGTGGTGTTCTAGTGTACCAGTAGAGATGGAGAGTCAGATGTTGTTGTTGTTGTTGTTGGTGTTCTAGTGTACCAGTAGAGATGGAGTCAGATGTTGTTGTTGGTGTTCTAGTGTACCAGTAGAGGTGGAGTCAGATGTTGTTGTTGGTATTTTAGTGTACCAGTAGAGATGGAGTCAGATGTTGTTGTTGGTATTCTAGTGTACCAGTAGAGATGGAGAGTCAGAGGTTGTTGTTGGTGTTGGTGTTCTAGTGTACCAGTAGAGATGGAGTCAGATGTTGTTGTTGCTGTTGTTATTCTAGTTTACCAGTAGAGATGGAGTCAGATGTTGTTGTTGTTGGTATTCTAGTGTACCAGTAGAGATGGAGTCAGATGTTGTTGTTGTTGGTGTTCTAGTGTACCAGTAGAGATGGGGTCAGATGTTGTTATTGTTGGTATTCTAGTGTACCAGTAGAGATGGATTCAGATGTTGTTGTTGGTATTCTAGTGTACCAGTAGATATGGAGTCAGATGTTGTTGTTGGTATTCTAGTGTACCAGTAGATATGGAGTCAGATGTTGTTGTTGGTGTTCTAGTGTACCAGTAAAGATGGAGTCAGATGTTGTTGTTGTTGTTGGTATTCTAGTGTACCAGTAGAGATGGAGTCAGATGTTGTTGTTAGTGTTCTAGTGTACCAGTAGAGATGGAGTCAGATGTTGTTGTTGGTATTCTAGTGTACCATTAGAGATTGAATCAGATGTTGTTGTTGTTGGTATTCTAGTGTACCAGTAGATATGGAGTCAGATGTTGTTGTTGGTGTTCTAGTGTACCATTAGAGATTGAATCAGATGTTGTTGTTGTTGGTATTCTAGTGTACCAGTAGAGATGGAGTCAGATGTTGTTGTTGTTGGTATTCTAGTGTACCAGTAGAGATGGAGTCAGATGTTGTTGTTGTTGGTGTTCTAGTGTACCAGTAGAGATGGAGTCAGATGTTGTTGTTGATGGTGTTCTAGTGTACCAGTAGAGGTGGAGTCAGATGTTGTTGTTGTTGGTATTCTAGTGTACCAGTAGAGATGGAGAGTCAGATGTTGTTGTTGGTATTCTAGTGTACCAGTAGAGATGGAGTCAGATGTTGTTGTTGTTGGTGTTCTAGTGTACCAGTAGAGATGGAGTCAGATGTTGTTGTTGTTGGTGTTCTAGTGTACCAGTAGAGATGGAGAGTCAGATGTTGTTGTTGTTGTTGGTGTTCTAGTGTACCAGTAGAGATGGAGTCAGATGTTGTTGATGTTGTTGGTGTTCTAGTGTACCAGTAGAGATGGAGTCAGATGTTGTTGTTGGTGTTCTAGTGTACCAGTAAAGATGGAGTCAGATGTTGTTGTTGTTGTTGGTATTCTAGTGTACCAGTAGAGATGGAGTCAGATGTTGTTGTTAGTGTTCTAGTGTACCAGTAGATATGGAGTCAGATGTTGTTGTTGGTATTCTAGTGTACCAGTAGAGATGGAGTCAGATGTTGTTGTTGGTGTTCTAGTGTACCAGTAGAGATGGAGTCAGATGTTGTTGTTAGTGTTCTAGTGTACCAGTAGATATGGAGTCAGATGTTGTTGTTGGTGTGCTAGTGTACCAGTAAAGATGGAGTCAGATGTTGTTGTTGTTGTTGGTATTCTAGTGTACCAGTAGAGATGGAGTCAGATGTTGTTGTTAGTGTTCTAGTGTACCAGTAGATATGGAGTCAGATGTTGTTGTTGGTATTCTAGTGTACCAGTAGAGATGGAGTCAGATGTTGTTGTTGGTGTTCTAGTGTACCAGTAGAGATGGAGTCAGATGTTGTTGTTGGTGTTCTAGTGTACCAGTAGAGATGGAGTCAGATGTTGTTGTTGTTGGTGTTCTAGTGTACCAGTAGAGATGGAGTCAGATGTTGTTGTTGGTGGTGTTCTAGTGTACCAGTAGAGATGGAGTCAGATGTTGTTGTTGTTGGTATTCTAGTGTACCAGTAGAGATGGATTCAGATGGTGTTGTTGTTGTTGGTATTCTAGTGTACCAGTAGAGATGGAGTCAGATGTTGTTGTTGGTATTCTAGTGTACCAGTAGATATGGAGTCAGATGTTGTTGTTGGTATTCTAGTGTACCAGTAGAGATGGAGTCAGATGTTGTTGTTGGTGTTCTAGTGTACCAGTAGAGATGGAGAGTCGGATGTTTTTGTTGGTATTCTAGTGTACCAGTAGAGATAGAGTCAGATGTTGTTGTTGTTGGTGTTCTAGTGTACCAGTAGATATGGAGTCAGATGTTGTTGTTGTTGTTGTTGGTGTTCTAGTGTACCAGTAGAGATGGAGTCAGATGTTGTTGTTGTTGGTGGTGTTCAAGTGTACCAGTAGAGATGGAGAGTCAGATGTTGTTGTTATTGTTGGTGTTCTAGTGTACCAGTAGAGATGGAGTCAGATGTTGTTGTTGGTATTCTAGTGTACCAGTAGAGATGGAATCAGATGTTGTTGTTGGTATTCTAGTGTACCAGTAGAGATGGAGTCAGATGTTGTTGTTGGTGTTCTAGTGTACCAGTAGAGATGGAGTCAGATGTTGTTGTTGGTGTTCTAGTGTACCAGTAGAGATGGAGTCAGATGTTGTTGTTGTTGGTGTTCTAGTGTACCAGTAGAGATGGGGTCAGATGTTGTTGTTGTTGGTATTCTAGTGTACCAGTAGAGATGGAGTCAGATGTTGTTGTTGTTGGTGTTCTAGTGTACCAGTAGAGATGGGGTCAGATGTTGTTACTGTTGGTATTCTAGTGTACCAGTAGATATGGAGTCAGATGTTGTTGTTGGTATTCTAGTGTACCAGTAGATATGGAGTCAGATGTTGTTGTTGGTATTCTAGTGTACCAGTAGATATGGAGTCAGATGTTATTGTTGGTATTCTAGTGTACCAGTAGATATGGAGTCAGATGTTGTTGTTGGTATTCTAGTGTACCAGTAGAGATGGAGTCAGATGTTGTTGTTGGTGTTCTAGTGTACCAGTAGAGATGGAGTCAGATGTTGTTGTTGGTGGTGTTCTAGTGTACCAGTAGAGATGGAGTCAGATGTTGTTGTTGTTGGTATTCTAGTGCACCAGTAGAGATGGATTCAGATGTTGTTGTTGTTGTTGGTATTCTAGTGTACCAGTAGAGATGGAGAGTCGGATGTTTTTGTTGGTATTCTAGTGTACCAGTAGAGATAGAGTCAGATGTTGTTGTTGTTGGTGTTCTAGTGTACCAGTAGAGATGGAGTCAGATGTTGTTGTTGTTGGTGTTCTAGTGTACCAGTAGAGATGGAGTCAGATGTTGTTGTTGGTGGTGTTCTAGTGTACCAGTAGAGATGGAGTCAGATGTTGTTGTTGTTGGTATTCTAGTGCACCAGTAGAGATGGATTCAGATGTTGTTGTTGTTGTTGGTATTCTAGTGTACCAGTAGAGATGGAGAGTCGGATGTTTTTGTTGGTATTCTAGTGTACCAGTAGAGATAGAGTCAGATGTTGTTGTTGTTGGTGTTCTAGTGTACCAGTAGAGATGGAGTCAGATGTTGTTGTTGTTGGTGTTCTAGTGTACCAGTAGAGATGGAGAGGCAGATGTTGTTGTTGTTGTTGTTCTAGTGTACCAGTAGATATGGAGTCAGATGTTGTTGTTGTTGGTGTTCTAGTGTACCAGTAGAGATGGAGTCAGATGTTGTTGTTGTTGGTGGTGTTCAAGTGTACCAGTAGAGATGGAGAGTCAGATGTTGTTGTTATTGTTGGTGTTCTAGTGTACCAGTAGAGATGGAGTCAGATGTTGTTGTTGGTATTCTAGTGTACCAGTAGAGATGGAATCAGATGTTGTTGTTGGTATTCTAGTGTACCAGTAGAGATGGAGAGTCAGATGTTGTTGTTGGTGTTGGTGTTCTAGTGTACCAGTAGAGATGGAGTCAGATGTTGTTGTTGCTGTTGGTATTCTAGTGTACCAGTAGAGATGGAGTCAGATGTTGTTGTTGTTGGTATTCTAGTGTACCAGTAGAGATGGAGTCAGATGTTGTTGTTGTTGGTGTTCTAGTGTACAAGTAGAGATGGGGTCAGATGTTGTTATTGTTGGTATTCTAGTGTACCAGTAGATATGGAGTCAGATGTTGTTGTTGGTATTCTAGTGTACCAGTAGATATGGAGTCAGATGTTGTTTTTGGTATTCTAGTGTACCAGTAGAGATGGAGTCAGATGTTGTTGTTGTTGTTCTAGTGTACCAGTAGAGGTTGAGTCAGATGTTGTTGTTGTTGGTATCCTAGTGTACCAGTAGAGATGGAGTCAGATGTTGTTGTTGTTGGTATTCTAGTGTACCAGTAGAGATGGAGTCAGATGTTGTTGTTGTTGGTGTTCTACTGTACCAGTAGAGATGGAGTCAGATGCTGTTGTTGGTATTCTAGTGTACCAGTAGAGATGGAGTCAGATGTTGTTGTTGTTGGTGTTCTAGTGTACCAGTAGAGATGGAGAGTCAGATGTTGTTGTTGTTGTTGGTGTTCTAGTGTACCAGTAGAGATGGAGTCAGATGTTGTTGTTGTTGGTGGTGTTCTAGTGTACCAGTAGAGATGGAGAGTCAGATGTTGTTGTTGTTGTTGTTGGTGTTCTAGTGTACCAGTAGAGATGGAGTCAGATGTTGTTGTTGGTGTTCTAGTGTACCAGTAGAGGTGGAGTCAGATGTTGTTGTTGGTATTTTAGTGTACCAGTAGAGATGGAGTCAGATGTTGTTGTTGGTATTCTAGTGTACCAGTAGAGATGGAGTCAGATGTTGTTGTTGCTGTTGTTATTCTAGTTTACCAGTAGAGATGGAGTCAGATGTTGTTGTTGTTGGTATTCTAGTGTACCAGTAGAGATGGAGTCAGATGTTGTTGTTGTTGGTGTTCTAGTGTACCAGTAGAGATGGGGTCAGATGTTGTTATTGTTGGTATTCTAGTGTACCAGTAGATATGGAGTCAGATGTTGTTGTTGGTATTCTAGTGTACCAGTAGATATGGAGTCAGATGTTGTTGTTGTTGTTAGTGTTCTAGTGTACCAGTAGAGATGGAGTCAGATGTTGTTGTTGGTATTCTAGTGTACCAGTAGAGATGGAGTCAGATGTTGTTGTTGGTGTTCTAGTGTACCAGTAGAGATTGAATCAGATGTTGTTGTTGTTGGTATTCTAGTGTACCAGTAGAGATGGAGTCAGATGTTGTTGTTGTTGGTATTCTAGTGTACCAGTAGAGATGGAGTCAGATGTTGTTGTTGTTGGTGTTCTAGTGTACCAGTAGAGATGGAGTCAGATGTTGTTGTTGATGGTGTTCTAGTGTACCAGTAGAGGTGGAGTCAGATGTTGTTGTTGTTGGTATTCTAGTGTACCAGTACAGATGGAGTCAGATGTCGTTGTTGGTATTCTAGTGTACCAGTAGATATGGAGTCAGATGTTATTGTTGGTATTCTAGTGTACCAGTAGATATGGAGTCAGATGTTGTTGTTGGTATTCTAGTGTACCAGTAGAGATGGAGTCAGATGTTGTTGTTGGTGTTCTAGTGTACCAGTAGAGATGGAGTCAGATGTTGTTGTTGGTGGTGTTCTAGTGTACCAGTAGAGATGGAGTCAGATGTTGTTGTTGTTGGTGTTCTAGTGTACCAGTAGAGATGGAGTCAGATGTTGTTGTTGGTGGTGTTCTAGTGTACCAGTAGAGATGGAGTCAGATGTTGTTGTTGTTGGTATTCTAGTGTACCAGTAGAGATGGATTCAGATGTTGTTGTTGTTGTTGGTATTCTAGTGTACCAGTAGAGATGGAGAGTCGGATGTTTTTGTTGGTATTCTAGTGTACCAGTAGAGATAGAGTCAGATGCTGTTGTTGTTGGTGTTCTAGTGTACCAGTAGATATGGAGTCAGATGTTGTTGTTGTTGTTGTTGGGGTTCTAGTGTACCAGTAGAGATGGAGTCAGATGTTGTTGTTGTTGGTGGTGTTCAAGTGTACCAGTAGAGATGGAGAGTCAGATGTTGTTGTTATTGTTGGTGTTCTAGTGTACCAGTAGAGATGGAGTCAGATGTTGTTGTTGTTGGTATTCTAGTGTACCAGTAGAGATGGAATCAGATGTTGTTGTTGGTATTCTAGTGTACCAGTAGAGATGGAGTCAGATGTTGTTGTTGGTGTTCTAGTGTACCAGTAGAGATGGAGTCAGATGTTGTTGTTGGTGTTCTAGTGTACCAGTAGAGATGGAGTCAGATGTTGTTGTTGTTGGTGTTCTAGTGTACCAGTAGAGATGGGGTCAGATGTTGTTGTTGTTGGTATTCTAGTGTACCAGTAGAGATGGAGTCAGATGTTGTTGTTGTTGGTGTTCTAGTGTACCAGTAGAGATGGGGTCAGATGTTGTTACTGTTGGTATTCTAGTGTACCAGTAGATATGGAGTCAGATGTTGTTGTTGGTATTCTAGTGTACCAGTAGATATGGAGTCAGATGTTGTTGTTGGTATTCTAGTGTACCAGTAGATATGGAGTCAGATGTTATTGTTGGTATTCTAGTGTACCAGTAGATATGGAGTCAGATGTTGTTGTTGGTATTCTAGTGTACCAGTAGAGATGGAGTCAGATGTTGTTGTTGGTGTTCTAGTGTACCAGTAGAGATGGAGTCAGATGTTGTTGTTGGTGGTGTTCTAGTGTACCAGTAGAGATGGAGTCAGATGTTGTTGTTGTTGGTGTTCTAGTGTACCAGTAGAGATGGAGTCAGATGTTGTTGTTGGTGGTGTTCTAGTGTACCAGTAGAGATGGAGTCAGATGTTGTTGTTGGTGTTCTAGTGTACCAGTAGAGATGGAGTCAGATGTTGTTGTTGTTGGTATTCTAGTGCACCAGTAGAGATGGATTCAGATGTTGTTGTTGTTGTTGGTATTCTAGTGTACCAGTAGAGATGGAGAGTCGGATGTTTTTGTTGGTATTCTAGTGTACCAGTAGAGATAGAGTCATATGTTGTTGTTGTTGGTGTTCTAGTGTACCAGTAGAGATGGAGTCAGATGTTGTTGTTGTTGGTGTTCTAGTGTACCAGTAGAGATGGAGAGGCAGATGTTGTTGTTGTTGTTGTTCTAGTGTACCAGTAGATATGGAGTCAGATGTTGTTGTTGTTGGTGTTCTAGTGTACCAGTAGAGATGGAGTCAGATGTTGTTGTTGTTGGTGGTGTTCAAGTGTACCAGTAGAGATGGAGAGTCAGATGTTGTTGTTATTGTTGGTGTTCTAGTGTACCAGTAGAGATGGAGTCAGATGTTGTTGTTGGTATTCTAGTGTACCAGTAGAGATGGAATCAGATGTTGTTGTTGGTATTCTAGTGTACCAGTAGAGATGGAGAGTCAGATGTTGTTGTTGGTGTTGGTGTTCTAGTGTACCAGTAGAGATGGAGAGTCAGATGTTGTTGTTGTTGTTGGTATTCTAGTGTACCAGTAGAGATGGAGTCAGATGTTGTTGTTGTTGGTATTCTAGTGTACCAGTAGAGATGGAGTCAGATGTTGTTGTTGTTGGTGTTCTAGTGTACCAGTAGAGATGGGGTCAGATGTTGTTATTGTTGGTATTCTAGTGTACCAGTAGATATGGAGTCAGATGTTGTTGTTGGTATTCTAGTGTACCAGTAGATATGGAGTCAGATGTTGTTTTTGGTATTCTAGTGTACCAGTAGAGATGGAGTCAGATGTTGTTGTTGTTGTTGTTCTAGTGTACCAGTAGAGGTTGAGTCAGATGTTGTTGTTGTTGGTATCCTAGTGTACCAGTAGAGATGGAGTCAGATGTTGTTGTTGTTGGTATTCTAGTGTACCAGTAGAGATGGAGTCAGATGTTGTTGTTGTTGGTGTTCTACTGTACCAGTAGAGATGGAGTCAGATGATGTTGTTGGTATTCTAGTGTACCAGTAGAGATGGAGTCAGATGTTGTTGTTGTTGGTGTTCTAGTGTACCAGTAGAGATGGAGAGTCAGATGTTGTTGTTGTTGTTGGTGTTCTAGTGTACCAGTAGAGATGGAGTCAGATGTTGTTGTTGTTGTTGGTGTTCTAGTGTACCAGTAGAGATGGAGTCAGATGTTGTTGTTGTTGGTGGTGTTCTAGTGTACCAGTAGAGATGGAGAGTCAGACGTTGTTGTTGTTGTTGTTGGTGTTCTAGTGTACCAGTAGAGATGGAGTCAGATGTTGTTGTTGGTGTTCTAGTGTACCAGTAGAGGTGGAGTCAGATGTTGTTGTTGGTATTTTAGTGTACCAGTAGAGATGGAGTCAGATGTTGTTGTTGGTATTCTAGTGTACCAGTAGAGATGGAGAGTCAGAGGTTGTTGTTGGTGTTGGTGTTCTAGTGTACCAGTAGAGATGGAGTCAGATGTTGTTGTTGTTGGTATTCTAGTGTACCAGTAGAGATGGAGTCAGATGTTGTTGTTGTTGGTGTTCTAGTGTACCAGTAGAGATGGGGTCAGATGTTGTTATTGTTGGTATTCTAGTGTAGCAGTAGATATGGAGTCAGATGTTGTTGTTGGTATTCTAGTGTACCAGTAGATATGGAGTCAGATGGTGTTGTTGTTGGTGGTGTTCTAGTGTACCAGTAGAGATGGAGAGTCAGATGTTGTTGTTTTTGTTGTTGGTGGTGTTCTAGTGTACCAGTAGAGATGGAGTCAGATGTTGTTGTTGGTGTTCTAGTGTACCAGTAGAGATGGAGTCAGATGTTGTTGTTGGTATTCTAGTGTACCAGTAGAGATGGAGTCAGATGTTGTTGTTGGTGTTCTAGTGTACCAGTAGAGATTGAATCAGATGTTGTTGTTGTTGGTATTCTAGTGTACCAGTAGAGATGGAGTCAGATGTTGTTGTTGTTGGTATTCTAGTGTACCAGTAGAGATGGAGTCAGATGTTGTTGTTGTTGGTGTTCTAGTGTACCAGTAGAGATGGAGTCAGATGTTGTTGTTGATGGTGTTCTAGTGTACCAGTAGAGGTGGAGTCAGATGTTGTTGTTGTTGGTATTCTAGTGTACCAGTAGAGATGGAGAGTCAGATGTTGTTGTTGGTATTCTAGTGTACCAGTAGAGATGGAGTCAGATGTTGTTGTTGTTGGTGTTCTAGTGTACCAGTAGAGATCGAGTCAGATGTTGTTGTTGGTATTCTAGTGTACCAGTAGAGATGGAGTCAGATGTTGTTGTTGTTGGTGTTCTAGTGTACCAGTAGAGATGGAGAGTCAGATGGTGTTGTTGTTGTTGGTGTTCTAGTGTACCAGTAGAGATGGAGTCAGATGTTGTTGTTGTTGGTATTCTAGTGTACCAGTAGAGATGGAGTCAGATGTTGTTGTTGTTGGTGTTCTAGTGTACCAGTAGAGATGGGGTCAGATGTTGTTATTGTTGGTATTCTAGTGTACCAGTAGATATGGAGTCAGATGTTGTTGTTGGTATTCTAGTGTACCAGTAGATATGGAGTCAGATGTTGTTTTTGGTATTCTAGTGTACCAGTAGAGATGGAGTCAGATGTTGTTGTTGTTGTTCTAGTGTACCAGTAGAGGTTGAGTCAGATGTTGTTGTTGTTGGTATCCTAGTGTACCAGTAGAGATGGAGTCAGATGTTGTTGTTGTTGGTATTCTAGTGTACCAGTAGAGATGGAGTCAGATGTTGTTGTTGTTGGTGTTCTACTGTACCAGTAGAGATGGAGTCAGATGCTGTTGTTGGTATTCTAGTGTACCAGTAGAGATGGAGTCAGATGTTGTTGTTGTTGGTGTTCTAGTGTACCAGTAGAGATGGAGAGTCAGATGTTGTTGTTGTTGTTGGTGTTCTAGTGTACCAGTAGAGATGGAGTCAGATGTTGTTGTTGTTGTTGGTGTTCTAGTGTACCAGTAGAGATGGAGTCAGATGTTGTTGTTGTTGGTGGTGTTCTAGTGTACCAGTAGAGATGGAGAGTCAGATGTTGTTGTTGTTGTTGTTGGTGTTCTAGTGTACCAGTAGAGATGGAGTCAGATGTTGTTGTTGGTGTTCTAGTGTACCAGTAGAGGTGGAGTCAGATGTTGTTGTTGGTATTTTAGTGTACCAGTAGAGATGGAGTCAGATGTTGTTGTTGGTATTCTAGTGTACCAGTAGAGATGGAGAGTCAGAGGTTGTTGTTGGTGTTGGTGTTCTAGTGTACCAGTAGAGATGGAGTCAGATGTTGTTGTTGTTGGTATTCTAGTGTACCAGTAGAGATGGAGTCAGATGTTGTTGTTGTTGGTGTTCTAGTGTACCAGTAGAGATGGGGTCAGATGTTGTTATTGTTGGTATTCTAGTGTACCAGTAGATATGGAGTCAGATGTTGTTGTTGGTATTCTAGTGTACCAGTAGATATGGAGTCAGATGGTGTTGTTGTTGGTGGTGTTCTAGTGTACCAGTAGAGATGGAGAGTCAGATGTTGTTGTTTTTGTTGTTGGTGGTGTTCTAGTGTACCAGTAGAGATGGAGTCAGATGTTGTTGTTGGTGTTCTAGTGTACCAGTAGAGATGGAGTCAGATGTTGTTGTTGGTATTCTAGTGTACCAGTAGAGATGGAGTCAGATGTTGTTGTTGGTGTTCTAGTGTACCAGTAGAGATTGAATCAGATGTTGTTGTTGTTGGTATTCTAGTGTACCAGTAGAGATGGAGTCAGATGTTGTTGTTGTTGGTATTCTAGTGTACCAGTAGAGATGGAGTCAGATGTTGTTGTTGTTGGTGTTCTAGTGTACCAGTAGAGATGGAGTCAGATGTTGTTGTTGATGGTGTTCTAGTGTACCAGTAGAGGTGGAGTCAGATGTTGTTGTTGTTGGTATTCTAGTGTACCAGTAGAGATGGAGAGTCAGATGTTGTTGTTGGTATTCTAGTGTACCAGTAGAGATGGAGTCAGATGTTGTTGTTGTTGGTGTTCTAGTGTACCAGTAGAGATGGAGTCAGATGTTGTTGTTGGTATTCTAGTGTACCAGTAGAGATGGAGTCAGATGTTGTTGTTGTTGGTGTTCTAGTGTACCAGTAGAGATGGAGAGTCAGATGGTGTTGTTGTTGTTGGTGTTCTAGTGTACCAGTAGAGATGGAGTCAGATGTTGTTGTTGGTATTCTAGTGTACCAGTAGATATGGAGTCAGATGTTGTTGATGTTGTTGGTGTTCTAGTGTACCAGTAGAGATGGAGTCAGATGTTGTTGTTGGTGTTCTAGTGTACCAGTAAAGATGGAGTCAGATGTTGTTGTTGTTGTTGTTGGTATTCTAGTGTACCAGTAGAGATAGAGTCATATGTTGTTGTTGTTGGTGTTCTAGTGTACCAGTAGAGATGGAGTCAGATGTTGTTGTTGTTGGTGTTCTAGTGTACCAGTAGAGATGGAGAGGCAGATGTTGTTGTTGTTGTTGTTGTTCTAGTGTACCAGTAGATATGGAGTCAGATGTTGTTGTTGTTGGTGTTCTAGTGTACCAGTAGAGATGGAGTCAGATGTTGTTGTTGTTGGTGGTGTTCAAGTGTACCAGTAGAGATGGAGAGTCAGATGTTGTTGTTATTGTTGGTGTTCTAGTGTACCAGTAGAGATGGAGTCAGATGTTGTTGTTGGTATTCTAGTGTACCAGTAGAGATGGAATCAGATGTTGTTGTTGGTATTCTAGTGTACCAGTAGAGATGGAGAGTCAGATGTTGTTGTTGGTGTTGGTGTTCTAGTGTACCAGTAGAGATGGAGTCAGATGTTGTTGTTGCTGTTGGTATTCTAGTGTACCAGTAGAGATGGAGTCAGATGTTGTTGTTGTTGGTATTCTAGTGTACCAGTAGAGATGGAGTCAGATGTTGTTGTTGTTGGTGTTCTAGTGTACCAGTAGAGATGGGGTCAGATGTTGTTATTGTTGGTATTCTAGTGTACCAGTAGATATGGAGTCAGATGTTGTTGTTGGTATTCTAGTGTACCAGTAGATATGGAGTCAGATGTTGTTTTTGGTATTCTAGTGTACCAGTAGAGATGGAGTCAGATGTTGTTGTTGTTGTTCTAGTGTACCAGTAGAGGTTGAGTCAGATGTTGTTGTTGTTGGTATCCTAGTGTACCAGTAGAGATGGAGTCAGATGTTGTTGTTGTTGGTATTCTAGTGTACCAGTAGAGATGGAGTCAGATGTTGTTGTTGTTGGTGTTCTACTGTACCAGTAGAGATGGAGTCAGATGCTGTTGTTGGTATTCTAGTGTACCAGTAGAGATGGAGTCAGATGTTGTTGTTGTTGGTGTTCTAGTGTACCAGTAGAGATGGAGAGTCAGATGTTGTTGTTGTTGTTGGTGTTCTAGTGTACCAGTAGAGATGGAGTCAGATGTTGTTGTTGTTGTTGGTGTTCTAGTGTACCAGTAGAGATGGAGTCAGATGTTGTTGTTGTTGGTGGTGTTCTAGTGTACCAGTAGAGATGGAGAGTCAGATGTTGTTGTTGTTGTTGTTGGTGTTCTAGTGTACCAGTAGAGATGGAGTCAGATGTTGTTGTTGGTGTTCTAGTGTACCAGTAGAGGTGGAGTCAGATGTTGTTGTTGGTATTTTAGTGTACCAGTAGAGATGGAGTCAGATGTTGTTGTTGGTATTATAGTGTACCAGTAGAGATGGAGAGTCAGAGGTTGTTGTTGGTGTTGGTGTTCTAGTGTACCAGTAGAGATGGAGTCAGATGTTGTTGTTGTTGGTATTCTAGTGTACCAGTAGAGATGGAGTCAGATGTTGTTGTTGTTGGTGTTCTAGTGTACCAGTAGAGATGGGGTCAGATGTTGTTATTGTTGGTATTCTAGTGTACCAGTAGATATGGAGTCAGATGTTGTTGTTGGTATTCTAGTGTACCAGTAGATATGGAGTCAGATGGTGTTGTTGTTGGTGGTGTTCTAGTGTACCAGTAGAGATGGAGAGTCAGATGTTGTTGTTTTTGTTGTTGGTGGTGTTCTAGTGTACCAGTAGAGATGGAGTCAGATGTTGTTGTTGGTGTTCTAGTGTACCAGTAGAGATGGAGTCAGATGTAGTTGTTGGTATTCTAGTGTACCAGTAGAGATGGAGTCAGATGTTGTTGTTGGTGTTCTAGTGTACCAGTAGAGATGGAGTCAGATGTTGTTGTTGGTATTCTAGTGTACCAGTAGAGATGGAGTCAGATGTTGTTGTTGTTGGTATTCTAGTGTACCAGTAGAGATGGAGTCAGATGTTGTTGTTGTTGGTGTTCTAGTGTACCAGTAGAGATGGAGTCAGATGTTGTTGTTGATGGTGTTCTAGTGTACCAGTAGAGGTGGAGTCAGATGTTGTTGTTGTTGGTATTCTAGTGTACCAGTAGAGATGGAGAGTCAGATGTTGTTGTTGGTATTCTAGTGTACCAGTAGAGATGGAGTCAGATGTTGTTGTTGTTGGTGTTCTAGTGTACCAGTAGAGATGGAGTCAGATGTTGTTGTTGGTATTCTAGTGTACCAGTAGAGATGGAGTCAGATGTTGTTGTTGTTGGTGTTCTAGTGTACCAGTAGAGATGGAGAGTCAGATGGTGTTGTTGTTGTTGGTGTTCTAGTGTACCAGTAGAGATGGAGTCAGATGTTGTTGTTGTTGGTATTCTAGTGTACCAGTAGAGATGGAGTCAGATGTTGTTGTTGTTGGTGTTCTAGTGTACCAGTAGAGATGGGGTCAGATGTTGTTATTGTTGGTATTCTAGTGTACCAGTAGATATGGAGTCAGATGTTGTTGTTGGTATTCTAGTGTACCAGTAGATATGGAGTCAGATGTTGTTTTTGGTATTCTAGTGTACCAGTAGAGATGGAGTCAGATGTTGTTGTTGTTGTTCTAGTGTACCAGTAGAGGTTGAGTCAGATGTTGTTGTTGTTGGTATCCTAGTGTACCAGTAGAGATGGAGTCAGATGTTGTTGTTGTTGGTATTCTAGTGTACCAGTAGAGATGGAGTCAGATGTTGTTGTTGTTGGTGTTCTACTGTACCAGTAGAGATGGAGTCAGATGCTGTTGTTGGTATTCTAGTGTACCAGTAGAGATGGAGTCAGATGTTGTTGTTGTTGGTGTTCTAGTGTACCAGTAGAGATGGAGAGTCAGATGTTGTTGTTGTTGTTGTTGGTGTTCTAGTGTACCAGTAGAGATGGAGTCAGATGTTGTTGTTGTTGTTGGTGTTCTAGTGTACCAGTAGAGATGGAGTCAGATGTTGTTGTTGTTGGTGGTGTTCTAGTGTACCAGTAGAGATGGAGAGTCAGATGTTGTTGTTGTTGTTGTTGGTGTTCTAGTGTACCAGTAGAGATGGAGTCAGATGTTGTTGTTGGTGTTCTAGTGTACCAGTAGAGGTGGAGTCAGATGTTGTTGTTGGTATTTTAGTGTACCAGTAGAGATGGAGTCAGATGTTGTTGTTGGTATTCTAGTGTACCAGTAGAGATGGAGAGTCAGAGGTTGTTGTTGGTGTTGGTGTTCTAGTGTACCAGTAGAGATGGAGTCAGATGTTGTTGTTGTTGGTATTCTAGTGTACCAGTAGAGATGGAGTCAGATGTTGTTGTTGTTGGTGTTCTAGTGTACCAGTAGAGATGGGGTCAGATGTTGTTATTGTTGGTATTCTAGTGTACCAGTAGATATGGAGTCAGATGTTGTTGTTGGTATTCTAGTGTACCAGTAGATATGGAGTCAGATGGTGTTGTTGTTGGTGGTGTTCTAGTGTACCAGTAGAGATGGAGAGTCAGATGTTGTTGTTTTTGTTGTTGGTGGTGTTCTAGTGTACCAGTAGAGATGGAGTCAGATGTTGTTGTTGGTGTTCTAGTGTACCAGTAGAGATGGAGTCAGATGTTGTTGTTGGTATTCTAGTGTACCAGTAGAGATGGAGTCAGATGTTGTTGTTGGTGTTCTAGTGTACCAGTAGAGATTGAATCAGATGTTGTTGTTGTTGGTATTCTAGTGTACCAGTAGAGATGGAGTCAGATGTTGTTGTTGTTGGTATTCTAGTGTACCAGTAGAGATGGAGTCAGATGTTGTTGTTGTTGGTGTTCTAGTGTACCAGTAGAGATGGAGTCAGATGTTGTTGTTGATGGTGTTCTAGTGTACCAGTAGAGGTGGAGTCAGATGTTGTTGTTGTTGGTATTCTAGTGTACCAGTAGAGATGGAGAGTCAGATGTTGTTGTTGGTATTCTAGTGTACCAGTAGAGATGGAGTCAGATGTTGTTGTTGTTGGTGTTCTAGTGTACCAGTAGAGATGGAGTCAGATGTTGTTGTTGGTATTCTAGTGTACCAGTAGAGATGGAGTCAGATGTTGTTGTTGTTGGTGTTCTAGTGTACCAGTAGAGATGGAGAGTCAGATGGTGTTGTTGTTGTTGGTGTTCTAGTGTACCAGTAGAGATGGAGTCAGATGTTGTTGTTGTTGGTGTTCTAGTGTACCAGTAGAGATGGGGTCAGATGTTGTTATTGTTGGTATTCTAGTGTACCAGTAGATATGGAGTCAGATGTTGTTGTTGGTATTCTAGTGTACCAGTAGATATGGAGTCAGATGTTGTTTTTGGTATTCTAGTGTACCAGTAGAGATGGAGTCAGATGTTGTTGTTGTTGTTCTAGTGTACCAGTAGAGGTTGAGTCAGATGTTGTTGTTGTTGGTATCCTAGTGTACCAGTAGAGATGGAGTCAGATGTTGTTGTTGTTGGTATTCTAGTGTACCAGTAGAGATGGAGTCAGATGTTGTTGTTGTTGGTGTTCTACTGTACCAGTAGAGATGGAGTCAGATGCTGTTGTTGGTATTCTAGTGTACCAGTAGAGATGGAGTCAGATGTTGTTGTTGTTGGTGTTCTAGTGTACCAGTAGAGATGGAGAGTCAGATGTTGTTGTTGTTGTTGGTGTTCTAGTGTACCAGTAGAGATGGAGTCAGATGTTGTTGTTGTTGTTGGTGTTCTAGTGTACCAGTAGAGATGGAGTCAGATGTTGTTGTTGTTGGTGGTGTTCTAGTGTACCAGTAGAGATGGAGAGTCAGATGTTGTTGTTGTTGTTGGTGGTGTTCTAGTGTACCAGTAGAGATGGAGTCAGATGTTGTTGTTGGTGTTCTAGTGTACCAGTAGAGGTGGAGTCAGATGTTGTTGTTGGTATTTTAGTGTACCAGTAGAGATGGAGTCAGATGTTGTTGTTGGTATTCTAGTGTACCAGTAGAGATGGAGAGTCAGAGGTTGTTGTTGGTGTTGGTGTTCTAGTGTACCAGTAGAGATGGAGTCAGATGTTGTTGTTGTTGGTATTCTAGTGTACCAGTAGAGATGGAGTCAGATGTTGTTGTTGTTGGTGTTCTAGTGTACCAGTAGAGATGGGGTCAGATGTTGTTATTGTTGGTATTCTAGTGTACCAGTAGATATGGAGTCAGATGTTGTTGTTGGTATTCTAGTGTACCAGTAGATATGGAGTCAGATGGTGTTGTTGTTGGTGGTGTTCTAGTGTACCAGTAGAGATGGAGAGTCAGATGTTGTTGTTTTTGTTGTTGGTGGTGTTCTAGTGTACCAGTAGAGATGGAGTCAGATGTTGTTGTTGGTGTTCTAGTGTACCAGTAGAGATGGAGTCAGATGTTGTTGTTGGTATTCTAGTGTACCAGTAGAGATGGAGTCAGATGTTGTTGTTGGTGTTCTAGTGTACCAGTAGAGATTGAATCAGATGTTGTTGTTGTTGGTATTCTAGTGTACCAGTAGAGATGGAGTCAGATGTTGTTGTTGTTGGTATTCTAGTGTACCAGTAGAGATGGAGTCAGATGTTGTTGTTGTTGGTGTTCTAGTGTACCAGTAGAGATGGAGTCAGATGTTGTTGTTGATGGTGTTCTAGTGTACCAGTAGAGGTGGAGTCAGATGTTGTTGTTGTTGGTATTCTAGTGTACCAGTAGAGATGGAGAGTCAGATGTTGTTGTTGGTATTCTAGTGTACCAGTAGATATGGAGTCAGATGGTGTTGTTGTTGGTGGTGTTCTAGTGTACCAGTAGAGATGGAGAGTCAGATGTTGTTGTTTTTGTTGTTGGTGGTGTTCTAGTGTACCAGTAGAGATGGAGTCAGATGTTGTTGTTGGTGTTCTAGTGTACCAGTAGAGATGGAGTCAGATGTTGTTGTTGGTATTCTAGTGTACCAGTAGAGATGGAGTCAGATGTTGTTGTTGGTGTTCTAGTGTACCAGTAGAGATTGAATCAGATGTTGTTGTTGTTGGTATTCTAGTGTACCAGTAGAGATGGAGTCAGATGTTGTTGTTGTTGGTATTCTAGTGTACCAGTAGAGATGGAGTCAGATGTTGTTGTTGTTGGTGTTCTAGTGTACCAGTAGAGATGGAGTCAGATGTTGTTGTTGATGGTGTTCTAGTGTACCAGTAGAGGTGGAGTCAGATGTTGTTGTTGTTGGTATTCTAGTGTACCAGTAGAGATGGAGAGTCAGATGTTGTTGTTGGTATTCTAGTGTACCAGTAGAGATGGAGTCAGATGTTGTTGTTGTTGGTGTTCTAGTGTACCAGTAGAGATGGAGTCAGATGTTGTTGTTGGTATTCTAGTGTACCAGTAGAGATGGAGTCAGATGTTGTTGTTGTTGGTGTTCTAGTGTACCAGTAGAGATGGAGAGTCAGATGGTGTTGTTGTTGTTGGTGTTCTAGTGTACCAGTAGAGATGGAGTCAGATGTTGTTGTTGTTGGTATTCTAGTGTACCAGTAGAGATGGAGTCAGATGTTGTTGTTGTTGGTGTTCTAGTGTACCAGTAGAGATGGGGTCAGATGTTGTTATTGTTGGTATTCTAGTGTACCAGTAGATATGGAGTCAGATGTTGTTGTTGGTATTCTAGTGTACCAGTAGATATGGAGTCAGATGTTGTTTTTGGTATTCTAGTGTACCAGTAGAGATGGAGTCAGATGTTGTTGTTGTTGTTCTAGTGTACCAGTAGAGGTTGAGTCAGATGTTGTTGTTGTTGGTATCCTAGTGTACCAGTAGAGATGGAGTCAGATGTTGTTGTTGTTGGTATTCTAGTGTACCAGTAGAGATGGAGTCAGATGTTGTTGTTGTTGGTGTTCTACTGTACCAGTAGAGATGGAGTCAGATGCTGTTGTTGGTATTCTAGTGTACCAGTAGAGATGGAGTCAGATGTTGTTGTTGTTGGTGTTCTAGTGTACCAGTAGAGATGGAGAGTCAGATGTTGTTGTTGTTGTTGGTGTTCTAGTGTACCAGTAGAGATGGAGTCAGATGTTGTTGTTGTTGTTGGTGTTCTAGTGTACCAGTAGAGATGGAGTCAGATGTTGTTGTTGTTGGTGGTGTTCTAGTGTACCAGTAGAGATGGAGAGTCAGATGTTGTTGTTGTTGTTGTTGGTGTTCTAGTGTACCAGTAGAGATGGAGTCAGATGTTGTTGTTGGTGTTCTAGTGTACCAGTAGAGGTGGAGTCAGATGTTGTTGTTGGTATTTTAGTGTACCAGTAGAGATGGAGTCAGATGTTGTTGTTGGTATTCTAGTGTACCAGTAGAGATGGAGAGTCAGAGGTTGTTGTTGGTGTTGGTGTTCTAGTGTACCAGTAGAGATGGAGTCAGATGTTGTTGTTGTTGGTATTCTAGTGTACCAGTAGAGATGGAGTCAGATGTTGTTGTTGTTGGTGTTCTAGTGTACCAGTAGAGATGGGGTCAGATGTTGTTATTGTTGGTATTCTAGTGTACCAGTAGATATGGAGTCAGATGTTGTTGTTGGTATTCTAGTGTACCAGTAGATATGGAGTCAGATGGTGTTGTTGTTGGTGGTGTTCTAGTGTACCAGTAGAGATGGAGAGTCAGATGTTGTTGTTTTTGTTGTTGGTGGTGTTCTAGTGTACCAGTAGAGATGGAGTCAGATGTTGTTGTTGGTGTTCTAGTGTACCAGTAGAGATGGAGTCAGATGTTGTTGTTGGTATTCTAGTGTACCAGTAGAGATGGAGTCAGATGTTGTTGTTGGTGTTCTAGTGTACCAGTAGAGATTGAATCAGATGTTGTTGTTGTTGGTATTCTAGTGTACCAGTAGAGATGGAGTCAGATGTTGTTGTTGTTGGTATTCTAGTGTACCAGTAGATATGGAGTCAGATGTTGTTGTTGGTATTCTAGTGTACCAGTAGAGATGGAGTCAGATGTTGTTGTTGGTGTTCTAGTGTACCAGTAGAGATGGAGTCAGATGTTGTTGTTGGTGGTGTTCTAGTGTACCAGTAGAGATGGAGTCAGATGTTGTTGTTGTTGGTGTTCTAGTGTACCAGTAGAGATGGAGTCAGATGTTGTTGTTGGTGGTGTTCTAGTGTACCAGTAGAGATGGAGTCAGATGTTGTTGTTGTTGGTATTCTAGTGCACCAGTAGAGATGGATTCAGATGTTGTTGTTGTTGTTGGTATTCTAGTGTACCAGTAGAGATGGAGAGTCGGATGTTTTTGTTGGTATTCTAGTGTACCAGTAGAGATAGAGTCATATGTTGTTGTTGTTGGTGTTCTAGTGTACCAGTAGAGATGGAGTCAGATGTTGTTGTTGTTGGTGTTCTAGTGTACCAGTAGAGATGGAGAGGCAGATGTTGTTGTTGTTGTTGTTCTAGTGTACCAGTAGATATGGAGTCAGATGTTGTTGTTGTTGGTGTTCTAGTGTACCAGTAGAGATGGAGTCAGATGTTGTTGTTGTTGGTGGTGTTCAAGTGTACCAGTAGAGATGGAGAGTCAGATGTTGTTGTTATTGTTGGTGTTCTAGTGTACCAGTAGAGATGGAGTCAGATGTTGTTGTTGGTATTCTAGTGTACCAGTAGAGATGGAATCAGATGTTGTTGTTGGTATTCTAGTGTACCAGTAGAGATGGAGAGTCAGATGTTGTTGTTGGTGTTGGTGTTCTAGTGTACCAGTAGAGATGGAGTCAGATGTTGTTGTTGCTGTTGGTATTCTAGTGTACCAGTAGAGATGGAGTCAGATGTTGTTGTTGTTGGTATTCTAGTGTACCAGTAGAGATGGAGTCAGATGTTGTTGTTGTTGGTGTTCTAGTGTACCAGTAGAGATGGGGTCAGATGTTGTTATTGTTGGTATTCTAGTGTACCAGTAGATATGGAGTCAGATGTTGTTGTTGGTATTCTAGTGTACCAGTAGATATGGAGTCAGATGTTGTTTTTGGTATTCTAGTGTACCAGTAGAGATGGAGTCAGATGTTGTTGTTGTTGTTCTAGTGTACCAGTAGAGGTTGAGTCAGATGTTGTTGTTGTTGGTATCCTAGTGTACCAGTAGAGATGGAGTCAGATGTTGTTGTTGTTGGTATTCTAGTGTACCAGTAGAGATGGAGTCAGATGTTGTTGTTGTTGGTGTTCTACTGTACCAGTAGAGATGGAGTCAGATGATGTTGTTGGTATTCTAGTGTACCAGTAGAGATGGAGTCAGATGTTGTTGTTGTTGGTGTTCTAGTGTACCAGTAGAGATGGAGAGTCAGATGTTGTTGTTGTTGTTGGTGTTCTAGTGTACCAGTAGAGATGGAGTCAGATGTTGTTGTTGTTGTTGGTGTTCTAGTGTACCAGTAGAGATGGAGTCAGATGTTGTTGTTGTTGGTGGTGTTCTAGTGTACCAGTAGAGATGGAGAGTCAGACGTTGTTGTTGTTGTTGTTGGTGTTCTAGTGTACCAGTAGAGATGGAGTCAGATGTTGTTGTTGGTGTTCTAGTGTACCAGTAGAGGTGGAGTCAGATGTTGTTGTTGGTATTTTAGTGTACCAGTAGAGATGGAGTCAGATGTTGTTGTTGGTATTCTAGTGTACCAGTAGAGATGGAGAGTCAGAGGTTGTTGTTGGTGTTGGTGTTCTAGTGTACCAGTAGATATGGAGTCAGATGTTGTTGTTGGTATTCTAGTGTACCAGTAGAGATGGAGTCAGATGTTGTTGTTGTTGGTATTCTAGTGTACCAGTAGAGATGGAGTCAGATGTTGTTGTTGTTGGTGTTCTAGTGTACCAGTAGAGATGGGGTCAGATGTTGTTATTGTTGGTATTCTAGTGTAGCAGTAGATATGGAGTCAGATGTTGTTGTTGGTATTCTAGTGTACCAGTAGATATGGAGTCAGATGGTGTTGTTGTTGGTGGTGTTCTAGTGTACCAGTAGAGATGGAGAGTCAGATGTTGTTGTTTTTGTTGTTGGTGGTGTTCTAGTGTACCAGTAGAGATGGAGTCAGATGTTGTTGTTGGTGTTCTAGTGTACCAGTAGAGATGGAGTCAGATGTTGTTGTTGGTATTCTAGTGTACCAGTAGAGATGGAGTCAGATGTTGTTGTTGGTGTTCTAGTGTACCAGTAGAGATTGAATCAGATGTTGTTGTTGTTGGTATTCTAGTGTACCAGTAGAGATGGAGTCAGATGTTGTTGTTGTTGGTATTCTAGTGTACCAGTAGAGATGGAGTCAGATGTTGTTGTTGTTGGTGTTCTAGTGTACCAGTAGAGATGGAGTCAGATGTTGTTGTTGATGGTGTTCTAGTGTACCAGTAGAGGTGGAGTCAGATGTTGTTGTTGTTGGTATTCTAGTGTACCAGTAGAGATGGAGAGTCAGATGTTGTTGTTGGTATTCTAGTGTACCAGTAGAGATGGAGTCAGATGTTGTTGTTGTTGGTGTTCTAGTGTACCAGTAGAGATCGAGTCAGATGTTGTTGTTGGTATTCTAGTGTACCAGTAGAGATGGAGTCAGATGTTGTTGTTGTTGGTGTTCTAGTGTACCAGTAGAGATGGAGAGTCAGATGGTGTTGTTGTTGTTGGTGTTCTAGTGTACCAGTAGAGATGGAGTCAGATGTTGTTGTTGTTGGTATTCTAGTGTACCAGTAGAGATGGAGTCAGATGTTGTTGTTGTTGGTGTTCTAGTGTACCAGTAGAGATGGGGTCAGATGTTGTTATTGTTGGTATTCTAGTGTACCAGTAGATATGGAGTCAGATGTTGTTGTTGGTATTCTAGTGTACCAGTAGATATGGAGTCAGATGTTGTTTTTGGTATTCTAGTGTACCAGTAGAGATGGAGTCAGATGTTGTTGTTGTTGTTCTAGTGTACCAGTAGAGGTTGAGTCAGATGTTGTTGTTGTTGGTATCCTAGTGTACCAGTAGAGATGGAGTCAGATGTTGTTGTTGTTGGTATTCTAGTGTACCAGTAGAGATGGAGTCAGATGTTGTTGTTGTTGGTGTTCTACTGTACCAGTAGAGATGGAGTCAGATGCTGTTGTTGGTATTCTAGTGTACCAGTAGAGATGGAGTCAGATGTTGTTGTTGTTGGTGTTCTAGTGTACCAGTAGAGATGGAGAGTCAGATGTTGTTGTTGTTGTTGGTGTTCTAGTGTACCAGTAGAGATGGAGTCAGATGTTGTTGTTGTTGTTGGTGTTCTAGTGTACCAGTAGAGATGGAGTCAGATGTTGTTGTTGTTGGTGGTGTTCTAGTGTACCAGTAGAGATGGAGAGTCAGATGTTGTTGTTGTTGTTGTTGGTGTTCTAGTGTACCAGTAGAGATGGAGTCAGATGTTGTTGTTGGTGTTCTAGTGTACCAGTAGAGGTGGAGTCAGATGTTGTTGTTGGTATTTTAGTGTACCAGTAGAGATGGAGTCAGATGTTGTTGTTGGTATTCTAGTGTACCAGTAGAGATGGAGAGTCAGAGGTTGTTGTTGGTGTTGGTGTTCTAGTGTACCAGTAGAGATGGAGTCAGATGTTGTTGTTGTTGGTATTCTAGTGTACCAGTAGAGATGGAGTCAGATGTTGTTGTTGTTGGTGTTCTAGTGTACCAGTAGAGATGGGGTCAGATGTTGTTATTGTTGGTATTCTAGTGTACCAGTAGATATGGAGTCAGATGTTGTTGTTGGTATTCTAGTGTACCAGTAGATATGGAGTCAGATGGTGTTGTTGTTGGTGGTGTTCTAGTGTACCAGTAGAGATGGAGAGTCAGATGTTGTTGTTTTTGTTGTTGGTGGTGTTCTAGTGTACCAGTAGAGATGGAGTCAGATGTTGTTGTTGGTGTTCTAGTGTACCAGTAGAGATGGAGTCAGATGTTGTTGTTGGTATTCTAGTGTACCAGTAGAGATGGAGTCAGATGTTGTTGTTGGTGTTCTAGTGTACCAGTAGAGATTGAATCAGATGTTGTTGTTGTTGGTATTCTAGTGTACCAGTAGAGATGGAGTCAGATGTTGTTGTTGTTGGTATTCTAGTGTACCAGTAGAGATGGAGTCAGATGTTGTTGTTGTTGGTGTTCTAGTGTACCAGTAGAGATGGAGTCAGATGTTGTTGTTGATGGTGTTCTAGTGTACCAGTAGAGGTGGAGTCAGATGTTGTTGTTGTTGGTATTCTAGTGTACCAGTAGAGATGGAGAGTCAGATGTTGTTGTTGGTATTCTAGTGTACCAGTAGAGATGGAGTCAGATGTTGTTGTTGTTGGTGTTCTAGTGTACCAGTAGAGATGGAGTCAGATGTTGTTGTTGGTATTCTAGTGTACCAGTAGAGATGGAGTCAGATGTTGTTGTTGTTGGTGTTCTAGTGTACCAGTAGAGATGGAGAGTCAGATGGTGTTGTTGTTGTTGGTGTTCTAGTGTACCAGTAGAGATGGAGTCAGATGTTGTTGTTGGTATTCTAGTGTACCAGTAGATATGGAGTCAGATGTTGTTGATGTTGTTGGTGTTCTAGTGTACCAGTAGAGATGGAGTCAGATGTTGTTGTTGGTGTTCTAGTGTACCAGTAAAGATGGAGTCAGATGTTGTTGTTGTTGTTGTTGGTATTCTAGTGTACCAGTAGAGATAGAGTCATATGTTGTTGTTGTTGGTGTTCTAGTGTACCAGTAGAGATGGAGTCAGATGTTGTTGTTGTTGGTGTTCTAGTGTACCAGTAGAGATGGAGAGGCAGATGTTGTTGTTGTTGTTGTTCTAGTGTACCAGTAGATATGGAGTCAGATGTTGTTGTTGTTGGTGTTCTAGTGTACCAGTAGAGATGGAGTCAGATGTTGTTGTTGTTGGTGGTGTTCAAGTGTACCAGTAGAGATGGAGAGTCAGATGTTGTTGTTATTGTTGGTGTTCTAGTGTACCAGTAGAGATGGAGTCAGATGTTGTTGTTGGTATTCTAGTGTACCAGTAGAGATGGAATCAGATGTTGTTGTTGGTATTCTAGTGTACCAGTAGAGATGGAGAGTCAGATGTTGTTGTTGGTGTTGGTGTTCTAGTGTACCAGTAGAGATGGAGTCAGATGTTGTTGTTGCTGTTGGTATTCTAGTGTACCAGTAGAGATGGAGTCAGATGTTGTTGTTGTTGGTATTCTAGTGTACCAGTAGAGATGGAGTCAGATGTTGTTGTTGTTGGTGTTCTAGTGTACCAGTAGAGATGGGGTCAGATGTTGTTATTGTTGGTATTCTAGTGTACCAGTAGATATGGAGTCAGATGTTGTTGTTGGTATTCTAGTGTACCAGTAGATATGGAGTCAGATGTTGTTTTTGGTATTCTAGTGTACCAGTAGAGATGGAGTCAGATGTTGTTGTTGTTGTTCTAGTGTACCAGTAGAGGTTGAGTCAGATGTTGTTGTTGTTGGTATCCTAGTGTACCAGTAGAGATGGAGTCAGATGTTGTTGTTGTTGGTATTCTAGTGTACCAGTAGAGATGGAGTCAGATGTTGTTGTTGTTGGTGTTCTACTGTACCAGTAGAGATGGAGTCAGATGCTGTTGTTGGTATTCTAGTGTACCAGTAGAGATGGAGTCAGATGTTGTTGTTGTTGGTGTTCTAGTGTACCAGTAGAGATGGAGAGTCAGATGTTGTTGTTGTTGTTGGTGTTCTAGTGTACCAGTAGAGATGGAGTCAGATGTTGTTGTTGTTGTTGGTGTTCTAGTGTACCAGTAGAGATGGAGTCAGATGTTGTTGTTGTTGGTGGTGTTCTAGTGTACCAGTAGAGATGGAGAGTCAGATGTTGTTGTTGTTGTTGTTGGTGTTCTAGTGTACCAGTAGAGATGGAGTCAGATGTTGTTGTTGGTGTTCTAGTGTACCAGTAGAGGTGGAGTCAGATGTTGTTGTTGGTATTTTAGTGTACCAGTAGAGATGGAGTCAGATGTTGTTGTTGGTATTATAGTGTACCAGTAGAGATGGAGAGTCAGAGGTTGTTGTTGGTGTTGGTGTTCTAGTGTACCAGTAGAGATGGAGTCAGATGTTGTTGTTGTTGGTATTCTAGTGTACCAGTAGAGATGGAGTCAGATGTTGTTGTTGTTGGTGTTCTAGTGTACCAGTAGAGATGGGGTCAGATGTTGTTATTGTTGGTATTCTAGTGTACCAGTAGATATGGAGTCAGATGTTGTTGTTGGTATTCTAGTGTACCAGTAGATATGGAGTCAGATGGTGTTGTTGTTGGTGGTGTTCTAGTGTACCAGTAGAGATGGAGAGTCAGATGTTGTTGTTTTTGTTGTTGGTGGTGTTCTAGTGTACCAGTAGAGATGGAGTCAGATGTTGTTGTTGGTGTTCTAGTGTACCAGTAGAGATGGAGTCAGATGTAGTTGTTGGTATTCTAGTGTACCAGTAGAGATGGAGTCAGATGTTGTTGTTGGTGTTCTAGTGTACCAGTAGAGATGGAGTCAGATGTTGTTGTTGGTATTCTAGTGTACCAGTAGAGATGGAGTCAGATGTTGTTGTTGTTGGTATTCTAGTGTACCAGTAGAGATGGAGTCAGATGTTGTTGTTGTTGGTGTTCTAGTGTACCAGTAGAGATGGAGTCAGATGTTGTTGTTGATGGTGTTCTAGTGTACCAGTAGAGGTGGAGTCAGATGTTGTTGTTGTTGGTATTCTAGTGTACCAGTAGAGATGGAGAGTCAGATGTTGTTGTTGGTATTCTAGTGTACCAGTAGAGATGGAGTCAGATGTTGTTGTTGTTGGTGTTCTAGTGTACCAGTAGAGATGGAGTCAGATGTTGTTGTTGGTATTCTAGTGTACCAGTAGAGATGGAGTCAGATGTTGTTGTTGTTGGTGTTCTAGTGTACCAGTAGAGATGGAGAGTCAGATGGTGTTGTTGTTGTTGGTGTTCTAGTGTACCAGTAGAGATGGAGTCAGATGTTGTTGTTGTTGGTATTCTAGTGTACCAGTAGAGATGGAGTCAGATGTTGTTGTTGTTGGTGTTCTAGTGTACCAGTAGAGATGGGGTCAGATGTTGTTATTGTTGGTATTCTAGTGTACCAGTAGATATGGAGTCAGATGTTGTTGTTGGTATTCTAGTGTACCAGTAGATATGGAGTCAGATGTTGTTTTTGGTATTCTAGTGTACCAGTAGAGATGGAGTCAGATGTTGTTGTTGTTGTTCTAGTGTACCAGTAGAGGTTGAGTCAGATGTTGTTGTTGTTGGTATCCTAGTGTACCAGTAGAGATGGAGTCAGATGTTGTTGTTGTTGGTATTCTAGTGTACCAGTAGAGATGGAGTCAGATGTTGTTGTTGTTGGTGTTCTACTGTACCAGTAGAGATGGAGTCAGATGCTGTTGTTGGTATTCTAGTGTACCAGTAGAGATGGAGTCAGATGTTGTTGTTGTTGGTGTTCTAGTGTACCAGTAGAGATGGAGAGTCAGATGTTGTTGTTGTTGTTGGTGTTCTAGTGTACCAGTAGAGATGGAGTCAGATGTTGTTGTTGTTGTTGGTGTTCTAGTGTACCAGTAGAGATGGAGTCAGATGTTGTTGTTGTTGGTGGTGTTCTAGTGTACCAGTAGAGATGGAGAGTCAGATGTTGTTGTTGTTGTTGTTGGTGTTCTAGTGTACCAGTAGAGATGGAGTCAGATGTTGTTGTTGGTGTTCTAGTGTACCAGTAGAGGTGGAGTCAGATGTTGTTGTTGGTATTTTAGTGTACCAGTAGAGATGGAGTCAGATGTTGTTGTTGGTATTCTAGTGTACCAGTAGAGATGGAGAGTCAGAGGTTGTTGTTGGTGTTGGTGTTCTAGTGTACCAGTAGAGATGGAGTCAGATGTTGTTGTTGTTGGTATTCTAGTGTACCAGTAGAGATGGAGTCAGATGTTGTTGTTGTTGGTGTTCTAGTGTACCAGTAGAGATTGAATCAGATGTTGTTGTTGTTGGTATTCTAGTGTACCAGTAGAGATGGAGTCAGATGTTGTTGTTGTTGGTATTCTAGTGTACCAGTAGAGATGGAGTCAGATGTTGTTGTTGTTGGTGTTCTAGTGTACCAGTAGAGATGGAGTCAGATGTTGTTGTTGATGGTGTTCTAGTGTACCAGTAGAGGTGGAGTCAGATGTTGTTGTTGTTGGTATTCTAGTGTACCAGTAGAGATGGAGAGTCAGATGTTGTTGTTGGTATTCTAGTGTACCAGTAGAGATGGAGTCAGATGTTGTTGTTGTTGGTGTTCTAGTGTACCAGTAGAGATGGAGTCAGATGTTGTTGTTGGTATTCTAGTGTACCAGTAGAGATGGAGTCAGATGTTGTTGTTGTTGGTGTTCTAGTGTACCAGTAGAGATGGAGAGTCAGATGGTGTTGTTGTTGTTGGTGTTCTAGTGTACCAGTAGAGATGGAGTCAGATGTTGTTGTTGTTGGTGTTCTAGTGTACCAGTAGAGATGGGGTCAGATGTTGTTATTGTTGGTATTCTAGTGTACCAGTAGATATGGAGTCAGATGTTGTTGTTGGTATTCTAGTGTACCAGTAGATATGGAGTCAGATGTTGTTTTTGGTATTCTAGTGTACCAGTAGAGATGGAGTCAGATGTTGTTGTTGTTGTTCTAGTGTACCAGTAGAGGTTGAGTCAGATGTTGTTGTTGTTGGTATCCTAGTGTACCAGTAGAGATGGAGTCAGATGTTGTTGTTGTTGGTATTCTAGTGTACCAGTAGAGATGGAGTCAGATGTTGTTGTTGTTGGTGTTCTACTGTACCAGTAGAGATGGAGTCAGATGCTGTTGTTGGTATTCTAGTGTACCAGTAGAGATGGAGTCAGATGTTGTTGTTGTTGGTGTTCTAGTGTACCAGTAGAGATGGAGAGTCAGATGTTGTTGTTGTTGTTGGTGTTCTAGTGTACCAGTAGAGATGGAGTCAGATGTTGTTGTTGTTGTTGGTGTTCTAGTGTACCAGTAGAGATGGAGTCAGATGTTGTTGTTGTTGGTGGTGTTCTAGTGTACCAGTAGAGATGGAGAGTCAGATGTTGTTGTTGTTGTTGGTGGTGTTCTAGTGTACCAGTAGAGATGGAGTCAGATGTTGTTGTTGGTGTTCTAGTGTACCAGTAGAGGTGGAGTCAGATGTTGTTGTTGGTATTTTAGTGTACCAGTAGAGATGGAGTCAGATGTTGTTGTTGGTATTCTAGTGTACCAGTAGAGATGGAGAGTCAGAGGTTGTTGTTGGTGTTGGTGTTCTAGTGTACCAGTAGAGATGGAGTCAGATGTTGTTGTTGTTGGTATTCTAGTGTACCAGTAGAGATGGAGTCAGATGTTGTTGTTGTTGGTGTTCTAGTGTACCAGTAGAGATGGGGTCAGATGTTGTTATTGTTGGTATTCTAGTGTACCAGTAGATATGGAGTCAGATGTTGTTGTTGGTATTCTAGTGTACCAGTAGATATGGAGTCAGATGGTGTTGTTGTTGGTGGTGTTCTAGTGTACCAGTAGAGATGGAGAGTCAGATGTTGTTGTTTTTGTTGTTGGTGGTGTTCTAGTGTACCAGTAGAGATGGAGTCAGATGTTGTTGTTGGTGTTCTAGTGTACCAGTAGAGATGGAGTCAGATGTTGTTGTTGGTATTCTAGTGTACCAGTAGAGATGGAGTCAGATGTTGTTGTTGGTGTTCTAGTGTACCAGTAGAGATTGAATCAGATGTTGTTGTTGTTGGTATTCTAGTGTACCAGTAGAGATGGAGTCAGATGTTGTTGTTGTTGGTATTCTAGTGTACCAGTAGAGATGGAGTCAGATGTTGTTGTTGTTGGTGTTCTAGTGTACCAGTAGAGATGGAGTCAGATGTTGTTGTTGATGGTGTTCTAGTGTACCAGTAGAGGTGGAGTCAGATGTTGTTGTTGTTGGTATTCTAGTGTACCAGTAGAGATGGAGAGTCAGATGTTGTTGTTGGTATTCTAGTGTACCAGTAGATATGGAGTCAGATGGTGTTGTTGTTGGTGGTGTTCTAGTGTACCAGTAGAGATGGAGAGTCAGATGTTGTTGTTTTTGTTGTTGGTGGTGTTCTAGTGTACCAGTAGAGATGGAGTCAGATGTTGTTGTTGGTGTTCTAGTGTACCAGTAGAGATGGAGTCAGATGTTGTTGTTGGTATTCTAGTGTACCAGTAGAGATGGAGTCAGATGTTGTTGTTGGTGTTCTAGTGTACCAGTAGAGATTGAATCAGATGTTGTTGTTGTTGGTATTCTAGTGTACCAGTAGAGATGGAGTCAGATGTTGTTGTTGTTGGTATTCTAGTGTACCAGTAGAGATGGAGTCAGATGTTGTTGTTGTTGGTGTTCTAGTGTACCAGTAGAGATGGAGTCAGATGTTGTTGTTGATGGTGTTCTAGTGTACCAGTAGAGGTGGAGTCAGATGTTGTTGTTGTTGGTATTCTAGTGTACCAGTAGAGATGGAGAGTCAGATGTTGTTGTTGGTATTCTAGTGTACCAGTAGAGATGGAGTCAGATGTTGTTGTTGTTGGTGTTCTAGTGTACCAGTAGAGATGGAGTCAGATGTTGTTGTTGGTATTCTAGTGTACCAGTAGAGATGGAGTCAGATGTTGTTGTTGTTGGTGTTCTAGTGTACCAGTAGAGATGGAGAGTCAGATGGTGTTGTTGTTGTTGGTGTTCTAGTGTACCAGTAGAGATGGAGTCAGATGTTGTTGTTGTTGGTATTCTAGTGTACCAGTAGAGATGGAGTCAGATGTTGTTGTTGTTGGTGTTCTAGTGTACCAGTAGAGATGGGGTCAGATGTTGTTATTGTTGGTATTCTAGTGTACCAGTAGATATGGAGTCAGATGTTGTTGTTGGTATTCTAGTGTACCAGTAGATATGGAGTCAGATGTTGTTTTTGGTATTCTAGTGTACCAGTAGAGATGGAGTCAGATGTTGTTGTTGTTGTTCTAGTGTACCAGTAGAGGTTGAGTCAGATGTTGTTGTTGTTGGTATCCTAGTGTACCAGTAGAGATGGAGTCAGATGTTGTTGTTGTTGGTATTCTAGTGTACCAGTAGAGATGGAGTCAGATGTTGTTGTTGTTGGTGTTCTACTGTACCAGTAGAGATGGAGTCAGATGCTGTTGTTGGTATTCTAGTGTACCAGTAGAGATGGAGTCAGATGTTGTTGTTGTTGGTGTTCTAGTGTACCAGTAGAGATGGAGAGTCAGATGTTGTTGTTGTTGTTGGTGTTCTAGTGTACCAGTAGAGATGGAGTCAGATGTTGTTGTTGTTGTTGGTGTTCTAGTGTACCAGTAGAGATGGAGTCAGATGTTGTTGTTGTTGGTGGTGTTCTAGTGTACCAGTAGAGATGGAGAGTCAGATGTTGTTGTTGTTGTTGTTGGTGTTCTAGTGTACCAGTAGAGATGGAGTCAGATGTTGTTGTTGGTGTTCTAGTGTACCAGTAGAGGTGGAGTCAGATGTTGTTGTTGGTATTTTAGTGTACCAGTAGAGATGGAGTCAGATGTTGTTGTTGGTATTCTAGTGTACCAGTAGAGATGGAGAGTCAGAGGTTGTTGTTGGTGTTGGTGTTCTAGTGTACCAGTAGAGATGGAGTCAGATGTTGTTGTTGTTGGTATTCTAGTGTACCAGTAGAGATGGAGTCAGATGTTGTTGTTGTTGGTGTTCTAGTGTACCAGTAGAGATGGGGTCAGATGTTGTTATTGTTGGTATTCTAGTGTACCAGTAGATATGGAGTCAGATGTTGTTGTTGGTATTCTAGTGTACCAGTAGATATGGAGTCAGATGGTGTTGTTGTTGGTGGTGTTCTAGTGTACCAGTAGAGATGGAGAGTCAGATGTTGTTGTTTTTGTTGTTGGTGGTGTTCTAGTGTACCAGTAGAGATGGAGTCAGATGTTGTTGTTGGTGTTCTAGTGTACCAGTAGAGATGGAGTCAGATGTTGTTGTTGGTATTCTAGTGTACCAGTAGAGATGGAGTCAGATGTTGTTGTTGGTGTTCTAGTGTACCAGTAGAGATTGAATCAGATGTTGTTGTTGTTGGTATTCTAGTGTACCAGTAGAGATGGAGTCAGATGTTGTTGTTGTTGGTATTCTAGTGTACCAGTAGAGATGGAGTCAGATGTTGTTGTTGTTGGTGTTCTAGTGTACCAGTAGAGATGGAGTCAGATGTTGTTGTTGATGGTGTTCTAGTGTACCAGTAGAGGTGGAGTCAGATGTTGTTGTTGTTGGTATTCTAGTGTACCAGTAGAGATGGAGAGTCAGATGTTGTTGTTGGTATTCTAGTGTACCAGTAGAGATGGAGTCAGATGTTGTTGTTGTTGGTGTTCTAGTGTACCAGTAGAGATGGAGTCAGATGTTGTTGTTGGTATTCTAGTGTACCAGTAGAGATGGAGTCAGATGTTGTTGTTGTTGGTGTTCTAGTGTACCAGTAGAGATGGAGAGTCAGATGGTGTTGTTGTTGTTGGTGTTCTAGTGTACCAGTAGAGATGGAGTCAGATGTTGTTGTTGGTATTCTAGTGTACCAGTAGATATGGAGTCAGATGTTGTTGATGTTGTTGGTGTTCTAGTGTACCAGTAGAGATGGAGTCAGATGTTGTTGTTGGTGTTCTAGTGTACCAGTAAAGATGGAGTCAGATGTTGTTGTTGTTGTTGTTGGTGTTCTAGTGTACCAGTAGAGATGGAGTCAGATGTTGTTGATGTTGTTGGTGTTCTAGTGTACCAGTAGAGATGGAGTCAGATGTTGTTGTTGGTGTTCTAGTGTACCAGTAAAGATGGAGTCAGATGTTGTTGTTGTTGTTGGTATTCTAGTGTACCAGTAGAGATGGAGTCAGATGTTGTTGTTAGTGTTCTAGTGTACCAGTAGATATGGAGTCAGATGTTGTTGTTGGTATTCTAGTGTACCAGTAGAGATGGAGTCAGATGTTGTTGTTGGTGTTCTAGTGTACCAGTAGAGATGGAGTCAGATGTTGTTGTTGGTGTTCTAGTGTACCAGTAGAGATGGAGTCAGATGTTGTTGTTGTTGGTGTTCTAGTGTACCAGTAGAGATGGAGTCAGATGTTGTTGTTGGTGGTGTTCTAGTGTACCAGTAGAGATGGAGTCAGATGTTGTTGTTGTTGGTATTCTAGTGTACCAGTAGAGATGGATTCAGATGTTGTTGTTGTTGTTGGTATTCTAGTGTACCAGTAGAGATGGAGTCAGATGTTGTTGTTGGTGTTCTAGTGTACCAGTAGAGATGGAGTCAGATGTTGTTGTTGGTATTCTAGTGTACCAGTAGATATGGAGTCAGATGTTGTTGTTGGTATTCTAGTGTACCAGTAGAGATGGAGTCAGATGTTGTTGTTGGTGTTCTAGTGTACCAGTAGAGATGGAGAGGCGGATGTTTTTGTTGGTATTCTAGTGTACCAGTAGAGATAGAGTCAGATGTTGTTGTTGTTGGTGTTCTAGTGTACCAGTAGATATGGAGTCAGATGTTGTTGTTGTTGTTGTTGGTGTTCTAGTGTACCAGTAGAGATGGAGTCAGATGTTTGTTGTTGTTGGTGGTGTTCAAGTGTACCAGTAGAGATGGAGTCAGATGTTGTTGTTGGTATTCTAGTGTACCAGTAGAGATGGAGTCAGATGTTGTTGTTGGTATTCTAGTGTACCAGTAGAGATGGAATCAGATGTTGTTGTTGGTATTCTAGTGTACCAGTAGAGATGGAGTCAGATGTTGTTGTTGGTGTTCTAGTGTACCAGTAGAGATGGAGTCAGATGTTGTTGTTGGTGTTCTAGTGTACCAGTAGAGATGGAGTCAGATGTTGTTGTTGTTGGTGTTCTAGTGTACCAGTAGAGATGGGGTCAGATGTTGTTGTTGTTGGTATTCTAGTGTACCAGTAGAGATGGAGTCAGATGTTGTTGTTGTTGGTGTTCTAGTGTACCAGTAGAGATGGGGTCAGATGTTGTTACTGTTGGTATTCTAGTGTACCAGTAGATATGGAGTCAGATGTTGTTGTTGGTATTCTAGTGTACCAGTAGAGATGGAGTCAGATGTTGTTGTTGGTATTCTAGTGTACCAGTAGAGATGGAGTCAGATGTTGTTGTTGTTGGTGTTCTAGTGTACCAGTAGAGATGGAGAGTCAGATGGTGTTGTTGTTGTTGGTGTTCTAGTGTACCAGTAGAGATGGAGTCAGATGTTGTTGTTGTTGGTATTCTAGTGTACCAGTAGAGATGGAGTCAGATGTTGTTGTTGTTGGTGTTCTAGTGTACCAGTAGAGATGGGGTCAGATGTTGTTATTGTTGGTATTCTAGTGTACCAGTAGATATGGAGTCAGATGTTGTTGTTGGTATTCTAGTGTACCAGTAGATATGGAGTCAGATGTTGTTTTTGGTATTCTAGTGTACCAGTAGAGATGGAGTCAGATGTTGTTGTTGTTGTTCTAGTGTACCAGTAGAGGTTGAGTCAGATGTTGTTGTTGTTGGTATCCTAGTGTACCAGTAGAGATGGAGTCAGATGTTGTTGTTGTTGGTATTCTAGTGTACCAGTAGAGATGGAGTCAGATGTTGTTGTTGTTGGTGTTCTACTGTACCAGTAGAGATGGAGTCAGATGCTGTTGTTGGTATTCTAGTGTACCAGTAGAGATGGAGTCAGATGTTGTTGTTGTTGGTGTTCTAGTGTACCAGTAGAGATGGAGAGTCAGATGTTGTTGTTGTTGTTGGTGTTCTAGTGTACCAGTAGAGATGGAGTCAGATGTTGTTGTTGTTGTTGGTGTTCTAGTGTACCAGTAGAGATGGAGTCAGATGTTGTTGTTGTTGGTGGTGTTCTAGTGTACCAGTAGAGATGGAGAGTCAGATGTTGTTGTTGTTGTTGTTGGTGTTCTAGTGTACCAGTAGAGATGGAGTCAGATGTTGTTGTTGGTGTTCTAGTGTACCAGTAGAGGTGGAGTCAGATGTTGTTGTTGGTATTTTAGTGTACCAGTAGAGATGGAGTCAGATGTTGTTGTTGGTATTCTAGTGTACCAGTAGAGATGGAGAGTCAGAGGTTGTTGTTGGTGTTGGTGTTCTAGTGTACCAGTAGAGATGGAGTCAGATGTTGTTGTTGTTGGTATTCTAGTGTACCAGTAGAGATGGAGTCAGATGTTGTTGTTGTTGGTGTTCTAGTGTACCAGTAGAGATTGAATCAGATGTTGTTGTTGTTGGTATTCTAGTGTACCAGTAGAGATGGAGTCAGATGTTGTTGTTGTTGGTATTCTAGTGTACCAGTAGAGATGGAGTCAGATGTTGTTGTTGTTGGTGTTCTAGTGTACCAGTAGAGATGGAGTCAGATGTTGTTGTTGATGGTGTTCTAGTGTACCAGTAGAGGTGGAGTCAGATGTTGTTGTTGTTGGTATTCTAGTGTACCAGTAGAGATGGAGAGTCAGATGTTGTTGTTGGTATTCTAGTGTACCAGTAGAGATGGAGTCAGATGTTGTTGTTGTTGGTGTTCTAGTGTACCAGTAGAGATGGAGTCAGATGTTGTTGTTGGTATTCTAGTGTACCAGTAGAGATGGAGTCAGATGTTGTTGTTGTTGGTGTTCTAGTGTACCAGTAGAGATGGAGAGTCAGATGGTGTTGTTGTTGTTGGTGTTCTAGTGTACCAGTAGAGATGGAGTCAGATGTTGTTGTTGTTGGTGTTCTAGTGTACCAGTAGAGATGGGGTCAGATGTTGTTATTGTTGGTATTCTAGTGTACCAGTAGATATGGAGTCAGATGTTGTTGTTGGTATTCTAGTGTACCAGTAGATATGGAGTCAGATGTTGTTTTTGGTATTCTAGTGTACCAGTAGAGATGGAGTCAGATGTTGTTGTTGTTGTTCTAGTGTACCAGTAGAGGTTGAGTCAGATGTTGTTGTTGTTGGTATCCTAGTGTACCAGTAGAGATGGAGTCAGATGTTGTTGTTGTTGGTATTCTAGTGTACCAGTAGAGATGGAGTCAGATGTTGTTGTTGTTGGTGTTCTACTGTACCAGTAGAGATGGAGTCAGATGCTGTTGTTGGTATTCTAGTGTACCAGTAGAGATGGAGTCAGATGTTGTTGTTGTTGGTGTTCTAGTGTACCAGTAGAGATGGAGAGTCAGATGTTGTTGTTGTTGTTGGTGTTCTAGTGTACCAGTAGAGATGGAGTCAGATGTTGTTGTTGTTGTTGGTGTTCTAGTGTACCAGTAGAGATGGAGTCAGATGTTGTTGTTGTTGGTGGTGTTCTAGTGTACCAGTAGAGATGGAGAGTCAGATGTTGTTGTTGTTGTTGGTGGTGTTCTAGTGTACCAGTAGAGATGGAGTCAGATGTTGTTGTTGGTGTTCTAGTGTACCAGTAGAGGTGGAGTCAGATGTTGTTGTTGGTATTTTAGTGTACCAGTAGAGATGGAGTCAGATGTTGTTGTTGGTATTCTAGTGTACCAGTAGAGATGGAGAGTCAGAGGTTGTTGTTGGTGTTGGTGTTCTAGTGTACCAGTAGAGATGGAGTCAGATGTTGTTGTTGTTGGTATTCTAGTGTACCAGTAGAGATGGAGTCAGATGTTGTTGTTGTTGGTGTTCTAGTGTACCAGTAGAGATGGGGTCAGATGTTGTTATTGTTGGTATTCTAGTGTACCAGTAGATATGGAGTCAGATGTTGTTGTTGGTATTCTAGTGTACCAGTAGATATGGAGTCAGATGGTGTTGTTGTTGGTGGTGTTCTAGTGTACCAGTAGAGATGGAGAGTCAGATGTTGTTGTTTTTGTTGTTGGTGGTGTTCTAGTGTACCAGTAGAGATGGAGTCAGATGTTGTTGTTGGTGTTCTAGTGTACCAGTAGAGATGGAGTCAGATGTTGTTGTTGGTATTCTAGTGTACCAGTAGAGATGGAGTAAGATGTTGTTGTTGGTGTTCTAGTGTACCAGTAGAGATTGAATCAGATGTTGTTGTTGTTGGTATTCTAGTGTACCAGTAGAGATGGAGTCAGATGTTGTTGTTGTTGGTATTCTAGTGTACCAGTAGAGATGGAGTCAGATGTTGTTGTTGTTGGTGTTCTAGTGTACCAGTAGAGATGGAGTCAGATGTTGTTGTTGATGGTGTTCTAGTGTACCAGTAGAGGTGGAGTCAGATGTTGTTGTTGTTGGTATTCTAGTGTACCAGTAGAGATGGAGAGTCAGATGTTGTTGTTGGTATTCTAGTGTACCAGTAGATATGGAGTCAGATGGTGTTGTTGTTGGTGGTGTTCTAGTGTACCAGTAGAGATGGAGAGTCAGATGTTGTTGTTTTTGTTGTTGGTGGTGTTCTAGTGTACCAGTAGAGATGGAGTCAGATGTTGTTGTTGGTGTTCTAGTGTACCAGTAGAGATGGAGTCAGATGTTGTTGTTGGTATTCTAGTGTACCAGTAGAGATGGAGTCAGATGTTGTTGTTGGTGTTCTAGTGTACCAGTAGAGATTGAATCAGATGTTGTTGTTGTTGGTATTCTAGTGTACCAGTAGAGATGGAGTCAGATGTTGTTGTTGTTGGTATTCTAGTGTACCAGTAGAGATGGAGTCAGATGTTGTTGTTGTTGGTGTTCTAGTGTACCAGTAGAGATGGAGTCAGATGTTGTTGTTGATGGTGTTCTAGTGTACCAGTAGAGGTGGAGTCAGATGTTGTTGTTGTTGGTATTCTAGTGTACCAGTAGAGATGGAGAGTCAGATGTTGTTGTTGGTATTCTAGTGTACCAGTAGAGATGGAGTCAGATGTTGTTGTTGTTGGTGTTCTAGTGTACCAGTAGAGATGGAGTCAGATGTTGTTGTTGGTATTCTAGTGTACCAGTAGAGATGGAGTCAGATGTTGTTGTTGTTGGTGTTCTAGTGTACCAGTAGAGATGGAGAGTCAGATGGTGTTGTTGTTGTTGGTGTTCTAGTGTACCAGTAGAGATGGAGTCAGATGTTGTTGTTGTTGGTATTCTAGTGTACCAGTAGAGATGGAGTCAGATGTTGTTGTTGTTGGTGTTCTAGTGTACCAGTAGAGATGGGGTCAGATGTTGTTATTGTTGGTATTCTAGTGTACCAGTAGATATGGAGTCAGATGTTGTTGTTGGTATTCTAGTGTACCAGTAGATATGGAGTCAGATGTTGTTTTTGGTATTCTAGTGTACCAGTAGAGATGGAGTCAGATGTTGTTGTTGTTGTTCTAGTGTACCAGTAGAGGTTGAGTCAGATGTTGTTGTTGTTGGTATCCTAGTGTACCAGTAGAGATGGAGTCAGATGTTGTTGTTGTTGGTATTCTAGTGTACCAGTAGAGATGGAGTCAGATGTTGTTGTTGTTGGTGTTCTACTGTACCAGTAGAGATGGAGTCAGATGCTCTTGTTGGTATTCTAGTGTACCAGTAGAGATGGAGTCAGATGTTGTTGTTGTTGGTGTTCTAGTGTACCAGTAGAGATGGAGAGTCAGATGTTGTTGTTGTTGTTGGTGTTCTAGTGTACCAGTAGAGATGGAGTCAGATGTTGTTGTTGTTGTTGGTGTTCTAGTGTACCAGTAGAGATGGAGTCAGATGTTGTTGTTGTTGGTGGTGTTCTAGTGTACCAGTAGAGATGGAGAGTCAGATGTTGTTGTTGTTGTTGTTGGTGTTCTAGTGTACCAGTAGAGATGGAGTCAGATGTTGTTGTTGGTGTTCTAGTGTACCAGTAGAGGTGGAGTCAGATGTTGTTGTTGGTATTTTAGTGTACCAGTAGAGATGGAGTCAGATGTTGTTGTTGGTATTCTAGTGTACCAGTAGAGATGGAGAGTCAGAGGTTGTTGTTGGTGTTGGTGTTCTAGTGTACCAGTAGAGATGGAGTCAGATGTTGTTGTTGTTGGTATTCTAGTGTACCAGTAGAGATGGAGTCAGATGTTGTTGTTGTTGGTGTTCTAGTGTACCAGTAGAGATGGGGTCAGATGTTGTTATTGTTGGTATTCTAGTGTACCAGTAGATATGGAGTCAGATGTTGTTGTTGGTATTCTAGTGTACCAGTAGATATGGAGTCAGATGGTGTTGTTGTTGGTGGTGTTCTAGTGTACCAGTAGAGATGGAGAGTCAGATGTTGTTGTTTTTGTTGTTGGTGGTGTTCTAGTGTACCAGTAGAGATGGAGTCAGATGTTGTTGTTGGTGTTCTAGTGTACCAGTAGAGATGGAGTCAGATGTTGTTGTTGGTATTCTAGTGTACCAGTAGAGATGGAGTCAGATGTTGTTGTTGGTGTTCTAGTGTACCAGTAGAGATTGAATCAGATGTTGTTGTTGTTGGTATTCTAGTGTACCAGTAGAGATGGAGTCAGATGTTGTTGTTGTTGGTATTCTAGTGTACCAGTAGAGATGGAGTCAGATGTTGTTGTTGATGGTGTTCTAGTGTACCAGTAGAGGTGGAGTCAGATGTTGTTGTTGTTGGTATTCTAGTGTACCAGTAGAGATGGAGAGTCAGATGTTGTTGTTGGTGTTCTAGTGTACCAGTAGAGATGGAGTCAGATGTTGTTGTTGGTATTCTAGTGTACCAGTAGAGATGGAGTCAGATGTTGTTGTTGTTGGTGTTCTAGTGTACCAGTAGAGATGGAGAGTCAGATGGTGTTGTTGTTGTTGGTGTTCTAGTGTACCAGTAGAGATGGAGTCAGATGTTGTTGTTGGTATTCTAGTGTACCAGTAGATATGGAGTCAGATGTTGTTGATGTTGTTGGTGTTCTAGTGTACCAGTAGAGATGGAGTCAGATGTTGTTGTTGGTGTTCTAGTGTACCAGTAAAGATGGAGTCAGATGTTGTTGTTGTTGTTGTTGGTGTTCTAGTGTACCAGTAGAGATGGAGTCAGATGTTGTTGATGTTGTTGGTGTTCTAGTGTACCAGTAGAGATGGAGTCAGATGTTGTTGTTGGTGTTCTAGTGTACCAGTAAAGATGGAGTCAGATGTTGTTGTTGTTGTTGGTATTCTAGTGTACCAGTAGAGATGGAGTCAGATGTTGTTGTTAGTGTTCTAGTGTACCAGTAGATATGGAGTCAGATGTTGTTGTTGGTATTCTAGTGTACCAGTAGAGATGGAGTCAGATGTTGTTGTTGGTGTTCTAGTGTACCAGTAGAGATGGAGTCAGATGTTGTTGTTGGTGTTCTAGTGTACCAGTAGAGATGGAGTCAGATGTTGTTGTTGTTGGTGTTCTAGTGTACCAGTAGAGATGGAGTCAGATGTTGTTGTTGGTGGTGTTCTAGTGTACCAGTAGAGATGGAGTCAGATGTTGTTGTTGTTGGTATTCTAGTGTACCAGTAGAGATGGATTCAGATGTTGTTGTTGTTGTTGGTATTCTAGTGTACCAGTAGAGATGGAGTCAGATGTTGTTGTTGGTGTTCTAGTGTACCAGTAGAGATGGAGTCAGATGTTGTTGTTGGTATTCTAGTGTACCAGTAGATATGGAGTCAGATGTTGTTGTTGGTATTCTAGTGTACCAGTAGAGATGGAGTCAGATGTTGTTGTTGGTGTTCTAGTGTACCAGTAGAGATGGAGAGGCGGATGTTTTTGTTGGTATTCTAGTGTACCAGTAGAGATAGAGTCAGATGTTGTTGTTGTTGGTGTTCTAGTGTACCAGTAGATATGGAGTCAGATGTTGTTGTTGTTGTTGTTGGTGTTCTAGTGTACCAGTAGAGATGGAGTCAGATGTTTGTTGTTGTTGGTGGTGTTCAAGTGTACCAGTAGAGATGGAGTCAGATGTTGTTGTTGGTATTCTAGTGTACCAGTAGAGATGGAGTCAGATGTTGTTGTTGGTATTCTAGTGTACCAGTAGAGATGGAATCAGATGTTGTTGTTGGTATTCTAGTGTACCAGTAGAGATGGAGTCAGTTGTTGTTGTTGGTGTTCTAGTGTACCAGTAGAGATGGAGTCAGATGTTGTTGTTGGTGTTCTAGTGTACCAGTAGAGATGGAGTCAGATGTTGTTGTTGTTGGTGTTCTAGTGTACCAGTAGAGATGGGGTCAGATGTTGTTGTTGTTGGTATTCTAGTGTACCAGTAGAGATGGAGTCAGATGTTGTTGTTGTTGGTGTTCTAGTGTACCAGTAGAGATGGGGTCAGATGTTGTTACTGTTGGTATTCTAGTGTACCAGTAGATATGGAGTCAGATGTTGTTGTTGGTATTCTAGTGTACCAGTAGATATGGAGTCAGATGTTGTTGTTGGTATTCTAGTGTACCAGTAGATATGGAGTCAGATGTTATTGTTGGTATTCTAGTGTACCAGTAGATATGGAGTCAGATGTTGTTGTTGGTATTCTAGTGTACCAGTAGAGATGGAGTCAGATGTTGTTGTTGGTGTTCTAGTGTACCAGTAGAGATGGAGTCAGATGTTGTTGTTGGTGGTGTTCTAGTGTACCAGTAGAGATGGAGTCAGATGTTGTTGTTGTTGGTGTTCTAGTGTACCAGTAGAGATGGAGTCAGATGTTGTTGTTGTTGGTGTTCTAATGTACCAGTAGAGATGGAGAGGCAGATGTTGTTGTTGTTGTTGTTCTAGTGTACCAGTAGATATGGAGTCAGATGTTGTTGTTGTTGGTGTTCTAGTGTACCAGTAGAGATGGAGTCAGATGTTGTTGTTGTTGGTGGTGTTCAAGTGTACCAGTAGAGATGGAGAGTCAGATGTTGTTGTTATTGTTGGTGTTCTAGTGTACCAGTAGAGATGGAGTCAGATGTTGTTGTTGGTATTCTAGTGTACCAGTAGAGATGGAATCAGATGTTGTTGTTGGTATTCTAGTGTACCAGTAGAGATGGAGAGTCAGATGTTGGTGTTGGTGTTCTAGTGTACCAGTAGATATGGAGTCAGATGTTGTTGTTGCTGTTGGTATTCTAGTGTACCAGTAGAGATGGAGTCAGATGTTGTTGTTGTTGGTATTCTAGTGTACCAGTAGAGATGGAGTCAGATGTTGTTGTTGTTGGTGTTCTAGTGTACCAGTAGAGATGGGGTCAGATGTTGTTATTGTTGGTATTCTAGTGTACCAGTAGATATGGAGTCAGATGTTGTTGTTGGTATTCTAGTGTACCAGTAGATATGGAGTCAGATGTTGTTTTTGGTATTCTAGTGTACCAGTAGAGATGGAGTCAGATGTTGTTGTTGTTGTTCTAGTGTACCAGTAGAGGTTGAGTCAGATGTTGTTGTTGTTGGTATCCTAGTGTACCAGTAGAGATGGAGTCAGATGTTGTTGTTGTTGGTATTCTAGTGTACCAGTAGAGATGGAGTCAGATGTTGTTGTTGTTGGTGTTCTACTGTACCAGTATAGATGGAGTCAGATGCTGTTGTTGGTATTCTAGTGTACCAGTAGAGATGGAGTCAGATGTTGTTGTTGTTGGTGTTCTAGTGTACCAGTAGAGATGGAGAGTCAGATGTTGTTGTTGTTGTTGGTGTTCTAGTGTACCAGTAGAGATGGAGTCAGATGTTGTTGTTGTTGTTGGTGTTCTAGTGTACCAGTAGAGATGGAGTCAGATGTTGTTGTTGTTGTTGGTGGTGTTCTAGTGTACCAGTAGAGATGGAGAGTCAGATGTTGTTGTTGTTGTTGTTGGTGTTCTAGTGTACCAGTAGAGATGGAGTCAGATGTTGTTGTTGGTGTTCTAGTGTACCAGTAGAGGTGGAGTCAGATATTGTTGTTGGTATTTTAGTGTACCAGTAGAGATGGAGAGTCAGAGGTTGTTGTTGGTGTTGGTGTTCTAGTGTACCAGTAGAGATGGAGTCAGATGTTGTTGTTGCTGTTGTTATTCTAGTTTACCAGTAGAGATGGAGTCAGATGTTGTTGTTGTTGGTATTCTAGTGTACCAGTAGAGATGGAGTCAGATGTTGTTGTTGTTGGTGTTCTAGTGTACCAGTAGAGATGGAGTCAGATGTTGTTGTTGATGGTGTTCTAGTGTACCAGTAGAGGTGGAGTCAGATGTTGTTGTTGTTGGTATTCTAGTGTACCAGTAGAGATGGAGAGTCAGATGTTGTTGTTGGTATTCTAGTGTACCAGTAGAGATGGAGTCAGATGTTGTTGTTGTTGGTGTTCTAGTGTACCAGTAGAGATGGAGTCAGATGTTGTTGTTGTTGGTGTTCTAGTGTACCAGTAGAGATGGGGTCAGATGTTGTTATTGTTGGTATTCTAGTGTACCAGTAGATATGGAGTCAGATGTTGTTGTTGGTATTCTAGTGTACCAGTAGATATGGAGTCAGATGTTGTTTTTGGTATTCTAGTGTACCAGTAGAGATGGAGTCAGATGTTGTTGTTGTTGTTCTAGTGTACCAGTAGAGGTTGAGTCAGATGTTGTTGTTGTTGGTATCCTAGTGTACCAGTAGAGATGGAGTCAGATGTTGTTGTTGTTGGTATTCTAGTGTACCAGTAGAGATGGAGTCAGATGTTGTTGTTGTTGGTGTTCTACTGTACCAGTAGAGATGGAGTCAGATGCTCTTGTTGGTATTCTAGTGTACCAGTAGAGATGGAGTCAGATGTTGTTGTTGTTGGTGTTCTAGTGTACCAGTAGAGATGGAGAGTCAGATGTTGTTGTTGTTGTTGGTGTTCTAGTGTACCAGTAGAGATGGAGTCAGATGTTGTTGTTGTTGTTGGTGTTCTAGTGTACCAGTAGAGATGGAGTCAGATGTTGTTGTTGTTGGTGGTGTTCTAGTGTACCAGTAGAGATGGAGAGTCAGATGTTGTTGTTGTTGTTGTTGGTGTTCTAGTGTACCAGTAGAGATGGAGTCAGATGTTGTTGTTGGTGTTCTAGTGTACCAGTAGAGGTGGAGTCAGATGTTGTTGTTGGTATTTTAGTGTACCAGTAGAGATGGAGTCAGATGTTGTTGTTGGTATTCTAGTGTACCAGTAGAGATGGAGAGTCAGAGGTTGTTGTTGGTGTTGGTGTTCTAGTGTACCAGTAGAGATGGAGTCAGATGTTGTTGTTGTTGGTATTCTAGTGTACCAGTAGAGATGGAGTCAGATGTTGTTGTTGTTGGTGTTCTAGTGTACCAGTAGAGATGGGGTCAGATGTTGTTATTGTTGGTATTCTAGTGTACCAGTAGATATGGAGTCAGATGTTGTTGTTGGTATTCTAGTGTACCAGTAGATATGGAGTCAGATGGTGTTGTTGTTGGTGGTGTTCTAGTGTACCAGTAGAGATGGAGAGTCAGATGTTGTTGTTTTTGTTGTTGGTGGTGTTCTAGTGTACCAGTAGAGATGGAGTCAGATGTTGTTGTTGGTGTTCTAGTGTACCAGTAGAGATGGAGTCAGATGTTGTTGTTGGTATTCTAGTGTACCAGTAGAGATGGAGTCAGATGTTGTTGTTGGTGTTCTAGTGTACCAGTAGAGATTGAATCAGATGTTGTTGTTGTTGGTATTCTAGTGTACCAGTAGAGATGGAGTCAGATGTTGTTGTTGTTGGTATTCTAGTGTACCAGTAGAGATGGAGTCAGATGTTGTTGTTGTTGGTGTTCTAGTGTACCAGTAGAGATGGAGTCAGATGTTGTTGTTGATGGTGTTCTAGTGTACCAGTAGAGGTGGAGTCAGATGTTGTTGTTGTTGGTATTCTAGTGTACCAGTAGAGATGGAGAGTCAGATGTTGTTGTTGGTATTCTAGTGTACCAGTAGAGATGGAGTCAGATGTTGTTGTTGTTGGTGTTCTAGTGTACCAGTAGAGATGGAGTCAGATGTTGTTGTTGGTATTCTAGTGTACCAGTAGAGATGGAGTCAGATGTTGTTGTTGTTGGTGTTCTAGTGTACCAGTAGAGATGGAGAGTCAGATGGTGTTGTTGTTGTTGGTGTTCTAGTGTACCAGTAGAGATGGAGTCAGATGTTGTTGTTGGTATTCTAGTGTACCAGTAGATATGGAGTCAGATGTTGTTGATGTTGTTGGTGTTCTAGTGTACCAGTAGAGATGGAGTCAGATGTTGTTGTTGGTGTTCTAGTGTACCAGTAAAGATGGAGTCAGATGTTGTTGTTGTTGTTGTTGGTGTTCTAGTGTACCAGTAGAGATGGAGTCAGATGTTGTTGATGTTGTTGGTGTTCTAGTGTACCAGTAGAGATGGAGTCAGATGTTGTTGTTGGTGTTCTAGTGTACCAGTAAAGATGGAGTCAGATGTTGTTGTTGTTGTTGGTATTCTAGTGTACCAGTAGAGATGGAGTCAGATGTTGTTGTTAGTGTTCTAGTGTACCAGTAGATATGGAGTCAGATGTTGTTGTTGGTATTCTAGTGTACCAGTAGAGATGGAGTCAGATGTTGTTGTTGGTGTTCTAGTGTACCAGTAGAGATGGAGTCAGATGTTGTTGTTGGTGTTCTAGTGTACCAGTAGAGATGGAGTCAGATGTTGTTGTTGTTGGTGTTCTAGTGTACCAGTAGAGATGGAGTCAGATGTTGTTGTTGGTGGTGTTCTAGTGTACCAGTAGAGATGGAGTCAGATGTTGTTGTTGTTGGTATTCTAGTGTACCAGTAGAGATGGATTCAGATGTTGTTGTTGTTGTTGGTATTCTAGTGTACCAGTAGAGATGGAGTCAGATGTTGTTGTTGGTGTTCTAGTGTACCAGTAGAGATGGAGTCAGATGTTGTTGTTGGTATTCTAGTGTACCAGTAGATATGGAGTCAGATGTTGTTGTTGGTATTCTAGTGTACCAGTAGAGATGGAGTCAGATGTTGTTGTTGGTGTTCTAGTGTACCAGTAGAGATGGAGAGGCGGATGTTTTTGTTGGTATTCTAGTGTACCAGTAGAGATAGAGTCAGATGTTGTTGTTGTTGGTGTTCTAGTGTACCAGTAGATATGGAGTCAGATGTTGTTGTTGTTGTTGTTGGTGTTCTAGTGTACCAGTAGAGATGGAGTCAGATGTTTGTTGTTGTTGGTGGTGTTCAAGTGTACCAGTAGAGATGGAGTCAGATGTTGTTGTTGGTATTCTAGTGTACCAGTAGAGATGGAGTCAGATGTTGTTGTTGGTATTCTAGTGTACCAGTAGAGATGGAATCAGATGTTGTTGTTGGTATTCTAGTGTACCAGTAGAGATGGAGTCAGTTGTTGTTGTTGGTGTTCTAGTGTACCAGTAGAGATGGAGTCAGATGTTGTTGTTGGTGTTCTAGTGTACCAGTAGAGATGGAGTCAGATGTTGTTGTTGTTGGTGTTCTAGTGTACCAGTAGAGATGGGGTCAGATGTTGTTGTTGTTGGTATTCTAGTGTACCAGTAGAGATGGAGTCAGATGTTGTTGTTGTTGGTGTTCTAGTGTACCAGTAGAGATGGGGTCAGATGTTGTTACTGTTGGTATTCTAGTGTACCAGTAGATATGGAGTCAGATGTTGTTGTTGGTATTCTAGTGTACCAGTAGATATGGAGTCAGATGTTGTTGTTGGTATTCTAGTGTACCAGTAGATATGGAGTCAGATGTTATTGTTGGTATTCTAGTGTACCAGTAGATATGGAGTCAGATGTTGTTGTTGGTATTCTAGTGTACCAGTAGAGATGGAGTCAGATGTTGTTGTTGGTGTTCTAGTGTACCAGTAGAGATGGAGTCAGATGTTGTTGTTGGTGGTGTTCTAGTGTACCAGTAGAGATGGAGTCAGATGTTGTTGTTGTTGGTGTTCTAGTGTACCAGTAGAGATGGAGTCAGATGTTGTTGTTGTTGGTGTTCTAATGTACCAGTAGAGATGGAGAGGCAGATGTTGTTGTTGTTGTTGTTCTAGTGTACCAGTAGATATGGAGTCAGATGTTGTTGTTGTTGGTGTTCTAGTGTACCAGTAGAGATGGAGTCAGATGTTGTTGTTGTTGGTGGTGTTCAAGTGTACCAGTAGAGATGGAGAGTCAGATGTTGTTGTTATTGTTGGTGTTCTAGTGTACCAGTAGAGATGGAGTCAGATGTTGTTGTTGGTATTCTAGTGTACCAGTAGAGATGGAATCAGATGTTGTTGTTGGTATTCTAGTGTACCAGTAGAGATGGAGAGTCAGATGTTGGTGTTGGTGTTCTAGTGTACCAGTAGATATGGAGTCAGATGTTGTTGTTGCTGTTGGTATTCTAGTGTACCAGTAGAGATGGAGTCAGATGTTGTTGTTGTTGGTATTCTAGTGTACCAGTAGAGATGGAGTCAGATGTTGTTGTTGTTGGTGTTCTAGTGTACCAGTAGAGATGGGGTCAGATGTTGTTATTGTTGGTATTCTAGTGTACCAGTAGATATGGAGTCAGATGTTGTTGTTGGTATTCTAGTGTACCAGTAGATATGGAGTCAGATGTTGTTTTTGGTATTCTAGTGTACCAGTAGAGATGGAGTCAGATGTTGTTGTTGTTGTTCTAGTGTACCAGTAGAGGTTGAGTCAGATGTTGTTGTTGTTGGTATCCTAGTGTACCAGTAGAGATGGAGTCAGATGTTGTTGTTGTTGGTATTCTAGTGTACCAGTAGAGATGGAGTCAGATGTTGTTGTTGTTGGTGTTCTACTGTACCAGTATAGATGGAGTCAGATGCTGTTGTTGGTATTCTAGTGTACCAGTAGAGATGGAGTCAGATGTTGTTGTTGTTGGTGTTCTAGTGTACCAGTAGAGATGGAGAGTCAGATGTTGTTGTTGTTGTTGGTGTTCTAGTGTACCAGTAGAGATGGAGTCAGATGTTGTTGTTGTTGTTGGTGTTCTAGTGTACCAGTAGAGATGGAGTCAGATGTTGTTGTTGTTGTTGGTGGTGTTCTAGTGTACCAGTAGAGATGGAGAGTCAGATGTTGTTGTTGTTGTTGTTGGTGTTCTAGTGTACCAGTAGAGATGGAGTCAGATGTTGTTGTTGGTGTTCTAGTGTACCAGTAGAGGTGGAGTCAGATATTGTTGTTGGTATTTTAGTGTACCAGTAGAGATGGAGAGTCAGAGGTTGTTGTTGGTGTTGGTGTTCTAGTGTACCAGTAGAGATGGAGTCAGATGTTGTTGTTGCTGTTGTTATTCTAGTTTACCAGTAGAGATGGAGTCAGATGTTGTTGTTGTTGGTATTCTAGTGTACCAGTAGAGATGGAGTCAGATGTTGTTGTTGTTGGTGTTCTAGTGTACCAGTAGAGATGGAGTCAGATGTTGTTGTTGATGGTGTTCTAGTGTACCAGTAGAGGTGGAGTCAGATGTTGTTGTTGTTGGTATTCTAGTGTACCAGTAGAGATGGAGAGTCAGATGTTGTTGTTGGTATTCTAGTGTACCAGTAGAGATGGAGTCAGATGTTGTTGTTGTTGGTGTTCTAGTGTACCAGTAGAGATGGAGTCAGATGTTGTTGTTGGTATTCTAGTGTACCAGTAGAGATGGAGTCAGATGTTGTTGTTGTTGGTGTTCTAGTGTACCAGTAGAGATGGAGAGTCAGATGTTGTTGTTGTTGTTGGTGTTCTAGTGTACCAGTAGAGATGGAGTCAGATGTTGTTGATGTTGTTGGTGTTCTAGTGTACCAGTAGAGATGGAGTCAGATGTTGTTGTTGGTGTTCTAGTGTACCAGTAAAGATGGAGTCAGATGTTGTTGTTGTTGTTGGTATTCTAGTGTACCAGTAGAGATGGAGTCAGATGTTGTTGTTAGTGTTCTAGTGTACCAGTAGATATGGAGTCAGATATTGTTGTTGGTATTCTAGTGTACCAGTAGAGATGGAGTCAGATGTTGTTGTTGGTGTTCTAGTGTACCAGTAGAGATGGAGTCAGATGTTGTTGTTGGTGTTCTAGTGTACCAGTAGAGATGGAGTCAGATGTTGTTGTTGTTGGTGTTCTAGTGTACCAGTAGAGATGGAGTCAGATGTTGTTGTTGGTGGTGTTCTAGTGTACCAGTAGAGATGGAGTCAGATGTTGTTGTTGTTGGTATTCTAGTGTACCAGTAGAGATGGATTCAGATGGTGTTGTTGTTGGTATTCTAGTGTACCAGTAGAGATGGAGTCAGATGTTGTTGTTGGTATTCTAGTGTACCAGTAGATATGGAGTCAGATGTTGTTGTTGGTATTCTAGTGTACCAGTAGAGATGGAGTCAGATGTTGTTGTTGGTGTTCTAGTGTACCAGTAGAGATGGAGAGTCGGATGTTTTTGTTGGTATTCTAGTGTACCAGTAGAGATAGAGTCAGATGTTGTTGTTGTTGGTGTTCTAGTGTACCAGTAGATATGGAGTCAGATGTTGTTGTTGTTGTTGTTGGTGTTCTAGTGTACCAGTAGAGATGGAGTCAGATGTTGTTGTTGTTGGTGGTGTTCAAGTGTACCAGTAGAGATGGAGAGTCAGATGTTGTTGTTATTGTTGGTGTTCTAGTGTACCAGTAGAGATGGAGTCAGATGTTGTTGTTGGTATTCTAGTGTACCAGTAGAGATGGAATCAGATGTTGTTGTTGGTATTCTAGTGTACCAGTAGAGATGGAGTCAGATGTTGTTGTTGGTGTTCTAGTGTACCAGTAGAGATGGAGTCAGATGTTGTTGTTGGTGTTCTAGTGTACCAGTAGAGATGGAGTCAGATGTTGTTGTTGTTGGTGTTCTAGTGTACCAGTAGAGATGGGGTCAGATGTTGTTGTTGTTGGTATTCTAGTGTACCAGTAGAGATGGAGTCAGATGTTGTTGTTGTTGGTGTTCTAGTGTACCAGTAGAGATGGGGTCAGATGTTGTTACTGTTGGTATTCTAGTGTACCAGTAGATATGGAGTCAGATGTTGTTGTTGGTATTCTAGTGTACCAGTAGATATGGAGTCAGATGTTGTTGTTGGTATTCTAGTGTACCAGTAGATATGGAGTCAGATGTTATTGTTGGTATTCTAGTGTACCAGTAGATATGGAGTCAGATGTTGTTGTTGGTATTCTAGTGTACCAGTAGAGATGGAGTCAGATGTTGTTGTTGGTGTTCTAGTGTACCAGTAGAGATGGAGTCAGATGTTGTTGTTGGTGGTGTTCTAGTGTACCAGTAGAGATGGAGTCAGATGTTGTTGTTGTTGGTATTCTAGTGCACCAGTAGAGATGGATTCAGATGTTGTTGTTGTTGTTGGTATTCTAGTGTACCAGTAGAGATGGAGAGTCGGATGTTTTTGTTGGTATTCTAGTGTACCAGTAGAGATAGAGTCAGATGTTGTTGTTGTTGGTGTTCTAGTGTACCAGTAGAGATGGAGTCAGATGTTGTTGTTGTTGGTGTTCTAGTGTACCAGTAGAGATGGAGTCAGATGTTGTTGTTGGTGGTGTTCTAGTGTACCAGTAGAGATGGAGTCAGATGTTGTTGTTGTTGGTATTCTAGTGCACCAGTAGAGATGGATTCAGATGTTGTTGTTGTTGTGTACCAGTAGAGATGGAGAGTCGGATGTTTTTGTTGGTATTCTAGTGTACCAGTAGAGATAGAGTCAGATGTTGTTGTTGTTGGTGTTCTAGTGTACCAGTAGAGATGGAGTCAGATGTTGTTGTTGTTGGTGTTCTAGTGTACCAGTAGAGATGGAGAGGCAGATGTTGTTGTTGTTGTTGTTCTAGTGTACCAGTAGATATGGAGTCAGATGTTGTTGTTGTTGGTGTTCTAGTGTACCAGTAGAGATGGAGTCAGATGTTGTTGTTGTTGGTGGTGTTCAAGTGTACCAGTAGAGATGGAGAGTCAGATGTTGTTGTTATTGTTGGTGTTCTAGTGTACCAGTAGAGATGGAGTCAGATGTTGTTGTTGGTATTCTAGTGTACCAGTAGAGATGGAATCAGATGTTGTTGTTGGTATTCTAGTGTACCAGTAGAGATGGAGAGTCAGATGTTGTTGTTGGTGTTGGTGTTCTAGTGTACCAGTAGAGATGGAGTCAGATGTTGTTGTTGCTGTTGGTATTCTAGTGTACCAGTAGAGATGGAGTCAGATGTTGTTGTTGTTGGTATTCTAGTGTACCAGTAGAGATGGAGTCAGATGTTGTTGTTGTTGGTGTTCTAGTGTACAAGTAGAGATGGGGTCAGATGTTGTTATTGTTGGTATTCTAGTGTACCAGTAGATATGGAGTCAGATGTTGTTATTGGTATTCTAGTGTACCAGTAGATATGGAGTCAGATGTTGTTTTTGGTATTCTAGTGTACCAGTAGAGATGGAGTCAGATGTTGTTGTTGTTGTTCTAGTGTACCAGTAGAGGTTGAGTCAGATGTTGTTGTTGTTGGTATCCTAGTGTACCAGTAGAGATGGAGTCAGATGTTGTTGTTGTTGGTATTCTAGTGTACCAGTAGAGATGGAGTCAGATGTTGTTGTTGTTGGTGTTCTACTGTACCAGTAGAGATGGAGTCAGATGCTGTTGTTGGTATTCTAGTGTACCAGTAGAGATGGAGTCAGATGTTGTTGTTGTTGGTGTTCTAGTGTACCAGTAGAGATGGAGAGTCAGATGTTGTTGTTGTTGTTGGTGTTCTAGTGTACCAGTAGAGATGGAGTCAGATGTTGTTGTTGTTGGTGGTGTTCTAGTGTACCAGTAGAGATGGAGAGTCAGATGTTGTTGTTGTTGTTGTTGGTGTTCTAGTGTACCAGTAGAGATGGAGTCAGATGTTGTTGTTGGTGTTCTAGTGTACCAGTAGAGGTGGAGTCAGATGTTGTTGTTGGTATTTTAGTGTACCAGTAGAGATGGAGTCAGATGTTGTTGTTGGTATTCTAGTGTACCAGTAGAGATGGAGTCAGATGTTGTTGTTGTTGGTATTCTAGTGTACCAGTAGAGATGGAGTCAGATGTTGTTGTTGCTGTTGTTATTCTAGTTTACCAGTAGAGATGGAGTCAGATGTTGTTGTTGGTATTCTAGTGTACCAGTAGAGATGGAGTCAGATGTTGTTGTTGTTGGTGTTCTAGTGTACCAGTAGAGATGGGGTCAGATGTTGTTATTGTTGGTATTCTAGTGTACCAGTAGATATGGAGTCAGATGTTGTTGTTGGTATTCTAGTGTACCAGTAGATATGGAGTCAGATGTCGTTGTTGTTGGTGGTGTTCTAGTGTACCAGTAGAGATGGAGAGTCAGATGTTGTTGTTTTTGTTGTTGGTGGTGTTCTAGTGTACCAGTAGATATGGAGTCAGATGTTGTTGTTGGTGTTCTAGTGTACCAGTAGAGATGGAGTCAGATGTTGTTGTTGGTATTCTAGTGTACCAGTAGAGATGGAGTCAGATGTTGTTGTTGGTGTTCTAGTGTACCAGTAGAGATTGAATCAGATGTTGTTGTTGTTGGTATTCTAGTGTACCAGTAGAGATGGAGTCAGATGTTGTTGTTGTTGGTATTCTAGTGTACCAGTAGAGATGGAGTCAGATGTTGTTGTTGTTGGTGTTCTAGTGTACCAGTAGAGATGGAGTCAGATGTTGTTGTTGATGGTGTTCTAGTGTACCAGTAGAGGTGGAGTCAGATGTTGTTGTTGTTGGTATTCTAGTGTACCAGTACAGATGGAGAGTCAGATGTTGTTGTTGGTATTCTAGTGTACCAGTAGAGATGGAGTCAGATGTTGTTGTTGTTGGTGTTCTAGTGTACCAGTAGAGATGGAGTCTGATGTTGTTGTTGGTATTCTAGTGTACCAGTAGAGATGGAGTCAGATGTTGTTGTTGTTGGTGTTCTAGTGTACCAGTAGAGATGGAGAGTCAGATGTTGTTGTTGTTGTTGTTGTTCTAGTGTACCAGTAGAGATGGAGTCAGATGTTGTTGATGTTGTTGGTGTTCTAGTGTACCAGTAGAGATGGAGTCAGATTTTGTTGTTGGTGTTCTAGTGTACCAGTAAAGATGGAGTCAGATGTTGTTGTTGTTGTTGGTATTCTAGTGTACCAGTAGAGATGGAGTCAGATGTTGTTGTTAGTGTTCTAGTGTACCAGTAGATATGGAGTCAGATGTTGTTGTTGGTATTCTAGTGTACCAGTAGAGATGGAGTCAGATGTTGTTGTTGGTGTTCTAGTGTACCAGTAGAGATGGAGTCAGATGTTGTTGTTGGTGTTCTAGTGTACCAGTAGAGATGGAGTCAGATGTTGTTGTTGTTGGTGTTCTAGTGTACCAGTAGAGATGGAGTCAGATGTTGTTGTTGGTGGTGTTCTAGTGTACCAGTAGAGATGGAGTCAGATGTTGTTGTTGTTGGTATTCTAGTGTACCAGTAGAGATGGATTCAGATGTTGTTGTTGTTGTTGGTATTCTAGTGTACCAGTAGAGATGGAGTCAGATGTTGTTGTTGGTATTCTAGTGTACCAGTAGATATGGAGACAGATGTTGTTGTTGGTATTCTAGTGTACCAGTAGAGATGGAGTCAGATGTTGTTGTTGGTGTTCTAGTGTACCAGTAGAGATGGAGTCAGATGTTGTTGTTGGTGTTCTAGTGTACCAGTAGAGATGGAGTCAGATGTTGTTGTTGTTGGTGTTCTAGTGTACCAGTAGAGATGGGGTCAGATGTTGTTGTTGTTGGTATTCTAGTGTACCAGTAGATATGGAGTCAGATGTTGTTGTTGTTGGTGTTCTAGTGTACCAGTAGAGATGGGGTCAGATGTTGTTACTGTTGGTATTCTAGTGTACCAGTAGATATGGAGTCAGATGTTGTTGTTGGTATTCTAGTGTACCAGTAGATATGGAGTCAGATGTTGTTGTTGGTATTCTAGTGTACCAGTAGATATGGAGTGAGATGTTATTGTTGGTATTCTAGTGTACCAGTAGATATGGAGTCAGATGTTGTTGTTGGTATTCTAGTGTACCAGTAGATATGGAGTCAGATGTTATTGTTGGTATTCTAGTGTACCAGTAGAGATGGAGTCAGATGTTGTTGTTGGTGTTCTAGTGTACCAGTAGAGATGGAGTCAGATGTTGTTGTTGTTGGTATTCTAGTGTACCAGTAGAGATGGAGAGTCAGATGTTGTTGTTGGTATTCTAGTGTACCAGTAGAGATGGAGTCAGATGTTGTTGGTGTTGGTGTTCTAGTGTACCAGTAGAGATGGAGTCAGATGTTGTTGTTGGTATTCTAGTGTACCAGTAGAGATGGAGTCAGATGTTGTTGTTGTTGGTGTTCTAGTGTACCAGTAGAGATGGAGAGTCAGATGTTGTTGTTGTTGTTGGTGTTCTAGTGTACCAGTAGAGATGGAGTCAGATGTTGTTGATGTTGTTGGTGTTCTAGTGTACCAGTAGAGATGGAGTCAGATGTTGTTGTTGGTGTTCTAGTGTACCAGTAAAGATGGAGTCAGATGTTGTTGTTGTTGTTGGTATTCTAGTGTACCAGTAGAGATGGAGTCAGATGTTGTTGTTAGTGTTCTAGTGTACCAGTAGATATGGAGTCAGATGTTGTTGTTGGTATTCTAGTGTACCAGTAGAGATGGAGTCAGATGTTGTTGTTGGTGTTCTAGTGTACCAGTAGAGATGGAGTCAGATGTTGTTGTTGGTGTTCTAGTGTACCAGTAGAGATGGAGTCAGATGTTGTTGTTGTTGGTGTTCTAGTGTACCAGTAGAGATGGAGTCAGATGTTGTTGTTGGTGGTGTTCTAGTGTACCAGTAGAGATGGAGTCAGATGTTGTAGTTGTTGGTATTCTAGTGTACCAGTAGAGATGGATTCAGATGTTGTTGTTGTTGTTGGTATTCTAGTGTACCAGTAGAGATGGAGTCAGATGTTGTTGTTGGTATTCTAGTGTACCAGTAGATATGGAGTCAGATGTTGTTGTTGGTATTCTAGTGTACCAGTAGAGATGGAGTCAGATGTTGTTGTTGGTGTTCTAGTGTACCAGTAGAGATGGAGTCAGATGTTGTTGTTGTTGGTGTTCTAGTGTACCAGTAGAGATGGGGTCAGATGTTGTTGTTGTTGGTATTCTAGTGTACCAGTAGATATGGAGTCAGATGTTGTTGTTGTTGGTGTTCTAGTGTACCAGTAGAGATGGGGTCAGATGTTGTTACTGTTGGTATTCTAGTGTACCAGTAGATATGGAGTCAGATGTTGTTGTTGGTATTCTAGTGTACCAGTAGATATGGAGTCAGATGTTGTTGTTGGTATTCTAGTGTACCAGTAGATATGGAGTCAGATGTTATTGTTGGTATTCTAGTGTACCAGTAGATATGGAGTCAGATGTTGTTGTTGGTATTCTAGTGTACCAGTAGAGATGGAGTCAGATGTTGTTGTTGGTGTTCTAGTGTACCAGTAGAGATGGAGTCAGATGTTGTTGTTGTTGGTGTTCTAGTGTACCAGTAGAGATGGAGTCAGATGTTGTTGTTGTTGGTGTTCTAGTGTACCAGTAGAGATGGAGTCAGATGTTGTTGTTGTTGGTGTTCTAGTGTATCAGTAGAGATGGAGTCAGATGTTGTTGTTGGTGGTGTTCTAGTGTACCAGTAGAGATGGAGTCAGATGTTGTTGTTGTTGGTATTCTAGTGTACCAGTAGAGATGGATTCAGATGTTGTTGTTGTTGTTGGTATTCTAGTGTACCAGTAGAGATGGAGAGTCAGATGTTGTTGTTGGTATTCTAGTGTACCAGTAGAGATGGAGAGGCAGATGTTGTTGTTGGTGTTCTAGTGTACCAGTAGAGATGGAGAGTCAGATGTTGTTGTTGTTGTTGTTGTTCTAGTGTACCAGTAGAGATGGAGTCAGATGTTGTTGATGTTGTTGGTGTTCTAGTGTACCAGTAGAGATGGAGTCAGATTTTGTTGTTGGTGTTCTAGTGTACCAGTAAAGATGGAGTCAGATGTTGTTGTTGTTGTTGGTATTCTAGTGTACCAGTAGAGATGGAGTCAGATGTTGTTGTTAGTGTTCTAGTGTACCAGTAGATATGGAGTCAGATGTTGTTGTTGGTATTCTAGTGTACCAGTAGAGATGGAGTCAGATGTTGTTGTTGGTGTTCTAGTGTACCAGTAGAGATGGAGTCAGATGTTGTTGTTGGTGTTCTAGTGTACCAGTAGAGATGGAGTCAGATGTTGTTGTTGTTGGTGTTCTAGTGTACCAGTAGAGATGGAGTCAGATGTTGTTGTTGGTGGTGTTCTAGTGTACCAGTAGAGATGGAGTCAGATGTTGTTGTTGTTGGTATTCTAGTGTACCAGTAGAGATGGATTCAGATGTTGTTGTTGTTGTTGGTATTCTAGTGTACCAGTAGAGATGGAGTCAGATGTTGTTGTTGGTATTCTAGTGTACCAGTAGATATGGAGTCAGATGTTGTTGTTGGTATTCTAGTGTACCAGTAGAGATGGAGTCAGATGTTGTTGTTGGTGTTCTAGTGTACCAGTAGAGATGGAGTCAGATGTTGTTGTTGGTGTTCTAGTGTACCAGTAGAGATGGAGTCAGATGTTGTTGTTGTTGGTGTTCTAGTGTACCAGTAGAGATGGGGTCAGATGTTGTTGTTGTTGGTATTCTAGTGTACCAGTAGATATGGAGTCAGATGTTGTTGTTGTTGGTGTTCTAGTGTACCAGTAGAGATGGGGTCAGATGTTGTTACTGTTGGTATTCTAGTGTACCAGTAGATATGGAGTCAGATGTTGTTGTTGGTATTCTAGTGTACCAGTAGATATGGAGTCAGATGTTGTTGTTGGTATTCTAGTGTACCAGTAGATATGGAGTGAGATGTTATTGTTGGTATTCTAGTGTACCAGTAGATATGGAGTCAGATGTTGTTGTTGGTATTCTAGTGTGCCAGTAGATATGGAGTCAGATGTTATTGTTGGTATTCTAGTGTACCAGTAGAGATGGAGTCAGATGTTGTTGTTGGTGTTCTAGTGTACCAGTAGAGATGGAGTCAGATGTTTTGTTGTTGGTATTCTAGTGTACCAGTAGAGATGGAGAGTCAGATGTTGTTGTTGGTATTCTAGTGTACCAGTAGAGATGGAGTCAGATGTTGTTGGTGTTGGTGTTCTAGTGTACCAGTAGAGATGGAGTCAGATGTTGTTGTTGGTATTCTAGTGTACCAGTAGAGATGGAGTCAGATGTTGTTGTTGTTGGTGTTCTAGTGTACCAGTAGAGATGGAGAGTCAGATGTTGTTGTTGTTGTTGGTGTTCTAGTGTACCAGTAGAGATGGAGTCAGATGTTGTTGATGTTGTTGGTGTTCTAGTGTACCAGTAGAGATGGAGTCAGATGTTGTTGTTGGTGTTCTAGTGTACCAGTAAAGATGGAGTCAGATGTTGTTGTTGTTGTTGGTATTCTAGTGTACCAGTAGAGATGGAGTCAGATGTTGTTGTTAGTGTTCTAGTGTACCAGTAGATATGGAGTCAGATGTTGTTGTTGGTATTCTAGTGTACCAGTAGAGATGGAGTCAGATGTTGTTGTTGGTGTTCTAGTGTACCAGTAGAGATGGAGTCAGATGTTGTTGTTGGTGTTCTAGTGTACCAGTAGAGATGGAGTCAGATGTTGTTGTTGTTGGTGTTCTAGTGTACCAGTAGAGATGGAGTCAGATGTTGATGTTGGTGGTGTTCTAGTGTACCAGTAGAGATGGAGTCAGATGTTGTAGTTGTTGGTATTCTAGTGTACCAGTAGAGATGGATTCAGATGTTGTTGTTGTTGTTGGTATTCTAGTGTACCAGTAGAGATGGAGTCAGATGTTGTTGTTGGTATTCTAGTGTACCAGTAGATATGGAGTCAGATGTTGTTGTTGGTATTCTAGTGTACCAGTAGAGATGGAGTCAGATGTTGTTGTTGGTGTTCTAGTGTACCAGTAGAGATGGAGTCAGATGTTGTTGTTGTTGGTGTTCTAGTGTACCAGTAGAGATGGGGTCAGATGTTGTTGTTGTTGGTATTCTAGTGTACCAGTAGATATGGAGTCAGATGTTGTTGTTGTTGGTGTTCTAGTGTACCAGTAGAGATGGGGTCAGATGTTGTTACTGTTGGTATTCTAGTGTACCAGTAGATATGGAGTCAGATGTTGTTGTTGGTATTCTAGTGTACCAGTAGATATGGAGTCAGATGTTGTTGTTGGTATTCTAGTGTACCAGTAGAGATGGAGAGTCAGATGTTGTTGTTGGTATTCTAGTGTACCAGTAGAGATGGAGAGGCAGATGTTGTTGTTGGTGTTCTAGTGTACCAGTAGAGATGGAGTCAGATGTTGTAGTTGTTGGTATTCTAGTGTACCAGTAGAGATGGATTCAGATGTTGTTGTTGTTGTTGGTATTCTAGTGTACCAGTAGAGATGGAGTCAGATGTTGTTGTTGGTATTCTAGTGTACCAGTAGATATGGAGTCAGATGTTGTTGTTGGTATTCTAGTGTACCAGTAGATATGGAGTCAGATGTTGTTGTTGGTATTCTAGTGTACCAGTAGAGATGGAGTCAGATGTTGTTGTTGGTGTTCTAGTGTACCAGTAGAGATGGAGTCAGATGTTGTTGTTGTTGGTGTTCTAGTGTACCAGTAGAGATGGAGTCAGATGTTGTTGTTGTTGTTGGTGTTCTAGTGTACCAGTAGAGATGGAGTCAGATGTTGTTGTTGTTGGTGTTCTAGTGTATCAGTAGAGATGGAGTCAGATGTTGTTGTTGGTGGTGTTCTAGTGTACCAGTAGAGATGGAGTCAGATGTTGTTGTTGTTGGTATTCTAGTGTACCAGTAGAGATGGATTCAGATGTTGTTGTTGTTGTTGGTATTCTAGTGTACCAGTAGAGATGGAGAGTCAGATGTTGTTGTTGGTATTCTAGTGTACCAGTAGAGATGGAGAGGCAGATGTTGTTGTTGGTGTTCTAGTGTACCAGTAGAGATGGAGTCAGATGTTGTTGTTGGTATTCTAGTGTACCTGTAGAGATGGGGTCAGATGTTGTTATTGTTGGTATTCTAGTGTAACAGTAGATATGGAGTCAGATGTTGTTGTTGGTATTCTAGTGTACCAGTAGATATGGAGTCAGATGTTGTTGTTGGTATTCTAGTGTACCAGTAGAGATGGAGTCAGATGTTGTTGTTGGTGTTCTAGTGTACCAGTAGAGATGGAGTCAGATGTTGTTGTTGGTGTTCTAGTGTACCAGTAGAGATGGAGTCAGATGTTGTTGTTGTTGGTGTTCTAGTGTACCAGTAGAGATGGGGTCAGATGTTGTTGTTGTTGGTATTCTAGTGTACCAGTAGAGATGGAGTCAGATGTTGTTGTTGTTGGTGTTCTAGTGTACCAGTAGAGATGGGGTCAGATGTTGTTACTGTTGGTATTCTAGTGTACCAGTAGATATGGAGTCAGATGTTGTTGTTGGTATTCTAGTGTACCAGTAGATATGGAGTCAGATGTTGTTGTTGGTATTCTAGTGTACCAGTAGATATGGAGTCAGATGTTATTGTTGGTATTCTAGTGTACCAGTAGATATGGAGTCAGATGTTGTTGTTGGTATTCTAGTGTACCAGTAGAGATGGAGTCAGATGTTGTTGTTGGTGTTCTAGTGTACCAGTAGAGATGGAGTCAGATGTTGTTGTTGGTGTTCTAGTGTACCAGTAGAGATGGAGTCAGATGTTGTTGTTGGTGTTATAGTGTACCAGTAGAGATGGAGTCAGATGTTGTTGTTGTTGGTGTTCTAGTGTACCAGTAGAGATGGGGTCAGATGTTGTTGTTGTTGGTATTCTAGTGTACCAGTAGAGATGGAGTCAGATGTTGTTGTTGTTGGTGTTCTAGTGTACCAGTAGAGATGGGGTCAGATGTTGTTACTGTTGGTATTCTAGTGTACCAGTAGATATGGAGTCAGATGTTGTTGTTGGTATTCTAGTGTACCAGTAGATATGGAGTCAGATGTTGTTGTTGGTATTCTAGTGTACCAGTAGATATGGAGTCAGATGTTATTGTTGGTATTCTAGTGTACCAGTAGATATGGAGTCAGATGTTGTTGTTGTTGGTATTCTAGTGTACCAGTAGAGATGGAGTCAGATGTTGTTGTTGGTGTTCTAGTGTACCAGTAGAGATGGAGTCAGATGTTGTTGTTGGTGGTGTTCTAGTGTACCAGTAGAGATGGAGTCAGATGTTGTTGTTGTTGGTGTTCTAGTGTACCAGTAGAGATGGAGTCATATGTTGTTGTTGGTGGTATTCTAGTGTACCAGTAGAGATGGAGTCAGATGTTGTTGTTGTTGGTGTTCTAGTGTACCAGTAGAGATGGAGAGTCAGATGTTGTTGTTGGTATTCTAGTGTACCAGTAGATATGGAGTCAGATGTTGTTGTTGTTGGTGGTGTTCTAGTGTACCAGTAGAGATGGAGAGTCAGATGTTGTTGTTGTTGTTGTTGTTGGTGTTCTAGTGTACCAGTAGAGATGGAGTCAGATGTTTTTGTTGGTGTTCTACTGTACCAGTAGAGATGGAGTCAGATGTTGTTGTTGGTATTCTAGTGTACCAGTAGAGATGGAGTCAGATGTTGTTGTTGGTATTCTAGTGTACCAGTAGAGATGGAGAGTCAGAGGTTGTTGTTGGTGTTAATGTTCTAGTGTACCAGTAGAGATGGAGTCAGATGTTGTTGTTGCTGTTGGTATTCTAGTGTACCAGTAGAGATGGAGTCAGATGTTGTTGTTGTTGGTATTCTAGTGTACCAGTAGATATGGAGTCAGATGTTGTTATTGTTGGTATTCTAGTGTACCAGTAGATATGGAGTCAGATATTCTTGTTGATATTCTAGTGTACCAGTAGAGATGGAGTCAGATGTTGTTGTTGGTGTTCTAGTGTACCAGTAGAGATTGAATCAGATGTTGTTGTTGTTGGTATTCTAGTGTACCAGTAGAGATGGAGTCAGATGTTGTTGTTGTTGGTATTCTAGTGTACCAGTAGAGATGGAGTCAGATGTTGTTGTTGTTGGTGTTCTAGTGTACCAGTAGAGATGGAGTCAGATGTTGTTGTTGGTGGTGTTCTAGTGTACCAGTAGAGATGGAGTCAGATGTTGTTGTTGTTGGTATTCTAGTGTACCAGTAGAGATGGAGAGTCAGATGTTGTTGTTGGTATTCTAGTGTACCAGTAGATATGGAGTCAGATGTTGTTGTTGTTGGTATTCTAGTGTACCCGTAGAGATGGAGTCAGATGTTGTTGTTGTTGGTGTTCTAGTGTACCAGTAGAGATGGAGTCAGATGTTGTTGTTGGTATTCTAGTGTACCAGTAGAGATGGAGTCAGATGTTGTTGTTGTTGGTGTTCTAGTGTACCAGTAGAGATGGAGAGTCAGATGTTGTTGTTGTTGTTGTTGGTGTTCTAGTGTACCAGTAGAGATGGAGTCAGATGTTGTTGAAGTTGTTGGTGTTCTAGTGTACCAGTAGAGATGGAGTCAGATGTTGTTGTTGGTGTTCTAGTGTACCAGTAAAGATGGAGTCAGATGTTGTTGTTATTGTTGGTATTCTAGTGTACCAGTAGAGATGGAGTCAGATGTTGTTGTTGTTGGTGTTCTAGTGTACCAGTAGAGATGGAGAGTCAGATGTTGTTGTTGTTGCTGTTGGTGTTCTAGTGTACCAGTAGAGATGGAGTCAGATGTTGTTGAAGTTGTTGGTGTTCTAGTGTACCAGTAGAGATGGAGTCAGATGTTGTTGTTGGTGTTCTAGTGTACCAGTAAAGATGGAGTCAGATGTTGTTGTTATTGTTGGTATTCTAGTGTACCAGTAGAGATGGAGTCAGATGTTGTTGTTAGTGTTCTAGTGTACCAGTAGATATGGAGTCAGATGTTGTTGTTGGTATTCTAGTGTACCAGTAGATATGGAGTCAGATGTTGTTGTTGGTATTCTAGTGTACCAGTAGATATGGAGTCAGATGTTGTTGTTGGTGTTCTAGTGTACCAGTAGAGATGGAGTCAGATGTTGTTGTTGTTGGTGTTCTAGTGTACCAGTAGAGATGGAGTCAGATGTTGTTGTTGGTGGTGTTCTAGTGTACCAGTAGAGATGGAGTCAGATGTTGTTGTTGTTGGTATTCTAGTGTACCAGTAGAGATGTAGTCAGATGTTGTTGTTGTTGGTGTTCTAGTGTACCAGGAGATATGGAGTCAGATGTTGTTGTTGGTATTCTAGTGTACCAGTAGAGATGGAGTCAGATGTTGTTGTTGGTGTTCTAGTGTACCAGTAGAGATGGAGTCAGATGTTGTTGTTGGTGGTGTTCTAGTGTACCAGTAGAGATGGAGAGTCAGATGTTGTTGTTGGTATTCTAGTGTACCAGTAGATATGGAGTCAGATGTTGTTGTTGTTGGTGGTGTTCTAGTGTACCAGTAGAGATGGAGAGTCAGATGTTGTTGTTGTTGTTGTTGGTGGTGTTCTAGTGTACCAGTAGAGATGGAGTCAGATGTTGTTGTTGGTGTTCTAGTGTACCAGTAGAGATGGAGTCAGATGTTGTTGTTGGTATTCTAGTGTACCAGTAGAGATGGAGTCAGATGTTGTTGTTGGTATTCTAGTGTACCAGTAGAGATGGAGAGTCAGAGGTCGTTGTTGGTGTTAATGTTCTAGTGTACCAGTAGAGATGGAGTCAGATGTTGTTGTTGCTGTTGGTATTCTAGTGTACCAGTAGAGATGGAGTCAGATGTTGTTGTTGTTGGTATTCTAGTGTACCAGTAGAGATGGAGTCAGATGTTGTTGTTGTTGGTGTTCTAGTGTACCAGTAGAGATGGGGTCAGATGTTGTTATTGTTGGTATTCTAGTGTACCAGTAGATATGGAGTCAGATGTTGTTGTTGGTATTCTAGTGTACCAGTAGATATGGAGTCAGATATTCGTGTTGATATTCTAGTGTACCAGTAGAGATGGAGTCAGATGTTGTTGTTGGTGTTCTAGTGTACCAGTAGAGATTGAATCAGATGTTGTTGTTGTTGGTATTCTAGTGTACCAGTAGAGATGGAGTCAGATGTTGTTGTTGTTGGTGTTCTAGTGTACCAGTAGAGATGGAGAGTCAGATGTTGTTGTTGTTGTTGGTGTTCTAGTGTACCAGTAGAGATGGAGAGTCAGATGTTGTTGTTGTTGTTGTTGGTGTTCTAGTGTACCAGTAGAGATGGAGTCAGATGTTGTTGAAGTTGTTGGTGTTCTAGTGTACCAGTAGAGATGGAGTCAGATGTTGTTGTTGGTGTTCTAGTGTACCAGTAAAGATGGAGTCAGATGTTGTTGTTATTGTTGGTATTCTAGTGTACCAGTAGAGATGGAGTCAGATGTTGTTGTTGTTGGTGTTCTAGTGTACCAGTAGAGATGGAGAGTCAGATGTTGTTGTTGTTGTTGTTGGTGTTCTAGTGTACCAGTAGAGATGGAGTCAGATGTTGTTGAAGTTGTTGGTGTTCTAGTGTACCAGTAGAGATGGAGTCAGATGTTGTTGTTGGTGTTCTAGTGTACCAGTAAAGATGGAGTCAGATGTTGTTGTTATTGTTGGTATTCTAGTGTACCAGTAGAGATGGAGTCAGATGTTGTTGTTAGTGTTCTAGTGTACCAGTAGATATGGAGTCAGATGTTGTTGTTGGTATTCTAGTGTACCAGTAGATATGGAGTCAGATGTTGTTGTTGGTATTCTAGTGTACCAGTAGATATGGAGTCAGATGTTGTTGTTGGTGTTCTAGTGTACCAGTAGAGATGGAGTCAGATGTTGTTGTTGTTGGTGTTCTAGTGTACCAGTAGAGATGGAGTCAGATGTTGTTGTTGGTGGTGTTCTAGTGTACCAGTAGAGATGGAGTCAGATGTTGTTGTTGTTGGTATTCTAGTGTACCAGTAGAGATGTAGTCAGATGTTGTTGTTGTTGGTGTTCTAGTGTACCAGTAGATATGGAGTCAGATGTTGTTGTTGGTATTCTAGTGTACCAGTAGAGATGGAGTCAGATGTTGTTGTTGGTGTTCTAGTGTACCAGTAGAGATGGAGTCAGATGTTGTTGTTGGTGGTGTTCTAGTGTACCAGTAGAGATGGAGAGTCAGATGTTGTTGTTGGTATTCTAGTGTACCAGTAGATATGGAGTCAGATGTTGTTGTTGTTGGTGGTGTTCTAGTGTACCAGTAGAGATGGAGAGTCAGATGTTGTTGTTGTTGTTGTTGGTGGTGTTCTAGTGTACCAGTAGAGATGGAGTCAGATGTTGTTGTTGGTGTTCTAGTGTACCAGTAGAGATGGAGTCAGATGTTGTTGTTGGTATTCTAGTGTACCAGTAGAGATGGAGTCAGATGTTGTTGTTGGTATTCTAGTGTACCAGTAGAGATGGAGAGTCAGAGGTCGTTGTTGGTGTTAATGTTCTAGTGTACCAGTAGAGATGGAGTCAGATGTTGTTGTTGCTGTTGGTATTCTAGTGTACCAGTAGAGATGGAGTCAGATGTTGTTGTTGTTGGTATTCTAGTGTACCAGTAGATATGGAGTCAGATGTTGTTGTTGGTATTCTAGTGTACCAGTAGATATGGAGTCAGATATTCGTGTTGATATTCTAGTGTACCAGTAGAGATGGAGTCAGATGTTGTTGTTGGTGTTCTAGTGTACCAGTAGAGATTGAATCAGATGTTGTTGTTGTTGGTATTCTAGTGTACCAGTAGAGATGGAGTCAGATGTTGTTGTTGTTGGTGTTCTAGTGTACCAGTAGAGATGGAGAGTCAGATGTTGTTGTTGTTGTTGGTGTTCTAGTGTACCAGTAGAGATGGAGTCAGATGTTGTTGATGTTGTTGGTGTTCTAGTGTACCAGTAGAGATGGAGTCAGATGTTGTTGTTGGTGTTCTAGTGTACCAGTAGATGGAGTCAGATGTTGTTGTTGTTGTTGGTATTCTAGTGTACCAGTAGAGATGGAGTCAGATGTTGTTGTTAGTGTTCTAGTGTACCAGTAGATATGGAGTCAGATGTTGTTGTTGGTATTCTAGTGTACCAGTAGAGATGGAGTCAGATGTTGTTGTTAGTGTTCTAGTGTACCAGTAGAGATGGAGTCAGATGTTGTTGTTGGTATTCTAGTGTACCAGTAGAGATGGAGTCAGATGTTGTTGTTGGTGTTCTAGTGTACCAGTAGAGATGGAGTCAGATGTTGTTGTTGTTGGTGTTCTAGTGTACCAGTAGAGATGGAGTCAGCTGTTGTTGTTGTTGGTGTTCTAGTGTACCAGTAGAGATGGAGTCAGATGTTGTTGTTGGTGGTGTTCTAGTGTACCAGTAGAGATGGAGTCAGATGTTGTTGTTGTTGGTATTCTAGTGTACCAGTAGAGATGGATTCAGATGTTGTTGTTGTTGGTATTCTAGTGTACCAGTAGAGATGGAGTCAGATGTTGTTGTTGGTATTCTAGTGTACCAGTAGAGATGGGGTCAGATGTTGTTATTGTTGGTATTCTAGTGTAACAGTAGATATGGAGTCAGATGTTGTTGTTGGTATTCTAGTGTACCAGTACATATGGAGTCAGATGTTGTTGTTGGTATTCTAGTGTACCAGTAGAGATGGAGTCAGATGTTGTTGTTGGTGTTCTAGTGTACCAGTAGAGCTGGAGTCAGATGTTGTTGTTGGTGTTCTAGTGTACCAGTAGAGATGGAGTCAGATGTTGTTGTTGTTGGTGTTCTAGTGTACCAGTAGAGATGGGGTCAGATGTTGTTGTTGTTGTTGGTATTCTAGTGTACCAGTAGAGATGGAGTCAGATGTTGTTGTTGTTGGTGTTCTAGTGTACCAGTAGAGATGGGGTCAGATGTTGTTACTGTTGGTATTCTAGTGTACCAGTAGATATGGAGTCAGATGTTGTTGTTGGTATTCTAGTGTACCAGTAGATATGGAGTCAGATGTTGTTGTTGGTATTCTAGTGTACCAGTAGATATGGAGTCAGATGTTATTGTTGGTATTCTAGTGTACCAGTAGATATGGAGTCAGATGTTGTTGTTGGTATTCTAGTGTACCAGTAGAGATGGAGTCAGATGTTGTTGTTGGTGTTCTAGTGTACCAGTAGAGATGGAGTCAGATGTTGTTGTTGGTGTTCTAGTGTACCAGTAGAGATGGAGTCAGATGTTGTTGTTGTTGGTGTTCTAGTGTACCAGTAGAGATGGGGTCAGATGTTGTTGTTGTTGGTATTCTAGTGTACCAGTAGAGATGGAGTCAGATGTTGTTGTTGTTGGTGTTCTAGTGTACCAGTAGAGATGGGGTCAGATGTTGTTACTGTTGGTATTCTAGTGTACCAGTAGATATGGAGTCAGATGTTGTTGTTGGTGTTCTAGTGTGCCAGTAGAGATGGAGTCAGATGTTGTTCTTGTTGGTGTTCTAGTGTACCAGTAGAGATGGAGTCAGATGTTGTTGTTGGTGGTGTTCTAGTGTACCAGTAGAGATGGAGTCAGATGTTGGTGTTGGTGTTCTAGTGTACCAGTAGAGATGGAGTCAGATGTTGTTGTTGTTGGTGTTCTAGTGTACCAGTAGAGATGGGGTCAGATGTTGTTGTTGTTGGTATTCTAGTGTACCAGTAGATATGGAGTCAGATGTTGTTGTTGTTGGTGTTCTAGTGTACCAGTAGATATGGAGTCAGATGTTGTTGTTGTTGGTGTTCTAGTGTACCAGTAGAGATGGGGTCAGATGTTGTTACTGTTGGTATTCTAGTGTACCAGTAGATATGGAGTCAGATGTTGTTGTTGGTATTCTAGTGTACCAGTAGAGATGGAGTCAGATGTTGTTGTTAGTGTTCTAGTGTACCAGTAGAGATGGAGTCAGATGTTGTTGTTGGTATTCTAGTGTACCAGTAGAGATGGAGTCAGATGTTGTTGTTGGTGTTCTAGTGTACCAGTAGAGATGGAGTCAGATGTTGTTGTTGTTGGTGTTCTAGTGTACCAGTAGAGATGGAGTCAGCTGTTGTTGTTGTTGGTGTTCTAGTGTACCAGTAGAGATGGAGTCAGATGTTGTTGTTGGTGGTGTTCTAGTGTACCAGTAGAGATGGAGTCAGATGTTGTTGTTGTTGGTATTCTAGTGTACCAGTAGAGATGGATTCAGATGTTGTTGTTGTTGGTATTCTAGTGTACCAGTAGAGATGGAGTCAGATGTTGTTGTTGGTATTCTAGTGTACCAGTAGAGATGGGGTCAGATGTTGTTATTGTTGGTATTCTAGTGTAACAGTAGATATGGAGTCAGATGTTGTTGTTGGTATTCTAGTGTACCAGTACATATGGAGTCAGATGTTGTTGTTGGTATTCTAGTGTACCAGTAGAGATGGAGTCAGATGTTGTTGTTGGTGTTCTAGTGTACCAGTAGAGCTGGAGTCAGATGTTGTTGTTGGTGTTCTAGTGTACCAGTAGAGATGGAGTCAGATGTTGTTGTTGTTGGTGTTCTAGTGTACCAGTAGAGATGGGGTCAGATGTTGTTGTTGTTGTTGGTATTCTAGTGTACCAGTAGAGATGGAGTCAGATGTTGTTGTTGTTGGTGTTCTAGTGTACCAGTAGAGATGGGGTCAGATGTTGTTACTGTTGGTATTCTAGTGTACCAGTAGATATGGAGTCAGATGTTGTTGTTGGTATTCTAGTGTACCAGTAGATATGGAGTCAGATGTTGTTGTTGGTATTCTAGTGTACCAGTAGATATGGAGTCAGATGTTATTGTTGGTATTCTAGTGTACCAGTAGATATGGAGTCAGATGTTGTTGTTGGTATTCTAGTGTACCAGTAGAGATGGAGTCAGATGTTGTTGTTGGTGTTCTAGTGTACCAGTAGAGATGGAGTCAGATGTTGTTGTTGGTGTTCTAGTGTACCAGTAGAGATGGGGTCAGATGTTGTTGTTGTTGGTATTCTAGTGTACCAGTAGAGATGGAGTCAGATGTTGTTGTTGTTGGTGTTCTAGTGTACCAGTAGAGATGGGGTCAGATGTTGTTACTGTTGGTATTCTAGTGTACCAGTAGATATGGAGTCAGATGTTGTTGTTGGTGTTCTAGTGTGCCAGTAGAGATGGAGTCAGATGTTGTTCTTGTTGGTGTTCTAGTGTACCAGTAGAGATGGAGTCAGATGTTGTTGTTGGTGGTGTTCTAGTGTACCAGTAGAGATGGAGTCAGATGTTGTTGTTGGTGTTCTAGTGTACCAGTAGATATGGAGTCAGATGTTGTTGTTGGTATTCTAGTGTACCAGTAGAGATGGAGTCAGATGTTGTTGTTGTTGGTGTTCTAGTGTACCAGTAGAGATGGGGTCAGATGTTGTTGTTGTTGGTATTCTAGTGTACCAGTAGATATGGAGTCAGATGTTGTTGTTGTTGGTGTTCTAGTGTACCAGTAGAGATGGGGTCAGATGTTGTTACTGTTGGTATTCTAGTGTACCAGTAGATATGGAGTCAGATGTTGTTGTTGGTATTCTAGTGTACCAGTAGATATGGAGTCAGATGTTGTTGTTGGTATTCTAGTGTACCAGTAGATATGGAGTCAGATGTTATTGTTGGTATTCTAGTGTACCAGTAGATATGGAGTCAGATGTTGTTGTTGGTATTCTAGTGTACCAGTAGAGATGGAGTCAGATGTTGTTGTTGGTGTTCTAGTGTACCAGTAGAGATGGAGTCAGATGTTGTTGTTGTTGGTGTTCTAGTGTACCAGTAGAGATGGAGTCAGATGTTGTTGTTGTTGGTGTTCTAGTGTACCAGTAGAGATGGAGTCAGATGTTGTTGTTGTTGGTGTTCTAGTGTACCAGTAGAGATGGAGTCAGATGTTGTTGTTGGTGGTGTTCTAGTGTACCAGTAGAGATGGAGTCAGATGTTGTTGTTGTTGGTATTCTAGTGTACCAGTAGAGATGGATTCAGATGTTGTTGTTGTTGTTGTTGGTATTCTAGTGTACCAGTAGAGATGGAGAGTCAGATGTTGTTGTTGGTATTCTAGTGTACCAGTAGAGATGGAGAGTCAGATGTTGTTGTTGGTGTTCTAGTGTACCAGTAGAGATGGAGTCAGATGTTGTTGTTGGTATTCTAGTGTACCAGTAGAGATGGGGTCAGATGTTGTTATTGTTGGTATTCTAGTGTAACAGTAGATATGGAGTCAGATGTTGTTGTTGGTATTCTAGTGTACCAGTAGATATGGCGTCAGATGTTGTTGTTGGTATTCTAGTTTACCAGTAGAGATGGAGTCAGATGTTGTTGTTGGTGTTCTAGTGTACCAGTAGAGATGGAGTCAGATGTTGTTGTTGGTGTTCTAGTGTACCAGTAGAGATGGAGTCAGATGTTGTTGTTGTTGGTGTTCTAGTGTACCAGTAGAGATGGGGTCAGATGTTGTTGTTGGTATTCTATTGTACCAGTAGAGATGGAGTCAGATGTTGTTGTTGTTGGTGTTCTAGTGTACCAGTAGAGATGGGGTCAGATGTTGTTACTGTTGGTATTCTAGTCTACCAGTAGATATGGAGTCAGATGTTGTTACTGTTGGTATTCTAGTCTACCAGTAGATATGGAGTCAGATGTTGTTGTTGGTATTCTAGTGTACCAGTAGATATGGAGTCAGATGTTGTTGTTGGTATTCTAGTGTACCAGTAGATATGGAGTCAGATGTTATTGTTGGTATTCTAGTGTACCAGTAGATATGGAGTCAGATGTTGTTGTTGGTATTCTAGTGTACCAGTAGAGATGGAGTCAGATGTTGTTGTTGGTGTTCTAGTGTACCAGTAGAGATGGAGTCAGATGTTGTTGTTGGTGGTGTTCTAGTGTACCAGTAGAGATGGAGTCAGATGTTGTTGTTGTTGGTGTTCTAGTGTACCAGTAGAGATGGAGAGTCAGATGTTGTTGTTGTTGTTGGTGTTCTAGTGTACCAGTAGAGATGGAGTCAGATGTTGTTGATGTTGTTGGTGTTCTAGTGTACCAGTAGAGATGGAGTCAGATGTTGTTGTTGGTGTTCTAGTGTACCAGTAAAGATGGAGTCAGATGTTGTTGTTGTTGTTGGTATTCTAGTGTACCAGTAGAGATGGAGTCAGATGTTGTTGTTAGTGTTCTAGTGTACCAGTAGATATGGAGTTAGATGTTGTTGTTGGTATTCTAGTGTACCAGTAGAGATGGAGTCAGATGTTGTTGTTAGTGTTCTAGTGTACCAGTAGAGATGGAGTCAGATGTTGTTGTTGGTATTCTAGTGTACCAGTAGAGATGGAGTCAGATGTTGTTGTTGGTGTTCTAGTGTACCAGTAGAGATGGAGTCAGATGTTGTTGTTGTTGGTGTTCTAGTGTACCAGTAGAGATGGAGTCAGATGTTGTTGTTGTTGGTGTTCTAGTGTACCAGTAGAGATGGAGTCAGATGTTGTTGTTGGTGGTGTTCTAGTGTACCAGTAGAGATGGAGTCAGATGTTGTTGTTGTTGGTATTCTAGTGTACCAGTAGAGATGGGGTCAGATGTTGTTATTGTTGGTATTCTAGTGTAACAGTAGATATGGAGTCAGATGTTGTTGTTGGTATTCTAGTGTACCAGTAGATATGGAGTCAGATGTTGTTGTTGGTATTCTAGTGTACCAGTAGATATGGAGTCAGATGTTATTGTTGGTATTCTAGTGTACCAGTAGATATGGAGTCAGATGTTGTTGTTGGTATTCTAGTGTACCAGTAGAGATGGAGTCAGATGTTGTTGTTGGTGTTCTAGTGTACCAGTAGAGATGGAGTCAGATGTTGTTGTTGGTGTTCTAGTGTACCAGTAGAGATGGAGTCAGATGTTGTTGTTGTTGGTGTTCTAGTGTACCAGTAGAGATGGGGTCAGATGTTGTTGTTGTTGGTATTCTAGTGTACCAGTAGAGATGGAGTCAGATGTTGTTGTTGTTGGTGTTCTAGTGTACCAGTAGAGATGGGGTCAGATGTTGTTACTGTTGGTATTCTAGTGTACCAGTAGAGATGGAGTCAGATGTTGTTGTTGTTGGTATTCTAGTGTACCAGTAGATATGGAGTCAGATGTTGTTGTTGGTGTTCTAGTGTACCAGTAGAGATGGAGTCAGATGTTGTTGTTGTTGGTATTCTAGTGTACCAGTAGAGATGGATTCAGATGTTGTTGTTGTTGTTGGTATTCTAGTGTACCAGTAGAGATGGAGAGTCAGATGTTGTTGTTGGTATTCTAGTGTACCAGTAGAGATGGAGAGTCAGATGTTGTTGTTGGTGTTCTAGTGTACCAGTAGAGATGGATTCAGATGTTGTTGTTGTTGGTATTCTAGTGTACCAGTAGAGATGGATTCAGATGTTGTTGTTGTTGTTGGTATTCTAGTGTACCAGTAGAGATGGAGAGTCAGATGTTGTTGTTGGTATTCTAGTGTACCAGTAGAGATGGAGAGTCAGATGTTGTTGTTGGTGTTCTAGTGTACCAGTAGAGATGGAGTCAGATGTTGTTGTTGGTATTCTAGTGTACCAGTAGAGATGGGGTCAGATGTTGTTATTGTTGGTATTCTAGTGTAACAGTAGATATGGAGTCAGATGTTGTTGTTGGTATTCTAGTGTACCAGTAGATATGGAGTCAGATGTTGTTGTTGGTATTCTAGTGTACCAGTAGAGATGGAGTCAGATGTTGTTGTTGGTGTTCTAGTGTACCAGTAGAGATGGAGTCAGATGTTGTTGTTGGTGTTCTAGTGTACCAGTAGAGATGGAGTCAGATGTTGTTGTTGTTGGTGTTCTAGTGTACCAGTAGAGATGGGGTCAGATGTTGTTGTTGGTATTCTATTGTACCAGTAGAGATGGAGTCAGATGTTGTTGTTGTTGGTGTTCTAGTGTACCAGTAGAGATGGGGTCAGATGTTGTTACTGTTGGTATTCTAGTCTACCAGTAGAGATGGAGTCAGATGTTGTTGTTGGTATTCTAGTGTACCAGTAGATATGGAGTCAGATGTTGTTGTTGGTATTCTAGTGTACTAGTAGAGATGGAGTCATATGTTGTTGTTGGTGGTATTCTAGTGTACCAGTAGAGATGGAGTCAGATGTTGTTGTTGTTGGTGTTCTAGTGTACCAGTAGAGATGGAGAGTCAGATGTTGTTGTTGGTATTCTAGTGTACCAGTAGATATGGAGTCAGATGTGGTTGTTGGTGTTCTAGTGTACCAGTAGAGATGGAGTCAGATGTTGTTGTTGGTATTCTAGTGTACCAGTAGAGATGGAGTCAGATGTTGTTGTTGGTATTCTAGTGTACCAGTAGAGATGGAGAGTCAGAGGTTGTTGTTGGTGTTAATGTTCTAGTGTACCAGTAGAGATGGAGTCAGATGTTGTTGTTGCTGTTGGTATTCTAGTGTACCAGTAGAGATGGAGTCAGATGTTGTTGTTGTTGGTATTCTAGTGTACCAGTAGAGATGGAGTCAGATGTTGTTGTTGTTGGTGTTCTAGTGTACCAGTAGAGATGGGGTCAGATGTTGTTATTGTTGGTATTCTAGTGTACCAGTAGATATGGAGTCAGATGTTGTTGTTGGTATTCTAGTGTACCAGTAGATATGGAGTCAGTTATTCTTGTTTATATTCTAGTGTACCAGTAGAGATGGAGTCAGATGTTGTTGTTGGTGTTCTAGTGTACCAGTAGAGATTGAATCAGATGTTGTTGTTGTTGGTATTCTAGTGTACCAGTAGAGATGGAGTCAGATGTTGTTGTTGTTGGTATTCTAGTGTACCAGTAGAGATGGAGTCAGATGTTGTTGTTGTTGGTGTTCTAGTGTACCAGTAGAGATGGAGTCAGATGTTGTTGTTGGTGGTGTTCTAGTGTACCAGTAGAGATGGAGTCAGATGTTGTTGTTGTTGGTATTCTAGTGTACCAGTAGAGATGGAGAGTCAGATGTTGTTGTTGGTATTCTAGTGTACCAGTAGAGATGGAGTCAGATGTTGTTGTTGTTGGTGTTCTAGTGTACCAGTAGAGATGGAGTCAGATGTTGTTGTTGGTATTCTAGTGTACCAGTAGAGATGGAGTCAGATGTTGTTGTTGTTGGTGTTCTAGTGTACCAGTAGAGATGGAGAGTCAGATGTTGTTGTTGTTGTTGGTGTTCTAGTGTACCAGTAGAGATGGAGTCAGATGTTGTTGATGTTGTTGGTGTTCTAGTGTACCAGTAGAGATGGAGTCAGATGTTGTTGTTGGTGTTCTAGTGTACCAGTAAAGATGGAGTCAGATGTTGTTGTTATTGTTGGTATTCTAGTGTACCAGTAGAGATGGAGTCAGATGTTGTTGTTAGTGTTCTAGTGTACCAGTAGAGATGGAGTCAGATGTTGTTGTTGTTGCTGTTCTAGTGTACCAGTAGAGATGGAGTCAGATGTTGTTGTTGGTATTCTAGTGTACCAGTAGAGATGGAGTCAGATGTTGTTGTTGTTGGTGTTCTAGTGTACCAGTAGAGATGGAGAGTCAGATGTTGTTGTTGTTGTTGGTGTTCTAGTGTACCAGTAGAGATGGAGTCAGATGTTGTTGATGTTGTTGGTGTTCTAGTGTACCAGTAGAGATGGAGTCAGATGTTGTTGTTGGTGTTCTAGTGTACCAGTAAAGATGGAGTCAGATGTTGTTGTTATTGTTGGTATTCTAGTGTACCAGTAGAGATGGAGTCAGATGTTGTTGTTAGTGTTCTAGTGTACCAGTAGATATGGAGTCAGATGTTGTTGTTGGTATTCTAGTGTACCAGTAGATATGGAGTCAGATGTTGTTGTTGGTATTCTAGTGTACCAGTAGATATGGAGTCAGATGTTGTTGTTGGTGTTCTAGTGTACCAGTAGAGATGGAGTCAGATGTTGTTGTTGTTGGTGTTCTAGTGTACCAGTAGAGATGGAGTCAGATGTTGTTGTTGGTGGTGTTCTAGTGTACCAGTAGAGATGGAGTCAGATGTTGTTGTTGTTGGTATTCTAGTGTACCAGTAGAGATGGAGTCAGATGTTGTTGTTGTTGGTGTTCTAGTGTACCAGTAGAGATGGAGTCAGATGTTGTTGTTGTTGGTATTCTAGTGTACCAGTAGAGATGTAGTCAGATGTTGTTGTTGTTGGTGTTCTAGTGTACCAGTAGATATGGAGTCAGATGTTGTTGTTGGTATTCTAGTGTACCAGTAGAGATGGAGTCAGATGTTGTTGTTGGTGTTCTAGTGTACCAGTAGAGATGGAGTCAGATGTTGTTGTTGGTGGTGTTCTAGTGTACCAGTAGAGATGGAGAGTCAGATGTTGTTGTTGGTATTCTAGTGTACCAGTAGATATGGAGTCAGATGTTGTTGTTGTTGTTGTTGGTGGTGTTCTAGTGTACCAGTAGAGATGGAGTCAGATGTTGTTGTTGGTGTTCTAGTGTACCAGTAGAGATGGAGTCAGATGTTGTTGTTGGTATTCTAGTGTACCAGTAGAGATGGAGAGTCAGAGGTTGTTGTTGGTGTTAATGTTCTAGTGTACCAGTAGAGATGGAGTCAGATGTTGTTGTTGCTGTTGGTATTCTAGTGTACCAGTAGAGATGGAGTCAGATGTTGTTGTTGTGGGTATTCTAGTGTACCAGTAGAGATGGAGTCAGATGTTGTTGTTGTTGGTGTTCTAGTGTACCAGTAGAGATGGGGTCAGATGTTGTTATTGTTGGTATTCTAGTGTACCAGTAGATATGGAGTCAGATGTTGTTGTTGGTATTCTAGTGTACCAGTAGATATGCAGTCAGATATTCGTGTTGATATTCTAGTGTACCAGTAGAGATGGAGTCAGATGTTGTTGTTGGTGTTCTAGTGTACCAGTAGAGATTGAATCAGATGTTGTTGTTGTTGGTATTCTAGTGTACCAGTAGAGATGGAGTCAGATGTTGTTGTTGTTGGTATTCTAGTGTACCAGTAGAGATGGAGTCAGATGTTGTTGTTGTTGGTGTTCTAGTGTACCAGTAGAGATGGAGTCAGATGTTGTTGTTGGTGGTGTTCTAGTGTACCAGTAGAGATGGAGTCAGATGTTGTTGTTGTTGGTATTCTAGTGTACCAGTAGAGATGGAGTCAGATGTTGTTGTTGTTGGTGTTCTAGTGTACCAGTAGAGATGGAGTCAGATGTTGTTGTTGGTATTCTAGTGTACCAGTAGAGATGGAGTCAGATGTTGTTGTTGTTGGTGTTCTAGTGTACCAGTAGAGATGGAGAGTCAGATGTTGTTGTTGTTGTTGGTGTTCTAGTGTACCAGTAGAGATGGAGTCAGATGTTGTTGATGTTGTTGGTGTTCTAGTGTACCAGTAGAGATGGAGTCAGATGTTGTTGTTGGTGTTCTAGTGTACCAGTAAAGATGGAGTCAGATGTTGTTGTTGTTGTTGGTATTCTAGTGTACCAGTAGAGATGGAGTCAGATGTTGTTGTAAGTGTTCTAGTGTACCAGTAGATATGGAGTCAGATGTTGTTGTTGGTATTCTAGTGTACCAGTAGAGATGGAGTCAGATGTTGTTGTTGGTGTTCTAGTGTACCAGTAGATATGGAGTCAGATGTTGTTGTTGTTGGTGTTCTAGTGTACCAGTAGAGATGGAGTCAGATGTTGTTGTTGGTGGTGTTCTAGTGTACCAGTAGAGATGGAGTCAGATGTTGTTGTTGTTGGTATTCTAGTGTACCAGTAGAGATGGATTCAGATGTTGTTGTTGTTGGTATTCTAGTGTACCAGTAGAGATGTAGTCAGATGTTGTTGTTGTTGGTGTTCTAGTGTACCAGTAGATATGGAGTCAGATGTTGTTGTTGGTATTCTAGTGTACCAGTAGAGATGGAGTCAGATGTTGTTGTTGGTGTTCTAGTGTACCAGTAGAGATGGAGTCAGATGTTGTTGTTGGTGGTGTTCTAGTGTACCAGTAGAGATGGAGAGTCAGATGTTGTTGTTGGTATTCTAGTGTACCAGTAGATATGGAGTCAGATGTTGTTGTTGTTGGTGGTGTTCTAGTGTACCAGTAGAGATGGAGAGTCAGATGTTGTTGTTGTTGTTGTTGGTGGTGTTCTAGTGTACCAGTAGAGATGGAGTCAGATGTTGTTGTTGGTGTTCTAGTGTACCAGTAGAGATGGAGTCAGATGTTGTTGTTGGTATTCTAGTGTACCAGTAGAGATGGAGTCAGATGTTGTTGTTGGTATTCTAGTGTACCAGTAGAGATGGAGAGTCAGAGGTTGTTGTTGGTGTTAATGTTCTAGTGTACCAGTAGAGATGGAGTCAGATGTTGTTGTTGCTGTTGGTATTCTAGTGTACCAGTAGAGATGGAGTCAGATGTTGTTGTTGTGGGTATTCTAGTGTACCAGTAGAGATGGAGTCAGATGTTGTTGTTGTTGGTGTTCTAGTGTACCAGTAGAGATGGGGTCAGATGTTGTTATTGTTGGTATTCTAGTGTACCAGTAGATATGGAGTCAGATGTTGTTGTTGGTATTCTAGTGTACCAGTAGATATGCAGTCAGATATTCGTGTTGATATTCTAGTGTACCAGTAGAGATGGAGTCAGATGTTGTTGTTGGTGTTCTAGTGTACCAGTAGAGATTGAATCAGATGTTGTTGTTGTTGGTATTCTAGTGTACCAGTAGAGATGGAGTCAGATGTTGTTGTTGTTGGTATTCTAGTGTACCAGTAGAGATGGAGTCAGATGTTGTTGTTGTTGGTGTTCTAGTGTACCAGTAGAGATGGAGTCAGATGTTGTTGTTGGTGGTGTTCTAGTGTACCAGTAGAGATGGAGTCAGATGTTGTTGTTGTTGGTATTCTAGTGTACCAGTAGAGATGGAGTCAGATGTTGTTGTTGTTGGTGTTCTAGTGTACCAGTAGAGATGGAGTCAGATGTTGTTGTTGGTATTCTAGTGTACCAGTAGAGATGGAGTCAGATGTTGTTGTTGTTGGTGTTCTAGTGTACCAGTAGAGATGGAGAGTCAGATGTTGTTGTTGTTGTTGGTGTTCTAGTGTACCAGTAGAGATGGAGTCAGATGTTGTTGATGTTGTTGGTGTTCTAGTGTACCAGTAGAGATGGAGTCAGATGTTGTTGTTGGTGTTCTAGTGTACCAGTAAAGATGGAGTCAGATGTTGTTGTTGTTGTTGGTATTCTAGTGTACCAGTAGAGATGGAGTCAGATGTTGTTGTAAGTGTTCTAGTGTACCAGTAGATATGGAGTCAGATGTTGTTGTTGGTATTCTAGTGTACCAGTAGAGATGGAGTCAGATGTTGTTGTTGGTGTTCTAGTGTACCAGTAGATATGGAGTCAGATGTTGTTGTTGTTGGTGTTCTAGTGTACCAGTAGAGATGGAGTCAGATGTTGTTGTTGGTGGTGTTCTAGTGTACCAGTAGAGATGGAGTCAGATGTTGTTGTTGTTGGTATTCTAGTGTACCAGTAGAGATGGATTCAGATGTTGTTGTTGTTGGTATTCTAGTGTACCAGTAGAGATGTAGTCAGATGTTGTTGTTGTTGGTGTTCTAGTGTACCAGTAGATATGGAGTCAGATGTTGTTGTTGGTATTCTAGTGTACCAGTAGAGATGGAGTCAGATGTTGTTGTTGGTGTTCTAGTGTACCAGTAGAGATGGAGTCAGATGTTGTTGTTGGTGGTGTTCTAGTGTACCAGTAGAGATGGAGAGTCAGATGTTGTTGTTGGTATTCTAGTGTACCAGTAGATATGGAGTCAGATGTTGTTGTTGTTGGTGGTGTTCTAGTGTACCAGTAGAGATGGAGAGTCAGATGTTGTTGTTGTTGTTGTTGGTGGTGTTCTAGTGTACCAGTAGAGATGGAGTCAGATGTTGTTGTTGGTGTTCTAGTGTACCAGTAGAGATGGAGTCAGATGTTGTTGTTGGTATTCTAGTGTACCAGTAGAGATGGAGTCAGATGTTGTTGTTGGTATTCTAGTGTACCAGTAGAGATGGAGAGTCAGAGGTTGTTGTTGGTGTTAATGTTCTAGTGTACCAGTAGAGATGGAGTCAGATGTTGTTGTTGCTGTTGGTATTCTAGTGTACCAGTAGAGATGGAGTCAGATGTTGTTGTTGTGGGTATTCTAGTGTACCAGTAGAGATGGAGTCAGATGTTGTTGTTGTTGGTGTTCTAGTGTACCAGTAGAGATGGGGTCAGATGTTGTTATTGTTGGTATTCTAGTGTACCAGTAGATATGGAGTCAGATGTTGTTGTTGGTATTCTAGTGTACCAGTAGATATGCAGTCAGATATTCGTGTTGATATTCTAGTGTACCAGTAGAGATGGAGTCAGATGTTGTTGTTGGTGTTCTAGTGTACCAGTAGAGATTGAATCAGATGTTGTTGTTGTTGGTATTCTAGTGTACCAGTAGAGATGGAGTCAGATGTTGTTGTTGTTGGTATTCTAGTGTACCAGTAGAGATGGAGTCAGATGTTGTTGTTGTTGGTGTTCTAGTGTACCAGTAGAGATGGAGTCAGATGTTGTTGTTGGTGGTGTTCTAGTGTACCAGTAGAGATGGAGTCAGATGTTGTTGTTGGTATTCTAGTGTACCAGTAGAGATGGAGTCAGATGTTGTTGTTGTTGGTGTTCTAGTGTACCAGTAGAGATGGAGTCAGATGTTGTTGTTGGTATTCTAGTGTACCAGTAGAGATGGAGTCAGATGTTGTTGTTGTTGTTGGTGTTCTAGTGTACCAGTAGAGATGGAGAGTCAGATGTTGTTGTTGTTGTTGGTGTTCTAGTGTACCAGTAGAGATGGAGTCAGATGTTGTTGATGTTGTTGGTGTTCTAGTGTACCAGTAGAGATGGAGTCAGATGTTGTTGTTGGTGTTCTAGTGTACCAGTAAAGATGGAGTCAGATGTTGTTGTTGTTGTTGGTATTCTAGTGTACCAGTAGAGATGGAGTCAGATGTTGTTGTAAGTGTTCTAGTGTACCAGTAGATATGGAGTCAGATGTTGTTGTTGGTATTCTAGTGTACCAGTAGAGATGGAGTCAGATGTTGTTGTTGGTGTTCTAGTGTACCAGTAGAGATGGAGTCAGATGTTGTTGTTGTTGGTGTTCTAGTGTACCAGTAGAGATGGAGTCAGATGTTGTTGTTGTTGGTGTTCTAGTGTACCAGTAGAGATGGAGTCAGATGTTGTTGTTGGTGGTGTTCTAGTGTACCAGTAGAGATGGAGTCAGATGTTGTTGTTGTTGGTATTCTAGTGTACCAGTAGAGATGGATTCAGATGTTGTTGTTGTTGGTATTCTAGTGTACCAGTAGAGATGGAGTCAGATGTTGTTGTTGGTATTCTAGTGTACCAGTAGAGATGGGGTCAGGTGTTGTTATTGTTGGTATTCTAGTGTAACAGTAGATATGGAGTCAGATGTTGTTGTTGGTATTCTAGTGTACCAGTAGATATGGAGTCAGATGTTGTTGTTGGTATTCTAGTGTACCAGTAGAGATGGAGTCAGATGTTGTTGTTGGTGTTCTAGTTTACCAGTAGAGCTGGAGTCAGATGTTGTTGTTGGTGTTCTAGTGTACCAGTAGAGATGGAGTCAGATGTTGTTGTTGTTGGTGTTCTAGTGTACCAGTAGAGATGGGGTCAGATGTTGTTGTTGTTGGTATTCTAGTGTACCAGTAGAGATGGAGTCAGATGTTGTTGTTGTTGGTGTTCTAGTGTACCAGTAGAGATGGGGTCAGATGTTGTTACTGTTGGTATTCTAGTGTACCAGTAGATATGGAGTCAGATGTTGTTGTTGGTATTCTAGTGTACCAGTAGATATGGAGTCAGATGTTGTTGTTGGTATTCTAGTGTACCAGTAGATATGGAGTCAGATGTTATTGTTGGTATTCTAGTGTACCAGTAGATATGGAGTCAGATGTTGTTGTTGGTATTCTAGTGTACCAGTAGAGATGGAGTCAGATGTTGTTGTTGGTGTTCTAGTGTACCAGTAGAGATGGAGTCAGATGTTGTTGTTGGTGTTCTAGTGTACCAGTAGAGATGGAGTCAGATGTTGTTGTTGTTGGTGTTCTAGTGTACCAGTAGAGATGGGGTCAGATGTTGTTGTTGTTGGTATTCTAGTGTACCAGTAGAGATGGAGTCAGATGTTGTTGTTGTTGGTGTTCTAGTGTACCAGTAGAGATGGGGTTAGATGTTGTTACTGTTGGTATTCTAGTGTACCAGTAGATATGGAGTCAGATGTTGTTGTTGGTGTTCTAGTGTACCAGTAGAGATGGAGTCAGATGTTGTTGTTGTTGGTGTTCTAGTGTACCAGTAGAGATGGAGTCAGATGTTGTTGTTGGTGGTGTTCTAGTGTACCAGTAGAGATGGAGTCAGATGTTGTTGTTGTTGGTATTCTAGTGTACCAGTAGAGATGTAGTCAGATGTTGTTGTTGTTGGTGTTCTAGTGTACCAGTAGATATGGAGTCAGATGTTGTTGTTGGTATTCTAGTGTACCAGTAGAGATGGAGTCAGATGTTGTTGTTGGTGTTCTAGTGTACCAGTAGAGATGGAGTCAGATGTTGTTGTTGGTGGTGTTCTAGTGTACCAGTAGAGATGGAGAGTCAGATGTTGTTGTTGGTATTCTAGTGTACCAGTAGATATGGAGTCAGATGTTGTTGTTGTTGGTGGTGTTCTAGTGTACCAGTAGAGATGGAGAGTCAGATGTTGTTGTTGTTGTTGTTGTTGGTGGTGTTCTAGTGTACCAGTAGAGATGGAGTCAGATGTTGTTGTTGGTGTTCTAGTGTACCAGTAGAGATGGAGTCAGATGTTGTTGTTGGTATTCTAGTGTACCAGTAGAGATGGAGTCAGATGTTGTTGTTGGTATTCTAGTGTACCAGTAGAGATGGAGAGTCAGAGGTTGTTGTTGGTGTTAATGTTCTAGTGTACCAGTAGAGATGGAGTCAGATGTTGTTGTTGGTGGTGTTCTAGTGTACCAGTAGAGATGGAGAGTCAGATGTTGTTGATGTTGTTGTTGGTGGTGTTCTAGTGTACCAGTAGAGATGGAGTCAGATGTTGTTGTTGGTGTTCTAGTGTACCAGTAGAGATGGAGTCAGATGTTGTTGTTGGTATTCTAGTGTACCAGTAGAGATGGAGAGTCAGAGGTTGTTGTTGGTGTTAATGTTCTAGTGTACCAGTAGAGATGGAGTCAGATGTTGTTGTTGCTGTTGGTATTCTAGTGTACCAGTAGAGATGGAGTCAGATGTTGTTGTTGTTGGTATTCTAGTGTACCAGTAGAGATGGAGTCAGATGTTGTTGTTGTTGGTGTTCTCGTGTACCAGTAGAGATGGAGTCAGATGTTATTGTTGGTGTTCTAGTGTACCAGTAGAGATGGGGTCAGATGTTGTTATTGTTGGTATTCTAGTGTACCAGTAGATATGGAGTCAGATATTCTTGTTGATATTCTAGTGTACCAGTAGAGATGGAGTCAGATGTTGTTGTTGGTGTTCTAGTGTACCAGTAGAGATTGAATCAGATGTTGTTGTTGTTGGTATTCTAGTGTACCAGTAGAGATGGAGTCAGATGTTGTTGATGTTGTTGGTGTTCTAGTGTACCAGTAGAGATGGAGTCAGATGTTGTTGTTGGTGTTCTAGTGTACCAGTAGAGATGGAGTCAGATGTTGTTGTTGGTGGTGTTCTAGTGTACCAGTAGAGATGGAGTCAGATGTTGTTGTTGGTATTCTAGTGTACCAGTAGAGATGGAGTCAGATGTTGTTGTTGTTGGTGTTCTAGTGTACCAGTAGAGATGGAGTCAGATGTTGTTGTTGGTATTCTAGTGTACCAGTAGAGATGGAGTCAGATGTTGTTGTTGTTGGTGTTCTAGTGTACCAGTAGATATGGAGTCAGATGTTGTTGTTGGTGTTCTAGTGTACCAGTAAAGATGGAGTCAGATGTTGTTGATGTTGTTGGTGTTCTAGTGTACCAGTAGAGATGGAGTCAGATGTTGTTGTTGGTGTTCTAGTGTACCAGTAAAGATGGAGTCAGATGTTGTTGTTGTTGTTGGTATTCTAGTGTACCAGTAGAGATGGAGTCAGATGTTGTTGTTAGTGTTCTAGTGTACCAGTAGATATGGAGTCAGATGTTGTTGTTGGTATTCTAGTGTACCAGTAGAGATGGAGTCAGATGTTGTTGTTGGTGTTCTAGTGTACCAGTAGAGATGGAGTCAGATGTTGTTGTTGTTGGTGTTCTAGTGTACCAGTAGAGATGGAGTCAGATGTTGTTGTTGTTGGTGTTCTAGTGTACCAGTAGAGATGGAGTCAGATGTTGTTGTTGGTGGTGTTCTGGTGTACCAGTAGAGATGGAGTCAGATGTTGTTGTTGTTGGTATTCTAGTGTACCATTAGAGATGGATTCAGATGTTGTTGTTGTTGGTATTCTAGTGTACCAGTAGAGATGGAGTCAGATGTTGTTGTTGGTATTCTAGTGTACCAGTAGAGATGGGGTCAGATGTTGTTATTGTTGGTATTCTAGTGTAACAGTAGATATGGAGTCAGATGTTGTTGTTGGTATTCTAGTGTACCAGTAGATATGGAGTCAGATGTTGTTGTTGGTATTCTAGTGTACCAGTAGAGATGGAGTCAGATGTTGTTGTTGTTGGTATTCTAGTGTACCAGTAGAGATGGATTCAGATGTTGTTGTTGTTGGTATTCTAGTGTACCAGTAGAGATGGAGTCAGATGTTGTTGTTGGTATTCTAGTGTACCAGTAGAGATGGGGTCAGATGTTGTTATTGTTGGTATTCTAGTGTAACAGTAGATATGGAGTCAGATGTTGTTGTTGGTATTCTAGTGTACCAGTAGATATGGAGTCAGATGTTGTTGTTGGTATTCTAGTGTACCAGTAGAGATGGAGTCAGATGTTGTTGTTGGTGTTCTAGTGTACCAGTAGAGCTGGAGTCAGATGTTGTTGTTGGTGTTCTAGTGTACCAGTAGAGATGGAGTCAGATGTTGTTGTTGGTATTCTAGTGTACCAGTAGAGATGGAGAGTCAGATGTTGTTGTTGTTGGTGTTCTAGTGTACCAGTAGAGATGGAGTCAGATGTTGTTGTTGTTGGTGTTCTAGTGTACCAGTAGAGATGGGGTCAGATGTTGTTGTTGTTGGTATTCTAGTGTACCAGTAGAGATGGAGTCAGATGTTGTTGTTGTTGGTGTTCTAGTGTACCAGTAGAGATGGGGTCAGATGTTGTTACTGTTGGTATTCTAGTGTACCAGTAGATATGGAGTCAGATGTTGTTGTTGTTGTTGTTGTTGGTGTTCTAGTGTACCAGTAGAGATGGAGTCAGATGTTGCTGTTGTTGGTGGTGTTCAAGTGTACCAGTAGAGATGGAGAGTCAGATGTTGTTGTTTTTGTTGGTGTTCTAGTGTACCAGTAGAGATGGAGTCAGATGTCGTTGTTGGTGTTCTAGTGTACCAGTAGAGATGGAGTCAGATGTTGTTGTTGCTGTTGGTATTCTAGTGTACCAGTAGAGATGGAGTCAGATGTTGTTGTTGTTGGTATTCTAGTGTACCAGTATAGATGGAGTCAGATGTTGTTATTGTTGGTATTCTAGTGTACCAGTAGAGATGGAGTCAGATGTTGTTGTTGGTATTCTAGTGTACCAGTAGAGATGGAGTCAGATGTTGTTGTTGGTGTTCTAGTGTACCAGTAGAGATTGAGTCAGATGTTGTTGTTGTTGGTATCCTAGTGTACCAGTAGAGATGGAGTCAGATGTTGTTGTTGTTGGTATTCTAGTGTACCAGTAGAGATGGAGTCAGATGTTGTTGTTGTTGGTGTTCTAGTGTACCAGTAGAGATGGAGAGTCAGATGTTGTTGTTGTTGTTGGTGTTCTAGTGTACCAGTAGAGATGGAGTCAGATGTTGTTGATGTTGTTGGTGTTCTAGTGTACCAGTAGAGATGGAGTCAGATGTTGTTGTTGGTGTTCTAGTGTACCAGTAAAGATGGAGTCAGATGTTGTTGTTGTTGTTGGTATTCTAGTGTACCAGTAGAGATGGAGTCAGATGTTATTGTTAGTGTTCTAGTGTACCAGTAGATATGGAGTCAGATGTTGTTGTTGGTATTCTAGTGTACCAGTAGAGATGGAGTCAGATGTTGTTGTTGGTGTTCTAGTGTACCAGTAGAGATGGAGTCAGATGTTGTTGTTGTTGGTGTTCTAGTGTACCAGTAGAGATGGAGTCAGATGTTGTTGTTGTTGGTGTTCTAGTGTACCAGTAGAGATGGAGTCAGATGTTGTTGTTGGTGGTGTTCTGGTGTACCAGTAGAGATGGAGTCAGATGTTGTTGTTGTTGGTATTCTAGTGTACCAGTAGAGATGGATTCAGATGTTGTTGTTGTTGGTATTCTAGTGTACCAGTAGAGATGGAGTCAGATGTTGTTGTTGGTATTCTAGTGTACCAGTAGAGATGGGGTCAGATGTTGTTATTGTTGGTATTCTAGTGTAACAGTAGATATGGAGTCAGATGTTGTTGTTGGTATTCTAGTGTACCAGTAGAGATGGAGTCAGATGTTGTTGTTGTTGGTATTCTAGTGTACCAGTAGAGATGGATTCAGATGTTGTTGTTGTTGGTATTCCAGTGTACCAGTAGAGATGGAGTCAGATGTTGTTGTTGGTATTCTAGTGTACCAGTAGAGATGGGGTCAGATGTTGTTATTGTTGGTATTCTAGTGTAACAGTAGATATGGAGTCAGATGTTGTTGTTGGTATTCTAGTGTACCAGTAGATATGGAGTCAGATGTTGTTGTTGGTATTCTAGTGTACCAGTAGATATGGAGTCAGATGTTGTTGTTGGTGTTCTAGTGTACCAGTAGAGATGGAGTCAGATGTTGTTGTTGTTGGTGTTCTAGTGTACCAGTAGAGATGGGGTCAGATGTTGTTGTTGTTGGTATTCTAGTGTACCAGTAGAGATGGAGTCAGATGTTGTTGTTGTTGGTGTTCTAGTGTACCAGTAGAGATGGGGTCAGATGTTGTTACTGTTGGTATTCTAGTGTACCAGTAGATATGGAGTCAGATGTTGTTGTTGTTGTTGTTGTTGTTGGTGTTCTAGTGTTCCAGTAGAGATGGAGTCAGATGTTGTTGTTGTTGGTGGTGTTCAAGTGTACCAGTAGAGATGGAGAGTCAGATGTTGTTGTTATTGTTGGTGTTCTAGTGTACCAGTAGAGATGGAGTCAGATGTCGTTGTTGGTGTTCTAGTGTACCAGTAGAGATGGAGTCAGATGTTGTTGTTGCTGTTGGTATTCTAGTGTACCAGTAGAGATGGAGTCAGATGTTGTTGTTGTTGGTATTCTAGTGTACCAGTATAGATGGAGTCAGATGTTGTTATTGTTGGTATTCTAGTGTACCAGTAGAGATGGAGTCAGATGTTGTTGTTGGTATTCTAGTGTACCAGTAGATATGGAGTCAGATGTTGTTGTTGGTATTCTAGTGTACCAGTAGAGATGGAGTCAGATGTTGTTGTTGGTGTTCTAGTGTACCAGTAGAGATTGAGTCAGATGTTGTTGTTGTTGGTATCCTAGTGTACCAGTAGAGATGGAGTCAGATGTTGATGTTGTTGGTATTCTAGTGTACCAGTAGAGATGGAGTCAGATGTTGTTGTTGTTGGTGTTCTACTGTACCAGTAGAGATGGAGTCAGATGCTGTTGTTGGTATTCTAGTGTACCAGTAGAGATGGAGTCAGATGTTGTTGTTGTTGGTGTTCTAGTGTACCAGTAGAGATGGAGAGTCAGATGTTGTTGTTGTTGTTGGTGTTCTAGTGTACCAGTAGAGATGGAGTCAGATGTTGTTGTTGGTGTTCTAGTGTACCAATAAAGATGGAGTCAGATGTTGTTGTTGTTGTTGGTATTCTAGTGTACCAGTAGAGATGGAGTCAGATGTTGTTGTTAGTGTTCTAGTGTACCAGTAGATATGGAGTCAGATGTTGTTGTTGGTATTCTAGTGTACCAGTAGAGATGGAGTCAGATGTTGTTGTTGGTGTTCTAGTGTACCAGTAGAGATGGAGTCAGATGTTGTTGTTGTTGGTGTTCTAGTGTACCAGTAGAGATGGGGTCAGATGTTGTTGTTGTTGGTATTCTAGTGTACCAGTAGAGATGGAGTCAGATGTTGTTGTTGTTGGTGTTCTAGTGTACCAGTAGAGATGGGGTCAGATGTTGTTACTGTTGGTATTCTAGTGTACCAGTAGATATGGAGTCAGATGTTGTTGTTGTTGTTGTTGTTGTTGTTGGTGTTCTAGTGTACCAGTAGAGATGGAGTCAGATGTTGTTGTTGTTGGTGGTGTTCAAGTGTACCAGTAGAGATGGAGAGTCAGATGTTGTTGTTATTGTTGGTGTTCTAGTGTACCAGTAGAGATGGAGTCAGATGTTGTTGTTGGTGTTCTAGTGTACCAGTAGAGATGGAGTCAGATGTTGTTGTTGCTGTTGGTATTCTAGTGTACCAGTAGAGATGGAGTCAGATGTTGTTGTTGTTGGTATTCTAGTGTACCAGTAGAGATGGAGAGTCAGAGGTTGTTGTTGGTGTTGGTGTTCTAGTGTACCAGTAGAGATGGAGTCAGATGTTGTTGTTGTTGGTATTCTAGTGTACCAGTAGAGATGGAGTCAGATGTTGTTGTTGTTGGTGTTCTAGTGTACCAGTAGAGATGGGGTCAGATGTTGTTATTGTTGGTATTCTAGTGTACCAGTAGATATGGAGTCAGATGTTGTTGTTGGTATTCTAGTGTACCAGTAGATATGGAGTCAGATGTTGTTGTTGTTGGTATTCTAGTGTACCAGTAGAGATGGAGAGTCAGATGTTGTTGTTGTTGTTGTTGTTGTTGTTGGTGTTCTAGTGTACCAGTAGAGATGGAGTCAGATGTTGTTGTTGGTGTTCTAGTGTACCAGTAGAGATGGAGTCAGATGTTGTTGTTGGTATTCTAGTGTACCAGTAGAGATGGAGTCAGATGTTGTTTTTTGTATTCTAGTGTACCAGTAGAGATGGAGAGTCAGAGGTTGTTGTTGGTGTTAATGTTCTAGTGTACCAGTAGAGATGGAGTCAGATGTTGTTGTTGCTGTTGGTATTCTAGTGTACCAGTAGAGATGGAGTCAGATGTTGTTGTTGTTGGTATTCTAGTGTACCAGTAGAGATGGAGTCAGATGTTGTTGTTGTTGGTGTTCTAGTGTACCAGTAGAGATGGGGTCAGATGTTGTTATTGTTGGTATTCTAGTGTACCAGTAGATATGGAGTCAGATGTTGTTGTTGGTATTCTAGTGTACCAGTAGATATGGAGTCAGATATTCTTGTTGATATTCTAGTGTACCAGTAGAGATGGAGTCAGATGTTGTTGTTGGTGTTCTAGTGTACCAGTAGAGATTGAATCAGATGTTGTTGTTGTTGGTATTCTAGTGTACCAGTAGAGATGGAGTCAGATGTTGTTGTTGTTGGTATTCTAGTGTACCAGTAGAGATGGAGTCAGATGTTGTTGTTGTTGGTGTTCTAGTGTACCAGTAGAGATGGAGTCAGATGTTGTTGTTGTTGGTGTTCTAGTGTACCAGTAGAGATGGGGTCAGATGTTGTTACTGTTGGTATTCTAGTGTACCAGTAGAGATGGAGTCAGATGTTGTTGTTGGTGTTCTAGTGTACCAGTAGAGATGGAGTCAGATGTTGTTGTTGCTGTTGGTATTCTAGTGTACCAGTAGAGATGGAGTCAGATGTTGTTGTTGTTGGTATTCTAGTGTACCAGTATAGATGGAGTCAGATGTTGTTATTGTTGGTATTCTAGTGTACCAGTAGAGATGGAGTCAGATGTTGTTGTTGGTATTCTAGTGTACCAGTAGATATGGAGTCAGATGTTGTTGTTGGTATTCTAGTGTACCAGTAGAGATGGAGTCAGATGTTGTTGTTGGTGTTCTAGTGTACCAGTAGAGATTGAGTCAGATGTTGTTGTTGTTGGTATCCTAGTGTACCAGTAGAGATGGAGTCAGATGTTGTTGTTGTTGGTATTCTAGTGTACCAGTAGAGATGGAGTCAGATGTTGTTGTTGTTGGTGTTCTACTGTACCAGTAGAGATGGAGTCAGATGCTGTTGTTGGTATTCTAGTGTACCAGTAGAGATGGAGTCAGATGTTGTTGTTGTTGGTGTTCTAGTGTACCAGTAGAGATGGAGAGTCAGATGTTGTTGTTGTTGTTGGTGTTCTAGTGTACCAGTAGAGATGGAGTCAGATGTTGTTGTTGGTGTTCTAGTTTACCAGTAAAGATGGAGTCAGATGTTGTTGTTGTTGTTGGTATTCTAGTGTACCAGTAGAGATGGAGTCAGATGTTGTTGTTAGTGTTCTAGTGTACCAGTAGATATGGAGTCAGATGTTGTTGTTGGTATTCTAGTGTACCAGTAGAGATGGAGTCAGATGTTGTTGTTGGTGTTCTAGTGTACCAGTAGAGATGGAGTCAGATGTTGTTGTTGTTGGTGTTCTAGTGTACCAGTAGAGATGGAGTCAGATGTTGTTGTTGGTGGTGTTCTAGTGTACCAGTAGAGATGGAGTCAGATGTTGTTGTTGTTGGTATTCTAGTGTACCAGTAGAGATGGATTCAGATGTTGTTGTTGTTGGTATTCTAGTGTACCAGTAGAGATGGGGTCAGATGTTGTTATTGTTGGTATTCTAGTGTAACAGTAGATATGGAGTCAGATGTTGTTGTTGGTATTCTAGTGTACCAGTAGATATGGAGTCAGATGTTGTTGTTGGTATTCTAGTGTACCAGAAGATATGGAGTCAGATGTTGTTGTTGGTATTCTAGTGTACCAGTAGAGATGGAGTCAGATGTTGTTGTTGGTGTTCTAGTGTACCAGTAGAGCTGGAGTCAGATGTTGTTGTTGGTGTTCTAGTGTACCAGTAGAGATGGAGTCAGATGTTGTTGTTGTTGGTGTTCTAGTGTACCAGTAGAGATGGGGTCAGATGTTGTTGTTGTTGGTATTCTAGTGTACCAGTAGAGATGGAGTCAGATGTTGTTGTTGTTGGTGTTCTAGTGTACCAGTAGAGATGGGGTCAGATGTTGTTACTGTTGGTATTCTAGTGTACCAGTAGATATGGAGTCAGATGTTGTTGTTGTTGGTATTCTAGTGTAACAGTAGATATGGGGTCAGATGTTGTTATTGTTGGTATTCTAGTGTAACAGTAGATATGGAGTCAGATGTTGTTGTTGGTATTCTAGTGTACCAGTAGAGATGGAGTCAGATGTTGTTGTTGGTGGTATTCTAGTGTACCAGAAGATATGGAGTCAGATGTTGTTGTTGGTATTCTAGTGTACCAGTAGAGATGGAGTCAGATGTTGTTGTTCTTGGTGTTCTAGTGTACCAGTAGAGATGGGGTCAGATGTTGTTACTGTTGGTATTCTAGTGTACCAGTAGATATGGAGTCAGATGTTGTTATTGTTGGTATTCTAGTGTAACAGTAGATATGGGGTCAGATGTTGTTATTGTTGGTATTCTAGTGTAACAGTAGATATGGAGTCAGATGTTGTTGTTGGTATTCTAGTGTACCAGAAGATATGGAGTCAGATGTTGTTGTTGGTATTCTAGTGTACCAGTAGAGATGGAGTCAGATGTTGTTGTTGGTGTTCTAGTGTACCAGTAGAGCTGGAGTCAGATGTTGTTACTGTTGGTATTCTAGTGTACCAGTAGATATGGAGTCAGATGTTGTTGTTGTTGTTGTTGTTGGTGTTCTAGTGTACCAGTAGAGATGGAGTCAGATGTTGTTGTTGTTGGTGGTGTTCAAGTGTACCAGTAGAGATGGAGAGTCAGATGTTGTTGTTATTGTTGGTGTTCTAGTGTACCAGTAGAGATGGAGTCAGATGTCGTTGTTGGTGTTCTAGTGTACCAGTAGAGATGGAGTCAGATGTTGTTGTTGCTGTTGGTATTCTAGTGTACCTGTAGAGATGGAGTCAGATGTTGTTGTTGTTGTTGGTATTCTAGTGTACCAGTATAGATGGAGTCAGATGTTGTTATTGTTGGTATTCTAGTGTATCAGTAGAGATGGAGTCAGATGTTGTTGTTGGTATTCTAGTGTACCAGTAGATATGGAGTCAGATGTTGTTGTTGGTATTCTAGTGTACCAGTAGAGATGGAGTCAGATGTTGTTGTTGGTGTTCTAGTGTACCAGTAGAGATTGAGTCAGATGTTGTTGTTGTTGGTATCCTAGTGTACCAGTAGAGATGGAGTCAGATGTTGTTGTTGTTGGTATTCTAGTGTACCAGTAGAGATGGAGTCAGATGTTGTTGTTGTTGGTGTTCTACTGTACCAGTAGAGATGGAGTCAGATGCTGTTGTTGGTATTCTAGTGTACCAGTAGAGATGGAGTCAGATGTTGTTGTTGTTGGTGTTCTAGTGTACCAGTAGAGATGGAGAGTCAGATGTTGTTGTTGTTGTTGGTGTTCTAGTGTACCAGTAGAGATGGAGTCAGATGTTGTTGTTGTTGTTGGTGTTCTAGTGTACCAGTAGAGATGGAGTCAGATGTTGTTGTTGTTGGTGGTGTTCTAGTGTACCAGTAGAGATGGAGTCAGATGTTGTTGTTGGTGTTCTAGTGTACCAGTAGAGATGGAGAGTCAGATGTTGTTGTTGTTGTTGGTGTTCTAGTGTACCAGTAGAGATGGAGTCAGATGTTGTTGTTGGTGTTCTAGTGTACCAGTAGAGATGGAGTCAGATGTTGTTGTTGGTATTCTAGTGTACCAGTAGAGATGGAGTCAGATGTTGTTGTTGGTATTCTAGTGTACCAGTAGAGATGGAGAGTCAGAGGTTGTTGTTGGTGTTGGTGTTCTAGTGTACCAGTAGAGATGGAGTCAGATGTTGTTGTTGTTGGTATTCTAGTGTACCAGTAGAGATGGAGTCAGATGTTGTTGTTGTTGGTGTTCTAGTGTACCAGTAGAGATGGGGTCAGATGTTGTTATTGTTGGTATTCTAGTGTACCAGTAGATATGGAGTCAGATGTTGTTGTTGGTATTCTAGTGTACCAGTAGATATGGAGTCAGATGTTGTTGTTGTTGGTGGTGTTCTAGTGTACCAGTAGAGATGGAGAGTCAGATGTTGTTGTTGTTGTTGTTGTTGTTGGTGTTCTAGTGTACCAGTAGAGATGGAGTCAGATGTTGTTGTTGGTGTTCTAGTGTACCAGTAGAGATGGAGTCAGATGTTGTTGTTGGTATTCTAGTGTACCAGTAGAGATGGAGTCAGATGTTGTTTTTTGTATTCTAGTGTACCAGTAGAGATGGAGAGTCAGAGGTTGTTGTTGGTGTTAATGTTCTAGTGTACCAGTAGAGATGGAGTCAGATGTTGTTGTTGCTGTTGGTATTCTAGTGTACCAGTAGAGATGGAGTCAGATGTTGTTGTTGTTGGTATTCTAGTGTACCAGTAGAGATGGAGTCAGATGTTGTTGTTGTTGGTGTTCTAGTGTACCAGTAGAGATGGGGTCAGATGTTGTTATTGTTGGTATTCTAGTGTACCAGTAGATATGGAGTCAGATGTTGTTGTTGGTATTCTAGTGTACCAGTAGATATGGAGTCAGATATTCTTGTTGATATTCTAGTGTACCAGTAGAGATGGAGTCAGATGTTGTTGTTGGTGTTCTAGTGTACCAGTAGAGATTGAATCAGATGTTGTTGTTGTTGGTATTCTAGTGTACCAGTAGAGATGGAGTCAGATGTTGTTGTTGTTGGTATTCTAGTGTACCAGTAGAGATGGAGTCAGATGTTGTTGTTGGTGTTCTAGTGTACCAGTAGAGATGGAGTCAGATGTTGTTGTTGGTGGTATTCTAGTGTACCAGTAGAGATGGAGTCAGATGTTGTTGTTGGTGGTGTTCTAGTGTACCAGTAGAGATGGAGTCAGATGTTGTTATTGTTGGTATTCTAGTGTACCAGTAGATATGGAGTCAGATGTTGTTGTTGGTATTCTAGTGTACCAGTAGATATGGAGTCAGATGTTGTTGTTGTTGGTGGTGTTCTAGTGTACCAGTAGAGATGGAGAGTCAGATGTTGTTGTTGTTGTTGTTGTTGTTGTTGTTGGTGTTCTAGTGTACCAGTAGAGATGGAGTCAGATGTTGTTGTTGCTGTTGGTATTCTAGTGTACCAGTAGAGATGGAGTCAGATGTTGTTGTTGTTGGTATTCTAGTGTACCAGTAGAGATGGAGTCAGATGTTGTTGTTGTTGGTGTTCTCGTGTACCAGTAGAGATGGAGTCAGATGTTATTGTTGGTGTTCTAGTGTACCAGTAGAGATGGGGTCAGATGTTGTTATTGTTGGTATTCTAGTGTACCAGTAGATATGGAGTCAGATGTTGTTGTTGGTATTCCAGTGTACCAGTAGATATGGAGTCAGATATTCTTGTTGATATTCTAGTGTACCAGTAGAGATGGAGTCAGATGTTGTTGTTGGTGTTCTAGTGTACCAGTAGAGATTGAATCAGATGTTGTTGTTGTTGGTATTCTAGTGTACCAGTAGAGATGGAGTCAGATGTTGTTGATGTTGTTGGTGTTCTAGTGTACCAGTAGAGATGGAGTCAGATGTTGTTGTTGGTGTTCTAGTGTACCAGTAGAGATGGAGTCAGATGTTGTTGTTGGTGGTGTTCTAGTGTACCAGTAGAGATGGAGTCAGATGTTGTTGTTGGTATTCTAGTGTACCAGTAGAGATGGAGTCAGATGTTGTTGTTGTTGGTGTTCTAGTGTACCAGTAGAGATGGAGTCAGATGTTGTTGTTGGTATTCTAGTGTACCAGTAGAGATGGAGTCAGATGTTGTTGTTGTTGGTGTTCTAGTGTACCAGTAGATATGGAGTCAGATGTTGTTGTTGGTGTTCTAGTGTACCAGTAAAGATGGAGTCAGATGTTGTTGATGTTGTTGGTGTTCTAGTGTACCAGTAGAGATGGAGTCAGATGTTGTTGTTGGTGTTCTAGTGTACCAGTAAAGATGGAGTCAGATGTTGTTGTTGTTGTTGGTATTCTAGTGTACCAGTAGAGATGGAGTCAGATGTTGTTGTTAGTGTTCTAGTGTACCAGTAGATATGGAGTCAGATGTTGTTGTTGGTATTCTAGTGTACCAGTAGAGATGGAGTCAGATGTTGTTGTTGGTGTTCTAGTGTACCAGTAGAGATGGAGTCAGATGTTGTTGTTGTTGGTGTTCTAGTGTACCAGTAGAGATGGAGTCAGATGTTGTTGTTGTTGGTGTTCTAGTGTACCAGTAGAGATGGAGTCAGATGTTGTTGTTGGTGGTGTTCTGGTGTACCAGTAGAGATGGAGTCAGATGTTGTTGTTGTTGGTATTCTAGTGTACCATTAGAGATGGATTCAGATGTTGTTGTTGTTGGTATTCTAGTGTACCAGTAGAGATGGAGTCAGATGTTGTTGTTGGTATTCTAGTGTACCAGTAGAGATGGGGTCAGATGTTGTTATTGTTGGTATTCTAGTGTAACAGTAGATATGGAGTCAGATGTTGTTGTTGGTATTCTAGTGTACCAGTAGATATGGAGTCAGATGTTGTTGTTGGTATTCTAGTGTACCAGTAGAGATGGAGTCAGATGTTGTTGTTGTTGGTATTCTAGTGTACCAGTAGAGATGGATTCAGATGTTGTTGTTGTTGGTATTCTAGTGTACCAGTAGAGATGGAGTCAGATGTTGTTGTTGGTATTCTAGTGTACCAGTAGAGATGGGGTCAGATGTTGTTATTGTTGGTATTCTAGTGTAACAGTAGATATGGAGTCAGATGTTGTTGTTGGTATTCTAGTGTACCAGTAGATATGGAGTCAGATGTTGTTGTTGGTATTCTAGTGTACCAGTAGAGATGGAGTCAGATGTTGTTGTTGGTGTTCTAGTGTACCAGTAGAGCTGGAGTCAGATGTTGTTGTTGGTGTTCTAGTGTACCAGTAGAGATGGAGTCAGATGTTGTTGTTGGTATTCTAGTGTACCAGTAGAGATGGAGAGTCAGATGTTGTTGTTGTTGGTGTTCTAGTGTACCAGTAGAGATGGAGTCAGATGTTGTTGTTGTTGGTGTTCTAGTGTACCAGTAGAGATGGGGTCAGATGTTGTTGTTGTTGGTATTCTAGTGTACCAGTAGAGATGGAGTCAGATGTTGTTGTTGTTGGTGTTCTAGTGTACCAGTAGAGATGGGGTCAGATGTTGTTACTGTTGGTATTCTAGTGTACCAGTAGATATGGAGTCAGATGTTGTTGTTGTTGTTGTTGTTGGTGTTCTAGTGTACCAGTAGAGATGGAGTCAGATGTTGCTGTTGTTGGTGGTGTTCAAGTGTACCAGTAGAGATGGAGAGTCAGATGTTGTTGTTTTTGTTGGTGTTCTAGTGTACCAGTAGAGATGGAGTCAGATGTCGTTGTTGGTGTTCTAGTGTACCAGTAGAGATGGAGTCAGATGTTGTTGTTGCTGTTGGTATTCTAGTGTACCAGTAGAGATGGAGTCAGATGTTGTTGTTGTTGGTATTCTAGTGTACCAGTATAGATGGAGTCAGATGTTGTTATTGTTGGTATTCTAGTGTACCAGTAGAGATGGAGTCAGATGTTGTTGTTGGTATTCTAGTGTACCAGTAGAGATGGAGTCAGATGTTGTTGTTGGTGTTCTAGTGTACCAGTAGAGATTGAGTCAGATGTTGTTGTTGTTGGTATCCTAGTGTACCAGTAGAGATGGAGTCAGATGTTGTTGTTGTTGGTATTCTAGTGTACCAGTAGAGATGGAGTCAGATGTTGTTGTTGTTGGTGTTCTAGTGTACCAGTAGAGATGGAGAGTCAGATGTTGTTGTTGTTGTTGGTGTTCTAGTGTACCAGTAGAGATGGAGTCAGATGTTGTTGATGTTGTTGGTGTTCTAGTGTACCAGTAGAGATGGAGTCAGATGTTGTTGTTGGTGTTCTAGTGTACCAGTAAAGATGGAGTCAGATGTTGTTGTTGTTGTTGGTATTCTAGTGTACCAGTAGAGATGGAGTCAGATGTTATTGTTAGTGTTCTAGTGTACCAGTAGATATGGAGTCAGATGTTGTTGTTGGTATTCTAGTGTACCAGTAGAGATGGAGTCAGATGTTGTTGTTGGTGTTCTAGTGTACCAGTAGAGATGGAGTCAGATGTTGTTGTTGTTGGTGTTCTAGTGTACCAGTAGAGATGGAGTCAGATGTTGTTGTTGTTGGTGTTCTAGTGTACCAGTAGAGATGGAGTCAGATGTTGTTGTTGGTGGTGTTCTGGTGTACCAGTAGAGATGGAGTCAGATGTTGTTGTTGTTGGTATTCTAGTGTACCAGTAGAGATGGATTCAGATGTTGTTGTTGTTGGTATTCTAGTGTACCAGTAGAGATGGAGTCAGATGTTGTTGTTGGTATTCTAGTGTACCAGTAGAGATGGGGTCAGATGTTGTTATTGTTGGTATTCTAGTGTAACAGTAGATATGGAGTCAGATGTTGTTGTTGGTATTCTAGTGTACCAGTAGAGATGGAGTCAGATGTTGTTGTTGTTGGTATTCTAGTGTACCAGTAGAGATGGATTCAGATGTTGTTGTTGTTGGTATTCCAGTGTACCAGTAGAGATGGAGTCAGATGTTGTTGTTGGTATTCTAGTGTACCAGTAGAGATGGGGTCAGATGTTGTTATTGTTGGTATTCTAGTGTAACAGTAGATATGGAGTCAGATGTTGTTGTTGGTATTCTAGTGTACCAGTAGATATGGAGTCAGATGTTGTTGTTGGTATTCTAGTGTACCAGTAGATATGGAGTCAGATGTTGTTGTTGGTGTTCTAGTGTACCAGTAGAGATGGAGTCAGATGTTGTTGTTGTTGGTGTTCTAGTGTACCAGTAGAGATGGGGTCAGATGTTGTTGTTGTTGGTATTCTAGTGTACCAGTAGAGATGGAGTCAGATGTTGTTGTTGTTGGTGTTCTAGTGTACCAGTAGAGATGGGGTCAGATGTTGTTACTGTTGGTATTCTAGTGTACCAGTAGATATGGAGTCAGATGTTGTTGTTGTTGTTGTTGTTGTTGGTGTTCTAGTGTTCCAGTAGAGATGGAGTCAGATGTTGTTGTTGTTGGTGGTGTTCAAGTGTACCAGTAGAGATGGAGAGTCAGATGTTGTTGTTATTGTTGGTGTTCTAGTGTACCAGTAGAGATGGAGTCAGATGTCGTTGTTGGTGTTCTAGTGTACCAGTAGAGATGGAGTCAGATGTTGTTGTTGCTGTTGGTATTCTAGTGTACCAGTAGAGATGGAGTCAGATGTTGTTGTTGTTGGTATTCTAGTGTACCAGTATAGATGGAGTCAGATGTTGTTATTGTTGGTATTCTAGTGTACCAGTAGAGATGGAGTCAGATGTTGTTGTTGGTATTCTAGTGTACCAGTAGATATGGAGTCAGATGTTGTTGTTGGTATTCTAGTGTACCAGTAGAGATGGAGTCAGATGTTGTTGTTGGTGTTCTAGTGTACCAGTAGAGATTGAGTCAGATGTTGTTGTTGTTGGTATCCTAGTGTACCAGTAGAGATGGAGTCAGATGTTGATGTTGTTGGTATTCTAGTGTACCAGTAGAGATGGAGTCAGATGTTGTTGTTGTTGGTGTTCTACTGTACCAGTAGAGATGGAGTCAGATGCTGTTGTTGGTATTCTAGTGTACCAGTAGAGATGGAGTCAGATGTTGTTGTTGTTGGTGTTCTAGTGTACCAGTAGAGATGGAGAGTCAGATGTTGTTGTTGTTGTTGGTGTTCTAGTGTACCAGTAGAGATGGAGTCAGATGTTGTTGTTGGTGTTCTAGTGTACCAATAAAGATGGAGTCAGATGTTGTTGTTGTTGTTGGTATTCTAGTGTACCAGTAGAGATGGAGTCAGATGTTGTTGTTAGTGTTCTAGTGTACCAGTAGATATGGAGTCAGATGTTGTTGTTGGTATTCTAGTGTACCAGTAGAGATGGAGTCAGATGTTGTTGTTGGTGTTCTAGTGTACCAGTAGAGATGGAGTCAGATGTTGTTGTTGTTGGTGTTCTAGTGTACCAGTAGAGATGGGGTCAGATGTTGTTGTTGTTGGTATTCTAGTGTACCAGTAGAGATGGAGTCAGATGTTGTTGTTGTTGGTGTTCTAGTGTACCAGTAGAGATGGGGTCAGATGTTGTTACTGTTGGTATTCTAGTGTACCAGTAGATATGGAGTCAGATGTTGTTGTTGTTGTTGTTGTTGTTGTTGGTGTTCTAGTGTACCAGTAGAGATGGAGTCAGATGTTGTTGTTGTTGGTGGTGTTCAAGTGTACCAGTAGAGATGGAGAGTCAGATGTTGTTGTTATTGTTGGTGTTCTAGTGTACCAGTAGAGATGGAGTCAGATGTTGTTGTTGGTGTTCTAGTGTACCAGTAGAGATGGAGTCAGATGTTGTTGTTGCTGTTGGTATTCTAGTGTACCAGTAGAGATGGAGTCAGATGTTGTTGTTGTTGGTATTCTAGTGTACCAGTAGAGATGGAGAGTCAGAGGTTGTTGTTGGTGTTGGTGTTCTAGTGTACCAGTAGAGATGGAGTCAGATGTTGTTGTTGTTGGTATTCTAGTGTACCAGTAGAGATGGAGTCAGATGTTGTTGTTGTTGGTGTTCTAGTGTACCAGTAGAGATGGGGTCAGATGTTGTTATTGTTGGTATTCTAGTGTACCAGTAGATATGGAGTCAGATGTTGTTGTTGGTATTCTAGTGTACCAGTAGATATGGAGTCAGATGTTGTTGTTGTTGGTATTCTAGTGTACCAGTAGAGATGGAGAGTCAGATGTTGTTGTTGTTGTTGTTGTTGTTGTTGGTGTTCTAGTGTACCAGTAGAGATGGAGTCAGATGTTGTTGTTGGTGTTCTAGTGTACCAGTAGAGATGGAGTCAGATGTTGTTGTTGGTATTCTAGTGTACCAGTAGAGATGGAGTCAGATGTTGTTTTTTGTATTCTAGTGTACCAGTAGAGATGGAGAGTCAGAGGTTGTTGTTGGTGTTAATGTTCTAGTGTACCAGTAGAGATGGAGTCAGATGTTGTTGTTGCTGTTGGTATTCTAGTGTACCAGTAGAGATGGAGTCAGATGTTGTTGTTGTTGGTATTCTAGTGTACCAGTAGAGATGGAGTCAGATGTTGTTGTTGTTGGTGTTCTAGTGTACCAGTAGAGATGGGGTCAGATGTTGTTATTGTTGGTATTCTAGTGTACCAGTAGATATGGAGTCAGATGTTGTTGTTGGTATTCTAGTGTACCAGTAGATATGGAGTCAGATATTCTTGTTGATATTCTAGTGTACCAGTAGAGATGGAGTCAGATGTTGTTGTTGGTGTTCTAGTGTACCAGTAGAGATTGAATCAGATGTTGTTGTTGTTGGTATTCTAGTGTACCAGTAGAGATGGAGTCAGATGTTGTTGTTGTTGGTATTCTAGTGTACCAGTAGAGATGGAGTCAGATGTTGTTGTTGTTGGTGTTCTAGTGTACCAGTAGAGATGGAGTCAGATGTTGTTGTTGTTGGTGTTCTAGTGTACCAGTAGAGATGGGGTCAGATGTTGTTACTGTTGGTATTCTAGTGTACCAGTAGAGATGGAGTCAGATGTTGTTGTTGGTGTTCTAGTGTACCAGTAGAGATGGAGTCAGATGTTGTTGTTGCTGTTGGTATTCTAGTGTACCAGTAGAGATGGAGTCAGATGTTGTTGTTGTTGGTATTCTAGTGTACCAGTATAGATGGAGTCAGATGTTGTTATTGTTGGTATTCTAGTGTACCAGTAGAGATGGAGTCAGATGTTGTTGTTGGTATTCTAGTGTACCAGTAGATATGGAGTCAGATGTTGTTGTTGGTATTCTAGTGTACCAGTAGAGATGGAGTCAGATGTTGTTGTTGGTGTTCTAGTGTACCAGTAGAGATTGAGTCAGATGTTGTTGTTGTTGGTATCCTAGTGTACCAGTAGAGATGGAGTCAGATGTTGTTGTTGTTGGTATTCTAGTGTACCAGTAGAGATGGAGTCAGATGTTGTTGTTGTTGGTGTTCTACTGTACCAGTAGAGATGGAGTCAGATGCTGTTGTTGGTATTCTAGTGTACCAGTAGAGATGGAGTCAGATGTTGTTGTTGTTGGTGTTCTAGTGTACCAGTAGAGATGGAGAGTCAGATGTTGTTGTTGTTGTTGGTGTTCTAGTGTACCAGTAGAGATGGAGTCAGATGTTGTTGTTGGTGTTCTAGTGTACCAGTAAAGATGGAGTCAGATGTTGTTGTTGTTGTTGGTATTCTAGTGTACCAGTAGAGATGGAGTCAGATGTTGTTGTTAGTGTTCTAGTGTACCAGTAGATATGGAGTCAGATGTTGTTGTTGGTATTCTAGTGTACCAGTAGAGATGGAGTCAGATGTTGTTGTTGGTGTTCTAGTGTACCAGTAGAGATGGAGTCAGATGTTGTTGTTGTTGGTGTTCTAGTGTACCAGTAGAGATGGAGTCAGATGTTGTTGTTGGTGGTGTTCTAGTGTACCAGTAGAGATGGAGTCAGATGTTGTTGTTGTTGGTATTCTAGTGTACCAGTAGAGATGGATTCAGATGTTGTTGTTGTTGGTATTCTAGTGTACCAGTAGAGATGGGGTCAGATGTTGTTATTGTTGGTATTCTAGTGTAACAGTAGATATGGAGTCAGATGTTGTTGTTGGTATTCTAGTGTACCAGTAGATATGGAGTCAGATGTTGTTGTTGGTATTCTAGTGTACCAGAAGATATGGAGTCAGATGTTGTTGTTGGTATTCTAGTGTACCAGTAGAGATGGAGTCAGATGTTGTTGTTGGTGTTCTAGTGTACCAGTAGAGCTGGAGTCAGATGTTGTTGTTGGTGTTCTAGTGTACCAGTAGAGATGGAGTCAGATGTTGTTGTTGTTGGTGTTCTAGTGTACCAGTAGAGATGGGGTCAGATGTTGTTGTTGTTGGTATTCTAGTGTACCAGTAGAGATGGAGTCAGATGTTGTTGTTGTTGGTGTTCTAGTGTACCAGTAGAGATGGGGTCAGATGTTGTTACTGTTGGTATTCTAGTGTACCAGTAGATATGGAGTCAGATGTTGTTGTTGTTGGTATTCTAGTGTAACAGTAGATATGGGGTCAGATGTTGTTATTGTTGGTATTCTAGTGTAACAGTAGATATGGAGTCAGATGTTGTTGTTGGTATTCTAGTGTACCAGTAGAGATGGAGTCAGATGTTGTTGTTGGTGGTATTCTAGTGTACCAGAAGATATGGAGTCAGATGTTGTTGTTGGTATTCTAGTGTACCAGTAGAGATGGAGTCAGATGTTGTTGTTCTTGGTGTTCTAGTGTACCAGTAGAGATGGGGTCAGATGTTGTTACTGTTGGTATTCTAGTGTACCAGTAGATATGGAGTCAGATGTTGTTATTGTTGGTATTCTAGTGTAACAGTAGATATGGGGTCAGATGTTGTTATTGTTGGTATTCTAGTGTAACAGTAGATATGGAGTCAGATGTTGTTGTTGGTATTCTAGTGTACCAGAAGATATGGAGTCAGATGTTGTTGTTGGTATTCTAGTGTACCAGTAGAGATGGAGTCAGATGTTGTTGTTGGTGTTCTAGTGTACCAGTAGAGCTGGAGTCAGATGTTGTTACTGTTGGTATTCTAGTGTACCAGTAGATATGGAGTCAGATGTTGTTGTTGTTGTTGTTGTTGGTGTTCTAGTGTACCAGTAGAGATGGAGTCAGATGTTGTTGTTGTTGGTGGTGTTCAAGTGTACCAGTAGAGATGGAGAGTCAGATGTTGTTGTTATTGTTGGTGTTCTAGTGTACCAGTAGAGATGGAGTCAGATGTTGTTGTTGGTATTCTAGTGTACCAGTAGAGATGGAGTCAGATGTTGTTGTTGGTATTCTAGTGTACCAGTAGAGATGGAGTCAGATGTCGTTGTTGGTGTTCTAGTGTACCAGTAGAGATGGAGTCAGATGTTGTTGTTGCTGTTGGTATTCTAGTGTACCTGTAGAGATGGAGTCAGATGTTGTTGTTGTTGTTGGTATTCTAGTGTACCAGTATAGATGGAGTCAGATGTTGTTATTGTTGGTATTCTAGTGTACCAGTAGAGATGGAGTCAGATGTTGTTGTTGGTATTCTAGTGTACCAGTAGATATGGAGTCAGATGTTGTTGTTGGTATTCTAGTGTACCAGTAGAGATGGAGTCAGATGTTGTTGTTGGTGTTCTAGTGTACCAGTAGAGATTGAGTCAGATGTTGTTGTTGTTGGTATCCTAGTGTACCAGTAGAGATGGAGTCAGATGTTGTTGTTGTTGGTATTCTAGTGTACCAGTAGAGATGGAGTCAGATGTTGTTGTTGTTGGTGTTCTACTGTACCAGTAGAGATGGAGTCAGATGCTGTTGTTGGTATTCTAGTGTACCAGTAGAGATGGAGTCAGATGTTGTTGTTGTTGGTGTTCTAGTGTACCAGTAGAGATGGAGAGTCAGATGTTGTTGTTGTTGTTGGTGTTCTAGTGTACCAGTAGAGATGGAGTCAGATGTTGTTGTTGTTGTTGGTGTTCTAGTGTACCAGTAGAGATGGAGTCAGATGTTGTTGTTGTTGGTGGTGTTCTAGTGTACCAGTAGAGATGGAGTCAGATGTTGTTGTTGGTGTTCTAGTGTACCAGTAGAGATGGAGAGTCAGATGTTGTTGTTGTTGTTGGTGTTCTAGTGTACCAGTAGAGATGGAGTCAGATGTTGTTGTTGGTGTTCTAGTGTACCAGTAGAGATGGAGTCAGATGTTGTTGTTGGTATTCTAGTGTACCAGTAGAGATGGAGTCAGATGTTGTTGTTGGTATTCTAGTGTACCAGTAGAGATGGAGAGTCAGAGGTTGTTGTTGGTGTTGGTGTTCTAGTGTACCAGTAGAGATGGAGTCAGATGTTGTTGTTGTTGGTATTCTAGTGTACCAGTAGAGATGGAGTCAGATGTTGTTGTTGTTGGTGTTCTAGTGTACCAGTAGAGATGGGGTCAGATGTTGTTATTGTTGGTATTCTAGTGTACCAGTAGATATGGAGTCAGATGTTGTTGTTGGTATTCTAGTGTACCAGTAGATATGGAGTCAGATGTTGTTGTTGTTGGTGGTGTTCTAGTGTACCAGTAGAGATGGAGAGTCAGATGTTGTTGTTGTTGTTGTTGTTGTTGGTGTTCTAGTGTACCAGTAGAGATGGAGTCAGATGTTGTTGTTGGTGTTCTAGTGTACCAGTAGAGATGGAGTCAGATGTTGTTGTTGGTATTCTAGTGTACCAGTAGAGATGGAGTCAGATGTTGTTGTTGGTATTCTAGTGTACCAGTAGAGATGGAGAGTCAGAGGTTGTTGTTGGTGTTAATGTTCTAGTGTACCAGTAGAGATGGAGTCAGATGTTGTTGTTGCTGTTGGTATTCTAGTGTACCAGTAGAGATGGAGTCAGATGTTGTTGTTGTTGGTATTCTAGTGTACCAGTAGAGATGGAGTCAGATGTTGTTGTTGTTGGTGTTCTAGTGTACCAGTAGAGATGGGGTCAGATGTTGTTATTGTTGGTATTCTAGTGTACCAGTAGATATGGAGTCAGATGTTGTTGTTGGTATTCTAGTGTACCAGTAGATATGGAGTCAGATATTCTTGTTGATATTCTAGTGTACCAGTAGAGATGGAGTCAGATGTTGTTGTTGGTGTTCTAGTGTACCAGTAGAGATTGAATCAGATGTTGTTGTTGTTGGTATTCTAGTGTACCAGTAGAGATGGAGTCAGATGTTGTTGTTGTTGGTATTCTAGTGTACCAGTAGAGATGGAGTCAGATGTTGTTGTTGGTGTTCTAGTGTACCAGTAGAGATGGAGTCAGATGTTGTTGTTGGTGGTATTCTAGTGTACCAGTAGAGATGGAGTCAGATGTTGTTGTTGGTGGTGTTCTAGTGTACCAGTAGAGATGGAGTCAGATGTTGTTATTGTTGGTATTCTAGTGTACCAGTAGATATGGAGTCAGATGTTGTTGTTGGTATTCTAGTGTACCAGTAGATATGGAGTCAGATGTTGTTGTTGTTGGTGGTGTTCTAGTGTACCAGTAGAGATGGAGAGTCAGATGTTGTTGTTGTTGTTGTTGTTGTTGTTGTTGGTGTTCTAGTGTACCAGTAGAGATGGAGTCAGATGTTGTTGTTGGTGATCTAGTGTACCAGTAGAGATGGAGTCAGATGTTGTTGTTAGTATTCTAGTGTACCAGTACAGATGGAGTCAGATGCTGTTGTTGGTATTCTAGTGTACCAGTAGAGATGGAGAGTCAGAGGTTGTTGTTGGTGTTAATGTTCTAGTGTACCAGTAGAGATGGAGTCAGATGTTGTTGTTGCTGTTGGTATTCTAGTGTACCAGTAGAGATGGAGTCAGATGTTGTTGTTGTTGGTATTCTAGTGTACCAGTAGAGATGGAGTCAGATGTTGTTGTTGATGGTGTTCTAGTGTACCAGTAGATATGGAGTCAGATGTTGTTGTTGGTATTCTGGTGTACCAGTAGATATGGAGTCAGATATTCTTGTTGATATTCTAGTGTACCAGTAGAGATGGAGTCAGATGTTGTTGTTGGTGTTCTAGTGTACCAGTAGAAATTGAATCAGATGTTGTTGTTGTTGGTATTCTAGTGTACCAGTAGAGATGGAGTCAGATGTTGTTGTTGTTGGTATTCTAGTGTACCAGTAGAGATGGAGTCAGATGTTGTTGTTGTTGGTATTCTAGTGTACCAGTAGAGATGGAGTCAGATGTTGTTGTTGTTGGTGTTCTAGTGTACCAGTAGAGATGGAGAGTCAGATGTTGTTGTTGGTATTCTAGTGTACCAGTAGAGATGGAGTCAGATGTTGTTGTTGTTGGTGTTCTAGTGTACCAGTAGAGATGGGGTCAGATGTTGTTATTGTTGGTATTCTAGTGTACCAGTAGATATGGAGTCAGATGTTGTTGTTGGTATTCTAGTGTACCAGTAGATATGGAGTCAGATGTTGTTGTTGTTGGTGGTGTTCTAGTGTACCAGTAGAGATGGAGAGTCAGATGTTGTTGTTGTTGTTGGTGTTCTAGTGTACCAGTAGAGATGGAGTCAGATGTTGTTGTTGGTGTTCTAGTGTACCAGTAGAGATGGAGTCAGATGTTGTTGTTGGTATTCTAGTGTACCAGTAGAGATGGAGTCAGATGTTGTTTTTTGTATTCTAGTGTACCAGTAGAGATGGAGAGTCAGAGGTTGTTGTTGGTGTTAATGTTCTAGTGTACCAGTAGAGATGGAGTCAGATGTTGTTGTTGCTGTTGGTATTCTAGTGTACCAGTATAGATGGAGTCAGATGTTGTTGTTGTTGGTATTCTAGTGTACCAGTAGAGATGGAGTCAGATGTTGTTGTTGTTGGTGTTCTAGTGTACCAGTAGAGATGGGGTCAGATGTTGTTATTGTTGGTATTCTAGTGTACCAGTAGATATGGAGTCAGATGTTGTTGTTGGTATTCTAGTGTACCAGTAGATATGGAGTCAGATATTCTTGTTGATATTCTAGTGTACCAGTAGAGATGGAGTCAGATGTTGTTGTTGGTGTTCTAGTGTACCAGTAGAGATTGAATCAGATGTTGTTGTTGTTGGTATTCTAGTGTACCAGTAGAGATGGAGTCAGATGTTGTTGTTGTTGGTATTCTAGTGTACCAGTAGAGATGGAGTCAGATGTTGTTGTTGGTGTTCTAGTGTACCAGTAGAGATGGAGTCAGATGTTGTTGTTGGTGGTATTCTAGTGTACCAGTAGAGATGGAGTCAGATGTTGTTGTTGGTGGTGTTCTAGTGTACCAGTAGAGATGGAGTCAGATGTTGTTATTGTTGGTATTCTAGTGTACCAGTAGATATGGAGTCAGATGTTGTTGTTGGTATTCTAGTGTACCAGTAGATATGGAGTCAGATGTTGTTGTTGTTGGTGGTGTTCTAGTGTACCAGTAGAGATGGAGAGTCAGATGTTGTTGTTGTTGTTGTTGTTGTTGTTGTTGGTGTTCTAGTGTACCAGTAGAGATGGAGTCAGATGTTGTTGTTGGTGATCTAGTGTACCAGTAGAGATGGAGTCAGATGTTGTTGTTAGTATTCTAGTGTACCAGTACAGATGGAGTCAGATGCTGTTGTTGGTATTCTAGTGTACCAGTAGAGATGGAGAGTCAGAGGTTGTTGTTGGTGTTAATGTTCTAGTGTACCAGTAGAGATAGAGTCAGATGTTGTTGTTGTTGGTGGTGTTCTAGTGTACCAGTAGAGATGGAGTCAGATGTTGTTGTTGTTGGTATTCTAGTGTACCAGTAGAGATGGAGTCAGATGATGTTGTTGCTGTTGGTATTCTAGTGTACCAGTAGAGATGGAGTCAGATGTTGTTGTTGTTGGTATTCTAGTGTACCAGTAGAGATGGAGTCAGATGTTGTTGTTGATGGTGTTCTAGTGTACCAGTAGAGATGGGGTCAGATGTTGTTATTGTTGGTATTCTAGTGTACCAGTAGAGATGGAGTCAGATGTTGTTGTTGTTGGTATTCTAGTGTAACAGTAGATATGGAGTCAGATGTTGTTGTTGGTATTCTGGTGTACCAGTAGATATGGAGTCAGATATTCTTGTTGATATTCTAGTGTACCAGTAGAGATGGAGTCAGATGTTGTTGTTGGTGTTCTAGTGTACCAGTAGAGATGGAGTCAGATGTTGTTGTTGTTGGTATTCTAGTGTACCAGTAGAGATGGAGTCAGATGTTGTTGTTGTTGGTATTCTAGTGTACCAGTAGAGATGGAGTCAGATGTTGTTGTTGTTGGTGTTCTAGTGTACCAGTAGAGATGGAGAGTCAGATGTTGTTGTTGGTATTCTAGTGTACCAGTAGAGATGGAGTCAGATGTTGTTGTTGTTGGTGTTCTAGTGTACCAGTAGAGATGGAGTCAGATGTTGTTGTTGGTATTCTAGTGTACCTGTAGAGATGGAGTCAGATGTTGTTGTTGTTGGTGTTCTAGTGTACCAGTAGAGATGGAGAGTCAGATGTTGTTGTTGTTGGTGGTGTTCTAGTGTACCAGTAGAGATGGAGTCAGATGTTGTTGATGTTGTTGGTGTTCTAGTGTACCAGTAGAGATGGAGTCAGATGTTGTTGTTGGTGTTCTAGTGTACCAGTAAAGATGGAGTCAGATGTTGTTGTTAGTGTTCTAGTGTACCAGTAGAGATGGAGTCAGATGTTGTTGTTGATATTCTAGTGTACCAGTAGAGATGGAGTCAGATGTTGTTGTTGGTGTTCTAGTGTACCAGTAGAGATGGAGTCAGATGTTGTTGTTGTTGGTGTTCTAGTGTACCAGTAGAGATGGAGTCAGGTGTTGTTGTTGTTGGTGTTCTAGTGTACCAGTAGAGATGGAGTCAGATGTTGTTGTTGGTGGTGTTCTAGTGTACCAGTAGAGATGGATTCAGATGTTGTTGTTGTTGTTGGTATTCTAGTGTACCAGTAGAGATGGAGAGTCAGATGTTGTTGTTGGTATTCTAGTGTACCAGTAGAGATGGAGAGTCAGATGTTGTTGTTGGTGTTCTAGTGTACCAGTAGAGATGGAGTCAGATGTTGTTGTTGTTGGTATTCTAGTGTACCAGTAGAGATGGATTCAGATGTTGTTGTTGTTGTTGGTATTCTAGTGTACCAGTAGAGATGGAGAGTCAGATGTTGTTGTTGGTATTCTAGTGTACCAGTAGAGATGGAGAGTCAGATGTTGTTGTTGGTGTTCTAGTGTACCAGTAGAGATGGAGTCAGATGTTGTTGTTGGTATTCTAGTGTACCAGTAGAGATGGGGTCAGATGTTGTTATTGTTGGTATTCTAGTGTAACAGTAGATATGGAGTCAGATGTTGTTGTTGGTATTCTAGTGTACCAGTAGATATGGAGTCAGATGTTGTTGTTGGTATTCTAGTGTACCAGTAGAGATGGAGTCAGATGTTGTTGTTGGTGTTCTAGTGTACCAGTAGAGATGGAGTCAGATGTTGTTGTTGGTGTTCTAGTGTACCAGTAGAGATGGAGTCAGATGTTGTTGTTGTTGGTGTTCTAGTGTACCAGTAGAGATGGGGTCAGATGTTGTTGTTGGTATTCTATTGTACCAGTAGAGATGGAGTCAGATGTTGTTGTTGTTGGTGTTCTAGTGTACCAGTAGAGATGGGGTCAGATGTTGTTACTGTTGGTATTCTAGTCTACCAGTAGAGATGGAGTCAGATGTTGTTGTTGGTATTCTAGTGTACCAGTAGATATGGAGTCAGATGTTGTTGTTGGTATTCTAGTGTACTAGTAGAGATGGAGTCATATGTTGTTGTTGGTGGTATTCTAGTGTACCAGTAGAGATGGAGTCAGATGTTGTTGTTGTTGGTGTTCTAGTGTACCAGTAGAGATGGAGAGTCAGATGTTGTTGTTGGTATTCTAGTGTACCAGTAGATATGGAGTCAGATGTGGTTGTTGGTGTTCTAGTGTACCAGTAGAGATGGAGTCAGATGTTGTTGTTGGTATTCTAGTGTACCAGTAGAGATGGAGTCAGATGTTGTTGTTGGTATTCTAGTGTACCAGTAGAGATGGAGAGTCAGAGGTTGTTGTTGGTGTTAATGTTCTAGTGTACCAGTAGAGATGGAGTCAGATGTTGTTGTTGTTGGTATTCTAGTGTACCAGTAGAGATGGAGTCAGATGTTGTTGTTGTTGGTGTTCTAGTGTACCAGTAGAGATGGGGTCAGATGTTGTTATTGTTGGTATTCTAGTGTACCAGTAGATATGGAGTCAGATGTTGTTGTTGGTATTCTAGTGTACCAGTAGATATGGAGTCAGTTATTCTTGTTTATATTCTAGTGTACCAGTAGAGATGGAGTCAGATGTTGTTGTTGGTGTTCTAGTGTACCAGTAGAGATTGAATCAGATGTTGTTGTTGTTGGTATTCTAGTGTACCAGTAGAGATGGAGTCAGATGTTGTTGTTGTTGGTATTCTAGTGTACCAGTAGAGATGGAGTCAGATGTTGTTGTTGTTGGTGTTCTAGTGTACCAGTAGAGATGGAGTCAGATGTTGTTGTTGGTGGTGTTCTAGTGTACCAGTAGAGATGGAGTCAGATGTTGTTGTTGTTGGTATTCTAGTGTACCAGTAGAGATGGAGAGTCAGATGTTGTTGTTGGTATTCTAGTGTACCAGTAGAGATGGAGTCAGATGTTGTTGTTGTTGGTGTTCTAGTGTACCAGTAGAGATGGAGTCAGATGTTGTTGTTGGTATTCTAGTGTACCAGTAGAGATGGAGTCAGATGTTGTTGTTGTTGGTGTTCTAGTGTACCAGTAGAGATGGAGAGTCAGATGTTGTTGTTGTTGTTGGTGTTCTAGTGTACCAGTAGAGATGGAGTCAGATGTTGTTGATGTTGTTGGTGTTCTAGTGTACCAGTAGAGATGGAGTCAGATGTTGTTGTTGGTGTTCTAGTGTACCAGTAAAGATGGAGTCAGATGTTGTTGTTATTGTTGGTATTCTAGTGTACCAGTAGAGATGGAGTCAGATGTTGTTGTTAGTGTTCTAGTGTACCAGTAGAGATGGAGTCAGATGTTGTTGTTGTTGCTGTTCTAGTGTACCAGTAGAGATGGAGTCAGATGTTGTTGTTGGTATTCTAGTGTACCAGTAGAGATGGAGTCAGATGTTGTTGTTGTTGGTGTTCTAGTGTACCAGTAGAGATGGAGAGTCAGATGTTGTTGTTGTTGTTGGTGTTCTAGTGTACCAGTAGAGATGGAGTCAGATGTTGTTGATGTTGTTGGTGTTCTAGTGTACCAGTAAAGATGGAGTCAGATGTTGTTGTTATTGTTGGTATTCTAGTGTACCAGTAGAGATGGAGTCAGATGTTGTTGTTAGTGTTCTAGTGTACCAGTAGATATGGAGTCAGATGTTGTTGTTGGTATTCTAGTGTACCAGTAGATATGGAGTCAGATGTTGTTGTTGGTATTCTAGTGTACCAGTAGATATGGAGTCAGATGTTGTTGTTGGTGTTCTAGTGTACCAGTAGAGATGGAGTCAGATGTTGTTGTTGTTGGTGTTCTAGTGTACCAGTAGAGATGGAGTCAGATGTTGTTGTTGGTGGTGTTCTAGTGTACCAGTAGAGATGGAGTCAGATGTTGTTGTTGTTGGTATTCTAGTGTACCAGTAGAGATGGAGTCAGATGTTGTTGTTGTTGGTGTTCTAGTGTACCAGTAGAGATGGAGTCAGATGTTGTTGTTGTTGGTATTCTAGTGTACCAGTAGAGATGTAGTCAGATGTTGTTGTTGTTGGTGTTCTAGTGTACCAGTAGATATGGAGTCAGATGTTGTTGTTGGTATTCTAGTGTACCAGTAGAGATGGAGTCAGATGTTGTTGTTGGTGTTCTAGTGTACCAGTAGAGATGGAGTCAGATGTTGTTGTTGGTGGTGTTCTAGTGTACCAGTAGAGATGGAGAGTCAGATGTTGTTGTTGGTATTCTAGTGTACCAGTAGATATGGAGTCAGATGTTGTTGTTGTTGGTGGTGTTCTAGTGTACCAGTAGAGATGGAGAGTCAGATGTTGTTGTTGTTGTTGTTGTTGGTGGTGTTCTAGTGTACCAGTAGAGATGGAGAGTCAGATGTTGTTGTTGTTGTTGTTGGTGGTGTTCTAGTGTACCAGTAGAGATGGAGTCAGATGTTGTTGTTGGTGTTCTAGTGTACCAGTAGAGATGGAGTCAGATGTTGTTGTTGGTATTCTAGTGTACCAGTAGAGATGGAGTCAGATGTTGTTGTTGGTATTCTAGTGTACCAGTAGAGATGGAGAGTCAGAGGTTGTTGTTGGTGTTAATGTTCTAGTGTACCAGTAGAGATGGAGTCAGATGTTGTTGTTGCTGTTGGTATTCTAGTGTACCAGTAGAGATGGAGTCAGATGTTGTTGTTGTGGGTATTCTAGTGTACCAGTAGAGATGGAGTCAGATGTTGTTGTTGTTGGTGTTCTAGTGTACCAGTAGAGATGGGGTCAGATGTTGTTATTGTTGGTATTCTAGTGTACCAGTAGATATGGAGTCAGATGTTGTTGTTGGTATTCTAGTGTACCAGTAGATATGCAGTCAGATATTCGTGTTGATATTCTAGTGTACCAGTAGAGATGGAGTCAGATGTTGTTGTTGGTGTTCTAGTGTACCAGTAGAGATTGAATCAGATGTTGTTGTTGTTGGTATTCTAGTGTACCAGTAGAGATGGAGTCAGATGTTGTTGTTGTTGGTATTCTAGTGTACCAGTAGAGATGGAGTCAGATGTTGTTGTTGTTGGTGTTCTAGTGTACCAGTAGAGATGGAGTCAGATGTTGTTGTTGGTGGTGTTCTAGTGTACCAGTAGAGATGGAGTCAGATGTTGTTGTTGGTATTCTAGTGTACCAGTAGAGATGGAGTCAGATGTTGTTGCTGTTGGTGTTCTAGTGTACCAGTAGAGATGGAGTCAGATGTTGTTGTTGGTATTCTAGTGTACCAGTAGAGATGGAGTCAGATGTTGTTGTTGTTGGTGTTCTAGTGTACCAGTAGAGATGGAGAGTCAGATGTTGTTGTTGTTGTTGGTGTTCTAGTGTACCAGTAGAGATGGAGTCAGATGTTGTTGATGTTGTTGGTGTTCTAGTGTACCAGTAGAGATGGAGTCAGATGTTGTTGTTGGTGTTCTAGTGTACCAGTAAAGATGGAGTCAGATGTTGTTGTTGTTGTTGGTATTCTAGTGTACCAGTAGAGATGGAGTCAGATGTTGTTGTAAGTGTTCTAGTGTACCAGTAGATATGGAGTCAGATGTTGTTGTTGGTATTCTAGTGTACCAGTAGAGATGGAGTCAGATGTTGTTGTTGGTGTTCTAGTGTACCAGTAGAGATGGAGTCAGATGTTGTTGTTGGTGTTCTAGTGTACCAGTAAAGATGGAGTCAGATGTTGTTGTTAGTGTTCTAGTGTACCAGTAGAGATGGAGTCAGATGTTGTTGTTGATATTCTAGTGTACCAGTAGAGATGGAGTCAGATGTTGTTGTTGGTGTTCTAGTGTACCAGTAGAGATGGAGTCAGATGTTGTTGTTGTTGGTGTTCTAGTGTACCAGTAGAGATGGAGTCAGGTGTTGTTGTTGTTGGTGTTCTAGTGTACCAGTAGAGATGGAGTCAGATGTTGTTGTTGGTGGTGTTCTAGTGTACCAGTAGAGATGGATTCAGATGTTGTTGTTGTTGTTGGTATTCTAGTGTACCAGTAGAGATGGAGAGTCAGATGTTGTTGTTGGTATTCTAGTGTACCAGTAGAGATGGAGAGTCAGATGTTGTTGTTGGTGTTCTAGTGTACCAGTAGAGATGGAGTCAGATGTTGTTGTTGTTGGTATTCTAGTGTACCAGTAGAGATGGATTCAGATGTTGTTGTTGTTGTTGGTATTCTAGTGTACCAGTAGAGATGGAGAGTCAGATGTTGTTGTTGGTATTCTAGTGTACCAGTAGAGATGGAGAGTCAGATGTTGTTGTTGGTGTTCTAGTGTACCAGTAGAGATGGAGTCAGATGTTGTTGTTGGTATTCTAGTGTACCAGTAGAGATGGGGTCAGATGTTGTTATTGTTGGTATTCTAGTGTAACAGTAGATATGGAGTCAGATGTTGTTGTTGGTATTCTAGTGTACCAGTAGATATGGAGTCAGATGTTGTTGTTGGTATTCTAGTGTACCAGTAGAGATGGAGTCAGATGTTGTTGTTGGTGTTCTAGTGTACCAGTAGAGATGGAGTCAGATGTTGTTGTTGGTGTTCTAGTGTACCAGTAGAGATGGAGTCAGATGTTGTTGTTGTTGGTGTTCTAGTGTACCAGTAGAGATGGGGTCAGATGTTGTTGTTGGTATTCTATTGTACCAGTAGAGATGGAGTCAGATGTTGTTGTTGTTGGTGTTCTAGTGTACCAGTAGAGATGGGGTCAGATGTTGTTACTGTTGGTATTCTAGTCTACCAGTAGAGATGGAGTCAGATGTTGTTGTTGGTATTCTAGTGTACCAGTAGATATGGAGTCAGATGTTGTTGTTGGTATTCTAGTGTACTAGTAGAGATGGAGTCATATGTTGTTGTTGGTGGTATTCTAGTGTACCAGTAGAGATGGAGTCAGATGTTGTTGTTGTTGGTGTTCTAGTGTACCAGTAGAGATGGAGAGTCAGATGTTGTTGTTGGTATTCTAGTGTACCAGTAGATATGGAGTCAGATGTGGTTGTTGGTGTTCTAGTGTACCAGTAGAGATGGAGTCAGATGTTGTTGTTGGTATTCTAGTGTACCAGTAGAGATGGAGTCAGATGTTGTTGTTGGTATTCTAGTGTACCAGTAGAGATGGAGAGTCAGAGGTTGTTGTTGGTGTTAATGTTCTAGTGTACCAGTAGAGATGGAGTCAGATGTTGTTGTTGTTGGTATTCTAGTGTACCAGTAGAGATGGAGTCAGATGTTGTTGTTGTTGGTGTTCTAGTGTACCAGTAGAGATGGGGTCAGATGTTGTTATTGTTGGTATTCTAGTGTACCAGTAGATATGGAGTCAGATGTTGTTGTTGGTATTCTAGTGTACCAGTAGATATGGAGTCAGTTATTCTTGTTTATATTCTAGTGTACCAGTAGAGATGGAGTCAGATGTTGTTGTTGGTGTTCTAGTGTACCAGTAGAGATTGAATCAGATGTTGTTGTTGTTGGTATTCTAGTGTACCAGTAGAGATGGAGTCAGATGTTGTTGTTGTTGGTATTCTAGTGTACCAGTAGAGATGGAGTCAGATGTTGTTGTTGTTGGTGTTCTAGTGTACCAGTAGAGATGGAGTCAGATGTTGTTGTTGGTGGTGTTCTAGTGTACCAGTAGAGATGGAGTCAGATGTTGTTGTTGTTGGTATTCTAGTGTACCAGTAGAGATGGAGAGTCAGATGTTGTTGTTGGTATTCTAGTGTACCAGTAGAGATGGAGTCAGATGTTGTTGTTGTTGGTGTTCTAGTGTACCAGTAGAGATGGAGTCAGATGTTGTTGTTGGTATTCTAGTGTACCAGTAGAGATGGAGTCAGATGTTGTTGTTGTTGGTGTTCTAGTGTACCAGTAGAGATGGAGAGTCAGATGTTGTTGTTGTTGTTGGTGTTCTAGTGTACCAGTAGAGATGGAGTCAGATGTTGTTGATGTTGTTGGTGTTCTAGTGTACCAGTAGAGATGGAGTCAGATGTTGTTGTTGGTGTTCTAGTGTACCAGTAAAGATGGAGTCAGATGTTGTTGTTATTGTTGGTATTCTAGTGTACCAGTAGAGATGGAGTCAGATGTTGTTGTTAGTGTTCTAGTGTACCAGTAGAGATGGAGTCAGATGTTGTTGTTGTTGCTGTTCTAGTGTACCAGTAGAGATGGAGTCAGATGTTGTTGTTGGTATTCTAGTGTACCAGTAGAGATGGAGTCAGATGTTGTTGTTGTTGGTGTTCTAGTGTACCAGTAGAGATGGAGAGTCAGATGTTGTTGTTGTTGTTGGTGTTCTAGTGTACCAGTAGAGATGGAGTCAGATGTTGTTGATGTTGTTGGTGTTCTAGTGTACCAGTAAAGATGGAGTCAGATGTTGTTGTTATTGTTGGTATTCTAGTGTACCAGTAGAGATGGAGTCAGATGTTGTTGTTAGTGTTCTAGTGTACCAGTAGATATGGAGTCAGATGTTGTTGTTGGTATTCTAGTGTACCAGTAGATATGGAGTCAGATGTTGTTGTTGGTATTCTAGTGTACCAGTAGATATGGAGTCAGATGTTGTTGTTGGTGTTCTAGTGTACCAGTAGAGATGGAGTCAGATGTTGTTGTTGTTGGTGTTCTAGTGTACCAGTAGAGATGGAGTCAGATGTTGTTGTTGGTGGTGTTCTAGTGTACCAGTAGAGATGGAGTCAGATGTTGTTGTTGTTGGTATTCTAGTGTACCAGTAGAGATGGAGTCAGATGTTGTTGTTGTTGGTGTTCTAGTGTACCAGTAGAGATGGAGTCAGATGTTGTTGTTGTTGGTATTCTAGTGTACCAGTAGAGATGTAGTCAGATGTTGTTGTTGTTGGTGTTCTAGTGTACCAGTAGATATGGAGTCAGATGTTGTTGTTGGTATTCTAGTGTACCAGTAGAGATGGAGTCAGATGTTGTTGTTGGTGTTCTAGTGTACCAGTAGAGATGGAGTCAGATGTTGTTGTTGGTGGTGTTCTAGTGTACCAGTAGAGATGGAGAGTCAGATGTTGTTGTTGGTATTCTAGTGTACCAGTAGATATGGAGTCAGATGTTGTTGTTGTTGGTGGTGTTCTAGTGTACCAGTAGAGATGGAGAGTCAGATGTTGTTGTTGTTGTTGTTGTTGGTGGTGTTCTAGTGTACCAGTAGAGATGGAGAGTCAGATGTTGTTGTTGTTGTTGTTGGTGGTGTTCTAGTGTACCAGTAGAGATGGAGTCAGATGTTGTTGTTGGTGTTCTAGTGTACCAGTAGAGATGGAGTCAGATGTTGTTGTTGGTATTCTAGTGTACCAGTAGAGATGGAGTCAGATGTTGTTGTTGGTATTCTAGTGTACCAGTAGAGATGGAGAGTCAGAGGTTGTTGTTGGTGTTAATGTTCTAGTGTACCAGTAGAGATGGAGTCAGATGTTGTTGTTGCTGTTGGTATTCTAGTGTACCAGTAGAGATGGAGTCAGATGTTGTTGTTGTGGGTATTCTAGTGTACCAGTAGAGATGGAGTCAGATGTTGTTGTTGTTGGTGTTCTAGTGTACCAGTAGAGATGGGGTCAGATGTTGTTATTGTTGGTATTCTAGTGTACCAGTAGATATGGAGTCAGATGTTGTTGTTGGTATTCTAGTGTACCAGTAGATATGCAGTCAGATATTCGTGTTGATATTCTAGTGTACCAGTAGAGATGGAGTCAGATGTTGTTGTTGGTGTTCTAGTGTACCAGTAGAGATTGAATCAGATGTTGTTGTTGTTGGTATTCTAGTGTACCAGTAGAGATGGAGTCAGATGTTGTTGTTGTTGGTATTCTAGTGTACCAGTAGAGATGGAGTCAGATGTTGTTGTTGTTGGTGTTCTAGTGTACCAGTAGAGATGGAGTCAGATGTTGTTGTTGGTGGTGTTCTAGTGTACCAGTAGAGATGGAGTCAGATGTTGTTGTTGGTATTCTAGTGTACCAGTAGAGATGGAGTCAGATGTTGTTGCTGTTGGTGTTCTAGTGTACCAGTAGAGATGGAGTCAGATGTTGTTGTTGGTATTCTAGTGTACCAGTAGAGATGGAGTCAGATGTTGTTGTTGTTGGTGTTCTAGTGTACCAGTAGAGATGGAGAGTCAGATGTTGTTGTTGTTGTTGGTGTTCTAGTGTACCAGTAGAGATGGAGTCAGATGTTGTTGATGTTGTTGGTGTTCTAGTGTACCAGTAGAGATGGAGTCAGATGTTGTTGTTGGTGTTCTAGTGTACCAGTAAAGATGGAGTCAGATGTTGTTGTTGTTGTTGGTATTCTAGTGTACCAGTAGAGATGGAGTCAGATGTTGTTGTAAGTGTTCTAGTGTACCAGTAGATATGGAGTCAGATGTTGTTGTTGGTATTCTAGTGTACCAGTAGAGATGGAGTCAGATGTTGTTGTTGGTGTTCTAGTGTACCAGTAGAGATGGAGTCAGATGTTGTTGTTGTTGGTGTTCTAGTGTACCAGTAGAGATGGAGTCAGATGTTGTTGTTGTTGGTGTTCTAGTGTACCAGTAGAGATGGAGTCAGATGTTGTTGTTGGTGGTGTTCTAGTGTACCAGTAGAGATGGAGTCAGATGTTGTTGTTGTTGGTATTCTAGTGTACCAGTAGAGATGGATTCAGATGTTGTTGTTGTTGGTATTCTAGTGTACCAGTAGAGATGGAGTCAGATGTTGTTGTTGGTATTCTAGTGTACCAGTAGAGATGGGGTCAGGTGTTGTTATTGTTGGTATTCTAGTGTAACAGTAGATATGGAGTCAGATGTTGTTGTTGGTATTCTAGTGTACCAGTAGATATGGAGTCAGATGTTGTTGTTGGTATTCTAGTGTACCAGTAGAGATGGAGTCAGATGTTGTTGTTGGTGTTCTAGTTTACCAGTAGAGCTGGAGTCAGATGTTGTTGTTGGTGTTCTAGTGTACCAGTAGAGATGGAGTCAGATGTTGTTGTTGTTGGTGTTCTAGTGTACCAGTAGAGATGGGGTCAGATGTTGTTGTTGTTGGTATTCTAGTGTACCAGTAGAGATGGAGTCAGATGTTGTTGTTGTTGGTGTTCTAGTGTACCAGTAGAGATGGGGTCAGATGTTGTTACTGTTGGTATTCTAGTGTACCAGTAGATATGGAGTCAGATGTTGTTGTTGGTATTCTAGTGTACCAGTAGATATCGAGTCAGATGTTGTTGTTGGTATTCTAGTGTACCAGTAGATATGGAGTCAGATGTTATTGTTGGTATTCTAGTGTACCAGTAGATATGGAGTCAGATGTTGTTGTTGGTATTCTAGTGTACCAGTAGAGATGGAGTCAGATGTTGTTGTTGGTGTTCTAGTGTACCAGTAGAGATGGAGTCAGATGTTGTTGTTGGTGTTCTAGTGTACCAGTAGAGATGGAGTCAGATGTTGTTGTTGTTGGTGTTCTAGTGTACCAGTAGAGATGGGGTCAGATGTTGTTGTTGTTGGTATTCTAGTGTACCAGTAGAGATGGAGTCAGATGTTGTTGTTGTTGGTGTTCTAGTGTACCAGTAGAGATGGGGTTAGATGTTGTTACTGTTGGTATTATAGTGTACCAGTAGATATGGAGTCAGATGTTGTTGTTGGTGTTCTAGTGTACCAGTAGAGATGGAGTCAGATGTTGTTGTTGTTGGTGTTCTAGTGTACCAGTAGAGATGGAGTCAGATGTTGTTGTTGGTGGTGTTCTAGTGTACCAGTAGAGATGGAGTCAGATGTTGTTGTTGTTGGTATTCTAGTGTACCAGTAGAGATGTAGTCAGATGCTGTTGTTGTTGGTGTTCTAGTGTACCAGTAGATATGGAGTCAGATGTTGTTGTTGGTATTCTAGTGTACCAGTAGAGATGGAGTCAGATGTTGTTGTTGGTGTTCTAGTGTACCAGTAGAGATGGAGTCAGATGTTGTTGTTGGTGGTGTTCTAGTGTACCAGTAGAGATGGAGAGTCAGATGTTGTTGTTGGTATTCTAGTGTACCAGTAGAGATGGAGTCAGATGTTGTTGTTGGTGGTGTTCTAGTGTACCAGTAGAGATGGAGTCAGATGTTGTTGTTGTTGGTATTCTAGTGTACCAGTAGAGATGTAGTCAGATGCTGTTGTTGTTGGTGTTCTAGTGTACCAGTAGATATGGAGTCAGATGTTGTTGTTGGTATTCTAGTGTACCAGTAGAGATGGAGTCAGATGTTGTTGTTGGTGTTCTAGTGTACCAGTAGAGATGGAGTCAGATGTTGTTGTTGGTGGTGTTCTAGTGTACCAGTAGAGATGGAGAGTCAGATGTTGTTGTTGGTATTCTAGTGTACCAGTAGAGATGGAGTCAGATGTTGTTGTTGGTATTCTAGTGTACCAGTAGAGATGGAGAGTCAGAGGTTGTTGTTGGTGTTAATGTTCTAGTGTACCAGTAGAGATGGAGTCAGATGTTGTTGTTGCTGTTGGTATTCTAGTGTACCAGTAGAGATGGAGTCAGATGTTGTTGTTGTTGGTATTCTAGTGTACCAGTAGAGATGGAGTCAGATGTTGTTGTTGTTGGTGTTCTAGTGTACCAGTAGAGATGGGGTCAGATGTTGTTATTGTTGGTATTCTAGTGTACCAGTAGATATGGAGTCAGATGTTGTTGTTGGTATTCTAGTGTACCAGTAGATATGGAGTCAGTTATTCTTGTTTATATTCTAGTGTACCAGTAGAGATGGAGTCAGATGTTGTTGTTGGTGTTCTAGTGTACCAGTAGAGATTGAATCAGATGTTGTTGTTGTTGGTATTCTAGTGTACCAGTAGAGATGGAGTCAGATGTTGTTGTTGTTGGTATTCTAGTGTACCAGTAGAGATGGAGTCAGATGTTGTTGTTGTTGGTGTTCTAGTGTACCAGTAGAGATGGAGTCAGATGTTGTTGTTGGTGGTGTTCTAGTGTACCAGTAGAGATGGAGTCAGATGTTGTTGTTGTTGGTATTCTAGTGTACCAGTAGAGATGGAGAGTCAGATGTTGTTGTTGGTATTCTAGTGTACCAGTAGAGATGGAGTCAGATGTTGTTGTTGTTGGTGTTCTAGTGTACCAGTAGAGATGGAGTCAGATGTTGTTGTTGGTATTCTAGTGTACCAGTAGAGATGGAGTCAGATGTTGTTGTTGTTGGTGTTCTAGTGTACCAGTAGAGATGGAGAGTCAGATGTTGTTGTTGTTGTTGGTGTTCTAGTGTACCAGTAGAGATGGAGTCAGATGTTGTTGATGTTGTTGGTGTTCTAGTGTACCAGTAGAGATGGAGTCAGATGTTGTTGTTGGTGTTCTAGTGTACCAGTAAAGATGGAGTCAGATGTTGTTGTTATTGTTGGTATTCTAGTGTACCAGTAGAGATGGAGTCAGATGTTGTTGTTAGTGTTCTAGTGTACCAGTAGAGATGGAGTCAGATGTTGTTGTTGTTGCTGTTCTAGTGTACCAGTAGAGATGGAGTCAGATGTTGTTGTTGGTATTCTAGTGTACCAGTAGAGATGGAGTCAGATGTTGTTGTTGTTGGTGTTCTAGTGTACCAGTAGAGATGGAGAGTCAGATGTTGTTGTTGTTGTTGGTGTTCTAGTGTACCAGTAGAGATGGAGTCAGATGTTGTTGATGTTGTTGGTGTTCTAGTGTACCAGTAAAGATGGAGTCAGATGTTGTTGTTATTGTTGGTATTCTAGTGTACCAGTAGAGATGGAGTCAGATGTTGTTGTTAGTGTTCTAGTGTACCAGTAGATATGGAGTCAGATGTTGTTGTTGGTATTCTAGTGTACCAGTAGATATGGAGTCAGATGTTGTTGTTGGTATTCTAGTGTACCAGTAGATATGGAGTCAGATGTTGTTGTTGGTGTTCTAGTGTACCAGTAGAGATGGAGTCAGATGTTGTTGTTGTTGGTGTTCTAGTGTACCAGTAGAGATGGAGTCAGATGTTGTTGTTGGTGGTGTTCTAGTGTACCAGTAGAGATGGAGTCAGATGTTGTTGTTGTTGGTATTCTAGTGTACCAGTAGAGATGGAGTCAGATGTTGTTGTTGTTGGTGTTCTAGTGTACCAGTAGAGATGTAGTCAGATGTTGTTGTTGTTGGTGTTCTAGTGTACCAGTAGATATGGAGTCAGATGTTGTTGTTGGTATTCTAGTGTACCAGTAGAGATGGAGTCAGATGTTGTTGTTGGTGTTCTAGTGTACCAGTAGAGATGGAGTCAGATGTTGTTGTTGGTGGTGTTCTAGTGTACCAGTAGAGATGGAGAGTCAGATGTTGTTGTTGGTATTCTAGTGTACCAGTAGATATGGAGTCAGATGTTGTTGTTGTTGGTGGTGTTCTAGTGTACCAGTAGAGATGGAGAGTCAGATGTTGTTGTTGTTGTTGTTGTTGGTGGTGTTCTAGTGTACCAGTAGAGATGGAGAGTCAGATGTTGTTGTTGTTGTTGTTGGTGGTGTTCTAGTGTACCAGTAGAGATGGAGTCAGATGTTTTTGTTGGTGTTCTAGTGTACCAGTAGAGATGGAGTCAGATGTTGTTGTTGGTATTCTAGTGTACCAGTAGAGATGGAGTCAGATGTTGTTGTTGGTATTCTAGTGTACCAGTAGAGATGGAGAGTCAGAGGTTGTTGTTGGTGTTAATGTTCTAGTGTACCAGTAGAGATGGAGTCAGATGTTGTTGTTGCTGTTGGTATTCTAGTGTACCAGTAGAGATGGAGTCAGATGTTGTTGTTGTGGGTATTCTAGTGTACCAGTAGAGATGGAGTCAGATGTTGTTGTTGTTGGTGTTCTAGTGTACCAGTAGAGATGGGGTCAGATGTTGTTATTGTTGGTATTCTAGTGTACCAGTAGATATGGAGTCAGATGTTGTTGTTGGTATTCTAGTGTACCAGTAGATATGCAGTCAGATATTCGTGTTGATATTCTAGTGTACCAGTAGAGATGGAGTCAGATGTTGTTGTTGGTGTTCTAGTGTACCAGTAGAGATTGAATCAGATGTTGTTGTTGTTGGTATTCTAGTGTACCAGTAGAGATGGAGTCAGATGTTGTTGTTGTTGGTATTCTAGTGTACCAGTAGAGATGGAGTCAGATGTTGTTGTTGTTGGTGTTCTAGTGTACCAGTAGAGATGGAGTCAGATGTTGTTGTTGGTGGTGTTCTAGTGTACCAGTAGAGATGGAGTCAGATGTTGTTGTTGGTATTCTAGTGTACCAGTAGAGATGGAGTCAGATGTTGTTGCTGTTGGTGTTCTAGTGTACCAGTAGAGATGGAGTCAGATGTTGTTGTTGGTATTCTAGTGTACCAGTAGAGATGGAGTCAGATGTTGTTGTTGTTGGTGTTCTAGTGTACCAGTAGAGATGGAGAGTCAGATGTTGTTGTTGTTGTTGGTGTTCTAGTGTACCAGTAGAGATGGAGTCAGATGTTGTTGATGTTGTTGGTGTTCTAGTGTACCAGTAGAGATGGAGTCAGATGTTGTTGTTGGTGTTCTAGTGTACCAGTAAAGATGGAGTCAGATGTTGTTGTTGTTGTTGGTATTCTAGTGTACCAGTAGAGATGGAGTCAGATGTTGTTGTAAGTGTTCTAGTGTACCAGTAGATATGGAGTCAGATGTTGTTGTTGGTATTCTAGTGTACCAGTAGAGATGGAGTCAGATGTTGTTGTTGGTGTTCTAGTGTACCAGTAGAGATGGAGTCAGATGTTGTTGTTGTTGGTGTTCTAGTGTACCAGTAGAGATGGAGTCAGATGTTGTTGTTGTTGGTGTTCTAGTGTACCAGTAGAGATGGAGTCAGATGTTGTTGTTGGTGGTGTTCTAGTGTACCAGTAGAGATGGAGTCAGATGTTGTTGTTGTTGGTATTCTAGTGTACCAGTAGAGATGGATTCAGATGTTGTTGTTGTTGGTATTCTAGTGTACCAGTAGAGATGGAGTCAGATGTTGTTGTTGGTATTCTAGTGTACCAGTAGAGATGGGGTCAGGTGTTGTTATTGTTGGTATTCTAGTGTAACAGTAGATATGGAGTCAGATGTTGTTGTTGGTATTCTAGTGTACCAGTAGATATGGAGTCAGATGTTGTTGTTGGTATTCTAGTGTACCAGTAGAGATGGAGTCAGATGTTGTTGTTGGTGTTCTAGTTTACCAGTAGAGCTGGAGTCAGATGTTGTTGTTGGTGTTCTAGTGTACCAGTAGAGATGGAGTCAGATGTTGTTGTTGTTGGTGTTCTAGTGTACCAGTAGAGATGGGGTCAGATGTTGTTGTTGTTGGTATTCTAGTGTACCAGTAGAGATGGAGTCAGATGTTGTTGTTGTTGGTGTTCTAGTGTACCAGTAGAGATGGGGTCAGATGTTGTTACTGTTGGTATTCTAGTGTACCAGTAGATATGGAGTCAGATGTTGTTGTTGGTATTCTAGTGTACCAGTAGATATCGAGTCAGATGTTGTTGTTGGTATTCTAGTGTACCAGTAGATATGGAGTCAGATGTTATTGTTGGTATTCTAGTGTACCAGTAGATATGGAGTCAGATGTTGTTGTTGGTATTCTAGTGTACCAGTAGAGATGGAGTCAGATGTTGTTGTTGGTGTTCTAGTGTACCAGTAGAGATGGAGTCAGATGTTGTTGTTGGTGTTCTAGTGTACCAGTAGAGATGGAGTCAGATGTTGTTGTTGTTGGTGTTCTAGTGTACCAGTAGAGATGGGGTCAGATGTTGTTGTTGTTGGTATTCTAGTGTACCAGTAGAGATGGAGTCAGATGTTGTTGTTGTTGGTGTTCTAGTGTACCAGTAGAGATGGGGTTAGATGTTGTTACTGTTGGTATTATAGTGTACCAGTAGATATGGAGTCAGATGTTGTTGTTGGTGTTCTAGTGTACCAGTAGAGATGGAGTCAGATGTTGTTGTTGTTGGTGTTCTAGTGTACCAGTAGAGATGGAGTCAGATGTTGTTGTTGGTGGTGTTCTAGTGTACCAGTAGAGATGGAGTCAGATGTTGTTGTTGTTGGTATTCTAGTGTACCAGTAGAGATGTAGTCAGATGCTGTTGTTGTTGGTGTTCTAGTGTACCAGTAGATATGGAGTCAGATGTTGTTGTTGGTATTCTAGTGTACCAGTAGAGATGGAGTCAGATGTTGTTGTTGGTGTTCTAGTGTACCAGTAGAGATGGAGTCAGATGTTGTTGTTGGTGGTGTTCTAGTGTACCAGTAGAGATGGAGAGTCAGATGTTGTTGTTGGTATTCTAGTGTACCAGTAGATATGGAGTCAGATGTTGTTGTTGTTGGTGGTGTTCTAGTGTACCAGTAGAGATGGAGAGTCAGATGTTGTTGTTGTTGTTGTTGTTGGTGGTGTTCTAGTGTACCAGTAGAGATGGAGTCAGATGTTGTTGTTGGTGTTCTAGTGTACCAGTAGAGATGGAGTCAGATGTTGTTGTTGGTATTCTAGTGTACCAGTAGAGATGGAGTCAGATGTTGTTGTTGGTATTCTAGTGTACCAGTAGAGATGGAGAGTCAGAGGTTGTTGTTGGTGTTAATGTTCTAGTGTACCAGTAGAGATGGAGTCAGATGTTGTTGTTGGTGGTGTTCTAGTGTACCAGTAGAGATGGAGAGTCAGATGTTGTTGATGTTGTTGTTGGTGGTGTTCTAGTGTACCAGTAGAGATGGAGTCAGATGTTGTTGTTGGTGTTCTAGTGTACCAGTAGAGATGGAGTCAGATGTTATTGTTGGTATTCTAGTGTACCAGTAGAGATGGAGAGTCAGAGGTTGTTGTTGGTGTTAATGTTCTAGTGTACCAGTAGAGATGGAGTCAGATGTTGTTGTTGCTGTTGGTATTCTAGTGTACCAGTAGAGATGGAGTCAGATGTTGTTGTTGTTGGTATTCTAGTGTACCAGTAGAGATGGAGTCAGATGTTGTTGTTGTTGGTGTTCTCGTGTACCAGTAGAGATGGAGTCAGATGTTATTGTTGGTGTTCTAGTGTACCAGTAGAGATGGGGTCAGATGTTGTTATTGTTGGTATTCTAGTGTACCAGTAGATATGGAGTCAGATGTTGTTGTTGGTATTCTAGTGTACCAGTAGAGATGGAGTCAGATGTTGTTGTTGGTGTTCTAGTGTACCAGTAAAGATGGAGTCAGATGTTGTTGTTGTTGTTGGTATTCTAGTGTACCAGTAGAGATGGAGTCAGATGTTGTTGTTAGTGTTCTAGTGTACCAGTAGATATGGAGTCAGATGTTGTTGTTGGTATTCTAGTGTACCAGTAGAGATGGAGTCAGATGTTGTTGTTGGTGTTCTAGTGTACCAGTAGAGATGGAGTCAGATGTTGTTGTTGTTGGTGTTCTAGTGTACCAGTAGAGATGGAGTCAGATGTTGTTGTTGGTGGTGTTCTAGTGTACCAGTAGAGATGGAGTCAGATGTTGTTGTTGTTGGTATTCTAGTGTACCAGTAGAGATGGATTCAGATGTTGTTGTTGTTGGTATTCTAGTGTACCAGTAGAGATGGGGTCAGATGTTGTTATTGTTGGTATTCTAGTGTAACAGTAGATATGGAGTCAGATGTTGTTGTTGGTATTCTAGTGTACCAGTAGATATGGAGTCAGATGTTGTTGTTGGTATTCTAGTGTACCAGAAGATATGGAGTCAGATGTTGTTGTTGGTATTCTAGTGTACCAGTAGAGATGGAGTCAGATGTTGTTGTTGGTGTTCTAGTGTACCAGTAGAGCTGGAGTCAGATGTTGTTGTTGGTGTTCTAGTGTACCAGTAGAGATGGAGTCAGATGTTGTTGTTGTTGGTGTTCTAGTGTACCAGTAGAGATGGGGTCAGATGTTGTTGTTGTTGGTATTCTAGTGTACCAGTAGAGATGGAGTCAGATGTTGTTGTTGTTGGTGTTCTAGTGTACCAGTAGAGATGGGGTCAGATGTTGTTACTGTTGGTATTCTAGTGTACCAGTAGATATGGAGTCAGATGTTGTTGTTGTTGGTATTCTAGTGTAACAGTAGATATGGGGTCAGATGTTGTTATTGTTGGTATTCTAGTGTAACAGTAGATATGGAGTCAGATGTTGTTGTTGGTATTCTAGTGTACCAGTAGAGATGGAGTCAGATGTTGTTGTTGGTGGTATTCTAGTGTACCAGAAGATATGGAGTCAGATGTTGTTGTTGGTATTCTAGTGTACCAGTAGAGATGGAGTCAGATGTTGTTGTTCTTGGTGTTCTAGTGTACCAGTAGAGATGGGGTCAGATGTTGTTACTGTTGGTATTCTAGTGTACCAGTAGATATGGAGTCAGATGTTGTTATTGTTGGTATTCTAGTGTAACAGTAGATATGGGGTCAGATGTTGTTATTGTTGGTATTCTAGTGTAACAGTAGATATGGAGTCAGATGTTGTTGTTGGTATTCTAGTGTACCAGAAGATATGGAGTCAGATGTTGTTGTTGGTATTCTAGTGTACCAGTAGAGATGGAGTCAGATGTTGTTGTTGGTGTTCTAGTGTACCAGTAGAGATGGAGTCAGATGTTGTTACTGTTGGTATTCTAGTGTACCAGAAGATATGGAGTCAGATGTTATTGTTGGTATTCTAGTGTACCAGTAGAGATGGAGTCAGATGTTGTTGTTGGTGTTCTAGTGTACCAGTAGAGCTGGAGTCAGATGTTGTTACTGTTGGTATTCTAGTGTACCAGTAGATATGGAGTCAGATGTTGTTGTTGTTGTTGTTGTTGGTGTTCTAGTGTACCAGTAGAGATGGAGTCAGATGTTGTTGTTGTTGGTGGTGTTCAAGTGTACCAGTAGAGATGGAGAGTCAGATGTTGTTGTTATTGTTGGTGTTCTAGTGTACCAGTAGAGATGGAGTCAGATGTCGTTGTTGGTGTTCTAGTGTACCAGTAGAGATGGAGTCAGATGTTGTTGTTGCTGTTGGTATTCTAGTGTACCTGTAGAGATGGAGTCAGATGTTGTTGTTGTTGTTGGTATTCTAGTGTACCAGTATAGATGGAGTCAGATGTTGTTATTGTTGGTATTCTAGTGTACCAGTAGAGATGGAGTCAGATGTTGTTGTTGGTATTCTAGTGTACCAGTAGATATGGAGTCAGATGTTGTTGTTGGTATTCTAGTGTACCAGTAGAGATGGAGTCAGATGTTGTTGTTGGTGTTCTAGTGTACCAGTAGAGATTGAGTCAGATGTTGTTGTTGTTGGTATCCTAGTGTACCAGTAGAGATGGAGTCAGATGTTGTTGTTGTTGGTATTCTAGTGTACCAGTAGAGATGGAGTCAGATGTTGTTGTTGTTGGTGTTCTACTGTACCAGTAGAGATGGAGTCAGATGCTGTTGTTGGTATTCTAGTGTACCAGTAGAGATGGAGTCAGATGTTGTTGTTGTTGGTGTTCTAGTGTACCAGTAGAGATGGAGAGTCAGATGTTGTTGTTGTTGTTGGTGTTCTAGTGTACCAGTAGAGATGGAGTCAGATGTTGTTGTTGTTGTTGGTGTTCTAGTGTACCAGTAGAGATGGAGTCAGATGTTGTTGTTGTTGGTGGTGTTCTAGTGTACCAGTAGAGATGGAGTCAGATGTTGTTGTTGGTGTTCTAGTGTACCAGTAGAGATGGAGAGTCAGATGTTGTTGTTGTTGTTGGTGTTCTAGTGTACCAGTAGAGATGGAGTCAGATGTTGTTGTTGGTGTTCTAGTGTACCAGTAGAGATGGAGTCAGATGTTGTTGTTGGTATTCTAGTGTACCAGTAGAGATGGAGTCAGATGTTGTTGTTGGTATTCTAGTGTACCAGTAGAGATGGAGAGTCAGAGGTTGTTGTTGGTGTTGGTGTTCTAGTGTACCAGTAGAGATGGAGTCAGATGTTGTTGTTGTTGGTATTCTAGTGTACCAGTAGAGATGGAGTCAGATGTTGTTGTTGTTGGTGTTCTAGTGTACCAGTAGAGATGGGGTCAGATGTTGTTATTGTTGGTATTCTAGTGTACCAGTAGATATGGAGTCAGATGTTGTTGTTGGTATTCTAGTGTACCAGTAGATATGGAGTCAGATGTTGTTGTTGTTGGTGGTGTTCTAGTGTACCAGTAGAGATGGAGAGTCAGATGTTGTTGTTGTTGTTGTTGTTGTTGTTGGTGTTCTAGTGTACCAGTAGAGATGGAGTCAGATGTTGTTGTTGGTGTTCTAGTGTACCAGTAGAGATGGAGTCAGATGTTGTTGTTGGTATTCTAGTGTACCAGTAGAGATGGAGTCAGATGTTGTTTTTTGTATTCTAGTGTACCAGTAGAGATGGAGAGTCAGAGGTTGTTGTTGGTGTTAATGTTCTAGTGTACCAGTAGAGATGGAGTCAGATGTTGTTGTTGCTGTTGGTATTCTAGTGTACCAGTAGAGATGGAGTCAGATGTTGTTGTTGTTGGTATTCTAGTGTACCAGTAGAGATGGAGTCAGATGTTGTTGTTGTTGGTGTTCTAGTGTACCAGTAGAGATGGGGTCAGATGTTGTTATTGTTGGTATTCTAGTGTACCAGTAGATATGGAGTCAGATGTTGTTGTTGGTGTTCTAGTGTACCAGTAGAGATGGAGTCAGATGTTGTTGTTGGTGTTCTAGTGTACCAGTAGATATGGAGTCAGATGTTGTTGTTGGTATTCTAGTGTACCAGTAGATATGGAGTCAGATATTCTTGTTGATATTCTAGTGTACCAGTAGAGATGGAGTCAGATGTTGTTGTTGGTGTTCTAGTGTACCAGTAGAGATTGAATCAGATGTTGTTGTTGTTGGTATTCTAGTGTACCAGTAGAGATGGAGTCAGATGTTGTTGTTGTTGGTATTCTAGTGTACCAGTAGAGATGGAGTCAGATGTTGTTGTTGGTGTTCTAGTGTACCAGTAGAGATGGAGTCAGATGTTGTTGTTGGTGGTATTCTAGTGTACCAGTAGAGATGGAGTCAGATGTTGTTGTTGGTGGTGTTCTAGTGTACCAGTAGAGATGGAGTCAGATGTTGTTATTGTTGGTATTCTAGTGTACCAGTAGATATGGAGTCAGATGTTGTTGTTGGTATTCTAGTGTACCAGTAGATATGGAGTCAGATGTTGTTGTTGTTGGTGGTGTTCTAGTGTACCAGTAGAGATGGAGAGTCAGATGTTGTTGTTGTTGTTGTTGTTGTTGTTGTTGGTGTTCTAGTGTACCAGTAGAGATGGAGTCAGATGTTGTTGTTGGTGATCTAGTGTACCAGTAGAGATGGAGTCAGATGTTGTTGTTAGTATTCTAGTGTACCAGTACAGATGGAGTCAGATGCTGTTGTTGGTATTCTAGTGTACCAGTAGAGATGGAGAGTCAGAGGTTGTTGTTGGTGTTAATGTTCTAGTGTACCAGTAGAGATGGAGTCAGATGTTGTTGTTGCTGTTGGTATTCTAGTGTACCAGTAGAGATGGAGTCAGATGTTGTTGTTGTTGGTATTCTAGTGTACCAGTAGAGATGGAGTCAGATGTTGTTGTTGATGGTGTTCTAGTGTACCAGTAGAGATGGGGTCAGATGTTGTTATTGTTGGTATTCTAGTGTACCAGTAGATATGGAGTCAGATGTTGTTGTTGGTATTCTGGTGTACCAGTAGATATGGAGTCAGATATTCTTGTTGATATTCTAGTGTACCAGTAGAGATGGAGTCAGATGTTGTTGTTGGTGTTCTAGTGTACCAGTAGAAATTGAATCAGATGTTGTTGTTGTTGGTATTCTAGTGTACCAGTAGAGATGGAGTCAGATGTTGTTGTTGTTGGTATTCTAGTGTACCAGTAGAGATGGAGTCAGATGTTGTTGTTGTTGGTGTTCTAGTGTACCAGTAGAGATGGAGAGTCAGATGTTGTTGTTGGTATTCTAGTGTACCAGTAGAGATGGAGTCAGATGTTGTTGTTGTTGGTGTTCTAGTGTACCAGTAGAGATGGGGTCAGATGTTGTTATTGTTGGTATTCTAGTGTACCAGTAGATATGGAGTCAGATGTTGTTGTTGGTATTCTAGTGTACCAGTAGATATGGAGTCAGATGTTGTTGTTGTTGGTGGTGTTCTAGTGTACCAGTAGAGATGGAGAGTCAGATGTTGTTGTTGGTGTTAATGTTCTAGTGTACCAGTAGAGATGGAGTCAGATGTTGTTGTTGCTGTTGGTATTCTAGTGTACCAGTAGAGATGGAGTCAGATGTTGTTGTTGTTGGTATTCTAGTGTACCAGTAGAGATGGAGTCAGATGTTGTTGTTGTTGGTGTTCTAGTGTACCAGTAGAGATGGGGTCAGATGTTGTTATTGTTGGTATTCTAGTGTACCAGTAGATATGGAGTCAGATGTTGTTGTTGGTGTTCTAGTGTACCAGTAGAGATGGAGTCAGATGTTGTTGTTGGTGTTCTAGTGTACCAGTAGATATGGAGTCAGATGTTGTTGTTGGTATTCTAGTGTACCAGTAGATATGGAGTCAGATATTCTTGTTGATATTCTAGTGTACCAGTAGAGATGGAGTCAGATGTTGTTGTTGGTGTTCTAGTGTACCAGTAGAGATTGAATCAGATGTTGTTGTTGTTGGTATTCTAGTGTACCAGTAGAGATGGAGTCAGATGTTGTTGTTGTTGGTATTCTAGTGTACCAGTAGAGATGGAGTCAGATGTTGTTGTTGGTGTTCTAGTGTACCAGTAGAGATGGAGTCAGATGTTGTTGTTGGTGGTATTCTAGTGTACCAGTAGAGATGGAGTCAGATGTTGTTGTTGGTGGTGTTCTAGTGTACCAGTAGAGATGGAGTCAGATGTTGTTATTGTTGGTATTCTAGTGTACCAGTAGATATGGAGTCAGATGTTGTTGTTGGTATTCTAGTGTACCAGTAGATATGGAGTCAGATGTTGTTGTTGTTGGTGGTGTTCTAGTGTACCAGTAGAGATGGAGAGTCAGATGTTGTTGTTGTTGTTGTTGTTGTTGTTGTTGGTGTTCTAGTGTACCAGTAGAGATGGAGTCAGATGTTGTTGTTGGTGATCTAGTGTACCAGTAGAGATGGAGTCAGATGTTGTTGTTAGTATTCTAGTGTACCAGTACAGATGGAGTCAGATGCTGTTGTTGGTATTCTAGTGTACCAGTAGAGATGGAGAGTCAGAGGTTGTTGTTGGTGTTAATGTTCTAGTGTACCAGTAGAGATGGAGTCAGATGTTGTTGTTGCTGTTGGTATTCTAGTGTACCAGTAGAGATGGAGTCAGATGTTGTTGTTGTTGGTATTCTAGTGTACCAGTAGAGATGGAGTCAGATGTTGTTGTTGATGGTGTTCTAGTGTACCAGTAGAGATGGGGTCAGATGTTGTTATTGTTGGTATTCTAGTGTACCAGTAGATATGGAGTCAGATGTTGTTGTTGGTATTCTGGTGTACCAGTAGATATGGAGTCAGATATTCTTGTTGATATTCTAGTGTACCAGTAGAGATGGAGTCAGATGTTGTTGTTGGTGTTCTAGTGTACCAGTAGAAATTGAATCAGATGTTGTTGTTGTTGGTATTCTAGTGTACCAGTAGAGATGGAGTCAGATGTTGTTGTTGTTGGTATTCTAGTGTACCAGTAGAGATGGAGTCAGATGTTGTTGTTGTTGGTGTTCTAGTGTACCAGTAGAGATGGAGAGTCAGATGTTGTTGTTGGTATTCTAGTGTACCAGTAGAGATGGAGTCAGATGTTGTTGTTGTTGGTGTTCTAGTGTACCAGTAGAGATGGGGTCAGATGTTGTTATTGTTGGTATTCTAGTGTACCAGTAGATATGGAGTCAGATGTTGTTGTTGGTATTCTAGTGTACCAGTAGATATGGAGTCAGATGTTGTTGTTGTTGGTGGTGTTCTAGTGTACCAGTAGAGATGGAGAGTCAGATGTTGTTGTTGTTGTTGGTGTTCTAGTGTACCAGTAGAGATGGAGTCAGATGTTGTTGTTGGTGTTCTAGTGTACCAGTAGAGATGGAGTCAGATGTTGTTGTTGGTATTCTAGTGTACCAGTAGAGATGGAGTCAGATGTTGTTTTTTGTATTCTAGTGTACCAGTAGAGATGGAGAGTCAGATGTTGTTGTTGGTATTCTAGTGTACCAGTAGAGATGGAGAGTCAGAGGTTGTTGTTGGTGTTAATGTTCTAGTGTACCAGTAGAGATGGAGTCAGATGTTGTTGTTGCTGTTGGTATTCTAGTGTACCAGTATAGATGGAGTCAGATGTTGTTGTTGTTGGTATTCTAGTGTACCAGTAGAGATGGAGTCAGATGTTGTTGTTGTTGGTGTTCTAGTGTACCAGTAGAGATGGGGTCAGATGTTGTTATTGTTGGTATTCTAGTGTACCAGTAGATATGGAGTCAGATGTTGTTGTTGGTATTCTAGTGTACCAGTAGATATGGAGTCAGATATTCTTGTTGATATTCTAGTGTACCAGTAGAGATGGAGTCAGATGTTGTTGTTGGTGTTCTAGTGTACCAGTAGAGATTGAATCAGATGTTGTTGTTGTTGGTATTCTAGTGTACCAGTAGAGATGGAGTCAGATGTTGTTGTTGTTGGTATTCTAGTGTACCAGTAGAGATGGAGTCAGATGTTGTTGTTGGTGTTCTAGTGTACCAGTAGAGATGGAGTCAGATGTTGTTGTTGGTGGTATTCTAGTGTACCAGTAGAGATGGAGTCAGATGTTGTTGTTGGTGGTGTTCTAGTGTACCAGTAGAGATGGAGTCAGATGTTGTTATTGTTGGTATTCTAGTGTACCAGTAGATATGGAGTCAGATGTTGTTGTTGGTATTCTAGTGTACCAGTAGATATGGAGTCAGATGTTGTTGTTGTTGGTGGTGTTCTAGTGTACCAGTAGAGATGGAGAGTCAGATGTTGTTGTTGTTGTTGTTGTTGTTGTTGTTGGTGTTCTAGTGTACCAGTAGAGATGGAGTCAGATGTTGTTGTTGGTGATCTAGTGTACCAGTAGAGATGGAGTCAGATGTTGTTGTTAGTATTCTAGTGTACCAGTACAGATGGAGTCAGATGCTGTTGTTGGTATTCTAGTGTACCAGTAGAGATGGAGAGTCAGAGGTTGTTGTTGGTGTTAATGTTCTAGTGTACCAGTAGAGATGGAGTCAGATGATGTTGTTGCTGTTGGTATTCTAGTGTACCAGTAGAGATGGAGTCAGATGTTGTTGTTGTTGGTATTCTAGTGTACCAGTAGAGATGGAGTCAGATGTTGTTGTTGATGGTGTTCTAGTGTACCAGTAGAGATGGGGTCAGATGTTGTTATTGTTGGTATTCTAGTGTACCAGTAGATATGGAGTCAGATGTTGTTGTTGGTATTCTGGTGTACCAGTAGATATGGAGTCAGATATTCTTGTTGATATTCTAGTGTACCAGTAGAGATGGAGTCAGATGTTGTTGTTGGTGTTCTAGTGTACCAGTAGAAATTGAATCAGATGTTGTTGTTGTTGGTATTCTAGTGTACCAGTAGAGATGGAGTCAGATGTTGTTGTTGTTGGTATTCTAGTGTACCAGTAGAGATGGAGTCAGATGTTGTTGTTGTTGGTGTTCTAGTGTACCAGTAGAGATGGAGAGTCAGATGTTGTTGTTGGTATTCTAGTGTACCAGTAGAGATGGAGTCAGATGTTGTTGTTGTTGGTGTTCTAGTGTACCAGTAGAGATGGAGTCAGATGTTGTTGTTGGTATTCTAGTGTACCAGTAGATATGGAGTCAGATGTTGTTGTTGTTGGTGTTCTAGTGTACCAGTAGAGATGGAGTCAGATGTTGTTGTTGGTATTCTAGTGTACCAGTAGAGATGGAGTCAGATGTTGTTGTTGTTGGTGTTCTAGTGTACCAGTAGAGATGGAGTCAGATGTTGTTGTTGGTATTCTAGTGTACCTGTAGAGATGGAGTCAGATGTTGTTGTTGTTGGTGTTCTAGTGTACCAGTAGAGATGGAGAGTCAGATGTTGTTGTTGTTGGTGGTGTTCTAGTGTACCAGTAGAGATGGAGTCAGATGTTGTTGATGTTGTTGGTGTTCTAGTGTACCAGTAGAGATGGAGTCAGATGTTGTTGTTGGTGTTCTAGTGTACCAGTAAAGATGGAGTCAGATGTTGTTGTTAGTGTTCTAGTGTACCAGTAGAGATGGAGTCAGATGTTGTTGTTGATATTCTAGTGTACCAGTAGAGATGGAGTCAGATGTTGTTGTTGGTGTTCTAGTGTACCAGTAGAGATGGAGTCAGATGTTGTTGTTGTTGGTGTTCTAGTGTACCAGTAGAGATGGAGTCAGGTGTTGTTGTTGTTGGTGTTCTAGTGTACCAGTAGAGATGGAGTCAGATGTTGTTGTTGGTGGTGTTCTAGTGTACCAGTAGAGATGGATTCAGATGTTGTTGTTGTTGTTGGTATTCTAGTGTACCAGTAGAGATGGAGAGTCAGATGTTGTTGTTGGTATTCTAGTGTACCAGTAGAGATGGAGAGTCAGATGTTGTTGTTGGTGTTCTAGTGTACCAGTAGAGATGGAGTCAGATGTTGTTGTTGTTGGTATTCTAGTGTACCAGTAGAGATGGATTCAGATGTTGTTGTTGTTGTTGGTATTCTAGTGTACCAGTAGAGATGGAGAGTCAGATGTTGTTGTTGGTATTCTAGTGTACCAGTAGAGATGGAGAGTCAGATGTTGTTGTTGGTGTTCTAGTGTACCAGTAGAGATGGAGTCAGATGTTGTTGTTGGTATTCTAGTGTACCAGTAGAGATGGGGTCAGATGTTGTTATTGTTGGTATTCTAGTGTAACAGTAGATATGGAGTCAGATGTTGTTGTTGGTATTCTAGTGTACCAGTAGATATGGAGTCAGATGTTGTTGTTGGTATTCTAGTGTACCAGTAGAGATGGAGTCAGATGTTGTTGTTGGTGTTCTAGTGTACCAGTAGAGATGGAGTCAGATGTTGTTGTTGGTGTTCTAGTGTACCAGTAGAGATGGAGTCAGATGTTGTTGTTGTTGGTGTTCTAGTGTACCAGTAGAGATGGGGTCAGATGTTGTTGTTGGTATTCTATTGTACCAGTAGAGATGGAGTCAGATGTTGTTGTTGTTGGTGTTCTAGTGTACCAGTAGAGATGGGGTCAGATGTTGTTACTGTTGGTATTCTAGTCTACCAGTAGAGATGGAGTCAGATGTTGTTGTTGGTATTCTAGTGTACCAGTAGATATGGAGTCAGATGTTGTTGTTGGTATTCTAGTGTACTAGTAGAGATGGAGTCATATGTTGTTGTTGGTGGTATTCTAGTGTACCAGTAGAGATGGAGTCAGATGTTGTTGTTGTTGGTGTTCTAGTGTACCAGTAGAGATGGAGAGTCAGATGTTGTTGTTGGTATTCTAGTGTACCAGTAGATATGGAGTCAGATGTGGTTGTTGGTGTTCTAGTGTACCAGTAGAGATGGAGTCAGATGTTGTTGTTGGTATTCTAGTGTACCAGTAGAGATGGAGTCAGATGTTGTTGTTGGTATTCTAGTGTACCAGTAGAGATGGAGAGTCAGAGGTTGTTGTTGGTGTTAATGTTCTAGTGTACCAGTAGAGATGGAGTCAGATGTTGTTGTTGCTGTTGGTATTCTAGTGTACCAGTAGAGATGGAGTCAGATGTTGTTGTTGTTGGTATTCTAGTGTACCAGTAGAGATGGAGTCAGATGTTGTTGTTGTTGGTGTTCTAGTGTACCAGTAGAGATGGGGTCAGATGTTGTTATTGTTGGTATTCTAGTGTACCAGTAGATATGGAGTCAGATGTTGTTGTTGGTATTCTAGTGTACCAGTAGATATGGAGTCAGTTATTCTTGTTTATATTCTAGTGTACCAGTAGAGATGGAGTCAGATGTTGTTGTTGGTGTTCTAGTGTACCAGTAGAGATTGAATCAGATGTTGTTGTTGTTGGTATTCTAGTGTACCAGTAGAGATGGAGTCAGATGTTGTTGTTGTTGGTATTCTAGTGTACCAGTAGAGATGGAGTCAGATGTTGTTGTTGTTGGTGTTCTAGTGTACCAGTAGAGATGGAGTCAGATGTTGTTGTTGGTGGTGTTCTAGTGTACCAGTAGAGATGGAGTCAGATGTTGTTGTTGTTGGTATTCTAGTGTACCAGTAGAGATGGAGAGTCAGATGTTGTTGTTGGTATTCTAGTGTACCAGTAGAGATGGAGTCAGATGTTGTTGTTGTTGGTGTTCTAGTGTACCAGTAGAGATGGAGTCAGATGTTGTTGTTGGTATTCTAGTGTACCAGTAGAGATGGAGTCAGATGTTGTTGTTGTTGGTGTTCTAGTGTACCAGTAGAGATGGAGAGTCAGATGTTGTTGTTGTTGTTGGTGTTCTAGTGTACCAGTAGAGATGGAGTCAGATGTTGTTGATGTTGTTGGTGTTCTAGTGTACCAGTAGAGATGGAGTCAGATGTTGTTGTTGGTGTTCTAGTGTACCAGTAAAGATGGAGTCAGATGTTGTTGTTATTGTTGGTATTCTAGTGTACCAGTAGAGATGGAGTCAGATGTTGTTGTTAGTGTTCTAGTGTACCAGTAGAGATGGAGTCAGATGTTGTTGTTGTTGCTGTTCTAGTGTACCAGTAGAGATGGAGTCAGATGTTGTTGTTGGTATTCTAGTGTACCAGTAGAGATGGAGTCAGATGTTGTTGTTGTTGGTGTTCTAGTGTACCAGTAGAGATGGAGAGTCAGATGTTGTTGTTGTTGTTGGTGTTCTAGTGTACCAGTAGAGATGGAGTCAGATGTTGTTGATGTTGTTGGTATTCTAGTGTACCAGTAGAGATGGAGTCAGATGTTGTTGTTGGTGTTCTAGTGTACCAGTAAAGATGGAGTCAGATGTTGTTGTTATTGTTGGTATTCTAGTGTACCAGTAGAGATGGAGTCAGATGTTGTTGTTAGTGTTCTAGTGTACCAGTAGATATGGAGTCAGATGTTGTTGTTGGTATTCTAGTGTACCAGTAGATATGGAGTCAGATGTTGTTGTTGGTATTCTAGTGTACCAGTAGATATGGAGTCAGATGTTGTTGTTGGTGTTCTAGTGTACCAGTAGAGATGGAGTCAGATGTTGTTGTTGTTGGTGTTCTAGTGTACCAGTAGAGATGGAGTCAGATGTTGTTGTTGGTGGTGTTCTAGTGTACCAGTAGAGATGGAGTCAGATGTTGTTGTTGTTGGTATTCTAGTGTACCAGTAGAGATGGAGTCAGATGTTGTTGTTGTTGGTGTTCTAGTGTACCAGTAGAGATGGAGTCAGATGTTGTTGTTGTTGGTATTCTAGTGTACCAGTAGAGATGTAGTCAGATGTTGTTGTTGTTGGTGTTCTAGTGTACCAGTAGATATGGAGTCAGATGTTGTTGTTGGTATTCTAGTGTACCAGTAGAGATGGAGTCAGATGTTGTTGTTGGTGTTCTAGTGTACCAGTAGAGATGGAGTCAGATGTTGTTGTTGGTGGTGTTCTAGTGTACCAGTAGAGATGGAGAGTCAGATGTTGTTGTTGGTATTCTAGTGTACCAGTAGATATGGAGTCAGATGTTGTTGTTGTTGGTGGTGTTCTAGTGTACCAGTAGAGATGGAGAGTCAGATGTTGTTGTTGTTGTTGTTGTTGGTGGTGTTCTAGTGTACCAGTAGAGATGGAGAGTCAGATGTTGTTGTTGTTGTTGTTGGTGGTGTTCTAGTGTACCAGTAGAGATGGAGTCAGATGTTGTTGTTGGTGTTCTAGTGTACCAGTAGAGATGGAGTCAGATGTTGTTGTTGGTATTCTAGTGTACCAGTAGAGATGGAGTCAGATGTTGTTGTTGGTATTCTAGTGTACCAGTAGAGATGGAGAGTCAGAGGTTGTTGTTGGTGTTAATGTTCTAGTGTACCAGTAGAGATGGAGTCAGATGTTGTTGTTGCTGTTGGTATTCTAGTGTACCAGTAGAGATGGAGTCAGATGTTGTTGTTGTGGGTATTCTAGTGTACCAGTAGAGATGGAGTCAGATGTTGTTGTTGTTGGTGTTCTAGTGTACCAGTAGAGATGGGGTCAGATGTTGTTATTGTTGGTATTCTAGTGTACCAGTAGATATGGAGTCAGATGTTGTTGTTGGTATTCTAGTGTACCAGTAGATATGCAGTCAGATATTCGTGTTGATATTCTAGTGTACCAGTAGAGATGGAGTCAGATGTTGTTGTTGGTGTTCTAGTGTACCAGTAGAGATTGAATCAGATGTTGTTGTTGTTGGTATTCTAGTGTACCAGTAGAGATGGAGTCAGATGTTGTTGTTGTTGGTATTCTAGTGTACCAGTAGAGATGGAGTCAGATGTTGTTGTTGTTGGTGTTCTAGTGTACCAGTAGAGATGGAGTCAGATGTTGTTGTTGGTGGTGTTCTAGTGTACCAGTAGAGATGGAGTCAGATGTTGTTGTTGGTATTCTAGTGTACCAGTAGAGATGGAGTCAGATGTTGTTGCTGTTGGTGTTCTAGTGTACCAGTAGAGATGGAGTCAGATGTTGTTGTTGGTATTCTAGTGTACCAGTAGAGATGGAGTCAGATGTTGTTGTTGTTGGTGTTCTAGTGTACCAGTAGAGATGGAGAGTCAGATGTTGTTGTTGTTGTTGGTGTTCTAGTGTACCAGTAGAGATGGAGTCAGATGTTGTTGATGTTGTTGGTGTTCTAGTGTACCAGTAGAGATGGAGTCAGATGTTGTTGTTGGTGTTCTAGTGTACCAGTAAAGATGGAGTCAGATGTTGTTGTTGTTGTTGGTATTCTAGTGTACCAGTAGAGATGGAGTCAGATGTTGTTGTAAGTGTTCTAGTGTACCAGTAGATATGGAGTCAGATGTTGTTGTTGGTATTCTAGTGTACCAGTAGAGATGGAGTCAGATGTTGTTGTTGGTGTTCTAGTGTACCAGTAGAGATGGAGTCAGATGTTGTTGTTGTTGGTGTTCTAGTGTACCAGTAGAGATGGAGTCAGATGTTGTTGTTGTTGGTGTTCTAGTGTACCAGTAGAGATGGAGTCAGATGTTGTTGTTGGTGGTGTTCTAGTGTACCAGTAGAGATGGAGTCAGATGTTGTTGTTGTTGGTATTCTAGTGTACCAGTAGAGATGGATTCAGATGTTGTTGTTGTTGGTATTCTAGTGTACCAGTAGAGATGGAGTCAGATGTTGTTGTTGGTATTCTAGTGTACCAGTAGAGATGGGGTCAGGTGTTGTTATTGTTGGTATTCTAGTGTAACAGTAGATATGGAGTCAGATGTTGTTGTTGGTATTCTAGTGTACCAGTAGATATGGAGTCAGATGTTGTTGTTGGTATTCTAGTGTACCAGTAGAGATGGAGTCAGATGTTGTTGTTGGTGTTCTAGTTTACCAGTAGAGCTGGAGTCAGATGTTGTTGTTGGTGTTCTAGTGTACCAGTAGAGATGGAGTCAGATGTTGTTGTTGTTGGTGTTCTAGTGTACCAGTAGAGATGGGGTCAGATGTTGTTGTTGTTGGTATTCTAGTGTACCAGTAGAGATGGAGTCAGATGTTGTTGTTGTTGGTGTTCTAGTGTACCAGTAGAGATGGGGTCAGATGTTGTTACTGTTGGTATTCTAGTGTACCAGTAGATATGGAGTCAGATGTTGTTGTTGGTATTCTAGTGTACCAGTAGATATCGAGTCAGATGTTGTTGTTGGTATTCTAGTGTACCAGTAGATATGGAGTCAGATGTTATTGTTGGTATTCTAGTGTACCAGTAGATATGGAGTCAGATGTTGTTGTTGGTATTCTAGTGTACCAGTAGAGATGGAGTCAGATGTTGTTGTTGGTGTTCTAGTGTACCAGTAGAGATGGAGTCAGATGTTGTTGTTGGTGTTCTAGTGTACCAGTAGAGATGGAGTCAGATGTTGTTGTTGTTGGTGTTCTAGTGTACCAGTAGAGATGGGGTCAGATGTTGTTGTTGTTGGTATTCTAGTGTACCAGTAGAGATGGAGTCAGATGTTGTTGTTGTTGGTGTTCTAGTGTACCAGTAGAGATGGGGTTAGATGTTGTTACTGTTGGTATTATAGTGTACCAGTAGATATGGAGTCAGATGTTGTTGTTGGTGTTCTAGTGTACCAGTAGAGATGGAGTCAGATGTTGTTGTTGTTGGTGTTCTAGTGTACCAGTAGAGATGGAGTCAGATGTTGTTGTTGGTGGTGTTCTAGTGTACCAGTAGAGATGGAGTCAGATGTTGTTGTTGTTGGTATTCTAGTGTACCAGTAGAGATGTAGTCAGATGCTGTTGTTGTTGGTGTTCTAGTGTACCAGTAGATATGGAGTCAGATGTTGTTGTTGGTATTCTAGTGTACCAGTAGAGATGGAGTCAGATGTTGTTGTTGGTGTTCTAGTGTACCAGTAGAGATGGAGTCAGATGTTGTTGTTGGTGGTGTTCTAGTGTACCAGTAGAGATGGAGAGTCAGATGTTGTTGTTGGTATTCTAGTGTACCAGTAGATATGGAGTCAGATGTTGTTGTTGTTGGTGGTGTTCTAGTGTACCAGTAGAGATGGAGAGTCAGATGTTGTTGTTGTTGTTGTTGTTGGTGGTGTTCTAGTGTACCAGTAGAGATGGAGTCAGATGTTGTTGTTGGTGTTCTAGTGTACCAGTAGAGATGGAGTCAGATGTTGTTGTTGGTATTCTAGTGTACCAGTAGAGATGGAGTCAGATGTTGTTGTTGGTATTCTAGTGTACCAGTAGAGATGGAGAGTCAGAGGTTGTTGTTGGTGTTAATGTTCTAGTGTACCAGTAGAGATGGAGTCAGATGTTGTTGTTGGTGGTGTTCTAGTGTACCAGTAGAGATGGAGAGTCAGATGTTGTTGATGTTGTTGTTGGTGGTGTTCTAGTGTACCAGTAGAGATGGAGTCAGATGTTGTTGTTGGTGTTCTAGTGTACCAGTAGAGATGGAGTCAGATGTTGTTGTTGGTATTCTAGTGTACCAGTAGAGATGGAGAGTCAGAGGTTGTTGTTGGTGTTAATGTTCTAGTGTACCAGTAGAGATGGAGTCAGATGTTGTTGTTGCTGTTGGTATTCTAGTGTACCAGTAGAGATGGAGTCAGATGTTGTTGTTGTTGGTATTCTAGTGTACCAGTAGAGATGGAGTCAGATGTTGTTGTTGTTGGTGTTCTCGTGTACCAGTAGAGATGGAGTCAGATGTTATTGTTGGTGTTCTAGTGTACCAGTAGAGATGGGGTCAGATGTTGTTATTGTTGGTATTCTAGTGTACCAGTAGATATGGAGTCAGATGTTGTTGTTGGTATTCTAGTGTACCAGTAGATATGGAGTCAGATATTCTTGTTGATATTCTAGTGTACCAGTAGAGATGGAGTCAGATGTTGTTGTTGGTGTTCTAGTGTACCAGTAGAGATTGAATCAGATGTTGTTGTTGTTGGTATTCTAGTGTACCAGTAGAGATGGAGTCAGATGTTGTTGTTGTTGGTATTCTAGTGTACCAGTAGAGATGGAGTCAGATGTTGTTGTTGTTGGTGTTCTAGTGTACCAGTAGAGATGGAGTCAGATGTTGTTGTTGGTGGTGTTCTAGTGTACCAGTAGAGATGGAGTCAGATGTTGTTGTTGGTATTCTAGTGTACCAGTAGAGATGGAGTCAGATGTTGTTGTTGTTGGTGTTCTAGTGTACCAGTAGAGATGGAGTCAGATGTTGTTGTTGGTATTCTAGTGTACCAGTAGAGATGGAGTCAGATGTTGTTGTTGTTGGTGTTCTAGTGTACCAGTAGAGATGGAGAGTCAGATGTTGTTGTTGTTGTTGGTGTTCTAGTGTACCAGTAGAGATGGAGTCAGATGTTGTTGATGTTGTTGGTGTTCTAGTGTACCAGTAGAGATGGAGTCAGATGTTGTTGTTGGTGTTCTAGTGTACCAGTAAAGATGGAGTCAGATGTTGTTGTTGTTGTTGGTATTCTAGTGTACCAGTAGAGATGGAGTCAGATGTTGTTGTTAGTGTTCTAGTGTACCAGTAGATATGGAGTCAGATGTTGTTGTTGGTATTCTAGTGTACCAGTAGAGATGGAGTCAGATGTTGTTGTTGGTGTTCTAGTGTACCAGTAGAGATGGAGTCAGATGTTGTTGTTGTTGGTGTTCTAGTGTACCAGTAGAGATGGAGTCAGATGTTGTTGTTGTTGGTGTTCTAGTGTACCAGTAGAGATGGAGTCAGATGTTGTTGTTGGTGGTATTCTAGTGTACCAGTAGAGATGGAGTCAGATGTTGTTGTTGTTGGTGTTCTAGTGTACCAGTAGAGATGGAGAGTCAGATGTTGTTGTTGTTGTTGGTGTTCTAGTGTACCAGTAGAGATGGAGTCAGATGTTGTTGATGTTGTTGGTGTTCTAGTGTACCAGTAGAGATGGAGTCAGATGTTGTTGTTGGTGTTCTAGTGTACCAGTAGAGATGGAGTCAGATGTTGTTGTTGTTGGTATTCTAGTGTACCATTAGAGATGGATTCAGATGTTGTTGTTGTTGGTATTCTAGTGTACCAGTAGAGATGGAGTCAGATGTTGTTGTTGGTATTCTAGTGTACCAGTAGAGATGGGGTCAGATGTTGTTATTGTTGGTATTCTAGTGTAACAGTAGATATGGAGTCAGATGTTGTTGTTGGTATTCTAGTGTACCAGTAGATATGGAGTCAGATGTTGTTGTTGGTATTCTAGTGTACCAGTAGAGATGGAGTCAGATGTTGTTGTTGTTGGTATTCTAGTGTACCAGTAGAGATGGATTCAGATGTTGTTGTTGTTGGTATTCTAGTGTACCAGTAGAGATGGAGTCAGATGTTGTTGTTGGTATTCTAGTGTACCAGTAGAGATGGGGTCAGATGTTGTTATTGTTGGTATTCTAGTGTAACAGTAGATATGGAGTCAGATGTTGTTGTTGGTATTCTAGTGTACCAGTAGATATGGAGTCAGATGTTGTTGTTGGTATTCTAGTGTACCAGTAGAGATGGAGTCAGATGTTGTTGTTGGTGTTCTAGTGTACCAGTAGAGCTGGAGTCAGATGTTGTTGTTGGTGTTCTAGTGTACCAGTAGAGATGGAGTCAGATGTTGTTGTTGTTGGTGTTCTAGTGTACCAGTAGAGATGGGGTCAGATGTTGTTGTTGTTGGTATTCTAGTGTACCAGTAGAGATGGAGTCAGATGTTGTTGTTGTTGGTGTTCTAGTGTACCAGTAGAGATGGGGTCAGATGTTGTTACTGTTGGTATTCTAGTGTACCAGTAGATATGGAGTCAGATGTTGTTGTTGTTGTTGTTGTTGGTGTTCTAGTGTACCAGTAGAGATGGAGTCAGATGTTGTTGTTGTTGGTGGTGTTCAAGTGTACCAGTAGAGATGGAGAGTCAGATGTTGTTGTTATTGTTGGTGTTCTAGTGTACCAGTAGAGATGGAGTCAGATGTCGTTGTTGGTGTTCTAGTGTACCAGTAGAGATGGAGTCAGATGTTGTTGTTGCTGTTGGTATTCTAGTGTACCAGTAGAGATGGAGTCAGATGTTGTTGTTGTTGGTATTCTAGTGTACCAGTATAGATGGAGTCAGATGTTGTTATTGTTGGTATTCTAGTGTACCAGTAGAGATGGAGTCAGATGTTGTTGTTGGTATTCTAGTGTACCAGTAGAGATGGAGTCAGATGTTGTTGTTGGTGTTCTAGTGTACCAGTAGAGATTGAGTCAGATGTTGTTGTTGTTGGTATCCTAGTGTACCAGTAGAGATGGAGTCAGATGTTGTTGTTGTTGGTATTCTAGTGTACCAGTAGAGATGGAGTCAGATGTTGTTGTTGGTATTCTAGTGTACCAGTAGAGATGGGGTCAGATGTTGTTATTGTTGGTATTCTAGTGTAACAGTAGATATGGAGTCAGATGTTGTTGTTGGTATTCTAGTGTACCAGTAGATATGGAGTCAGATGTTGTTGTTGGTATTCTAGTGTAGCAGAAGATATGGAGTCAGATGTTGTTGTTGGTGTTCTAGTGTACCAGTAAAGATGGAGTCAGATGTTGTTGTTGTTGTTGGTATTCTAGTGTACCAGTAGAGATGGAGTCAGATGTTGTTGTTAGTGTTCTAGTGTACCAGTAGATATGGAGTCAGATGTTGTTGTTGGTATTCTAGTGTACCAGTAGAGATGGAGTCAGATGTTGTTGTTGGTGTTCTAGTGTACCAGTAGAGATGGAGTCAGATGTTGTTGTTGTTGGTGTTCTAGTGTACCAGTAGAGATGGAGTCAGATGTTGTTGTTGTTGGTGTTCTAGTGTACCAGTAGAGATGGAGTCAGATGTTGTTGTTGGTGGTGTTCTAGTGTACCAGTAGAGATGGAGAGTCAGATGTTGTTGTTGTTGTTGGTGTTCTAGTGTACCAGTAGAGATGGAGTCAGATGTTGTTGATGTTGTTGGTGTTCTAGTGTACCAGTAGAGATGGAGTCAGATGTTGTTGTTGGTATTCTAGTGTACCAGTAGAGATGGGGTCAGATGTTGTTATTGTTGGTATTCTAGTGTAACAGTAGATATGGAGTCAGATGTTGTTGTTGGTATTCTAGTGTACCAGTAGATATGGAGTCAGATGTTGTTGTTGGTATTCTAGTGTACCAGTAGAGATGGAGTCAGATGTTGTTGTTGTTGGTATTCTAGTGTACCAGTAGAGATGGATTCAGATGTTGTTGTTGTTGGTATTCTAGTGTACCAGTAGAGATGGAGTCAGATGTTGTTGTTGGTATTCTAGTGTACCAGTAGAGATGGGGTCAGATGTTGTTATTGTTGGTATTCTAGTGTAACAGTAGATATGGAGTCAGATGTTGTTGTTGGTATTCTAGTGTACCAGTAGATATGGAGTCAGATGTTGTTGTTGGTATTCTAGTGTACCAGTAGAGATGGAGTCAGATGTTGTTGTTGGTGTTCTAGTGTACCAGTAGAGCTGGAGTCAGATGTTGTTGTTGGTGTTCTAGTGTACCAGTAGAGATGGAGTCAGATGTTGTTGTTGTTGGTATTCTAGTGTACCAGTAGAGATGGATTCAGATGTTGTTGTTGTTGGTATTCTAGTGTACCAGTAGAGATGGAGTCAGATGTTGTTGTTGGTATTCTAGTGTACCAGTAGAGATGGGGTCAGATGTTGTTATTGTTGGTATTCTAGTGTAACAGTAGATATGGAGTCAGATGTTGTTGTTGGTATTCTAGTGTACCAGTAGATATGGAGTCAGATGTTGTTGTTGGTATTCTAGTGTACCAGTAGAGATGGAGTCAGATGTTGTTGTTGGTGTTCTAGTGTACCAGTAGAGCGGAGTCAGATGTTGTTGTTGGTGTTCTAGTGTACCAGTAGAGATGGAGTCAGATGTTGTTGTTGTTGGTGTTCTAGTGTACCAGTAGAGATGGGGTCAGATGTTGTTGTTGTTGGTATTCTAGTGTACCAGTAGAGATGGAGTCAGATGTTGTTGTTGTTGGTGTTCTAGTGTACCAGTAGAGATGGGGTCAGATGTTGTTACTGTTGGTATTCTAGTGTACCAGTAGATATGGAGTCAGATGTTGTTGTTGTTGTTGTTGTTGTTGGTGTTCTAGTGTTCCAGTAGAGATGGAGTCAGATGTTGTTGTTGTTGGTGGTGTTCAAGTGTACCAGTAGAGATGGAGAGTCAGATGTTGTTGTTATTGTTGGTGTTCTAGTGTACCAGTAGAGATGGAGTCAGATGTCGTTGTTGGTGTTCTAGTGTACCAGTAGAGATGGAGTCAGATGTTGTTGTTGGTATTCTAGTGTACCAGTAGATATGGAGTCAGATGTTGTTGTTGGTATTCTAGTGTACCAGTAGAGATGGAGTCAGATGTTGTTGTTGTTGGTATTCTAGTGTACCAGTATAGATGGAGTCAGATGTTGTTATTGTTGGTATTCTAGTGTACCAGTAGAGATGGAGTCAGATGTTGTTGTTGGTATTCTAGTGTACCAGTAGATATGGAGTCAGATGTTGTTGTTGGTATTCTAGTGTACCAGTAGAGATGGAGTCAGATGTTGTTGTTGGTGTTCTAGTGTACCAGTAGAGATTGAGTCAGATGTTGTTGTTGTTGGTATCCTAGTGTACCAGTAGAGATGGAGTCAGATGTTGATGTTGTTGGTATTCTAGTGTACCAGTAGAGATGGAGTCAGATGTTGTTGTTGTTGGTGTTCTACTGTACCAGTAGAGATGGAGTCAGATGCTGTTGTTGGTATTCTAGTGTACCAGTAGAGATGGAGTCAGATGTTGTTGTTGTTGGTGTTCTAGTGTACCAGTAGAGATGGAGAGTCAGATGTTGTTGTTGTTGTTGGTGTTCTAGTGTACCAGTAGAGATGGAGTCAGATGTTGTTGTTGGTGTTCTAGTGTACCAATAAAGATGGAGTCAGATGTTGTTGTTGTTGTTGGTATTCTAGTGTACCAGTAGAGATGGAGTCAGATGTTGTTGTTAGTGTTCTAGTGTACCAGTAGATATGGAGTCAGATGTTGTTGTTGGTATTCTAGTGTACCAGTAGAGATGGAGTCAGATGTTGTTGTTGGTGTTCTAGTGTACCAGTAGAGATGGAGTCAGATGTTGTTGTTGTTGGTGTTCTAGTGTACCAGTAGAGATGGAGTCAGATGTTGTTGTTGTTGGTGTTCTAGTGTACCAGTAGAGATGGAGTCAGATGTTGTTGTTGGTGGTGTTCTAGTGTACCAGTAGAGATGGAGTCAGATGTTGTTGTTGTTGGTATTCTAGTGTACCAGTAGAGATGGATTCAGATGTTGTTGTTGTTGGTATTCTAGTGTACCAGTAGAGATGGAGTCAGATGTTGTTGTTGGTATTCTAGTGTACCAGTAGAGATGGGGTCAGATGTTGTTATTGTTGGTATTCTAGTGTAACAGTAGATATGGAGTCAGATGTTGTTGTTGGTATTCTAGTGTACCAGTAGATATGGAGTCAGATGTTGTTGTTGGTATTCTAGTGTACCAGTAGAGATGGAGTCAGATGTTGTTGTTGTTGGTATTCTAGTGTACCAGTAGAGATGGATTCAGATGTTGTTGTTGTTGGTATTCTAGTGTACCAGTAGAGATGGAGTCAGATGTTGTTGTTGGTATTCTAGTGTACCAGTAGAGATGGGGTCAGATGTTGTTATTGTTGGTATTCTAGTGTAACAGTAGATATGGAGTCAGATGTTGTTGTTGGTATTCTAGTGTACCAGTAGATATGGAGTCAGATGTTGTTGTTGGTATTCTAGTGTACCAGTAGAGATGGAGTCAGATGTTGTTGTTGGTGTTCTAGTGTACCAGTAGAGCTGGAGTCAGATGTTGTTGTTGGTGTTCTAGTGTACCAGTAGAGATGGAGTCAGATGTTGTTGTTGTTGGTGTTCTAGTGTACCAGTAGAGATGGGGTCAGATGTTGTTGTTGTTGGTATTCTAGTGTACCAGTAGAGATGGAGTCAGATGTTGTTGTTGTTGGTGTTCTAGTGTACCAGTAGAGATGGGGTCAGATGTTGTTACTGTTGGTATTCTAGTGTACCAGTAGATATGGAGTCAGATGTTGTTGTTGTTGTTGTTGTTGTTGTTGTTGGTGTTCTAGTGTACCAGTAGAGATGGAGTCAGATGTTGTTGTTGTTGGTGGTGTTCAAGTGTACCAGTAGAGATGGAGAGTCAGATGTTGTTGTTATTGTTGGTGTTCTAGTGTACCAGTAGAGATGGAGTCAGATGTTGTTGTTGGTGTTCTAGTGTACCAGTAGAGATGGAGTCAGATGTTGTTGCTGTTGGTATTCTAGTGTACCAGTAGAGATGGAGAGTCAGAGGTTGTTGTTGGTGTTGGTGTTCTAGTGTACCAGTAGAGATGGAGTCAGATGTTGTTGTTGTTGGTATTCTAGTGTACCAGTAGAGATGGAGTCAGATGTTGTTGTTGTTGGTGTTCTAGTGTACCAGTAGAGATGGGGTCAGATGTTGTTATTGTTGGTATTCTAGTGTACCAGTAGATATGGAGTCAGATGTTGTTGTTGGTATTCTAGTGTACCAGTAGATATGGAGTCAGATGTTGTTGTTGTTGGTGGTGTTCTAGTGTACCAGTAGAGATGGAGAGTCAGATGTTGTTGTTGTTGTTGTTGTTGTTGGTGTTCTAGTGTACCAGTAGAGATGGAGTCAGATGTTGTTGTTGGTGTTCTAGTGTACCAGTAGAGATGGAGTCAGATGTTGTTGTTGGTATTCTAGTGTACCAGTAGAGATGGAGTCAGATGTTGTTTTTTGTATTCTAGTGTACCAGTAGAGATGGAGAGTCAGAGGTTGTTGTTGGTGTTAATGTTCTAGTGTACCAGTAGAGATGGAGTCAGATGTTGTTGTTGCTGTTGGTATTCTAGTGTACCAGTAGAGATGGAGTCAGATGTTGTTGTTGTTGGTATTCTAGTGTACCAGTAGAGATGGAGTCAGATGTTGTTGTTGTTGGTGTTCTAGTGTACCAGTAGAGATGGGGTGAGATGTTGTTATTGTTGGTATTCTAGTGTACCAGTAGATATGGAGTCAGATGTTGTTGTTGGTATTCTAGTGTACCAGTAGATATGGAGTCAGATATTCTTGTTGATATTCTAGTGTACCAGTAGAGATGGAGTCAGATGTTGTTGTTGGTGTTCTAGTGTACCAGTAGAGATTGAATCAGATGTTGTTGTTGTTGGTATTCTAGTGTACCAGTAGAGATGGAGTCAGATGTTGTTGTTGTTGGTATTCTAGTGTACCAGTAGAGATGGAGTCAGATGTTGTTGTTGTTGGTGTTCTAGTGTACCAGTAGAGATGGAGTCAGATGTTGTTGTTGTTGGTGTTCTAGTGTACCAGTAGAGATGGGGTCAGATGTTGTTACTGTTGGTATTCTAGTGTACCAGTAGAGATGGAGTCAGATGTTGTTGTTGGTGTTCTAGTGTACCAGTAGAGATGGAGTCAGATGTTGTTGTTGCTGTTGGTATTCTAGTGTACCAGTAGAGATGGAGTCAGATGTTGTTGTTGTTGGTATTCTAGTGTACCAGTATAGATGGAGTCAGATGTTGTTATTGTTGGTATTCTAGTGTACCAGTAGAGATGGAGTCAGATGTTGTTGTTGGTATTCTAGTGTACCAGTAGATATGGAGTCAGATGTTGTTGTTGGTATTCTAGTGTACCAGTAGAGATGGAGTCAGATGTTGTTGTTGGTGTTCTAGTGTACCAGTAGAGATTGAGTCAGATGTTGTTGTTGTTGGTATCCTAGTGTACCAGTAGAGATGGAGTCAGATGTTGTTGTTGTTGGTATTCTAGTGTACCAGTAGAGATGGAGTCAGATGTTGTTGTTGTTGGTGTTCTACTGTACCAGTAGAGATGGAGTCAGATGCTGTTGTTGGTATTCTAGTGTACCAGTAGAGATGGAGTCAGATGTTGTTGTTGTTGGTGTTCTAGTGTACCAGTAGAGATGGAGAGTCAGATGTTGTTGTTGTTGTTGGTGTTCTAGTGTACCAGTAGAGATGGAGTCAGATGTTGTTGTTGGTGTTCTAGTGTACCAGTAAAGATGGAGTCAGATGTTGTTGTTGTTGTTGGTATTCTAGTGTACCAGTAGAGATGGAGTCAGATGTTGTTGTTAGTGTTCTAGTGTACCAGTAGATATGGAGTCAGATGTTGTTGTTGGTATTCTAGTGTACCAGTAGAGATGGAGTCAGATGTTGTTGTTGGTGTTCTAGTGTACCAGTAGAGATGGAGTCAGATGTTGTTGTTGTTGGTGTTCTAGTGTACCAGTAGAGATGGAGTCAGATGTTGTTGTTGGTGGTGTTCTAGTGTACCAGTAGAGATGGAGTCAGATGTTGTTGTTGTTGGTATTCTAGTGTACCAGTAGAGATGGATTCAGATGTTGTTGTTGTTGGTATTCTAGTGTACCAGTAGAGATGGAGTCAGATGTTGTTGTTGGTATTCTAGTGTACCAGTAGAGATGGGGTCAGATGTTGTTATTGTTGGTATTCTAGTGTAACAGTAGATATGGAGTCAGATGTTGCTGTTGGTATTCTAGTGTACCAGTAGATATGGAGTCAGATGTTGTTGTTGGTATTCTAGTGTACCAGAAGATATGGAGTCAGATGTTGTTGTTGGTATTCTAGTGTACCAGTAGAGATGGAGTCAGATGTTGTTGTTGGTGTTCTAGTGTACCAGTAGAGCTGGAGTCAGATGTTGTTGTTGGTGTTCTAGTGTACCAGTAGAGATGGAGTCAGATGTTGTTGTTGTTGGTGTTCTAGTGTACCAGTAGAGATGGGGTCAGATGTTGTTACTGTTGGTATTCTAGTGTACCAGTAGATATGGAGTCAGATGTTGTTGTTGTTGGTATTCTAGTGTAACAGTAGATATGGGGTCAGATGTTGTTATTGTTGGTATTCTAGTGTAACAGTAGATATGGAGTCAGATGTTGTTGTTGGTATTCTAGTGTACCAGTAGAGATGGAGTCAGATGTTGTTGTTGGTGGTATTCTAGTGTACCAGAAGATATGGAGTCAGATGTTGTTGTTGGTATTCTAGTGTACCAGTAGAGATGGAGTCAGATGTTGTTGTTGTTGGTGTTCTAGTGTACCAGTAGAGATGGGGTCAGATGTTGTTACTGTTGGTATTCTAGTGTACCAGTAGATATGGAGTCAGATGTTGTTATTGTTGGTATTCTAGTGTAACAGTAGATATGGGGTCAGATGTTGTTATTGTTGGTATTCTAGTGTAACAGTAGATATGGAGTCAGATGTTGTTGTTGGTATTCTAGTGTACCAGAAGATATGGAGTCAGATGTTGTTGTTGGTATTCTAGTGTACCAGTAGAGATGGAGTCAGATGTTGTTGTTGGTGTTCTAGTGTACTAGTAGAGCTGGAGTCAGATGTTGTTGTTGGTGTTCTAGTGTACCAGTAGAGATGGAGTCAGATGTTGTTGTTGTTGGTGTTCTAGTGTACCAGTAGAGATGGGGTCAGATGTTGTTGTTGTTGGTATTCTAGTGTACCAGTAGAGATGGAGTCAGATGTTGTTGTTGTTGGTGTTCTAGTGTACCAGTAGAGATGGGGTCAGATGTTGTTACTGTTGGTATTCTAGTGTACCAGTAGATATGGAGTCAGATGTTGTTGTTGTTGTTGTTGTTGGTGTTCTAGTGTACCAGTAGAGATGGAGTCAGATGTTGTTGTTGTTGGTGGTGTTCAAGTGTACCAGTAGAGATGGAGAGTCAGATGTTGTTGTTATTGTTGGTGTTCTAGTGTACCAGTAGAGATGGAGTCAGATGTCGTTGTTGGTGTTCTAGTGTACCAGTAGAGATGGAGTCAGATGTTGTTGTTGCTGTTGGTATTCTAGTGTACCTGTAGAGATGGAGTCAGATGTTGTTGTTGTTGTTGGTATTCTAGTGTACCAGTATAGATGGAGTCAGATGTTGTTATTGTTGGTATTCTAGTGTACCAGTAGAGATGGAGTCAGATGTTGTTGTTGGTATTCTAGTGTACCAGTAGATATGGAGTCAGATGTTGTTGTTGGTATTCTAGTGTACCAGTAGAGATGGAGTCAGATGTTGTTGTTGGTGTTCTAGTGTACCAGTAGAGATTGAGTCAGATGTTGTTGTTGTTGGTATCCTAGTGTACCAGTAGAGATGGAGTCAGATGTTGTTGTTGTTGGTATTCTAGTGTACCAGTAGAGATGGAGTCAGATGTTGTTGTTGTTGGTGTTCTACTGTACCAGTAGAGATGGAGTCAGATGCTGTTGTTGGTATTCTAGTGTACCAGTAGAGATGGAGTCAGATGTTGTTGTTGTTGGTGTTCTAGTGTACCAGTAGAGATGGAGAGTCAGATGTTGTTGTTGTTGTTGGTGTTCTAGTGTACCAGTAGAGATGGAGTCAGATGTTGTTGTTGTTGTTGGTGTTCTAGTGTACCAGTAGAGATGGAGTCAGATGTTGTTGTTGTTGGTGGTGTTCTAGTGTACCAGTAGAGATGGAGAGTCAGATGTTGTTGTTGTTGTTGGTGTTCTAGTGTACCAGTAGAGATGGAGTCAGATGTTGTTGTTGGTGTTCTAGTGTACCAGTAGAGATGGAGTCAGATGTTGTTGTTGGTATTCTAGTGTACCAGTAGAGATGGAGTCAGATGTTGTTGTTGGTATTCTAGTGTACCAGTAGAGATGGAGAGTCAGAGGTTGTTGTTGGTGTTGGTGTTCTAGTGTACCAGTAGAGATGGAGTCAGATGTTGTTGTTGTTGGTATTCTAGTGTACCAGTAGAGATGGAGTCAGATGTTGTTGTTGTTGGTGTTCTAGTGTACCAGTAGAGATGGGGTCAGATGTTGTTATTGTTGGTATTCTAGTGTACCAGTAGATATGGAGTCAGATGTTGTTGTTGGTATTCTAGTGTACCAGTAGATATGGAGTCAGATGTTGTTGTTGTTGGTGGTGTTCTAGTGTACCAGTAGAGATGGAGAGTCAGATGTTGTTGTTGTTGTTGTTGTTGTTGGTGTTCTAGTGTACCAGTAGAGATGGAGTCAGATGTTGTTGTTGGTGTTCTAGTGTACCAGTAGAGATGGAGTCAGATGTTGTTGTTGGTATTCTAGTGTACCAGTAGAGATGGAGTCAGATGTTGTTTTTTGTATTCTAGTGTACCAGTAGAGATGGAGAGTCAGAGGTTGTTGTTGGTGTTAATGTTCTAGTGTACCAGTAGAGATGGAGTCAGATGTTGTTGTTGCTGTTGGTATTCTAGTGTACCAGTAGAGATGGAGTCAGATGTTGTTGTTGTTGGTATTCTAGTGTACCAGTAGAGATGGAGTCAGATGTTGTTGTTGTTGGTGTTCTAGTGTACCAGTAGAGATGGGGTCAGATGTTGTTATTGTTGGTATTCTAGTGTACCAGTAGATATGGAGTCAGATGTTGTTGTTGGTATTCTAGTGTACCAGTAGATATGGAGTCAGATATTCTTGTTGATATTCTAGTGTACCAGTAGAGATGGAGTCAGATGTTGTTGTTGGTGTTCTAGTGTACCAGTAGAGATTGAATCAGATGTTGTTGTTGTTGGTATTCTAGTGTACCAGTAGAGATGGAGTCAGATGTTGTTGTTGTTGGTATTCTAGTGTACCAGTAGAGATGGAGTCAGATGTTGTTGTTGGTGTTCTAGTGTACCAGTAGAGATGGAGTCAGATGTTGTTGTTGGTGGTATTCTAGTGTACCAGTAGAGATGGAGTCAGATGTTGTTGTTGGTGGTGTTCTAGTGTACCAGTAGAGATGGAGTCAGATGTTGTTATTGTTGGTATTCTAGTGTACCAGTAGATATGGAGTCAGATGTTGTTGTTGGTATTCTAGTGTACCAGTAGATATGGAGTCAGATGTTGTTGTTGTTGGTGGTGTTCTAGTGTACCAGTAGAGATGGAGAGTCAGATGTTGTTGTTGTTGTTGTTGTTGTTGTTGTTGTTGGTGTTCTAGTGTACCAGTAGAGATGGAGTCAGATGTTGTTGTTGGTGATCTAGTGTACCAGTAGAGATGGAGTCAGATGTTGTTGTTAGTATTCTAGTGTACCAGTACAGATGGAGTCAGATGCTGTTGTTGGTATTCTAGTGTACCAGTAGAGATGGAGAGTCAGAGGTTGTTGTTGGTGTTAATGTTCTAGTGTACCAGTAGAGATGGAGTCAGATGTTGTTGTTGCTGTTGGTATTCTAGTGTACCAGTAGAGATGGAGTCAGATGTTGTTGTTGTTGGTATTCTAGTGTACCAGTAGAGATGGAGTCAGATGTTGTTGTTGATGGTGTTCTAGTGTACCAGTAGAGATGGGGTCAGATGTTGTTATTGTTGGTATTCTAGTGTACCAGTAGATATGGAGTCAGATGTTGTTGTTGGTATTCTGGTGTACCAGTAGATATGGAGTCAGATGTTGTTGTTGGTATTCTAGTGTACCAGTAGATATGGAGTCAGATATTCTTGTTGATATTCTAGTGTACCAGTAGAGATGGAGTCAGATGTTGTTGTTGGTGTTCTAGTGTACCAGTAGAAATTGAATCAGATGTTGTTGTTGTTGGTATTCTAGTGTACCAGTAGAGATGGAGTCAGATGTTGTTGTTGTTGGTATTCTAGTGTACCAGTAGAGATGGAGTCAGATGTTGTTGTTGTTGGTGTTCTAGTGTACCAGTAGAGATGGAGAGTCAGATGTTGTTGTTGGTATTCTAGTGTACCAGTAGAGATGGAGTCAGATGTTGTTGTTGTTGGTGTTCTAGTGTACCAGTAGAGATGGGGTCAGATGTTGTTATTGTTGGTATTCTAGTGTACCAGTAGATATGGAGTCAGATGTTGTTGTTGGTATTCTAGTGTACCAGTAGATATGGAGTCAGATGTTGTTGTTGTTGGTGGTGTTCTAGTGTACCAGTAGAGATGGAGAGTCAGATGTTGTTGTTGTTGTTGTTGTTGTTGGTGTTCTAGTGTACCAGTAGAGATGGAGTCAGATGTTGTTGTTGGTGTTCTAGTGTACCAGTAGAGATGGAGTCAGATGTTGTTGTTGGTATTCTAGTGTACCAGTAGAGATGGAGTCAGATGTTGTTTTTTGTATTCTAGTGTACCAGTAGAGATGGAGAGTCAGAGGTTGTTGTTGGTGTTAATGTTCTAGTGTACCAGTAGAGATGGAGTCAGATGTTGTTGTTGCTGTTGGTATTCTAGTGTACCAGTATAGATGGAGTCAGATGTTGTTGTTGTTGGTATTCTAGTGTACCAGTAGAGATGGAGTCAGATGTTGTTGTTGTTGGTGTTCTAGTGTACCAGTAGAGATGGGGTCAGATGTTGTTATTGTTGGTATTCTAGTGTACCAGTAGATATGGAGTCAGATGTTGTTGTTGGTATTCTAGTGTACCAGTAGATATGGAGTCAGATATTCTTGTTGATATTCTAGTGTACCAGTAGAGATGGAGTCAGATGTTGTTGTTGGTGTTCTAGTGTACCAGTAGAGATTGAATCAGATGTTGTTGTTGTTGGTATTCTAGTGTACCAGTAGAGATGGAGTCAGATGTTGTTGTTGTTGGTATTCTAGTGTACCAGTAGAGATGGAGTCAGATGTTGTTGTTGGTGTTCTAGTGTACCAGTAGAGATGGAGTCAGATGTTGTTGTTGGTGGTATTCTAGTGTACCAGTAGAGATGGAGTCAGATGTTGTTGTTGGTGGTGTTCTAGTGTACCAGTAGAGATGGAGTCAGATGTTGTTATTGTTGGTATTCTAGTGTACCAGTAGATATGGAGTCAGATGTTGTTGTTGGTATTCTAGTGTACCAGTAGATATGGAGTCAGATGTTGTTGTTGTTGGTGGTGTTCTAGTGTACCAGTAGAGATGGAGAGTCAGATGTTGTTGTTGTTGTTGTTGTTGTTGTTGTTGGTGTTCTAGTGTACCAGTAGAGATGGAGTCAGATGTTGTTGTTGGTGATCTAGTGTACCAGTAGAGATGGAGTCAGATGTTGTTGTTAGTATTCTAGTGTACCAGTAGAGATGGAGTCAGATGCTGTTGTTGGTATTCTAGTGTACCAGTAGAGATGGAGAGTCAGAGGTTGTTGTTGGTGTTAATGTTCTAGTGTACCAGTAGAGATGGAGTCAGATGTTGTTGTTGCTGTTGGTATTCTAGTGTACCAGTAGAGATGGAGTCAGATGTTGTTGTTGTTGGTATTCTAGTGTACCAGTAGAGATGGAGTCAGATGTTGTTGTTGATGGTGTTCTAGTGTACCAGTAGAGATGGAGTCAGATGTTGTTGTTGCTGTTGGTATTCTAGTGTACCAGTAGAGATGGAGTCAGATGTTGTTGTTGTTGGTATTCTAGTGTACCAGTAGAGATGGAGTCAGATGTTGTTGTTGTTGGTATTCTAGTGTACCAGTAGAGATGGGGTCAGATGTTGTTATTGTTGGTATTCTAGTGTACCAGTAGATATGGAGTCAGATGTTGTTGTTGGTATTCTGGTGTACCAGTAGATATGGAGTCAGATATTCTTGTTGATATTCTAGTGTACCAGTAGAGATGGAGTCAGATGTTGTTGTTGGTGTTCTAGTGTACCAGTAGAAATTGAATCAGATGTTGTTGTTGTTGGTATTCTAGTGTACCAGTAGAGATGGAGTCAGATGTTGTTGTTGTTGGTATTCTAGTGTACCAGTAGAGATGGAGTCAGATGTTGTTGTTGTTGGTGTTCTAGTGTACCAGTAGAGATGGAGAGTCAGATGTTGTTGTTGGTATTCTAGTGTACCAGTAGAGATGGAGTCAGATGTTGTTGTTGTTGGTGTTCTAGTGTACCAGTAGAGATGGAGTCAGATGTTGTTGTTGGTATTCTAGTGTACCAGTAGAGATGGAGTCAGATGTTGTTGTTGTTGGTGTTCTAGTGTACCAGTAGAGATGGAGAGTCAGATGTTGTTGTTGTTGGTGGTGTTCTAGTGTACCAGTAGAGATGGAGTCAGATGTTGTTGATGTTGTTGGTGTTCTAGTGTACCAGTAGAGATGGAGTCAGATGTTGTTGTTGGTGTTCTAGTGTACCAGTAAAGATGGAGTCAGATGTTGTTGTTGTTGTTGTTGGTATTCTAGTGTACCAGTAGAGATGGAGTCAGATGTTGTTGTTAGTGTTCTAGTGTACCAGTAGAGATGGAGTCAGATGTTGTTGTTGATATTCTAGTGTACCAGTAGAGATGGAGTCAGATGTTGTTGTTGGTGTTCTAGTGTACCAGTAGAGATGGAGTCAGATGTTGTTGTTGTTGGTGTTCTAGTGTACCAGTAGAGATGGAGTCAGGTGTTGTTGTTGTTGGTGTTCTAGTGTACCAGTAGAGATGGAGTCAGATGTTGTTGTTGGTGGTGTTCTAGTGTACCAGTAGAGATGGATTCAGATGTTGTTGTTGTTGTTGGTATTCTAGTGTACCAGTAGAGATGGAGTCAGATGTTGTTGTTGGTATTCTAGTGTACCAGTAGATATGGAGTCAGATGTTGTTGTTGGTATTCTAGTGTACCAGTAGAGATGGAGTCAGATGTTGTTGTTGGTGTTCTAGTGTACCAGTAGAGATGGAGTCAGATGTTGTTGTTGGTGTTCTAGTGTACCAGTAGAGATGGAGTCAGATGTTGTTGTTGTTGGTGTTCTAGTGTACCAGTAGAGATGGGGTCAGATGTTGTTGTTGTTGGTATTCTAGTGTACCAGTAGAGATGGAGTCAGATGTTGTTGTTGGTATTCTAGTGTACCAGTAGATATGGAGTCAGATGTTATTGTTGGTATTCTAGTGTACCAGTAGATATGGAGTCAGATGTTGTTGTTGGTATTCTAGTGTACCAGTAGAGATGGAGTCAGATGTTGTTGTTGGTGTTCTAGTGTACCAGTAGAGATGGAGTCAGATGTTGTTGTTGTTGGTGTTCTAGTGTACCAGTAGAGATGGAGTCAGATGTTGTTGTTGTTGGTGTTCTAGTGTACCAGTAGAGATGGAGTCAGATGTTGTTGTTGGTGTTCTAGTGTACCAGTAGAGATGGAGTCAGATGTTGTTGTTGTTGGTATTCTAGTGTACCAGTAGAGATGGAGTCAGATGTTGTTGTTGTTGGTATTCTAGTGTACCAGTAGAGATGGAGTCAGATGTTGTTGTTGGTGGTGTTCTAGTGTACCAGTAGAGATGGAGTCAGATGTTGTTGTTGTTGGTATTCTAGTGTACCAGTAGAGATGGATTCAGATGTTGTTGTTGTTGTTGTTGGTATTCTAGTGTACCAGTAGAGATGGAGAGTCAGATGTTGTTGTTGGTATTCTAGTGTACCAGTAGAGATGGAGAGTCAGATGTTGTTGTTGGTGTTCTAGTGTACCAGTAGAGATGGAGTCAGATGTTGTTGTTGGTATTCTAGTGTACCAGTAGAGATGGGGTCAGATGTTGTTATTGTTGGTATTCTAGTGTAACAGTAGATATGGAGTCAGATGTTGTTGTTGGTATTCTAGTGTACCAGTAGATATGGAGTCAGATGTTGTTGTTGGTATTCTAGTGTACCAGTAGATATGGAGTCAGATGTTGTTGTTGGTATTCTAGTGTACCAGTAGATATGGAGTCAGATGTTGTTGTTGGTATTCTAGTGTACCAGTAGAGATGGAGTCAGATGTTGTTGTTGGTGTTCTAGTGTACCAGTAGAGATGGAGTCAGATGTTGTTGTTGGTGTTCTAGTGTACCAGTAGAGATGGAGTCAGATGTTGTTGTTGTTGGTGTTCTAGTGTACCAGTAGAGATGGGGTCAGATGTTGTTGTTGTTGGTATTCTAGTGTACCAGTAGAGATGGAGTCAGATGTTGTTGTTGTTGGTGTTCTAGTGTACCAGTAGAGATGGGGTCAGATGTTGTTACTGTTGGTATTCTAGTGTACCAGTAGATATGGAGTCAGATGTTGTTGTTGGTATTCTAGTGTACCAGTAGATATGGAGTCAGATGTTGTTGTTGGTATTCTAGTGTACCAGTAGATATGGAGTCAGATGTTGTTGTTGGTATTCTAGTGTACCAGTAGATATGGAGTCAGATGTTATTGTTGGTATTCTAGTGTACCAGTAGATATGGAGTCAGATTATGTTGTTGGTATTCTAGTGTACCAGTAGAGATGGAGTCAGATGTTGTTGTTGGTGTTCTAGTGTACCAGTAGAGATGGAGTCAGATGTTGTTGTTGGTGGTATTCTAGTGTACCAGTAGATATGGAGTCAGATGTTATTGTTGGTATTCTAGTGTACCAGTAGATATGGAGTCAGATTATGTTGTTGGTATTCTAGTGTACCAGTAGAGATGGAGTCAGATGTTGTTGGTGGTGTTCTAGTGTACCAGTAGAGATGGAGTCAGATGTTGTTGGTGGTGGTGTTCTAGTGTACCAGTAGAGATGGAGTCAGATGTTGTTGTTGTTGGTATTCTAGTGCACCAGTAGAGATGGATTCAGATGTTGTTGTTGTTGTTGGTATTCTAGTGTACCAGTAGAGATGGAGAGTCGGATGTTTTTGTTGGTATTCTAGTGTACCAGTAGAGATAGAGTCATATGTTGTTGTTGTTGGTGTTCTAGTGTACCAGTAGAGATGGAGTCAGATGTTGTTGTTGTTGGTGTTCTAGTGTACCAGTAGAGATGGAGAGTCAGATGTTGTTGTTGTTGTTGTTCTAGTGTACCAGTAGATATGGAGTCAGATGTTGTTGTTGTTGTTGGTGTTCTAGTGTACCAGTAGAGATGGAGTCAGATGTTGCTGTTGGTGTTCTAGTGTACCAGTAGAGATGGAGTCAGATGTTGTTGTTGGTGTTCTAGTGTACCAGTAGAGATGGAGTCAGATGTTGTTGTTGTTGGTGTTCTAGTGTACCAGTAGAGATGGGGTCAGATGTTGTTACTGTTGGTATTCTAGTGTACCAGTAGATATGGAGTCAGATGTTGTTGTTGGTATTCTAGTGTACCAGTAGATATGGAGTCAGATGTTGTTGTTGGTATTCTAGTGTACCAGTAGATATGGAGTCAGATGTTGTTGTTGGTATTCTAGTGTACCAGTAGAGATGGAGTCAGATGTTGTTGTTGGTGTTCTAGTGTACCAGTAGAGATGGAGTCAGATGTTGTTGTTGGTGGTGTTCTAGTGTACCAGTAGAGATGGAGTCAGATGTTGTTGTTGTTGGTGTTCTAGTGTACCAGTAGAGATGGAGTCAGATGTTGTTGTTGGTGGTGTTCTAGTGTACCAGTAGAGATGGAGTCAGATGTTGTTGTTGTTGGTATTCTAGTGCACCAGTAGAGATGGATTCAGATGTTGTTGTTGTTGTTGGTATTCTAGTGTACCAGTAGAGATGGAGAGTTGGATGTTTTTGTTGGTATTCTAGTGTACCAGTAGAGATAGAGTCAGATGTTGTTGTTGTTGGTGTTCTAGTGTACCAGTAGAGATGGAGTCAGATGTTGTTGTTGTTGGTGTTCTAGTGTACCAGTAGAGATGGAGAGTCAGATGTTGTTGTTGTTGTTGTTCTAGTGTACCAGTAGAGATTGAGTCAGATGTTGTTGTTGTTGGTATTCTAGTGTACCAGTAGAGATGGAATCAGATGTTGTTGTTGGTATTCTAGTGTACCAGTAGAGATGGAGAGTCAGATGTTGTTGTTGGTGTTGGTGTTCTAGTGTACCAGTAGAGATGGAGTCAGATGTTGTTGTTGTTGGTATTCTAGTGTACCAATAGAGATGGAGTCAGATGTTGTTGTTGTTGGTATTCTAGTGTACCAGTAGAGATGGAGTCAGATGTTGTTGTTGTTGTTGGTGTTCTAGTGTACCAGTAGAGATGGGGTCAGATGTTGTTATTGTTGGTATTCTAGTGTACCAGTAGATATGGAGTCAGATGTTGTTGTTGGTATTCTAGTGTACCAGTAGAGATGGAGTCAGATGTTGTTGTTGGTGTTCTACTGTACCAGTAGAGATTGAGTCAGATGTTGTTGTTGTTGGTATCCTAGTGTACCAGTAGAGATGGAGTCAGATGTTGTTGTTGTTGGTATTCTAGTGTACCAGTAGAGATGGAGTCAGATGTTGTTGTTGTTGGTGTTCTACTGTACCAGTAGAGATGGAGTCAGATGCTATTGTTGGTATTCTAGTGTACCAGTAGAGATGGAGTCAGATGTTGTTGTTGTTGGTGTTCTAGTGTACCAGTAGAGATGGAGAGTCAGATGTTGTTGTTGTTGTTGGTGTTCTAGTGTACCAGTAGAGATGGAGTCAGATGTTGTTGTTGTTGTTGGTGTTCTAGTGTACCAGTAGAGATGGAGAGTCAGATGTTGTTGTTGTTGGTGGTGTTCTAGTGTACCAGTAGAGATGGAGAGTCAGATGTTGTTGTTGTTGGTGTTCTAGTGTACCAGTAGAGATGGAGTCAGATGTTGTTGTTGGTGTTCTAGTGTACCAGTAGAGGTGGAGTCAGATGTTGTTGTTGGTATTCTAGTGTACCAGTAGAGATGGAGTCAGATGTTGTTGTTGGTGGTATTCTAGTGTACCAGTAGAGATGGAGAGTCAGAGGTTGTTGTTGGTGTTGGTGTTCTAGTGTACCAGTAGAGATGGAGTCAGATGTTGTTGTTGCTGTTGTTATTCTAGTTTACCAGTAGAGATGGAGTCAGATGTTGTTGTTGTTGGTATTCTAGTGTACCAGTAGAGATGGGGTCAGATGTTGTTATTGTTGGTATTCTAGTGTACCAGTAGATATGGAGTCAGATGTTGTTGTTGGTATTCTAGTGTACCAGTAGATATGGAGTCAGATGTTGTTGTTGTTGGTGGTGTTCTAGTGTACCAGTAGAGAGCGAGAGTCAGATGTTGTTGTTTTTGTTGTTGGTGGTGTTCTAGTGTACCAGTAGAGATGGAGTCTGATGTTGTTGTTGGTGTTCTAGTGTACCAGTAGAGATGGAGTCAGATGTTGTTGTTGGTATTCTAGTGTACCAGTAGAGATGGAGTCAGATGTTGTTTTTGGTATTCTAGTGTACCAGTAGAGATGGAGAGTCAGAGGTTGTTGTTGGTGTTAATGTTCTAGTGTACCAGTAGAGATGGAGTCAGATGTTGTTGTTGCTGTTGGTATTCTAGTGTACCAGTAGAGATGGAGTCAGATGTTGTTGTTGTTGGTGTTCTAGTGTACCAGTAGAGATGGGGTCAGATGTTGTTATTGTTGGTATTCTAGTGTACCAGTAGAGATGGAGTCAGATGTTGTTGTTGGTATTCTAGTGTACCAGTAGATATGGAGTCAGATATTCTTGTTGATATTCTAGTGTACCAGTAGAGATGGAGTCAGATGTTGTTGTTGGTGTTCTAGTGTACCAGTAGAGATTGAATCAGATGTTGTTGTTGTTGGTATTCTAGTGTACCAGTAGAGATGGAGTCAGATGTTGTTGTTGTTGGTATTCTAGTGTACCAGTAGAGATGGAGTCAGATGTTGTTGTTGTTGGTATTCTAGTGCACCAGTAGAGATGGAGAGTCAGATGTTGTTGTTGGTATTCTAGTGTACCAGTAGAGATGGAGTCAGATGTTGTTGTTGTTGGTGTTCTAGTGTACCAGTAGAGATGGAGAGTCAGATGTTGTTGTTGTTGTTGTTGTTGTTGGTATTCTAGTGTACCAGTAGAGATGGAGTCAGATGTTGTTGTTGGTATTCTAGTGTACCAGTAGAGATGGAGTCAGATGTTGTTGTTGTTGGTGTTCTAGTGTACCAGTAGAGATGGAGAGTCAGATGTTGTTGTTGTTGTTGGTGTTCTAGTGTACCAGTAGAGATGGAGTCAGATGTTGTTGATGTTGTTGGTGTTCTAGTGTACCAGTAGAGATGGAGTCAGATGTTGTTGTTGGTGTTCTAGTGTACCAGTAAAGATGGAGTCAGATGTTGTTGTTGTTGTTGTTGTTGGTATTCTAGTGTACCAGTAGAGATGGAGTCAGATGTTGTTGTTAGTGTTCTAGTGTACCAGTAGATATGGAGTCAGATGTTGTTGTTGGTATTCTAGTGTACCAGTAGAGATGGAGTCAGATGTTGTTGTTGGTGTTCTAGTGTACCAGTAGAGATGGAGTCAGATGTTGTTGTTGTTGGTGTTCTAGTGTACCAGTAGAGATGGAGTCAGATGTTGTTGTTGTTGGTGTTCTAGTGTACCAGTAGAGATGGAGTCAGATGTTGTTGTTGGTGGTATTCTAGTGTACCAGTAGAGATGGATTCAGATGTTGTTGTTGTTGTTGGTATTCTAGTGTACCAGTAGAGATGGAGTCAGATGTTGTTGTTGGTATTCTAGTGTACCAGTAGAGATGGGGTCAGATGTTGTTATTGTTGGTATTCTAGTGTACCAGTAGAGATGGAGTCAGATGTTGTTGTTGGTGTTCTAGTGTACCAGTAGAGATGGAGTCAGATGTTGTTGTTGGTGTTCTAGTGTACCAGTAGAGATGGAGTCAGATGTTGTTGTTGTTGGTGTTCTAGTGTACCAGTAGAGATGGGGTCAGATGTTGTTGTTGTTGGTATTCTAGTGTACCAGTAGATATGGAGTCAGATGTTGTTGTTGGTATTCTAGTGTACCAGTAGATATGGAGTCAGATGTTGTTGTTGGTATTCTAGTGTACCAGTAGAGATGGAGTCAGATGTTGTTGTTGGTATTCTAGTGTACCAGTAGATATGGAGTCAGATGTTGTTGTTGGTATTCTAGTGTACCAGTAGAGATGGAGTCAGATGTTGTTGTTGGTGTTCTAGTGTACCAGTAGAGATGGAGTCAGATGTTGTTGTTGTTGGTGTTCTAGTGTACCAGTAGAGATGGAGTCAGATGTTGTTGTTGTTGGTGTTCTAGTGTACCAGTAGAGATGGAGTCAGATGTTGTTGTTGTTGGTGTTCTAGTGTACCAGTAGAGATGGAGTCAGATGTTGTTGTTGTTGGTATTCTAGTGTACCAGTAGAGATGGAGAGTCAGATGTTGTTGTTGGTATTCTAGTGTACCAGTAGAGATGGAGTCAGATGTTGTTGTTGGTATTCTAGTGTACCAGTAGAGATGGGGTCAGATGTTGTTATTGTTGGTATTCTAGTGTAACAGTAGATATGGAGTCAGATGTTGTTGTTGGTATTCTAGTGTACCAGTAGATATGGAGTCAGATGTTGTTGTTGGTATTCTAGTGTACCAGTAGATATGGAGTCAGATGTTGTTGTTGGTATTCTAGTGTACCAGTAGATATGGAGTCAGATGTTGTTGTTGGTATTCTAGTGTACCAGTAGATATGGAGTCAGATGTTATTGTTGGTGTTCTAGTGTACCAGTAGAGATGGAGTCAGATGTTGTTGTTGGTGGTGTTCTAGTGTACCAGTAGAGATGGAGTCAGATGTTGTTGTTGTTGGTATTCTAGTGTACCAGTAGAGATGGATTCAGATGTTGTTGTTGTTGTTGTTGGTATTCTAGTGTACCAGTAGAGATGGAGAGTCAGATGTTGTTGTTGGTATTCTAGTGTACCAGTAGAGATGGAGAGTCAGATGTTGTTGTTGGTGTTCTAGTGTACCAGTAGATATGGAGTCAGATGTTGTTGTTGGTATTCTAGTGTACCAGTAGATATGGAGTCAGATGTTGTTGTTGGTATTCTAGTGTACCAGTAGAGATGGAGTCAGATGTTGTTGTTGGTATTCTAGTGTACCAGTAGAGATGGAGTCAGATGTTGTTGTTGGTGTTCTAGTGTACCAGTAGAGATGGAGTCAGATGTTGTTGTTGTTGGTGTTCTAGTGTACCAGTAGAGATGGAGTCAGATGTTGTTGTTGTTGGTGTTCTAGTGTACCAGTAGAGATGGAGTCAGATGTTGTTAGGGGCCAGGCAGCGTAGCTGCCGGAACCCTATTGTATTTGCCTATATTATTATTATTATTATTATTCTCCATCTTCCACTGAAGTCTAACTTCCCGTGGACAAAAAATCACCAAAATTTGCACATAGCTCCAGTACTATACCCAAAGTCCTCAACCTGCATTGTAGGTCAATAAACCTGAAGGTGGCGCTACAGCAACAGTCTAAAGTTTAAAACTTTTAAAAAATCATAACAAATCAGCCATAGGTGCTATCACTGTAAAACCACCACGTGAATGTAGTCCCAAGTGAGACAAAACTTTCATACGCTTTGACCTTGCAGGAATTTTGAAGTCCATCACTCTGATTTCTTCATAAACTGTAAAACCTATCAAACCTATCTCCTCCCACATTTTTTGTTCAATTGACACCAAAATCGATCTACTGTATCTTCAGACTGTCCTTACCAAACGATCCTCACAGATTTTTGAAATATGAAAAATAGAGCCCACAGCACTTCAAAATGTTTTACTGTTAACAGTTCTGTATACAGTTCCTATTAATTCTCGCCAAATCAATGTCTGATCATCCTCATAATATGTGACAACATTAGGCACATATCCAAGATGTAGTATGATTCTTTTCAGAATTTTATCTCAAAAATTGAATTTTTTAAAATATGTTTAATTATGTCCTCTGAAACCAACACTTCATACAGAGAAAACTACGTTACCCACAATCCAACGCAAGCTCCACGAATCTGAGACATCGCTGTTGGCAACCCTACCCCACCCCTGCCGAGGATTACAATGACTAAATTGATTGATTGGCAACTGACTGAGTACACAGCTGCTGAAGTTAATGTTCAATTATGAAAAAAAAGCTAACAAAACCTGTAACCCACATTTTGCAATCAATTAACACTAAAGTTGCTACACTGGATCTTCAAACTGTCATTCACAAACTCATTGACCAGATTATTGAATTATCAAAATTGAGCTTACAATGCATCAAAATGTTTTACTTATTATTATTATTCTCCATCTTCCACTGAAGTCTAACTTCCTGTGGTCAAAAAATCACCAACATTTGCACATAGCTCCAGTACTTTACCCAAAGTCCTCAACCTGCATTGTAGGTCAATAAACCTGAAGGTGGCGCTACAGCAACAGTCTAAAGTTTAAAACTTTAAAAAACCATAACAAATCAGCCATAGGTGCCATCACAGTAAAACCACCACGTGAATGTAGGCCCAAGTGAGACAAAACTTTCATACACTCTGACCTTGCAGGAATTTTGATTATTATTATTATTCTCCATCTTCCACTGAAGTCTAACTTCCCGTGGACAAAAAATCACCAAGATTTGCACATAGCTCCAGTAGTATACCCAAAGTCCTCAACCTGCATTGTAGGTCAATAAACCTGAAGGTGGCGCTACAGCAACAGTCTAAAGTTTAAAACTTAAAAAAATCATAACAAATCAGCCATAGGTGCTATCACTGTAAAACCACCACGTGAATGTAGGCCCAAGTGAGACAAAACTTTCATACGCTTTGACCTTGCAGGAATTTTGAAGTCCATCACTCTGATTTCTTCATAAACTAAAACCTATCAAACCTATCTTCTCCCACATTTTTTGTTCAATTGACACCAAAATTGATCTACTGTATCTTCAGACTGTCCTTACCAAACGATCCTCACAGATTTTTGAAATATGAAAAATTGAGCCCACAGCACATCAAAAAGTTTTACTGTTAACAGTTCTGTATATAGTTCCTATTAATTCTCGCCAAATCAATGTCTGATCATCCTCATAAAAAGTGACAACATTAGCCACATATCCAAGATGTAGTATGATTTTTTTTTGAATTTTATCTCAAAAATTGAATTTTTTAAAATATGTTTAATTCTGTCCTCTGAAACCAACACTTCATACAGAGAAAACTACGTTACCCATAATCCAACACAAGCTCCACGAATCGGAGACATCGCTGTTGGCAACCCTACCCAACCCCCGCCGAGGATTACAATGACTAAATCGATTGATTGGCAACTGACTGAGTACACAGCTGCTGAAGTTAATGTTCAATTATGAAGAAAAGCAAACAAAACCTGTAAAAATTAATAAACATATCTCATCCAACATTTTTCAATCAATTAACACCAAACTTGCTACACTGGATCTTCAGACTGTAATTCACAAACTCATTGACCATTGTTGAATTATCAAAATCGAGCTTACAACGCATCAAAATGTTTTACAAATGTTTTACGATACGAATGTACAAAATGAACATTGGAATGTCAACTTTCTTGTTGTCCTATTCTCTCGCTTATTGCTCCTAAACTTGTCGGAAATTGCCTGGCCCCGCCTCATCGCTGCGAAGCAGCTTTAATTGTTGTTGGTATTCTAGTGTACCAGTAGAGATGGATTCAGATGTTGTTGTTGTTGTTGGTATTCTAGTGTACCAGTAGAGATGGAGAGTCAGATGTTGTTGTTGGTATTCTTGTGTACCAGTAGAGATGGAGAGTCAGATGTTGTTGTTGGTGTTCTAGTGTACCAGTAGAGATGGAGTCAGATGTTGTTGTTGGTATTCTAGTGTACCAGTAGAGATGGGGTCAGATGTTGTTACTGTTGGTATTCTAGTGTACCAGTAGATATGGAGTCAGATGTTGTAGTTGGTATTCTAGTGTACCAGTAGATATGGAGTCAGATGTTATTGTTGGTATTCTAGTGTACCAGTAGATATGGAGTCAGATGTTGTTGTTGGTATTCTAGTGTACCAGTAGAGATGGAGTCAGATGTTGTTGTTGTTGGTGTTCTAGTGTACCAGTAGAGATGGAGTCAGATGTTGTTGTTGTTGGTGTTCTAGTGTACCAGTAGAGATGGAGAGTCAGATGTTGTTGTTGTTGTTGTTGTTCTAGTGTACCAGTAGATATGGAGTCAGATGCTGTTGTTGTTGTTGTTGGTGTTCTAGTGTACCAGTAGAGATGGAGTCAGATGTTGTTGTTGTTGGTGGTGTTCAAGTGTACCAGTAGAGATGGAGAGTCAGATGTTGTTGTTGTTGTTGGTGTTCTAGTGTACCAGTAGAGATGGAGTCAGATGTTGTTGTTAGTGTTCTAGTGTACCAGTAGAGATGGAGTCAGATGTTGTTGTTGGTGTTCTAGTGTACCAGTAGAGATTGAGTCAGATGTTGTTGTTGTTGGTATCCTAGTGTTCCAGTAGAGATGGAGTCAGATGTTGTTGTTGTTGGTATTCTAGTGTACCAGTAGAGATGGAGTCAGATGTTGTTGTTGTTGGTGTTCTACTGTACCAGTAGAGATGGAGTCAGATGCTATTGTTGGTATTCTAGTGTACCAGTAGAGATGGAGTCAGATGTTGTTGTTGTTGGTGTTCTAGTGTACCAGTAGAGATGGAGAGTCAGATGTTGTTGTTGTTGTTGGTGTTCTAGTGTACCAGTAGAGATGGAGTCAGATGTTGTTGTTGTTGTTGGTGTTCTAGTGTACCAGTAGAGATGGAGAGTCAGATGTTGTTGTTGTTGCTGGTGTTCTAGTGTACCAGTAGAGATGGAGAGTCAGATGTTGTTGTTGTTGGTGTTCTAGTGTACCAGTAGAGATGGAGTCAGATGTTGTTGTTGGTGTTCTAGTGTACCAGTAGAGGTGGAGTCAGATGTTGTTGTTGGTATTCTAGTGTACCAGTAGAGATGGAGTCAGATGTTGTTGTTGGTATTCTAGTGTACCAGTAGAGATGGAGAGTCAGAGGTTGTTGTTGGTGTTGGTGTTCTAGTGTACCAGTAGAGATGGAGTCAGATGTTGTTGTTGTTGGTATTCTAGTGTACCAGTAGAGATGGAGTCAGATGTTGTTGTTGTTGGTGTTCTAGTGTACCAGTAGAGATGGGGTCAGATGTTGTTATTGTTGGTATTCTAGTGTACCAGTAGATATGGAGTCAGATGTTGTTGTTGGTATTCTAGTGTACCAGTAGATATGGAGTCAGATGTTGTTGTTGTTGGTGGTGTTCTAGTGTACCAGTAGAGATAGAGTCAGATGTTGTTGTTGGTGTTCTAGTGTACCAGTAGAGATGGAGTCAGATGTTGTTGTTGGTATTCTAGTGTACCAGTAGAGATGGAGTCAGATGTTGTTTTTGGTATTCTAGTGTACCAGTAGAGATGGAGAGTCAGAGGTTGTTGTTGGTGTTAATGTTCTAGTGTACCAGTAGAGATGGAGTCAGATGTTGTTGTTGCTGTTGGTATTCTAGTGTACCAGTAGAGATGGAGTCAGATGTTGTTGTTGTTGGTGTTCTAGTGTACCAGTAGAGATGGGGTCAGATGTTGTTATTGTTGGTATTCTAGTGTACCAGTAGATATGGAGTCAGATGTTGTTGTTGGTATTCTAGTGTACCAGTAGATATGGAGTCAGATATTCTTGTTGATATTCTAGTGTACCAGTAGAGATGGAGTCAGATGTTGTTGTTGGTGTTCTAGTGTACCAGTAGAGATTGAATCAGATGTTGTTGTTGTTGGTATTCTAGTGTACCAGTAGAGATGGAGTCAGATGTTGTTGTTGTTGGTATTCTAGTGTACCAGTAGAGATGGAGTCAGATGTTGTTGTTGTTGGTGTTCTAGTGTACCAGTAGAGATGGAGTCAGATGTTGTTGTTGATGGTGTTCTAGTGTACCAGTAGAGATGGAGTCAGATGTTGTTGTTGTTGGTATTCTAGTGCACCAGTAGAGATGGAGAGTCAGATGTTGTTGTTGGTATTCTAGTGTACCAGTAGAGATGGAGTCAGATGTTGTTGTTGTTGGTGTTCTAGTGTACCAGTAGAGATGGAGTCAGATGTTGTTGTTGGTATTCTAGTGTACCAGTAGAGATGGAGTCAGATGTTGTTGTTGTTGGTGTTCTAGTGTACCAGTAGAGATGGAGAGTCAGATGTTGTTGTTGTTGTTGGTGTTCTAGTGTACCAGTAGAGATGGAGTCAGATGTTGTTGATGTTGTTGGTGTTCTAGTGTACCAGTAGAGATGGAGTCAGATGTTGTTGTTGGTGTTCTAGTGTACCAGTAAAGATGGAGTCAGATGTTGTTGTTGTTGTTGTTGTTGGTATTCTAGTGTACCAGTAGAGATGGAGTCAGATGTTGTTGTTGTTAGTGTTCTAGTGTACCAGTAGATATGGAGTCAGATGTTGTTGTTGGTATTCTAGTGTACCAGTAGAGATGGAGTCAGATGTTGTTGTTGGTGTTCTAGTGTACCAGTAGAGATGGAGTCAGATGTTGTTGTTGTTGGTGTTCTAGTGTACCAGTAGAGATGGAGTCAGATGTTGTTGTTGTTGGTGTTCTAGTGTACCAGTAGAGATGGAGTCAGATGTTGTTGTTGGTGGTGTTCTAGTGTACCAGTAGAGATGGAGTCAGATGTTGTTGTTGTTGGTATTCTAGTGTACCAGTAGAGATGGATTCAGATGTTGTTGTTGTTGTTGGTATTCTAGTGTACCAGTAGAGATGGAGTCAGATGTTGTTGTTGGTATTCTAGTGTACCAGTAGAGATGGGGTCAGATGTTGTTATTGTTGGTATTCTAGTGTACCAGTAGAGATGGAGTCAGATGTTGTTGTTGGTGTTCTAGTGTACCAGTAGAGATGGAGTCAGATGTTGTTGTTGGTGTTCTAGTGTACCAGTAGAGATGGAGTCAGATGTTGTTGTTGTTGGTGTTCTAGTGTACCAGTAGAGATGGGGTCAGATGTTGTTGTTGTTGGTATTCTAGTGTACCAGTAGAGATGGAGTCAGATGTTGTTGTTGTTGGTGTTCTAGTGTACCAGTAGAGATGGGGTCAGATGTTGTTCCTGTTGGTATTCTAGTGTACCAGTAGATATGGAGTCAGATGTTGTTGTTGGTATTCTAGTGTACCAGTAGATATGGAGTCAGATGTTGTTGTTGGTATTCTAGTGTACCAGTAGAGATGGAGTCAGATGTTGTTGTTGGTGTTCTAGTGTACCAGTAGAGATGGAGTCAGATGTTGTTGTTGTTGGTGTTCTAGTGTACCAGTAGAGATGGAGTCAGATGTTGTTGTTGTTGGTGTTCTAGTGTACCAGTAGAGATGGAGTCAGATGTTGTTGTTGTTGGTGTTCTAGTGTACCAGTAGAGATGGAGTCAGATGTTGTTGTTGTTGGTATTCTAGTGTACCAGTAGAGATGGAGAGTCAGATGTTGTTGTTGGTATTCTAGTGTACCAGTAGAGATGGAGAGTCAGATGTTGTTGTTGGTGTTCTAGTGTACCAGTAGAGATGGAGTCAGATGTTGTTGTTGGTATTCTAGTGTACCAGTAGAGATGGGGTCAGATGTTGTTATTGTTGGTATTCTAGTGTAACAGTAGATATGGAGTCAGATGTTGTTGTTGGTATTCTAGTGTACCAGTAGATATGGAGTCAGATGTTGTTGTTGGTATTCTAGTGTACCAGTAGATATGGAGTCAGATGTTGTTGTTGGTATTCTAGTGTACCAGTAGATATGGAGTCAGATGTTATTGTTGGTGTTCTAGTGTACCAGTAGAGATGGAGTCAGATGTTGTTGTTGGTGGTGTTCTAGTGTACCAGTAGAGATGGAGTCAGATGTTGTTGTTGTTGGTATTCTAGTGTACCAGTAGAGATGGATTCAGATGTTGTTGTTGTTGTTGTTGGTATTCTAGTGTACCAGTAGAGATGGATTCAGATGTTGTTGTTGTTGTTGTTGGTATTCTAGTGTACCAGTAGAGATGGAGAGTCAGATGTTGTTGTTGGTATTCTAGTGTACCAGTAGAGATGGAGAGTCAGATGTTGTTGTTGGTGTTCTAGTGTACCAGTAGATATGGAGTCAGATGTTGTTGTTGGTATTCTAGTGTACCAGTAGATATGGAGTCAGATGTTGTTGTTGGTATTCTAGTGTACCAGTAGATATGGAGTCAGATGTTGTTGTTGGTATTCTAGTGTACCAGTAGAGATGGAGTCAGATGTTGTTGTTGGTGTTCTAGTGTACCAGTAGAGATGGAGTCAGATGTTGTTGTTGTTGGTGTTCTAGTGTACCAGTAGAGATGGAGTCAGATGTTGTTGTTGTTGGTGTTCTAGTGTACCAGTAGAGATGGAGTCAGATGTTGTTGTTGGTGGTGTTCTAGTGTACCAGTAGAGATGGAGTCAGATGTTGTTGTTGTTGGTATTCTAGTGTACCAGTAGAGATGTAGTCAGATGTTGTTGTTGGTATTCTAGTGTACCAGTAGAGATGGGGTCAGATGTTGTTACTGTTGGTATTCTAGTGTACCAGTAGATATGGAGTCAGATGTTGTTGTTGGTATTCTAGTGTACCAGTAGATATGGAGTCAGATGTTGTTGTTGGTATTCTAGTGTACCAGTAGATATGGAGTCAGATGTTATTGTTGGTATTCTAGTGTACCAGTAGATATGGAGTCAGATGTTGTTGTTGGTATTCTAGTGTACCAGTAGAGATGGAGTCAGATGTTGTTGTTGTTGGTGTTCTAGTGTACCAGTAGAGATGGAGTCAGATGTTGTTGTTGTTGGTGTTCTAGTGTACCAGTAGAGATGGAGAGTCAGATGTTGTTGTTGTTGTTGTTGTTCTAGTGTACCAGTAGATATGGAGTCAGATGCTGTTGTTGTTGTTGTTGGTGTTCTAGTGTACCAGTAGAGATGGAGTCAGATGTTGTTGTTGTTGGTGGTGTTCAAGTGTACCAGTAGAGATGGAGAGTCAGATGTTGTTGTTATTGTTGGTGTTCTAGTGTACCAGTAGAGATGTAGTCAGATGTTGTTGTTGGTATTCTAGTGTACCAGTAGAGATGGAGTCAGATGTTGTTGTTGGTATTCTAGTGTACCAGTAGAGATGGAGAGTCAGATGTTGGTGTTGGTGTTCTAGTGTACCAGTAGAGATGGAGTCAGATGTTGTTGTTGCTGTTGGTATTCTAGTGTACCAGTAGAGATGGAGTCAGATGTTGTTGTTGTTGGTATTCTAGTGTACCAGTAGAGATGGAGTCAGATGTTGTTGTTGTTGGTGTTCTAGTGTACCAGTAAAGATGGGGTCAGATGTTGTTATTGTTGGTATTCTAGTGTACCAGTAGATATGGAGTCAGATGTTGTTGTTGGTATTCTAGTGTACCAGTAGATATGGAGTCAGATGTTGTTGTTGGTATTCTAGTGTACCAGTAGAGATGGAGTCAGATGTTGTTGTTGTTGGTGTTCTAGTGTACCAGTATAGATTGAGTCAGATGTTGTTGTTGTTGGTGTTCTAGTGTACCAGTAGAGATGGAGTCAGATGTTGTTGTTGTTGGTGTTCTAGTGTACCAGTAGAGATGGAGTCAGATGTTGTTGTTGGTGGTGTTCTAGTGTACCAGTAGAGATGGATTCAGATGTTGTTGTTGTTGTTGGTATTCTAGTGTACCAGTAGAGATGGAGAGTCAGATGTTGTTGTTGGTATTCTAGTGTACCAGTAGAGATGGAGAGTCAGATGTTGTTGTTGGTGTTCTAGTGTACCAGTAGAGATGGAGTCAGATGTTGTTGTTGGTATTCTAGTGTACCAGTAGAGATGGGGTCAGATGTTGTTACTGTTGGTATTCTAGTGTACCAGTAGATATGGAGTCAGATGTTGTTGTTGGTATACTAGTGTACCAGTAGATATGGAGTCAGATGTTGTTGTTGGTATTCTAGTGTACCAGTAGATATGGAGTCAGATGTTATTGTTGGTATTCTAGTGTACCAGTAGATATGGAGTCAGATGTTGTTGTTGGTATTCTAGTGTACCAGTAGAGATGGAGTCAGATGTTGTTGTTGGTGTTCTAGTGTACCAGTAGAGATGGACTCAGATGTTGTTGTTGGTGGTGTTCTAGTGTACCAGTAGAGATGGAGGCAGATGTTGTTGTTGTTGGTGTTCTAGTGTACCAGTAGAGATGGAGTCAGATGTTGTTGTTGGTATTCTAGTGTACCAGTAGAGATGGGGTCAGATGTTGTTATTGTTGGTATTCTAGTGTAACAGTAGATATGGAGTCAGATGTTGTTGTTGGTATTCTAGTGTACCAGTAGATATGGAGTCAGATGTTGTTGTTGGTATTCTAGTGTACCAGTAGAGATGGAGTCAGATGTTGTTGTTGGTGTTCTAGTGTACCAGTAGAGATGGAGTCAGATGTTGTTGTTGGTGTTCTAGTGTACCAGTAGAGATGGAGTCAGATGTTGTTGTTGTTGGTGTTCTAGTGTACCAGTAGAGATGGGGTCAGATGTTGTTGTTGTTGGTATTCTAGTGTACCAGTAGAGATGGAGTCAGATGTTGTTGTTGTTGTTGTTCTAGTGTACCAGTAGAGATGGGGTCAGATGTTGTTACTGTTGGTATTCTAGTGTACCAGTAGATATGGAGTCAGATGTTGTTGTTGGTATTCTAGTGTACCAGTAGATATGGAGTCAGATGTTGTTGTTGGTATTCTAGTGTACCAGTAGAGATGGAGTCAGATGTTATTGTTGGTATTCTAGTGTACCAGTAGATATGGAGTCAGATGTTGTTGTTGGTATTCTAGTGTACCAGTAGAGATGGAGTCAGATGTTGTTGTTGGTGTTCTAGTGTACCAGTAGAGATGGAGTCAGATGTTGTTGTTGTTGGTGTTCTAGTGTACCAGTAGAGATGGAGTCAGATGTTGTTGTTGTTGGTGTTCTAGTGTACCAGTAGAGATGGAGTCAGATGTTGTTGTTGTTGGTGTTCTAGTGTACCAGTAGAGATGGAGTCAGATGTTGTTGTTGGTGGTGTTCTAGTGTACCAGTAGAGATGGAGTCAGATGTTGTTGTTGTTGGTATTCTAGTGTACCAGTAGAGATGGATTCAGATGTTGTTGTTGTTGTTGGTATTCTAGTGTACCAGTAGAGATGGAGAGTCAGATGTTGTTGTTGGTGTTCTAGTGTACCAGTAGATATGGAGTCAGATGTTGTTGTTGGTATTCTAGTGTACCAGTAGATATGGAGTCAGATGTTGTTGTTGGTATTCTAGTGTACCAGTAGATATGGAGTCAGATGTTGTTGTTGGTATTCTAGTGTACCAGTAGAGATGGAGTCAGATGTTGTTGTTGGTGTTCTAGTGTACCAGTAGAGATGGAGTCAGATGTTGTTGTTGGTATTCTAGTGTACCAGTAGAGATGGGGTCAGATGTTGTTACTGTTGGTATTCTAGTGTACCAGTAGATATGGAGTCAGATGTTGTTGTTGGTATACTAGTGTACCAGTAGATATGGAGTCAGATGTTGTTGTTGGTATTCTAGTGTACCAGTAGATATGGAGTCAGATGTTATTGTTGGTATTCTAGTGTACCAGTAGATATGGAGTCAGATGTTGTTGTTGGTATTCTAGTGTACCAGTAGAGATGGAGTCAGATGTTGTTGTTGGTGTTCTAGTGTACCAGTAGAGATGGACTCAGATGTTGTTGTTGGTGGTGTTCTAGTGTACCAGTAGAGATGGAGGCAGATGTTGTTGTTGTTGGTGTTCTAGTGTACCAGTAGAGATGGAGTCAGATGTTGTTGTTGGTATTCTAGTGTACCAGTAGAGATGGGGTCAGATGTTGTTATTGTTGGTATTCTAGTGTAACAGTAGATATGGAGTCAGATGTTGTTGTTGGTATTCTAGTGTACCAGTAGATATGGAGTCAGATGTTGTTGTTGGTATTCTAGTGTACCAGTAGAGATGGAGTCAGATGTTGTTGTTGGTGTTCTAGTGTACCAGTAGAGATGGAGTCAGATGTTGTTGTTGGTGTTCTAGTGTACCAGTAGAGATGGAGTCAGATGTTGTTGTTGTTGGTGTTCTAGTGTACCAGTAGAGATGGGGTCAGATGTTGTTGTTGTTGGTATTCTAGTGTACCAGTAGAGATGGAGTCAGATGTTGTTGTTGTTGTTGTTCTAGTGTACCAGTAGAGATGGGGTCAGATGTTGTTACTGTTGGTATTCTAGTGTACCAGTAGATATGGAGTCAGATGTTGTTGTTGGTATTCTAGTGTACCAGTAGATATGGAGTCAGATGTTGTTGTTGGTATTCTAGTGTACCAGTAGAGATGGAGTCAGATGTTATTGTTGGTATTCTAGTGTACCAGTAGATATGGAGTCAGATGTTGTTGTTGGTATTCTAGTGTACCAGTAGAGATGGAGTCAGATGTTGTTGTTGGTGTTCTAGTGTACCAGTAGAGATGGAGTCAGATGTTGTTGTTGTTGGTGTTCTAGTGTACCAGTAGAGATGGAGTCAGATGTTGTTGTTGTTGGTGTTCTAGTGTACCAGTAGAGATGGAGTCAGATGTTGTTGTTGTTGGTGTTCTAGTGTACCAGTAGAGATGGAGTCAGATGTTGTTGTTGGTGGTGTTCTAGTGTACCAGTAGAGATGGAGTCAGATGTTGTTGTTGTTGGTATTCTAGTGTACCAGTAGAGATGGATTCAGATGTTGTTGTTGTTGTTGGTATTCTAGTGTACCAGTAGAGATGGAGAGTCAGATGTTGTTGTTGGTGTTCTAGTGTACCAGTAGATATGGAGTCAGATGTTGTTGTTGGTATTCTAGTGTACCAGTAGATATGGAGTCAGATGTTGTTGTTGGTATTCTAGTGTACCAGTAGATATGGAGTCAGATGTTGTTGTTGGTATTCTAGTGTACCAGTAGAGATGGAGTCAGATGTTGTTGTTGGTGTTCTAGTGTACCAGTAGAGATGGAGTCAGATGTTGTTGTTGTTGTTGGTGTTCTAGTGTACCAGTAGAGATGGAGTCAGATGTTGTTGTTGTTGGTGTTCTAGTGTACCAGTAGAGATGGAGTCAGATGTTGTTGTTGTTGGTGTTCTAGTGTACCAGTAGAGATGGAGTCAGATGTTGTTGTTGTTGGTATTCTAGTGTACCAGTAGAGATGGATTCAGATGTTGTTGTTGTTGTTGGTATTCTAGTGTACCAGTAGAGATGGAGAGTCAGATGTTGTTGTTGGTGTTCTAGTGTACCAGTAGAGATGGAGTCAGATGTTGTTGTTGGTATTCTAGTGTACCAGTAGAGATGGGGTCAGATGTTGTTGTTGTTGGTATTCTAGTGTACCAGTAGAGATGGAGTCAGATGTTGTTGTTGTTGGTGTTCTAGTGTACCAGTAGAGATGGGGTCAGATGTTGTTACTGTTGGTATTCTAGTGTACCAGTAGATATGGAGTCAGATGTTGTTGTTGGTATTCTAGTGTACCAGTAGATATGGAGTCAGATGTTGTTGTTGGTATTCTAGTGTACCAGTAGATATGGAGTCAGATGTTATTGTTGGTATTCTAGTGTACCAGTAGATATGGAGTCAGATGTTGTTGTTGGTATTCTAGTGTACCAGTAGAGATGGAGTCAGATGTTGTTGTTGGTGTTCTAGTGTACCAGTAGAGATGGAGTCAGATGTTGTTGTTGTTGGTGTTCTAGTGTACCAGTAGAGATGGAGTCAGATGTTGTTGTTGTTGGTGTTCTAGTGTACCAGTAGAGATGGAGTCAGATGTTGTTGTTGTTGGTGTTCTAGTGTACCAGTAGAGATGGAGTCAGATGTTGTTGTTGGTGGTGTTCTAGTGTACCAGTAGAGATGGAGTCAGATGTTGTTGTTGTTGGTATTCTAGTGTACCAGTAGAGATGGATTCAGATGTTGTTGTTGTTGTTGGTATTCTAGTGTACCAGTAGAGATGGAGAGTCAGATGTTGTTGTTGGTGTTCTAGTGTACCAGTAGATATGGAGTCAGATGTTGTTGTTGGTATTCTAGTGTACCAGTAGATATGGAGTCAGATGTTGTTGTTGGTATTCTAGTGTACCAGTAGATATGGAGTCAGATGTTGTTGTTGGTATTCTAGTGTACCAGTAGAGATGGAGTCAGATGTTGTTGTTGGTGTTCTAGTGTACCAGTAGAGATGGAGTCAGATGTTGTTGTTGTTGTTGGTGTTCTAGTGTACCAGTAGAGATGGAGTCAGATGTTGTTGTTGTTGGTGTTCTAGTGTACCAGTAGAGATGGAGTCAGATGTTGTTGTTGTTGGTGTTCTAGTGTACCAGTAGAGATGGAGTCAGATGTTGTTGTTGTTGGTATTCTAGTGTACCAGTAGAGATGGATTCAGATGTTGTTGTTGTTGTTGGTATTCTAGTGTACCAGTAGAGATGGAGAGTCAGATGTTGTTGTTGGTGTTCTAGTGTACCAGTAGAGATGGAGTCAGATGTTGTTGTTGGTATTCTAGTGTACCAGTAGAGATGGGGTCAGATGTTGTTACTGTTGGTATTCTAGTGTACCAGTAGATATGGAGTCAGATGTTGTTGTTGGTATTCTAGTGTACCAGTAGAGATGGAGTCAGATGTTGTTGTTGGTATTCTAGTGTACCAGTAGATATGGAGTCAGATGTTATTGTTGGTATTCTAGTGTACCAGTAGATATGGAGTCAGATGTTGTTGTTGGTATTCTAGTGTACCAGTAGAGATGGAGTCAGATGTTGTTGTTGGTGTTCTAGTGTACCAGTAGAGATGGAGTCAGATGTTGTTGTTGTTGGTGTTCTAGTGTACCAGTAGAGATGGAGTCAGATGTTGTTGTTGGTGGTGTTCTAGTGTACCAGTAGAGATGGAGTCAGATGTTGTTGTTGTTGGTATTCTAGTGTACCAGTAGAGATGGATTCAGATGTTGTTGTTGTTGTTGTTCTAGTGTACCAGTAGAGATGGAGTCAGATGTTGTTGTTGGTGGTGTTCTAGTGTACCAGTAGAGATGGAGTCAGATGTTGTTGTTGTTGGCATTCTAGTGTACCAGTAGAGATGGAGAGTCAGATGTTGTTGTTGGTATTCTAGTGTACCAGTAGAGATGGAGAGTCATATGTTGTTGTTGGTGTTCTAGTGTACCAGTAGAGATGGAGTCAGATGTTGTTGTTGGTATTCTAGTGTACCAGTAGAGATGGGGTCAGATGTTGTTACTGTTGGTATTCTAGTGTACCAGTAGATATGGAGTCAGATGTTGTTGTTGTTGGCATTCTAGTGTACCAGTAGAGATGGAGAGTCAGATGTTGTTGTTGGTATTCTAGTGTACCAGTAGAGATGGAGAGTCATATGTTGTTGTTGGTGTTCTAGTGTACCAGTAGAGATGGAGTCAGATGTTGTTGTTGGTATTCTAGTGTACCAGTAGAGATGGGGTCAGATGTTGTTACTGTTGGTATTCTAGTGTACCAGTAGATATGGAGTCAGATGTTGTTGTTGGTATTCTAGTGTACCAGTAGATATGGAGTCAGATGTTGTTGTTGGTATTCTAGTGTACCAGTAGATATGGAGTCAGATGTTATTGTTGGTATTCTAGTGTACCAGTAGATATGGAGTCAGATGTTGTTGTTGGTATTCTAGTGTACCAGTAGAGATGGAGTCAGATGTTGTTGTTGGTGTTCTAGTGTACCAGTAGAGATGGAGTCAGATGTTGTTGTTGTTGGTGTTCTAGTGTACCAGTAGAGATGGAGTCAGATGTTGTTGTTGTTGGTGTTCTAGTGTACCAGTAGAGATGGAGTCAGATGTTGTTGTTGTTGGTGTTCTAGTGTACCAGTAGAGATGGAGTCAGATGTTGTTGTTGGTGGTGTTCTAGTGTACCAGTAGAGATGGAGTCAGATGTTGTTGTTGTTGGTATTCTAGTGTACCAGTAGAGATGGATTCAGATGTTGTTGTTGTTGTTGGTATTCTAGTGTACCAGTAGAGATGGAGAGTCAGATGTTGTTGTTGGTGTTCTAGTGTACCAGTAGATATGGAGTCAGATGTTGTTGTTGGTATTCTAGTGTACCAGTAGATATGGAGTCAGATGTTGTTGTTGGTATTCTAGTGTACCAGTAGATATGGAGTCAGATGTTGTTGTTGGTATTCTAGTGTACCAGTAGAGATGGAGTCAGATGTTGTTGTTGGTGTTCTAGTGTACCAGTAGAGATGGAGTCAGATGTTGTTGTTGTTGTTGGTGTTCTAGTGTACCAGTAGAGATGGAGTCAGATGTTGTTGTTGTTGGTGTTCTAGTGTACCAGTAGAGATGGAGTCAGATGTTGTTGTTGTTGGTGTTCTAGTGTACCAGTAGAGATGGAGTCAGATGTTGTTGTTGTTGGTATTCTAGTGTACCAGTAGAGATGGATTCAGATGTTGTTGTTGTTGTTGGTATTCTAGTGTACCAGTAGAGATGGAGAGTCAGATGTTGTTGTTGGTGTTCTAGTGTACCAGTAGAGATGGAGTCAGATGTTGTTGTTGGTATTCTAGTGTACCAGTAGAGATGGGGTCAGATGTTGTTGTTGTTGGTATTCTAGTGTACCAGTAGAGATGGAGTCAGATGTTGTTGTTGTTGGTGTTCTAGTGTACCAGTAGAGATGGGGTCAGATGTTGTTACTGTTGGTATTCTAGTGTACCAGTAGATATGGAGTCAGATGTTGTTGTTGGTATTCTAGTGTACCAGTAGATATGGAGTCAGATGTTGTTGTTGGTATTCTAGTGTACCAGTAGATATGGAGTCAGATGTTATTGTTGGTATTCTAGTGTACCAGTAGATATGGAGTCAGATGTTGTTGTTGGTATTCTAGTGTACCAGTAGAGATGGAGTCAGATGTTGTTGTTGGTGTTCTAGTGTACCAGTAGAGATGGAGTCAGATGTTGTTGTTGTTGGTGTTCTAGTGTACCAGTAGAGATGGAGTCAGATGTTGTTGTTGTTGGTGTTCTAGTGTACCAGTAGAGATGGAGTCAGATGTTGTTGTTGTTGGTGTTCTAGTGTACCAGTAGAGATGGAGTCAGATGTTGTTGTTGGTGGTGTTCTAGTGTACCAGTAGAGATGGAGTCAGATGTTGTTGTTGTTGGTATTCTAGTGTACCAGTAGAGATGGATTCAGATGTTGTTGTTGTTGTTGGTATTCTAGTGTACCAGTAGAGATGGAGAGTCAGATGTTGTTGTTGGTGTTCTAGTGTACCAGTAGATATGGAGTCAGATGTTGTTGTTGGTATTCTAGTGTACCAGTAGATATGGAGTCAGATGTTGTTGTTGGTATTCTAGTGTACCAGTAGATATGGAGTCAGATGTTGTTGTTGGTATTCTAGTGTACCAGTAGAGATGGAGTCAGATGTTGTTGTTGGTGTTCTAGTGTACCAGTAGAGATGGAGTCAGATGTTGTTGTTGTTGTTGGTGTTCTAGTGTACCAGTAGAGATGGAGTCAGATGTTGTTGTTGTTGGTGTTCTAGTGTACCAGTAGAGATGGAGTCAGATGTTGTTGTTGTTGGTGTTCTAGTGTACCAGTAGAGATGGAGTCAGATGTTGTTGTTGTTGGTATTCTAGTGTACCAGTAGAGATGGATTCAGATGTTGTTGTTGTTGTTGGTATTCTAGTGTACCAGTAGAGATGGAGAGTCAGATGTTGTTGTTGGTGTTCTAGTGTACCAGTAGAGATGGAGTCAGATGTTGTTGTTGGTATTCTAGTGTACCAGTAGAGATGGGGTCAGATGTTGTTACTGTTGGTATTCTAGTGTACCAGTAGATATGGAGTCAGATGTTGTTGTTGGTATTCTAGTGTACCAGTAGAGATGGAGTCAGATGTTGTTGTTGGTATTCTAGTGTACCAGTAGATATGGAGTCAGATGTTATTGTTGGTATTCTAGTGTACCAGTAGATATGGAGTCAGATGTTGTTGTTGGTATTCTAGTGTACCAGTAGAGATGGAGTCAGATGTTGTTGTTGGTGTTCTAGTGTACCAGTAGAGATGGAGTCAGATGTTGTTGTTGTTGGTGTTCTAGTGTACCAGTAGAGATGGAGTCAGATGTTGTTGTTGGTGGTGTTCTAGTGTACCAGTAGAGATGGAGTCAGATGTTGTTGTTGTTGGTATTCTAGTGTACCAGTAGAGATGGATTCAGATGTTGTTGTTGTTGTTGGTATTCTAGTGTACCAGTAGAGATGGAGAGTCAGATGTTGTTGTTGGTGTTCTAGTGTACCAGTAGATATGGAGTCAGATGTTGTTGTTGGTATTCTAGTGTACCAGTAGATATGGAGTCAGATGTTGTTGTTGGTATTCTAGTGTACCAGTAGATATGGAGTCAGATGTTGTTGTTGGTATTCTAGTGTACCAGTAGAGATGGAGTCAGATGTTGTTGTTGGTGTTCTAGTGTACCAGTAGAGATGGAGTCAGATGTTGTTGTTGTTGTTGGTGTTCTAGTGTACCAGTAGAGATGGAGTCAGATGTTGTTGTTGTTGGTGTTCTAGTGTACCAGTAGAGATGGAGTCAGATGTTGTTGTTGTTGGTGTTCTAGTGTACCAGTAGAGATGGAGTCAGATGTTGTTGTTGTTGGTATTCTAGTGTACCAGTAGAGATGGATTCAGATGTTGTTGTTGTTGTTGGTATTCTAGTGTACCAGTAGAGATGGAGAGTCAGATGTTGTTGTTGGTGTTCTAGTGTACCAGTAGAGATGGAGTCAGATGTTGTTGTTGGTATTCTAGTGTACCAGTAGAGATGGGGTCAGATGTTGTTACTGTTGGTATTCTAGTGTACCAGTAGATATGGAGTCAGATGTTGTTGTTGGTATTCTAGTGTACCAGTAGATATGGAGTCAGATGTTGTTGTTGGTATTCTAGTGTACCAGTAGATATGGAGTCAGATGTTATTGTTGGTATTCTAGTGTACCAGTAGATATGGAGTCAGATGTTGTTGTTGGTATTCTAGTGTACCAGTAGAGATGGAGTCAGATGTTGTTGTTGGTGTTCTAGTGTACCAGTAGAGATGGAGTCAGATGTTGTTGTTGGTGGTGTTCTAGTGTACCAGTAGAGATGGAGGCAGATGTTGTTGTTGTTGGTGTTCTAGTGTACCAGTAGAGATGGAGTCAGATGTTGTTGTTGGTATTCTAGTGTACCAGTAGAGATGGGGTCAGATGTTGTTATTGTTGGTATTCTAGTGTAACAGTAGATATGGAGTCAGATGTTGTTGTTGGTATTCTAGTGTACCAGTAGATATGGAGTCAGATGTTGTTGTTGGTATTCTAGTGTACCAGTAGAGATGGAGTCAGATGTTGTTGTTGGTGTTCTAGTGTACCAGTAGAGATGGAGTCAGATGTTGTTGTTGGTGTTCTAGTGTACCAGTAGAGATGGAGTCAGATGTTGTTGTTGTTGGTGTTCTAGTGTACCAGTAGAGATGGGGTCAGATGTTGTTGTTGTTGGTATTCTAGTGTACCAGTAGAGATGGAGTCAGATGTTGTTGTTGTTGGTGTTCTAGTGTACCAGTAGAGATGGGGTCAGATGTTGTTACTGTTGGTATTCTAGTGTACCAGTAGATATGGAGTCAGATGTTGTTGTTGGTATTCTAGTGTACCAGTAGATATGGAGTCAGATGTTGTTGTTGGTATTCTAGTGTACCAGTAGATATGGAGTCAGATGTTATTGTTGGTATTCTAGTGTACCAGTAGATATGGAGTCAGATGTTGTTGTTGGTATTCTAGTGTACCAGTAGAGATGGAGTCAGATGTTGTTGTTGGTGTTCTAGTGTACCAGTAGAGATGGAGTCAGATGTTGTTGTTGTTGGTGTTCTAGTGTACCAGTAGAGATGGAGTCAGATGTTGTTGTTGTTGGTGTTCTAGTGTACCAGTAGAGATGGATTCAGATGTTGTTGTTGTTGTTGGTATTCTAGTGTACCAGTAGAGATGGAGAGTCAGATGTTGTTGTTGGTGGTGTTCTAGTGTACCAGTAGAGATGGAGTCAGATGTTGTTGTTGTTGGTATTCTAGTGTACCAGTAGAGATGGATTCAGATGTTGTTGTTGTTGTTGGTATTCTAGTGTACCAGTAGAGATGGAGAGTCAGATGTTGTTGTTGGTGTTCTAGTGTACCAGTAGATATGGAGTCAGATGTTGTTGTTGGTATTCTAGTGTACCAGTAGATATGGAGTCAGATGTTGTTGTTGGTATTCTAGTGTACCAGTAGATATGGAGTCAGATGTTGTTGTTGGTATTCTAGTGTACCAGTAGAGATGGAGTCAGATGTTGTTGTTGGTGTTCTAGTGTACCAGTAGAGATGGAGTCAGATGTTGTTGTTGTTGGTGTTCTAGTGAACCAGTAGAGATGGAGTCAGATGTTGTTGTTGTTGGTGTTCTAGTGTACCAGTAGAGATGGAGTCAGATGTTGTTGTTGTTGGTGTTCTAGTGTACCAGTAGAGATGGAGTCAGATGTTGTTGTTGTTGGTATTCTAGTGTACCAGTAGAGATGGATTCAGATGTTGTTGTTGTTGTTGGTATTCTAGTGTACCAGTAGAGATGGAGAGTCAGATGTTGTTGTTGGTGTTCTAGTGTACCAGTAGAGATGGAGTCAGATGTTGTTGTTGGTATTCTAGTGTACCAGTAGAGATGGGGTCAGATGTTGTTACTGTTGGTATTCTAGTGTACCAGTAGATATGGAGTCAGATGTTGTTGTTGGTATTCTAGTGTACCAGTAGATATGGAGTCAGATGTTGTTGTTGGTATTCTAGTGTACCAGTAGATATGGAGTCAGATGTTATTGTTGGTATTCTAGTGTACCAGTAGATATGGAGTCAGATGTTGTTGTTGGTATTCTAGTGTACCAGTAGAGATGGAGTCAGATGTTGTTGTTGGTGTTCTAGTGTACCAGTAGAGATGGAGTCAGATGTTGTTGTTGGTGGTGTTCTAGTGTACCAGTAGAGATGGAGGCAGATGTTGTTGTTGTTGGTGTTCTAGTGTACCAGTAGAGATGGAGTCAGATGTTGTTGTTGGTGGTGTTCTAGTGTACCAGTAGAGATGGAGTCAGATGTTGTTGTTGTTGGTATTCTAGTGTACCAGTAGAGATGGATTCAGATGTTGTTGTTGTTGTTGGTATTCTAGTGTACCAGTAGAGATGGAGAGTCGGATGTTGTTGTTGGTATTCTAGTGTACCAGTAGAGATAGAGTCAGATGTTGTTGTTGTTGGTGTTCTAGTGTACCAGTAGAGATGGAGTCAGATGTTGTTGTTGTTGGTGTTCTAGTGTACCAGTAGAGATGGAGAGTCAGATGTTGTTGTTGTTGTTGTTGTTCTAGTGTACCAGTAGATATGGAGTCAGATGTTGTTGTTGTTGTTGGTGTTCTAGTGTACCAGTAGAGATGGAGTCAGATGTTGTTGTTGTTGGTGTTCTAGTGTACCAGTAGAGATGGAGAGTCAGATGTTGTTGTTATTGTTGGTGTTCTAGTGTACCAGTAGAGATGGAGTCAGATGTTGTTGTTGGTATTCTAGTGTACCAGTAGAGATGGAGTCAGATGTTGTTGTTGGTATTCTAGTGTACCAGTAGAGATGGAGTCAGATGTTGGTGTTGGTGTTCTAGTGTACCAGTAGAGATGGAGTCAGATGTTGTTGTTGCTGTTGGTATTCTAGTGTACCAGTAGAGATGGAGTCAGATGTTGTTGTTGTTGGTGTTCTAGTGTACCAGTAGAGATGGGGTCAGATGTTGTTATTGTTGGTATTCTAGTGTACCAGTAGAGATGGAGTCAGATGTTGTTGTTGGTATTCTAGTGTATCAGTAGAGATGGAGTCAGATGTTGTTGTTGGTATTCTAGTGTACCAGTAGATATGGAGTCAGATGTTGTTGTTGGTATTCTAGTGTATCAGTAGAGATGGAGTCAGATGTTGTTGTTGTTGGTGTTCTAGTGTACCAGTAGAGATGGAGTCAGATGTTGTTGTTGTTGGTGTTCTAGTGTACCAGTAGAGATGGAGTCAGATGTTGTTGTTGGTGGTGTTCTAGTGTACCAGTAGAGATGGAGTCAGATGTTGTTGTTGTTGGTATTCTAGTGTACCAGTAGAGATGGATTCAGATGTTGTTGTTGTTGTTGGTATTCTAGTGTACCAGTAGAGATGGAGAGTCAGATGTTGTTGTTGGTATTCTAGTGTACCAGTAGAGATGGAGAGTCAGATGTTGTTGTTGGTGTTCTAGTGTACCAGTAGAGATGGAGTCAGATGTTGTTGTTGGTATTCTAGTGTACCAGTAGAGATGGGGTCAGATGTTGTTAGTGTTGGTATTCTAGTGTACCAGTAGATATGGAGTCAGATGTTGTTGTTGGTATTCTAGTGTACCAGTAGATATGGAGTCAGATGTTGTTGTTGGTATTCTAGTGTACCAGTAGAGATGGAGTCAGATGTTGTTGTTGGTGTTCTAGTGTACCAGTAGAGATGGAGTCAGATGTTGTTGTTGGTGTTCTAGTGTACCAGTAGAGATGGAGTCAGATGTTGTTGTTGTTGGTGTTCTAGTGTACCAGTAGAGATGGAGTCAGATGTTGTTGTTGTTGGTGTTCTAGTGTACCAGTAGAGATGGGGTCAGATGTTGTTGTTGTTGGTATTCTAGTGTACCAGTAGAGATGGAGTCAGATGTTGTTGTTGTTGGTGTTCTAGTGTACCAGTAGAGATGGGGTCAGATGTTGTTACTGTTGGTATTCTAGTGTACCAGTAGATATGGAGTCAGATGTTGTTGTTGGTGTTCTAGTGTACCAGTAGATATGGAGTCAGATGTTGTTGTTAATATTCTAGTGTACCAGTAGATATGGAGTCAGATGTTGTTGTTGGTATTCTAGTGTACCAGTAGATATGGAGTCAGATGTTATTGTTGGTATTCTAGTGTACCAGTAGATATGGAGTCAGATGTTGTTGTTGGTATTCTAGTGTACCAGTAGAGATGGAGTCAGATGTTGTTGTTGGTGTTCTAGTGTACCAGTAGAGATGGAGTCAGATGTTGTTGTTGTTGGTGTTCTAGTGTACAAGTAGAGATGGAGTCAGATGTTGTTGTTGTTGGTGTTCTAGTGTACCAGTAGAGATGGAGTCAGATGTTGTTGTTGTTGGTGTTCTAGTGTACCAGTAGAGATGGAGTCAGATGTTGTTGTTGGTGGTGTTCTAGTGTACCAGTAGAGATGGAGTCAGATGTTGTTGTTGTTGGTATTCTAGTGTACCAGTAGAGATGGATTCAGATGTTGTTGTTGTTGTTGGTATTCTAGTGTACCAGTAGAGATGGAGAGTCAGATGTTGTTGTTGGTATTCTAGTGTACCAGTAGAGATGGAGAGTCAGATGTTGTTGTTGGTGTTCTAGTGTACCAGTAGAGATGGAGTCAGATGTTGTTGTTGTTGGTGTTCTAGTGTACCAGTAGAGATGGAGTCAGATGTTGTTGTTGGTGGTGTTCTAGTGTACCAGTAGAGATGGAGTCAGATGTTGTTGTTGTTGGTATTCTAGTGTACCAGTAGAGATGGATTCAGATGTTGTTGTTGTTGTTGGTATTCTAGTGTACCAGTAGAGATGGAGAGTCAGATGTTGTTGTTGGTATTCTAGTGTACCAGTAGAGATGGAGAGTCAGATGTTGTTGTTGGTGTTCTAGTGTACCAGTAGAGATGGAGTCAGATGTTGTTGTTGGTATTCTAGTGTACCAGTAGAGATGGGGTCAGATGTTGTTAGTGTTGGTATTCTAGTGTACCAGTAGATATGGAGTCAGATGTTGTTGTTGGTATTCTAGTGTACCAGTAGATATGGAGTCAGATGTTGTTGTTGGTATTCTAGTGTACCAGTAGAGATGGAGTCAGATGTTGTTGTTGGTGTTCTAGTGTACCAGTAGAGATGGAGTCAGATGTTGTTGTTGGTGTTCTAGTGTACCAGTAGAGATGGAGTCAGATGTTGTTGTTGTTGGTGTTCTAGTGTACCAGTAGAGATGGAGTCAGATGTTGTTGTTGTTGGTGTTCTAGTGTACCAGTAGAGATGGGGTCAGATGTTGTTGTTGTTGGTATTCTAGTGTACCAGTAGAGATGGAGTCAGATGTTGTTGTTGTTGGTGTTCTAGTGTACCAGTAGAGATGGGGTCAGATGTTGTTACTGTTGGTATTCTAGTGTACCAGTAGATATGGAGTCAGATGTTGTTGTTGGTGTTCTAGTGTACCAGTAGATATGGAGTCAGATGTTGTTGTTAATATTCTAGTGTACCAGTAGATATGGAGTCAGATGTTGTTGTTGGTATTCTAGTGTACCAGTAGATATGGAGTCAGATGTTATTGTTGGTATTCTAGTGTACCAGTAGATATGGAGTCAGATGTTGTTGTTGGTATTCTAGTGTACCAGTAGAGATGGAGTCAGATGTTGTTGTTGGTGTTCTAGTGTACCAGTAGAGATGGAGTCAGATGTTGTTGTTGTTGGTGTTCTAGTGTACAAGTAGAGATGGAGTCAGATGTTGTTGTTGTTGGTGTTCTAGTGTACCAGTAGAGATGGAGTCAGATGTTGTTGTTGTTGGTGTTCTAGTGTACCAGTAGAGATGGAGTCAGATGTTGTTGTTGGTGGTGTTCTAGTGTACCAGTAGAGATGGAGTCAGATGTTGTTGTTGTTGGTATTCTAGTGTACCAGTAGAGATGGATTCAGATGTTGTTGTTGTTGTTGGTATTCTAGTGTACCAGTAGAGATGGAGAGTCAGATGTTGTTGTTGGTATTCTAGTGTACCAGTAGAGATGGAGAGTCAGATGTTGTTGTTGGTGTTCTAGTGTACCAGTAGAGATGGAGTCAGATGTTGTTGTTGTTGGTGTTCTAGTGTACCAGTAGAGATGGAGTCAGATGTTGTTGTTGGTGGTGTTCTAGTGTACCAGTAGAGATGGAGTCAGATGTTGTTGTTGTTGGTATTCTAGTGTACCAGTAGAGATGGATTCAGATGTTGTTGTTGTTGTTGGTATTCTAGTGTACCAGTAGAGATGGAGAGTCAGATGTTGTTGTTGGTATTCTAGTGTACCAGTAGAGATGGAGAGTCAGATGTTGTTGTTGGTGTTCTAGTGTACCAGTAGAGATGGAGTCAGATGTTGTTGATGGTATTCTAGTGTACCAGTAGAGATGGGGTCAGATGTTGTTACTGTTGGTATTCTAGTGTACCAGTAGATATGGAGTCAGATGTTGTTGTTGGTATTCTAGTGTACCAGTAGATATGGAGTCAGATGTTGTTGTTGGTATTCTAGTTTACCAGTAGATATGGAGTCAGATGTTGTTATTGTTGGTATTCTAGTGTACCAGTAGATATGGAGTCAGATGTTGTTGTTGATATTCTAGTGTACCAGTAGATATGGAGTCAGATGTTATCGTTGGTATTCTAGTGTACCAGTAGATATGGAGTCAGATGTTGTTGTTGGTATTCTAGTGTACCAGTAGAGATGGAGTCAGATGTTGTTGTTGGTGTTCTAGTGTACCAGTAGAGATGGAGTCAGATGTTGTTGTTGTTGGTGTTCTAGTGTACCAGTAGAGATGGAGTCAGATGTTGTTGTTGGTGGTGTTCTAGTGTACCATTAGAGATGGAGTCAGATGTTGTTGTTGTTGGTATTCTAGTGTACCAGTATAGATGGATTCAGATGTTGTTGTTGTTGTTGGTATTCTAGTGTACCAGTAGAGATGGAGAGTCAGATGTTGTTGTTGGTATTCTAGTGTACCAGTAGAGATGGAGAGTCAGATGTTGTTGTTGGTGTTCTAGTGTACCAGTAGAGATGGAGTCAGATGTTGTTGTTGGTATTCTAGTGTACCAGTAGAGATGGGGTCAGATGTTGTTGTTGGTGGTGTTCTAGTGTACCAGTAGAGATGGAGTCAGATGTTGTTGTTGTTGGTATTCTAGTGTACCAGTAGAGATGGATTCAGATGTTGTTGTTGTTGTTGGTATTCTAGTGTACCAGTAGAGATGGAGAGTCAGATGTTGTTGTTGGTATTCTAGTGTACCAGTAGAGATGGAGAGTCAGATGTTGTTGTTGGTGTTCTAGTGTACCAGTAGAGATGGAGTCAGATGTTGTTGTTGTTGGTGTTCTAGTGTACCAGTAGAGATGGAGTCAGATGTTGTTGTTGGTGGTGTTCTAGTGTACCAGTAGAGATGGAGTCAGATGTTGTTGTTGTTGGTATTCTAGTGTACCAGTAGAGATGGATTCAGATGTTGTTGTTGTTGTTGGTATTCTAGTGTACCAGTAGAGATGGAGAGTCAGATGTTGTTGTTGGTATTCTAGTGTACCAGTAGAGATGGAGAGTCAGATGTTGTTGTTGGTGTTCTAGTGTACCAGTAGAGATGGAGTCAGATGTTGTTGATGGTATTCTAGTGTACCAGTAGAGATGGGGTCAGATGTTGTTACTGTTGGTATTCTAGTGTACCAGTAGATATGGAGTCAGATGTTGTTGTTGGTATTCTAGTGTACCAGTAGATATGGAGTCAGATGTTGTTGTTGGTATTCTAGTTTACCAGTAGATATGGAGTCAGATGTTGTTATTGTTGGTATTCTAGTGTACCAGTAGATATGGAGTCAGATGTTGTTGTTGATATTCTAGTGTACCAGTAGATATGGAGTCAGATGTTATCGTTGGTATTCTAGTGTACCAGTAGATATGGAGTCAGATGTTGTTGTTGGTATTCTAGTGTACCAGTAGAGATGGAGTCAGATGTTGTTGTTGGTGTTCTAGTGTACCAGTAGAGATGGAGTCAGATGTTGTTGTTGTTGGTGTTCTAGTGTACCAGTAGAGATGGAGTCAGATGTTGTTGTTGGTGGTGTTCTAGTGTACCATTAGAGATGGAGTCAGATGTTGTTGTTGTTGGTATTCTAGTGTACCAGTATAGATGGATTCAGATGTTGTTGTTGTTGTTGGTATTCTAGTGTACCAGTAGAGATGGAGAGTCAGATGTTGTTGTTGGTATTCTAGTGTACCAGTAGAGATGGAGAGTCAGATGTTGTTGTTGGTGTTCTAGTGTACCAGTAGAGATGGAGTCAGATGTTGTTGTTGGTATTCTAGTGTACCAGTAGAGATGGGGTCAGATGTTGTTACTGTTGGTATTCTAGTGTACCAGTAGATATGGAGTCAGATGTTGTTGTTGGTATTCTAGTGTACCAGTAGATATGGAGTCAGATGTTGTTGTTGGTATTCTAGTGTACCAGTAGATATGGAGTCAGATGTTATTGTTGGTATTCTAGTGTACCAGTAGAGATGGAGTCAGATGTTGTTGTTGGTATTCTAGTGTACCAGTAGAGATGGAGTCAGATGTTGTTGTTGGTGTTCTAGTGTACCAGTAGAGATGGAGTCAGATGTTGTTGTTGGTGTTCTAGTGTACCAGTAGAGATGGAGTCAGATGTTGTTGTTGTTGGTGTTCTAGTGTACCAGTAGAGATGGAGTCAGATGTTGTTGTTGTTGGTGTTCTAGTGTACCAGTAGAGATGGGGTCAGATGTTGTTGTTGTTGGTATTCTAGTGTACCAGTAGAGATGGAGTCAGATGTTGTTGTTGTTGGTGTTCTAGTGTACCAGTAGAGATGGGGTCAGATGTTGTTACTGTTGGTATTCTAGTGTACCAGTAGATATGGAGTCAGATGTTGTTGTTGGTATTCTAGTGTACCAGTAGATATGGAGTCAGATGTTGTTGTTGGTATTCTAGTGTACCAGTAGATATGGAGTCAGATGTTATTGTTGGTATTCTAGTGTACCAGTAGATATGGAGTCAGATGTTGTTGTTGGTATTCTAGTAAATGGTAAATGGACTGCACTTATATAGCGCTTTTCTCACCCCTAAGGGACAAAGCGCTTTACAATGGCCTCTCGTTCACCCATTCACACACACATTCACACACCAATGGCCGAAGCTGCCATGCAAGGCGCCAACCTGCTCATTGGGAGCAATTTTGGGGTTAGGTGTCTTGCTCAAGGACACTTCGACATGTGGACAGTCGGAGCTGGGATTCGAACCACTGACCCTTCGATCACTGAACGACCCGCTCTACCACTGAGCCACAGCCGCCCCTGGAGTCAGATGTCTACTGGTACTAGTGTACCAGTAGAGATGGAGTCAGATGTTGTTGTTGGTGTTCTAGTGTACCAGTAGAGATGGAGTCAGATGTTGTTGTTGTTGGTGTTCTAGTGTACCAGTAGAGATGGAGTCAGATGTTGTTGTTGTTGGTGTCCTAGTGTACCAGTAGAGATGGAGTCAGATGTTGTTGTTGTTGGTGTTCTAGTGTACCAGTAGAGATGGAGTCAGATGTTGTTGTTGGTGGTGTTCTAGTGTACCAGTAGAGATGGAGTCAGATGTTGTTGTTGTTGGTATTCTAGTGTACCAGTAGAGATGGATTCAGATGTTGTTGTTGTTGTTGGTATTCTAGTGTACCAGTAGAGATGGAGAGTCAGATGTTGTTGTTGGTATTCTAGTGTACCAGTAGAGATGGAGAGTCAGATGTTGTTGTTGGTGTTCTAGTGTACCAGTAGAGATGGAGTCAGATGTTGTTGTTGGTGTTCTAGTGTACCAGTAGAGATGGAGTCAGATGTTGTTGTTGGTGGTGTTCTAGTGTACCAGTAGAGATGGAGTCAGATGTTGTTGTTGTTGGTATTCTAGTGTACCAGTAGAGATGGATTCAGATGTTGTTGTTGTTGTTGGCATTCTAGTGTACCAGTAGAGATGGAGAGTCAGATGTTGTTGTTGGTATTCTAGTGTACCAGTAGAGATGGAGAGTCATATGTTGTTGTTGGTGTTCTAGTGTACCAGTAGAGATGGAGTCAGATGTTGTTGTTGGTATTCTAGTGTACCAGTAGAGATGGGGTCAGATGTTGTTACTGTTGGTATTCTAGTGTACCAGTAGATATGGAGTCAGATGTTGTTGTTGGTATTCTAGTGTACCAGTAGATATGGAGTCAGATGTTGTTGTTGGTATTCTAGTGTACCAGTAGATATGGAGTCAGATGTTATTGTTGGTATTCTAGTGTACCAGTAGATATGGAGTCAGATGTTGTTGTTGGTATTCTAGTGTACCAGTAGAGATGGAGTCAGATGTTGTTGTTGGTGTTCTAGTGTACCAGTAGAGATGGAGTCAGATGTTGTTGTTGGTGGTGTTCTAGTGTACCAGTAGAGATGGAGGCAGATGTTGTTGTTGTTGGTGTTCTAGTGTACCAGTAGAGATGGAGTCAGATGTTGTTGTTGGTATTCTAGTGTACCAGTAGAGATGGGGTCAGATGTTGTTATTGTTGGTATTCTAGTGTAACAGTAGATATGGAGTCAGATGTTGTTGTTGGTATTCTAGTGTACCAGTAGATATGGAGTCAGATGTTGTTGTTGGTATTCTAGTGTACCAGTAGAGATGGAGTCAGATGTTGTTGTTGGTGTTCTAGTGTACCAGTAGAGATGGAGTCAGATGTTGTTGTTGGTGTTCTAGTGTACCAGTAGAGATGGAGTCAGATGTTGTTGTTGTTGGTGTTCTAGTGTACCAGTAGAGATGGGGTCAGATGTTGTTGTTGTTGGTATTCTAGTGTACCAGTAGAGATGGAGTCAGATGTTGTTGTTGTTGGTGTTCTAGTGTACCAGTAGAGATGGGGTCAGATGTTGTGACTGTTGGTATTCTAGTGTACCAGTAGATATGGAGTCAGATGTTGTTGTTGGTGTTCTAGTGTACCAGTAGAGATGGAGTCAGATGTTGTTGTTGTTGGTGTTCTAGTGTACCAGTAGAGATGGAGTCAGATGTTGTTGTTGGTGGTGTTCTAGTGTACCATTAGAGATGGAGTCAGATGTTGTTGTTGTTGGTATTCTAGTGTACCAGTATAGATGGATTCAGATGTTGTTGTTGTTGTTGGTATTCTAGTGTACCAGTAGAGATGGAGAGTCAGATGTTGTTGTTGGTATTCTAGTGTACCAGTAGAGATGGAGAGTCAGATGTTGTTGTTGGTGTTCTAGTGTACCAGTAGAGATGGAGTCAGATGTTGTTGTTGGTATTCTAGTGTACCAGTAGAGATGGGGTCAGATGTTGTTACTGTTGGTATTCTAGTGTACCAGTAGATATGGAGTCAGATGTTGTTGTTGGTATTCTAGTGTACCAGTAGATATGGAGTCAGATGTTATTGTTGGTATTCTAGTGTACCAGTAGAGATGGAGTCAGATGTTGTTGTTGGTATTCTAGTGTACCAGTAGAGATGGAGTCAGATGTTGTTGTTGGTGTTCTAGTGTACCAGTAGAGATGGAGTCAGATGTTGTTGTTGGTGTTCTAGTGTACCAGTAGAGATGGAGTCAGATGTTGTTGTTGTTGGTGTTCTAGTGTACCAGTAGAGATGGAGTCAGATGTTGTTGTTGTTGGTGTTCTAGTGTACCAGTAGAGATGGGGTCAGATGTTGTTGTTGTTGGTATTCTAGTGTACCAGTAGAGATGGAGTCAGATGTTGTTGTTGTTGGTGTTCTAGTGTACCAGTAGAGATGGGGTCAGATGTTGTTACTGTTGGTATTCTAGTGTACCAGTAGATATGGAGTCAGATGTTGTTGTTGGTATTCTAGTGTACCAGTAGATATGGAGTCAGATGTTGTTGTTGGTATTCTAGTGTACCAGTAGATATGGAGTCAGATGTTATTGTTGGTATTCTAGTGTACCAGTAGATATGGAGTCAGATGTTGTTGTTGGTATTCTAGTGTACCAGTAGATATGGAGTCAGATGTTATTGTTGGTATTCTAGTGTACCAGTAGATATGGAGTCAGATGTTGTTGTTGGTATTCTAGTGTACCAGTAGAGATGGAGTCAGATGTTGTTGTTGGTGTTCTAGTGTACCAGTAGAGATGGAGTCAGATGTTGTTGTTGGTATTCTAGTGTACCAGTAGATATGGAGTCAGATGTTATTGTTGGTATTCTAGTGTACCAGTAGATATGGAGTCAGATGTTGTTGTTGGTATTCTAGTGTACCAGTAGAGATGGAGTCAGATGTTGTTGTTGGTGTTCTAGTGTACCAGTAGAGATGGAGTCAGATGTTGTTGTTGTTGGTGTTCTAGTGTACCAGTAGAGATGGAGAGTCAGATGTTGTTGTTGGTGTTCTAGTGTACCAGTAGAGATGGAGTCAGATGTTGTTGTTGTTGGTGTTCTAGTGTACCAGTAGAGATGGAGTCAGATGTTGTTGTTGGTGGTGTTCTAGTGTACCAGTAGAGATGGAGTCAGATGTTGTTGTTGTTGGTATTCTAGTGTACCAGTAGAGATGGATTCAGATGTTGTTGTTGTTGTTGGTATTCTAGTGTACCAGTAGAGATGGAGAGTCAGATGTTGTTGTTGGTATTCTAGTGTACCAGTAGAGATGGAGAGTCATATGTTGTTGTTGGTGTTCTAGTGTACCAGTAGAGATGGAGTCAGATGTTGTTGTTGGTATTCTAGTGTACCAGTAGAGATGGGGTCAGATGTTGTTACTGTTGGTATTCTAGTGTACCAGTAGATATGGAGTCAGATGTTGTTGTTGGTATTCTAGTGTACCAGTAGATATGGAGTCAGATGTTATTGTTGGTATTCTAGTGTACCAGTAGATATGGAGTCAGATGTTGTTGTTGGTATTCTAGTGTACCAGTAGATATGGAGTCAGATGTTATTGTTGGTATTCTAGTGTACCAGTAGATATGGAGTCAGATGTTGTTGTTGGTATTCTAGTGTACCAGTAGAGATGGAGTCAGATGTTGTTGTTGGTGGTGTTCTAGTGTACCAGTAGAGATGGAGTCAGATGTTGTTGTTGTTGGTATTCTAGTGTACCAGTAGAGATGGATTTAGATGTTGTTGTTGTTGTTGGTATTCTAGTGTACCAGTAGAGATGGAGAGTCAGATGTTGTTGTTGGTATTCTAGTGTACCAGTAGAGATGGAGAGTCAGATGTTGTTGTTGGTGTTCTAGTGTACCAGTAGAGATGGAGTCAGATGTTGTTGTTGTTGGTGTTCTAGTGTACCAGTAGAGATGGAGTCAGATGTTGTTGTTGGTGGTGTTCTAGTGTACCAGTAGAGATGGAGTCAGATGTTGTTGTTGTTGGTATTCTAGTGTACCAGTAGAGATGGATTCAGATGTTGTTGTTGTTGTTGGTATTCTAGTGTACCAGTAGAGATGGAGAGTCAGATGTTGTTGTTGGTATTCTAGTGTACCAGTAGAGATGGAGAGTCATATGTTGTTGTTGGTGTTCTAGTGTACCAGTAGAGATGGAGTCAGATGTTGTTGTTGGTGTTCTAGTGTACCAGTAGAGATGGAGTCAGATGTTGTTGTTGGTGGTGTTCTAGTGTACCAGTAGAGATGGAGTCAGATGTTGTTGTTGTTGGTATTCTAGTGTACCAGTAGAGATGGATTCAGATGTTGTTGTTGTTGTTGGTATTCTAGTGTACCAGTAGAGATGGAGAGTCAGATGTTGTTGTTGGTATTCTAGTGTACCAGTAGAGATGGAGAGTCAGATGTTGTTGTTGGTGTTCTAGTGTACCAGTAGAGATGGAGTCAGATGTTGTTGTTGTTGGTGTTCTAATGTACCAGTAGAGATGGAGTCAGATGTTGTTGTTGGTGGTGTTCTAGTGTACCAGTAGAGATGGAGTCAGATGTTGTTGTTGTTGGTATTCTAGTGTACCAGTAGAGATGGATTCAGATGTTGTTGTTGTTGTTGGTATTCTAGTGTACCAGTAGAGATGGAGAGTCAGATGTTGTTGTTGGTATTCTAGTGTACCAGTAGAGATGGAGAGTCATATGTTGTTGTTGGTGTTCTAGTGTACCAGTAGAGATGGAGTCAGATGTTGTTGTTGGTATTCTAGTGTACCAGTAGAGATGGGGTCAGATGTTGTTACTGTTGGTATTCTAGTGTACCAGTAGATATGGAGTCAGATGTTGTTGTTGGTATTCTAGTGTACCAGTAGATATGGAGTCAGATGTTATTGTTGGTATTCTAGTGTACCAGTAGATATGGAGTCAGATGTTGTTGTTGGTATTCTAGTGTACCAGTAGATATGGAGTCAGATGTTATTGTTGGTATTCTAGTGTACCAGTAGATATGGAGTCAGATGTTGTTGTTGGTATTCTAGTGTACCAGTAGAGATGGAGTCAGATGTTGTTGTTGGTGTTCTAGTGTACCAGTAGAGATGGAGTCAGATGTTGTTGTTGTTGGTGTTCTAGTGTACCAGTAGAGATGGAGTCAGATGTTGTTGTTGTTGGTGTCCTAGTGTACCAGTAGAGATGGAGTCAGATGTTGTTGTTGTTGGTGTTCTAGTGTACCAGTAGAGATGGAGTCAGATGTTGTTGTTGGTGGTGTTCTAGTGTACCAGTAGAGATGGAGTCAGATGTTGTTGTTGTTGGTATTCTAGTGTACCAGTAGAGATGGATTCAGATGTTGTTGTTGTTGTTGGTATTCTAGTGTACCAGTAGAGATGGAGAGTCAGATGTTGTTGTTGGTATTCTAGTGTACCAGTAGAGATGGAGAGTCAGATGTTGTTGTTGGTGTTCTAGTGTACCAGTAGAGATGGAGTCAGATGTTGTTGTTGTTGGTGTTCTAGTGTACCAGTAGAGATGGAGTCAGATGTTGTTGTTGGTGGTGTTCTAGTGTACCAGTAGAGATGGAGTCAGATGTTGTTGTTGTTGGTATTCTAGTGTACCAGTAGAGATGGATTCAGATGTTGTTGTTGTTGTTGGTATTCTAGTGTACCAGTAGAGATGGAGAGTCAGATGTTGTTGTTGGTATTCTAGTGTACCAGTAGAGATGGAGAGTCATATGTTGTTGTTGGTGTTCTAGTGTACCAGTAGAGATGGAGTCAGATGTTGTTGTTGGTATTCTAGTGTACCAGTAGAGATGGGGTCAGATGTTGTTACTGTTGGTATTCTAGTGTACCAGTAGATATGGAGTCAGATGTTGTTGTTGGTATTCTAGTGTACCAGTAGATATGGAGTCAGATGTTGTTGTTGGTATTCTAGTGTACCAGTAGATATGGAGTCAGATGTTATTGTTGGTATTCTAGTGTACCAGTAGATATGGAGTCAGATGTTGTTGTTGGTATTCTAGTGTACCAGTAGAGATGGAGTCAGATGTTGTTGTTGGTGTTCTAGTGTACCAGTAGAGATGGAGTCAGATGTTGTTGTTGGTGGTGTTCTAGTGTACCAGTAGAGATGGAGGCAGATGTTGTTGTTGTTGGTGTTCTAGTGTACCAGTAGAGATGGAGTCAGATGTTGTTGTTGGTATTCTAGTGTACCAGTAGAGATGGGGTCAGATGTTGTTATTGTTGGTATTCTAGTGTAACAGTAGATATGGAGTCAGATGTTGTTGTTGGTATTCTAGTGTACCAGTAGATATGGAGTCAGATGTTGTTGTTGGTATTCTAGTGTACCAGTAGAGATGGAGTCAGATGTTGTTGTTGGTGTTCTAGTGTACCAGTAGAGATGGAGTCAGATGTTGTTGTTGGTGTTCTAGTGTACCAGTAGAGATGGAGTCAGATGTTGTTGTTGTTGGTGTTCTAGTGTACCAGTAGAGATGGGGTCAGATGTTGTTGTTGTTGGTATTCTAGTGTACCAGTAGAGATGGAGTCAGATGTTGTTGTTGTTGGTGTTCTAGTGTACCAGTAGAGATGGGGTCAGATGTTGTGACTGTTGGTATTCTAGTGTACCAGTAGATATGGAGTCAGATGTTGTTGTTGGTATTCTAGTGTACCAGTAGATATGGAGTCAGATGTTGTTGTTGGTATTCTAGTGTACCAGTAGATATGGAGTCAGATGTTATTGTTGGTATTCTAGTGTACCAGTAGATATGGAGTCAGATGTTGTTGTTGGTATTCTAGTGTACCAGTAGAGATGGAGTCAGATGTTGTTGTTGGTGTTCTAGTGTACCAGTAGAGATGGAGTCAGATGTTGTTGTTGTTGGTGTTCTAGTGTACCAGTAGAGATGGAGTCAGATGTTGTTGTTGTTGGTGTTCTAGTGTACCAGTAGAGATGGAGTCAGATGTTGTTGTTGTTGGTGTTCTAGTGTACCAGTAGAGATGGAGTCAGATGTTGTTGTTGGTGGTGTTCTAGTGTACCAGTAGAGATGGAGTCAGATGTTGTTGTTGTTGGTATTCTAGTGTACCAGTAGAGATGGATTCAGATGTTGTTGTTGTTGTTGGTATTCTAGTGTACCAGTAGAGATGGAGAGTCAGATGTTGTTGTTGGTATTCTAGTGTACCAGTAGAGATGGAGAGTCAGATGTTGTTGTTGGTGTTCTAGTGTACCAGTAGATATGGAGTCAGATGTTGTTGTTGGTATTCTAGTGTACCAGTAGATATGGAGTCAGATGTTGTTGTTGGTATTCTAGTGTACCAGTAGAGATGGAGTCAGATGTTGTTGTTGGTGTTCTAGTGTACCAGTAGAGATGGAGTCAGATGTTGTTGTTGTTGGTGTTCTAGTGTACCAGTAGAGATGGAGTCAGATGTTGTTGTTGTTGGTGTTCTAGTGTACCAGTAGAGATGGAGTCAGATGTTGTTGTTGTTGGTGTTCTAGTGTACCAGTAGAGATGGAGTCAGATGTTGTTGTTGGTGGTGTTTTAGTGTACCAGTAGAGATGGAGTCAGATGTTGTTGTTGTTGGTATTCTAGTGTACCAGTAGAGATGGAGAGTCAGATGTTGTTGTTGGTATTCTAGTGTACCAGTAGAGATGGAGAGTCAGATGTGGTTGTTGGTGTTCTAGTGTACCAGTAGAGATGGAGTCAGATGTTGTTGTTGGTATTCTAGTGTACCAGTAGAGATGGGGTCAGATGTTGTTACTGTTGGTATTCTAGTGTACCAGTAGATATGGAGTCAGATGTTGTTGTTGGTATTCTAGTGTACCAGTAGATATGGAGTCAGATGTTGTTGTTGGTATTCTAGTGTACCAGTAGATATGGAGTCAGATGTTATTGTTGGTATTCTAGTGTACCAGTAGATATGGAGTCAGATGTTGTTGTTGGTATTCTAGTGTACCAGTAGAGATGGAGTCAGATGTTGTTGTTGGTGTTCTAGTGTACCAGTAGAGATGGAGTCAGATGTTGTTGTTGTTGGTATTCTAGTGTACCAGTAGAGATGGATTCAGATGTTGTTGTTGTTGTTGGTATTCTAGTGTACCAGTAGAGATGGATTCAGATGTTGTTGTTGTTGTTGGTATTCTAGTGTACCAGTAGAGATGGAGTCAGATGTTGTTGTTGGTATTCTAGTGTACCAGTAGAGATGGGGTCAGATGTTGTTACTGTTGGTATTCTAGTGTACCAGTAGATATGGAGTCAGCTGTTGTTGTTGGTATTCTAGTGTACCAGTAGATATGGAGTCAGATGTTGTTGTTGGTATTCTAGTGTACCAGTAGATATGGAGTCAGATGTTATTGTTGGTATTCTAGTGTACCAGTAGATATGGAGTCAGATGTTGTTGTTGGTATTCTAGTGTACCAGTAGAGATGGAGTCAGATGTTGTTGTTGGTGTTCTAGTGTACCAGTAGAGATGGAGTCAGATGTTGTTGTTGGTGGTGTTCTAGTGTACCAGTAGAGATGGAGGCAGATGTTGTTGTTGTTGGTGTTCTAGTGTACCAGTAGAGATGGAGTCAGATGTTGTTGTTGGTGGTGTTCTAGTGTACCAGTAGAGATGTAGTCAGATGTTGTTGTTGTTGGTATTCTAGTGTACCAGTAGAGATGGATTCAGATGTCGTTGTTGTTGTTGGTATTCTAGTGTACCAGTAGAGATGGAGAGTCGGATGTTGTTGTTGGTATTCTAGTGTACCAGTAGAGATAGAGTCAGATGTTGTTGTTGTTGGTGTTCTAGTGTACCAGTAGAGATGGAGTCAGATGTTGTTGTTGTTGGTGTTCTAGTGTACCAGTAGAGATGGAGAGTCAGATGTTGTTGTTGTTGTTGTTGTTCTAGTGTACCAGTAGATATGGAGTCAGATGTTGTTGTTGTTGTTGGTGTTCTAGTGTACCAGTAGAGATGGAGTCAGATGTTGTTGTTGTTGGTGGTGTTCAAGTGTACCAGTAGAGATGGAGAGTCAGATGTTGCTGTTATTGTTGGTGTTCTAGTGTACCAGTAGAGATGGAGTCAGATGTTGTTGTTGGTATTATAGTGTACCAGTAGAGATGGAGTCAGATGTTGTTGTTGGTATTCTAGTGTACCAGTAGAGATGGAGAGTCAGATGTTGGTGTTGGTGTTCTAGTGTACCAGTAGAGATGGAGTCAGATGTTGTTGTTGCTGTTGGTATTCTAGTGTACCAGTAGAGATGGAGTCAGATGTTGTTGTTGTTGGTGTTCTAGTGTACCAGTAGAGATGGGGTCAGATGTTGTTATTGTTGGTATTCTAGTGTACCAGTAGATATGGAGTCAGATGTTGTTGTTGGTATTCTAGTGTACCAGTAGATATGGAGCCAGATGTTGTTGTTGGTATTCTAGTGTACCAGTAGAGATGGAGTCAGATGTTGTTGTTGTTGGTGTTCTAGTGTACCAGTATAGATTGAGTCAGATGTTGTTGTTGTTGGGTTTCTAGTGTACCAGTAGAGATGGAGTCAGATGTTGTTGTTGTTGGTGTTCTAGTGTACCAGTAGAGATGGAGTCAGATGTTGTTGTTGGTGGTGTTCTAGTGTACCAGTAGAGATGGAGTCAGATGTTGTTGTTGTTGGTATTCTAGTGTACCAGTAGAGATGGATTCAGATGTTGTTGTTGTTGTTGGTATTCTAGTGTACCAGTAGAGATGGAGAGTCAGATGTTGTTGTTGGTATTCTAGTGTACCAGTAGAGATGGAGAGTCAGATGTTGTTGTTGGTGTTCTAGTGTACCAGTAGAGATGGAGTCAGATGTTGTTGTTGGTATTCTAGTGTACCAGTAGAGATGGGGTCAGATGTTGTTACTGTTGGTATTCTAGTGTACCAGTAGATATGGAGTCAGATGTTGTTGTTGGTATTCTAGTGTACCAGTAGATATGGAGTCAGATGTTGTTGTTGGTATTCTAGTGTACCAGTAGATATGGAGTCAGATGTTATTGTTGGTATTCTAGTGTACCAGTAGAGATGGAGTCAGATGTTGTTGTTGGTATTCTAGTGTACCAGTAGAGATGGAGTCAGATGTTGTTGTTGGTGTTCTAGTGTACCAGTAGAGATGGAGTCAGATGTTGTTGTTGGTGTTCTAGTGTACCAGTAGAGATGGAGTCAGATGTTGTTGTTGTTGGTGTTCTAGTGTACCAGTAGAGATGGAGTCAGATGTTGTTGTTGTTGGTGTTCTAGTGTACCAGTAGAGATGGGGTCAGATGTTGTTGTTGTTGGTATTCTAGTGTACCAGTAGAGATGGAGTCAGATGTTGTTGTTGTTGGTGTTCTAGTGTACCAGTAGAGATGGGGTCAGATGTTATTGTTGGTATTCTAGTGTACCAGTAGATATGGAGTCAGATGTTGTTGTTTGTATTCTAGTGTACCAGTAGAGATGGAGTCAGATGTTGTTGTTGGTGTTCTAGTGTACCAGTAGAGATGTAGTCAGATGTTGTTGTTGTTGGTGTTCTAGTGTACCAGTAGAGATGTAGTCAGATGTTGTTGTTGTTGGTGTTCTAGTGTACCAGTAGAGATGGAGTCAGATGTTGTTGTTGTTGGTGTCCTAGTGTACCAGTAGAGATGGAGTCAGATGTTGTTGTTGTTGGTGTTCTAGTGTACCAGTAGAGATGGAGTCAGATGTTGTTGTTGGTGGTGTTCTAGTGTACCAGTAGAGATGGAGTCAGATGTTGTTGTTGGTATTCTAGTGTACCAGTAGAGATGGATTCAGATGTTGTTGTTGTTGTTGGTATTCTAGTGTACCAGTAGAGATGGAGAGTCAGATGTTGTTGTTGGTATTCTAGTGTACCAGTAGAGATGGAGAGTCAGATGTTGTTGTTGGTGTTCTAGTGTACCAGTAGAGATGGAGTCAGATGTTGTTGTTGTTGGTGTTCTAGTGTACCAGTAGAGATGGAGTCAGATGTTGTTGTTGGTGGTGTTCTAGTGTACCAGTAGAGATGGAGTCAGATGTTGTTGTTGTTGGTATTCTAGTGTACCAGTAGAGATGGATTCAGATGTTGTTGTTGTTGTTGGTATTCTAGTGTACCAGTAGAGATGGAGAGTCAGATGTTGTTGTTGGTATTCTAGTGTACCAGTAGAGATGGAGAGTCAGATGTTGTTGTTGGTGTTCTAGTGTACCAGTAGAGATGGAGTCAGATGTTGTTGTTGGTATTCTAGTGTACCAGTAGAGATGGGGTCAGATGTTGTTACTGTTGGTATTCTAGTGTACCAGTAGATATGGAGTCAGATGTTGTTGTTGGTATTCTAGTGTACCAGTAGATATGGAGTCAGATGTTGTTGTTGGTATTCTAGTGTACCAGTAGATATGGAGTCAGATGTTATTGTTGGTATTCTAGTGTACCAGTAGATATGGAGTCAGATGTTGTTGTTGGTATTCTAGTGTACCAGTAGAGATGGAGTCAGATGTTGTTGTTGGTGTTCTAGTGTACCAGTAGAGATGGAGTCAGATGTTGTTGTTGTTGGTATTCTAGTGTACCAGTAGAGATGGATTCAGATGTTGTTGTTGTTGTTGGTATTCTAGTGTACCAGTAGAGATGGATTCAGATGTTGTTGTTGTTGTTGTTGTTGGTATTCTAGTGTACCAGTAGAGATGGAGTCAGATGTTGTTGTTGGTATTCTAGTGTACCAGTAGAGATGGGGTCAGATGTTGTTACTGTTGGTATTCTAGTGTACCAGTAGATATGGAGTCAGATGTTGTTGTTGGTATTCTAGTGTACCAGTAGATATGGAGTCAGATGTTGTTGTTGGTATTCTAGTGTACCAGTAGATATGGAGTCAGATGTTATTGTTGGTATTCTAGTGTACCAGTAGATATGGAGTCAGATGTTGTTGTTGGTATTCTAGTGTACCAGTAGAGATGGAGTCAGATGTTGTTGTTGGTGTTCTAGTGTACCAGTAGAGATGGAGTCAGATGTTGTTGTTGGTGGTGTTCTAGTGTACCAGTAGAGATGGAGGCAGATGTTGTTGTTGTTGGTGTTCTAGTGTACCAGTAGAGATGGAGTCAGATGTTGTTGTTGGTGGTGTTCTAGTGTACCAGTAGAGATGGAGTCAGATGTTGTTGTTGTTGGTATTCTAGTGTACCAGTAGAGATGGATTCAGATGTTGTTGTTGTTGTTGGTATTCTAGTGTACCAGTAGAGATGGAGAGTCGGATGTTGTTGTTGGTATTCTAGTGTACCAGTAGAGATAGAGTCAGATGTTTTTGTTGTTGGTGTTCTAGTGTACCAGTAGAGATGGAGTCAGATGTTGTTGTTGTTGGTGTTCTAGTGTACCAGTAGAGATGGAGAGTCAGATGTTGTTGTTGTTGTTGTTGTTCTAGTGTACCAGTAGATATGGAGTCAGATGTTGTTGTTGTTGTTGGTGTTCTAGTGTACCAGTAGAGATGGAGTCAGATGTTGTTGTTGTTGGTGGTGTTCAAGTGTACCAGTAGAGATGGAGAGTCAGATGTTGCTGTTATTGTTGGTGTTCTAGTGTACCAGTAGAGATGGAGTCAGATGTTGTTGTTGGTATTCTAGTGTACCAGTAGAGATGGAGTCAGATGTTGTTGTTGGTATTCTAGTGTACCAGTAGAGATGGAGAGTCAGATGTTGGTGTTGGTGTTCTAGTGTACCAGTAGAGATGGAGTCAGATGTTGTTGTTGCTGTTGGTATTCTAGTGTACCAGTAGAGATGGAGTCAGATGTTGTTGTTGTTGGTGTTCTAGTGTACCAGTAGAGATGGGGTCAGATGTTGTTATTGTTGGTATTCTAGTGTACCAGTAGATATGGAGTCAGATGTTGTTGTTGGTATTCTAGTGTACCAGTAGATATGGAGTCAGATGTTGTTGTTGGTATTCTAGTGTACCAGTAGAGATGGAGTCAGATGTTGTTGTTGTTGGTGTTCTAGTGTACCAGTATAGATTGAGTCAGATGTTGTTGTTGTTGGGTTTCTAGTGTACCAGTAGAGATGGAGTCAGATGTTGTTGTTGTTGGTGTTCTAGTGTACCAGTAGAGATGGAGTCAGATGTTGTTGTTGGTGGTGTTCTAGTGTACCAGTAGAGATGGAGTCAGATGTTGTTGTTGTTGGTATTCTAGTGTACCAGTAGAGATGGATTCAGATGTTGTTGTTGTTGTTGGTATTCTAGTGTACCAGTAGAGATGGAGAGTCAGATGTTGTTGTTGGTATTCTAGTGTACCAGTAGAGATGGAGAGTCAGATGTTGTTGTTGGTGTTCTAGTGTACCAGTAGAGATGGAGTCAGATGTTGTTGTTGGTATTCTAGTGTACCAGTAGAGATGGGGTCAGATGTTGTTACTGTTGGTATTCTAGTGTACCAGTAGATATGGAGTCAGATGTTGTTGTTGGTATTCTAGTGTACCAGTAGATATGGAGTCAGATGTTGTTGTTGGTATTCTAGTGTACCAGTAGATATGGAGTCAGATGTTATTGTTGGTATTCTAGTGTACCAGTAGAGATGGAGTCAGATGTTGTTGTTGGTATTCTAGTGTACCAGTAGAGATGGAGTCAGATGTTGTTGTTGGTGTTCTAGTGTACCAGTAGAGATGGAGTCAGATGTTGTTGTTGGTGTTCTAGTGTACCAGTAGAGATGGAGTCAGATGTTGTTGTTGTTGGTGTTCTAGTGTACCAGTAGAGATGGAGTCAGATGTTGTTGTTGTTGGTGTTCTAGTGTACCAGTAGAGATGGGGTCAGATGTTGTTGTTGTTGGTATTCTAGTGTACCAGTAGAGATGGAGTCAGATGTTGTTGTTGTTGGTGTTCTAGTGTACCAGTAGAGATGGGGTCAGATGTTGTTACTGTTGGTATTCTAGTGTACCAGTAGATATGGAGTCAGATGTTGTTGTTGGTATTCTAGTGTACCAGTAGATATGGAGTCAGATGTTGTTGTTGGTATTCTAGTGTACCAGTAGATATGGAGTCAGATGTTATTGTTGGTATTCTAGTGTACCAGTAGATATGGAGTCAGATGTTGTTGTTTGTATTCTAGTGTACCAGTAGAGATGGAGTCAGATGTTGTTGTTGGTGTTCTAGTGTACCAGTAGAGATGGAGTCAGATGTTGTTGTTGTTGGTGTTCTAGTGTACCAGTAGAGATGGAGTCAGATGTTGTTGTTGTTGGTGTCCTAGTGTACCAGTAGAGATGGAGTCAGATGTTGTTGTTGTTGGTGTTCTAGTGTACCAGTAGAGATGGAGTCAGATGTTGTTGTTGGTGGTGTTCTAGTGTACCAGTAGAGATGGAGTCAGATGTTGTTGTTGGTATTCTAGTGTACCAGTAGAGATGGATTCAGATGTTGTTGTTGTTGTTGGTATTCTAGTGTACCAGTAGAGATGGAGAGTCAGATGTTGTTGTTGGTATTCTAGTGTACCAGTAGAGATGGAGAGTCAGATGTTGTTGTTGGTGTTCTAGTGTACCAGTAGAGATGGAGTCAGATGTTGTTGTTGTTGGTGTTCTAGTGTACCAGTAGAGATGGAGTCAGATGTTGTTGTTGGTGGTGTTCTAGTGTACCAGTAGAGATGGAGTCAGATGTTGTTGTTGTTGGTATTCTAGTGTACCAGTAGAGATGGATTCAGATGTTGTTGTTGTTGTTGGTATTCTAGTGTACCAGTAGAGATGGAGAGTCAGATGTTGTTGTTGGTATTCTAGTGTACCAGTAGAGATGGAGAGTCAGATGTTGTTGTTGGTGTTCTAGTGTACCAGTAGAGATGGAGTCAGATGTTGTTGTTGGTATTCTAGTGTACCAGTAGAGATGGGGTCAGATGTTGTTACTGTTGGTATTCTAGTGTACCAGTAGATATGGAGTCAGATGTTGTTGTTGGTATTCTAGTGTACCAGTAGAGATGGAGTCAGATGTTGTTGTTGGTGTTCTAGTGTACCAGTAGAGATGGAGTCAGATGTTGTTGTTGGTATTCTAGTGTACCAGTAGATATGGAGTCAGATGTTGTTGTTGGTATTCTAGTGTACCAGTAGATATGGAGTCAGATGTTGTTGTTGGTATTCTAGTGTACCAGTAGATATGGAGTCAGATGTTGTTGTTGGTATTCTAGTGTACCAGTAGATATGGAGTCAGATGTTATTGTTGGTATTCTAGTGTACCAGTAGATATGGAGTCAGATGTTGTTGTTGTTATTCTAGTGTACCAGTAGAGATGGAGTCAGATGTTGTTGTTGGTGTTCTAGTGTACCAGTAGAGATGGAGTCAGATGTTGTTGTTGGTGGTGTTCTAGTGTACCAGTAGAGATGGAGGCAGATGTTGTTGTTGTTGGTGTTCTAGTGTACCAGTAGAGATGGAGTCAGATGTTGTTGTTGGTATTCTAGTGTACCAGTAGAGATGGGGTCAGATGTTGTTATTGTTGGTATTCTAGTGTAACAGTAGATATGGAGTCAGATGTTGTTGTTGGTATTCTAGTGTACCAGTAGATATGGAGTCAGATGTTGTTGTTGGTATTCTAGTGTACCAGTAGAGATGGAGTCAGATGTTGTTGTTGGTGTTCTAGTGTACCAGTAGAGATGGAGTCAGATGTTGTTGTTGGTGTTCTAGTGTACCAGTAGAGATGGAGTCAGATGTTGTTGTTGTTGGTGTTCTAGTGTACCAGTAGAGATGGGGTCAGATGTTGTTGTTGTTGGTATTCTAGTGTACCAGTAGAGATGGAGTCAGATGTTGTTGTTGTTGGTGTTCTAGTGTACCAGTAGAGATGGGGTCAGATGTTGTTACTGTTGGTATTCTAGTGTACCAGTAGATATGGAGTCAGATGTTGTTGTTGGTATTCTAGTGTACCAGTAGATATGGAGTCAGATGTTGTTGTTGGTATTCTAGTGTACCAGTAGATATGGAGTCAGATGTTGTTGTTGGTATTCTAGTGTACCAGTAGATATGGAGTCAGATGTTATTGTTGGTATTCTAGTGTACCAGTAGATATGGAGTCAGATGTTGTTGTTGGTATTCTAGTGTACCAGTAGAGATGGAGTCAGATGTTGTTGTTGGTGTTCTAGTGTACCGTAGAGATGGAGTCAGATGTTGTTGTTGTTGGTGTTCTAGTGTACCAGTAGAGATGGAGTCAGATGTTGTTGTTGTTGGTGTTCTAGTGTACCAGTAGAGATGGAGTCAGATGTTGTTGTTGTTGGTGTTCTAGTGTACCAGTAGAGATGGAGTCAGATGTTGTTGTTGGTGGTGTTCTAGTGTACCAGTAGAGATGGAGTCAGATGTTGTTGTTGTTGGTATTCTAGTGTACCAGTAGATATGGAGTCAGATGTTGTTGTTGGTATTCTAGTGTACCAGTAGATATGGAGTCAGATGTTGTTGTTGGTATTCTAGTGTACCAGTAGAGATGGAGTCAGATGTTGTTGTTGGTGTTCTAGTGTACCAGTAGAGATGGAGTCAGATGTTGTTGTTGTTGGTGTTCTAGTGTACCAGTAGAGATGGAGTCAGATGTTGTTGTTGTTGGTGTTCTAGTGTACCAGTAGAGATGGAGTCAGATGTTGTTGTTGTTGGTGTTCTAGTGTACCAGTAGAGATGGAGTCAGATGTTGTTGTTGTTGGTATTCTAGTGTACCAGTAGAGATGGATTCAGATGTTGTTGTTGTTGTTGGTATTCTAGTGTACCAGTAGATATGGAGAGTCAGATGTTGTTGTTGGTATTCTAGTGTACCAGTAGAGATGGAGAGTCAGATGTTGTTGTTGGTGTTCTAGTGTACCAGTAGATATGGAGTCAGATGTTGTTGTTGGTATTCTAGTGTACCAGTAGATATGGAGTCAGATGTTGTTGTTGGTATTCTAGTGTACCAGTAGATATGGAGTCAGATGTTGTTGTTGGTATTCTAGTGTACCAGTAGAGATGGAGTCAGATGTTGTTGTTGGTGTTCTAGTGTACCAGTAGAGATGGAGTCAGATGTTGTTGTTGTTGGTGTTCTAGTGTACCAGTAGAGATGGAGTCAGATGTTGTTGTTGTTGGTGTTCTAGTGTACCAGTAGAGATGGAGTCAGATGTTGTTGTTGTTGGTGTTCTAGTGTACCAGTAGAGATGGAGTCAGATGTTGTTGTTGTTGGTATTCTAGTGTACCAGTAGAGATGGATTCAGATGTTGTTGTTGTTGTTGGTATTCTAGTGTACCAGTAGAGATGGAGAGTCAGATGTTGTTGTTGGTATTCTAGTGTACCAGTAGAGATGGAGAGTCAGATGTGGTTGTTGGTGTTCTAGTGTACCAGTAGAGATGGAGTCAGATGTTGTTGTTGGTATTCTAGTGTACCAGTAGAGATAGGGTCAGATGTTGTTACTGTTGGTATTCTAGTGTACCAGTAGATATGGAGTCAGATGTTGTTGTTGGTATTCTAGTGTACCAGTAGATATGGAGTCAGATGTTGTTGTTGGTATTCTAGTGTACCAGTAGATATGGAGTCAGATGTTATTGTTGGTATTCTAGTGTACCAGTAGATATGGAGTCAGATGTTGTTGTTGGTATTCTAGTGTACCAGTAGAGATGGAGTCAGATGTTGTTGTTGGTGTTCTAGTGTACCAGTAGAGATGGAGTCAGATGTTGTTGTTGTTGGTATTCTAGTGTACCAGTAGAGATGGATTCAGATGTTGTTGTTGTTGTTGGTATTCTAGTGTACCAGTAGAGATGGAGAGTCGGATGTTGTTGTTGGTATTCTAGTGTACCAGTAGAGATAGAGTCAGATGTTGTTGTTGTTGGTGTTCTAGTGTACCAGTAGAGATGGAGTCAGATGTTGTTGTTGTTGGTGTTCTAGTGTACCAGTAGAGATGGAGAGTCAGATGTTGTTGTTGTTGTTGTTCTAGTGTACCAGTAGATATGGAGTCAGATGTTGTTGTTGTTGTTGGTGTTCTAGTGTACCAGTAGAGATGGAGAGTCAGATGTTGTTGTTATTGTTGGTGTTCTAGTGTACCAGTAGAGATGGAGTCAGATGTTGTTGTTGGTATTCTAGTGTACCAGTAGAGATGGAGTCAGATGTTGTTGTTGGTATTCTAGTGTACCAGTAGAGATTGAGAGTCAGATGTTGGTGTTGGTGTTCTAGTGTACCAGTAGAGATGGAGTCAGATGTTGTTGTTGCTGTTGTTATTCTAGTGTACCAGTAGAGATGGAGTCAGATGTTGTTGTTGTTGGTATTCTAGTGTACCAGTAGAGATGGAGTCAGATGTTGTTGTTGTTGGTGTTCTAGTGTACCAGTAGAGATGGGGTCAGATGTTGTTATTGTTGGTATTCTAGTGTACCAGTAGATATGGAGTCAGATGTTGTTGTTGGTATTCTAGTGTACCAGTAGATATGGAGTCAGATGTTGTTGTTGGTATTCTAGTGTACCAGTAGAGATGGAGTCAGATGTTGTTGTTGTTGGTGTTCTAGTGTACCAGTAGAGATGGAGTCAGATGTTGTTGTTGGTGGTGTTCTAGTGTACCAGTAGAGATGGGGTCAGATGTTGTTACTGTTGGTATTCTAGTGTACCAGTAGATATGGAGTCAGATGTTGTTGTTGGTATTCTAGTGTACCAGTAGATATGGAGTCAGATGTTGTTGTTGGTATTCTAGTGTACCAGTAGATATGGAGTCAGATGTTATTGTTGGTATTCTAGTGTACCAGTAGATATGGAGTCAGATGTTGTTGTTGGTATTCTAGTGTACCAGTAGAGATGGAGTCAGATGTCTTTGTTGGTGTTCTAGTGTACCAGTAGAGATGGAGTCAGATGTTGTTGTTGGTGTTCTAGTGTACCAGTAGAGATGGAGTCAGATGTTGTTGTTGTTGGTGTTCTAGTGTACCAGTAGAGATGGGGTCAGATGTTGTTGTTGTTGGTATTCTAGTGTACCAGTAGAGATGGAGTCAGATGTTGTTGTTGTTGGTGTTCTAGTGTACCAGTAGAGATGGGGTCAGATGTTGTTACTGTTGGTATTCTAGTGTACCAGTAGATATGGAGTCAGATGTTGTTGTTGGTATTCTAGTGTACCAGTAGAGATGGGGTCAGATGTTGTTGTTGTTGGTATTCTAGTGTACCAGTAGAGATGGAGTCAGATGTTGTTGTTGTTGGTATTCTAGTGTACCAGTAGAGATGGATTCAGATGTTGTTGTTGTTGTTGGTATTCTAGTGTACCAGTAGAGATGGAGAGTCGGATGTTGTTGTTGGTATTCTAGTGTACCAGTAGAGATAGAGTCAGATGTTGTTGTTGTTGGTGTTCTAGTGTACCAGTAGAGATGGAGTCAGATGTTGTTGTTGTTGGTGTTCTAGTGTACCAGTAGAGATGGAGAGTCAGATGTTGTTGTTGTTGTTGTTCTAGTGTACCAGTAGATATGGAGTCAGATGTTGTTGTTGTTGTTGGTGTTCTAGTGTACCAGTAGAGATGGAGTCAGATGTTGTTGTTGTTGGTGGTGTTCAAGTGTACCAGTAGAGATGGAGAGTCAGATGTTGTTGTTATTGTTGGTGTTCTAGTGTACCAGTAGAGATGGAGTCAGATGTTGTTGTTGGTATTCTAGTGTACCAGTTGAGATGGAGTCAGATGTTGTTGTTGGTATTCTAGTGTACCAGTAGAGATGGAGAGTCAGATGTTGGTGTTGGTGTTCTAGTGTACCAGTAGAGATGGAGTCAGATGTTGTTGTTGCTGTTGGTATTCTAGTGTACCAGTAGAGATGGAGTCAGATGTTGTTGTTGTTGGTATTCTAGTGTACCAGTAGAGATGGAGTCAGATGTTGTTGTTGTTGGTGTTCTAGTGTACCAGTAGAGATGGGGTCAGATGTTGTTATTGTTGGTATTCTAGTGTACCAGTAGATATGGAGTCAGATGTTGTTGTTGGTATTCTAGTGTACCAGTAGATATGGAGTCAGATGTTGTTGTTGGTATTCTAGTGTACCAGTAGAGATGGAGTCAGATGTTGTTGTTGTTGGTGTTCTAGTGTACCAGTATAGATTGAGTCAGATGTTGTTGTTGTTGGTGTTCTAGTGTACCAGTAGAGATGGAGTCAGATGTTGTTGTTGTTGGTGTTCTAGTGTACCAGTAGAGATGGAGTCAGATGTTGTTGTTGGTGGTGGTCTAGTGTACCAGTAGAGATGGAGTCAGATGTTGTTGTTGTTGGTATTCTAGTGTACCAGTAGAGATGGATTCAGATGTTGTTGTTGTTGTTGGTATTCTAGTGTACCAGTAGAGATGGAGAGTCAGATGTTGTTGTTGGTATTCTAGTGTACCAGTAGAGATGGAGAGTCAGATGTTGTTGTTGGTGTTCTAGTGTACCAGTAGAGATGGAGTCAGATGTTGTTGTTGGTATTCTAGTGTACCAGTAGATATGGGGTCAGATGTTGTTGTTGTTGGTATTCTAGTGTACCAGTAGAGATGGAGTCAGATGTTGTTGTTGTTGGTGTTCTAGTGTACCAGTAGAGATGGGGTCAGATGTTGTTGTTGTTGGTATTCTAGTGTACCAGTAGAGATGGAGTCAGATGTTGTTGTTGTTGGTGTTCTAGTGTACCAGTAGAGATGGGGACAGATGTTGTTACTGTTGGTATTCTAGTGTACCAGTAGATATGGAGTCAGATGTTGTTGTTGGTATTCTAGTGTACCAGTAGATATGGAGTCAGATGTTGTTGTTGGTATTCTAGTGTACCAGTAGATATGGAGTCAGATGTTATTGTTGGTATTCTAGTGTACCAGTAGAGATGGATTCAGATGTTGTTGTTGTTGTTGGTATTCTAGTGTACCAGTAGAGATGGAGAGTCAGATGTTGTTGTTGGTATTCTAGTGTACCAGTAGAGATGGAGAGTCAGATGTTGTTGTTGGTGTTCTAGTGTACCAGTAGAGATGGAGTCAGATGTTGTTGTTGGTATTCTAGTGTACCAGTAGATATGGAGTCAGATGTTGTTGTTGGTATTCTAGTGTACCAGTAGATATGGAGTCAGATGTTATTGTTGGTATTCTAGTGTACCAGTAGATATGGAGTCAGATGTTGTCGTTGGTATTCTAGTGTACCAGTAGATATGGAGTCAGATGTTGTTGTTGGTATTCTAGTGTACCAGTAGAGATGGAGTCAGATGTTGGTGTTGGTGTTCTAGTGTACCAGTAGAGATGGAGTCAGATGTTGTTGTTGGTGGTGTTCTAGTGTACCCGTAGAGATGGAGGCAGATGTTGTTGTTGTTGGTGTTCTAGTGTACCAGTAGAGATGGAGTCAGATGTTGTTGTTGGTGGTGTTCTAGTGTACCAGTAGAGATGGAGTCAGATGTTGTTGTTGTTGGTATTCTAGTGTACCAGTAGAGATGGATTCAGATGTTGTTGTTGTTGTTGGTATTCTAGTGTACCAGTAGAGATGGAGAGTCGGATGTTGTTGTTGGTATTCTAGTGTACCAGTAGAGATAGAGTCAGATGTTGTTGTTGTTGGTGTTCTAGTGTACCAGTAGAGATGGAGAGTCAGATGTTGTTGTTGTTGTTGTTGTTGTTCTAGTGTACCAGTAGATATGGAGTCAGATGTTGTTGTTGTTGTTGTTGTTGTTCTAGTGTACCAGTAGAGATGGAGTCAGATGTTGTTGTTGTTGGTGGTGTTCAAGTGTACCAGTAGAGATGGAGAGTCAGATGTTGTTGTTATTGTTGGTGTTCTAGTGTACCAGTAGAGATGGAGTCAGATGTTGTTGTTGGTATTCTAGTGTACCAGTAGAGATGGAGTCAGATGTTGTTGTTGGTATTCTAGTGTACCAGTAGAGATGGAGAGTCAGATGTTGGTGTTGGTGTTCTAGTGTACCAGTAGAGATGGAGTCAGATGTTGTTGTTGCTGTTGGTATTCTAGTGTACCAGTAGAGATGGAGTCAGATGTTGTTGTTGTTGGTATTCTAGTGTACCAGTAGAGATGGAGTCAGATGTTGTTGTTGTTGGTGTTCTAGTGTACCAGTAGAGATGGGGTCAGATGTTGTTATTGTTGGTATTCTAGTGTACCAGTAGATATGGAGTCAGATGTTGTTGTTGGTATTCTAGTGTACCAGTAGAGATGGAGTCAGATGTTGTTGTTGGTATTCTAGTGTACCAGTAGAGATGGAGTCAGATGTTGTTGTTGTTGGTGTTCTAGTGTACCAGTATAGATTGAGTCAGATGTTGTTGTTGTTGGTGTTCTAGTGTACCAGTAGAGATGGAGTCAGATGTTGTTGTTGTTGGTGTTCTAGTGTACCAGTAGAGATGGAGTCAGATGTTGTTGTTGGTGGTGGTCTAGTGTACCAGTAGAGATGGAGTCAGATGTTGTTGTTGTTGGTATTCTAGTGTTCCAGTAGAGATGGATTCAGATGTTGTTGTTGTTGTTGGTATTCTAGTGTACCAGTAGAGATGGAGAGTCAGATGTTGTTCTTGGTATTCTAGTGTACCAGTAGAGATGGAGAGTCAGATGTTGTTGTTGGTGTTCTAGTGTACCAGTAGAGATGGAGTCAGATGTTGTTGTTGTTGGTATTCTAGTGAACCAGTAGAGATGGAGTCAGATGTTGTTGTTGTTGGTATTCTAGTGTACCAGTAGAGATGGGGTCAGATGTTGTTACTGTTGGTATTCTAGTGTACCAGTAGATATGGAGTCAGATGTTGTTGTTGGTATTCTAGTGTACCAGTAGATATGGAGTCAGATGTTGTTGTTGGTATTCTAGTGTACCAGTAGATATGGAGTCAGATGTTATTGTTGGTATTCTAGTGTACCAGTAGATATGGAGTCAGATGTTATTGTTGGTATTCTAGTGTACCAGTAGAGATGGAGTCAGATGTTGTTGTTGGTGTTCTAGTGTACCAGTAGATATGGAGTCAGATGTTGTTGTTGGTATTCTAGTGTACCAGTAGAGATGGAGTCAGATGTCGTTGTTGGTGTTCTAGTGTACCAGTAGAGATGGAGTCAGATGTTGTTGTTGGTGTTCTAGTGTACCAGTAGAGATGGAGTCAGATGTTGTTGTTGTTGGTGTTCTAGTGTACCAGTAGAGATGGGGTCAGATGTTGTTGTTGTTGGTATTCTAGTGTACCAGTAGAGATGGAGTCAGATGTTGTTGTTGTTGGTGTTCTAGTGTACCAGTAGAGATGGGGTCAGATGTTGTTACTGTTGGTATTCTAGTGTACCAGTAGATATGGAGTCAGATGTTGTTGTTGGTATTCTAGTGTACCAGTAGATATGGAGTCAGATGTTGTTGTTGGTATTCTAGTGTACCAGTAGATATGGAGTCAGATGTTATTGTTGGTATTCTAGTGTACCAGTAGAGATGGATTCAGATGTTGTTGTTGTTGTTGTTGGTATTCTAGTGTACCAGTAGAGATGGAGAGTCAGATGTTGTTGTTGGTATTCTAGTGTACCAGTAGAGATGGAGAGTCAGATGTTGTTGTTGGTGTTCTAGTGTACCAGTAGAGATGGAGTCAGATGTTGTTGTTGGTATTCTAGTGTACCAGTAGAGATGGGGTCAGATGTTGTTACTGTTGGTATTCTAGTGTACCAGTAGATATGGAGTCAGATGTTGTTGTTGGTATTCTAGTGTAACAGTAGATATGGAGTCAGATGTTGTTGTTGGTATTCTAGTGTACCAGTAGATATGGAGTCAGATGTTATTGTTGGTATTCTAGTGTACCAGTAGATATGGAGTCAGATGTTGTTGTTGGTATTCTAGTGTACCAGTAGAGATGGAGTCAGATGTTGTTGTTGGTGGTGTTCTAGTGTACCAGTAGAGATGGAGTCAGATGTTGTTGTTGGTGGTGTTCTAGTGTACCCGTAGAGATGGAGGCAGATGTTGTTGTTGTTGGTGTTCTAGTGTACCAGTAGAGATGGAGTCAGATGTTGTTGTTGGTGGTGTTCTAGTGTACCAGTAGAGATGGAGTCAGATGTTGTTGTTGTTGGTATTCTAGTGTACCAGTAGAGATGGATTCAGATGTTGTTGTTGTTGTTGGTATTCTAGTGTACCAGTAGAGATGGAGAGTCGGATGTTGTTGTTGGTATTCTAGTGTACCAGTAGAGATAGAGTCAGATGTTGTTGTTGTTGGTGTTCTAGTGTACCCGTAGAGATGGAGTCAGATGTTGTTGTTGTTGGTGTTCTAGTGTACCAGTAGAGATGGAGAGTCAGATGTTGTTGTTGTTGTTGTTGTTCTAGTGTACCAGTAGATATGGAGTCAGATGTTGTTGTTGTTGTTGGTGTTCTAGTGTACCAGTAGAGATGGAGAGTCAGATGTTGTTGTTATTGTTGGTGTTCTAGTGTACCAGTAGAGATGGAGTCAGATGTTGTTGTTGGTATTCTAGTGTACCAGTAGAGATGGAGTCAGATGTTGTTGTTGGTATTCTAGTGTACCAGTAGAGATTGAGAGTCAGATGTTGGTGTTGGTGTTCTAGTGTACCAGTAGAGATGGAGTCAGATGTTGTTGTTGTTGGTGTTCTAGTGTACCAGTAGAGATGGGGTCAGATGTTGTTATTGTTGGTATTCTAGTGTACCAGTAGATATGGAGTCAGATGTTGTTGTTGGTATTCTAGTGTACCAGTAGATATGGAGTCAGATGTTGTTGTTGGTATTCTAGTGTACCAGTAGAGATGGAGTCAGATGTTGTTGTTGTTGGTGTTCTAGTGTACCAGTATAGATTGAGTCAGATGTTGTTGTTGTTGGTGTTCTAGTGTACCAGTAGAGATGGAGTCAGATGTTGTTGTTGTTGGTGTTCTAGTGTACCAGTAGAGATGGAGTCAGATGTTGTTGTTGGTGGTGGTCTAGTGTACCAGTAGAGATGGAGTCAGATGTTGTTGTTGTTGTTGGTATTCTAGTGTACCAGTAGAGATGGAGAGTCAGATGTTGTTGTTGGTATTCTATTGTACGAGTAGAGATGGGGTCAGATGTTGTTACTGTTGGTATTCTAGTGTACCAGTAGATATGGAGTCAGATGTTGTTGTTGGTATTCTAGTGTACCAGTAGATATGGAGTCAGATGTTGTTGTTGGTATTCTAGTGTACCAGTAGATATGGAGTCAGATGTTATTGTTGGTATTCTAGTGTACCAGTAGATATGGAGTCAGATGTTGTTGTTGGTATTCTAGTGTACCAGTAGAGATGGAGTCAGATGTCGTTGTTGGTGTTCTAGTGTACCAGTAGAGATGGAGTCAGATGTTGTTGTTGGTGTTCTAGTGTACCAGTAGAGATGGAGTCAGATGTTGTTGTTGTTGGTGTTCTAGTGTACCAGTAGAGATGGGGTCAGATGTTGTTGTTGTTGGTATTCTAGTGTACCAGTAGAGATGGAGTCAGATGTTGTTGTTGTTGGTGTTCTAGTGTACCAGTAGAGATGGGGTCAGATGTTGTTACTGTTGGTATTCTAGTGTACCAGTAGATATGGAGTCAGATGTTGTTGTTGGTATTCTAGTGTACCAGTAGATATGGAGTCAGATGTTGTTGTTGGTATTCTAGTGTACCAGTAGATATGGAGTCAGATGTTATTGTTGGTATTCTAGTGTACCAGTAGAGATGGAGTCAGATGTTGTTGTTGGTGTTCTAGTGTACCAGTAGAGATGGAGTCAGATGTTGTTGTTGTTGGTGTTCTAGTGTACCAGTAGAGATGGAGTCAGATGTTGTTGTTGTTGGTGTTCTAGTGTACCAGTAGAGATGGACACAGATGTTGTTGTTGTTGGTGTTCTAGTGTACCAGTAGAGATGGAGTCAGATGTTGTTGTTGGTGGTGTTCTAGTGTACCAGTAGAGATGGATTCAGATGTTGTTGTTGTTGTTGGTATTCTAGTGTACCAGTAGAGATGGAGAGTCAGATGTTGTTGTTGGTATTCTAGTGTACCAGTAGAGATGGAGAGTCAGATGTTGTTGTTGGTGTTCTAGTGTACCAGTAGATATGGAGTCAGATGTTGTTGTTGGTATTCTAGTGTACCAGTAGATATGGAGTCAGATGTTGTTTTTTGGTATTCTAGTGTACCAGTAGATATGGAGTCAGATGTTGTTGTTGGTATTCTAGTGTACCAGTAGAGATGGAGTCAGATGTTGTTGTTGGTGTTCTAGTGTACCAGTAGAGATGGAGTCAGATGTTGTTGTTGTTGGTGTTCTAGTGTACCAGTAGAGATGGAGTCAGATGTTGTTGGTGTTCTAGTGTACCAGTAGAGATGGAGTCAGATGTTGTTGTTGTTGGTGTTCTAGTGTACCAGTAGAGATGGAGTCAGATGTTGTTGTTGTTGGTATTCTAGTGTACCAGTAGAGATGGATTCAGATGTTGTTGTTGTTGTTGGTATTCTAGTGTACCAGTAGAGATGGAGAGTCAGATGTTGTTGTTGGTATTCTAGTGTACCAGTAGAGATGGAGAGTCAGATGTTGTTGTTGGTGTTCTAGTGTACCAGTAGAGATGGAGTCAGATGTTGTTGTTGGTATTCTAGTGTACCAGTAGAGATGGGGTCAGATGTTGTTACTGTTGGTATTCTAGTGTACCAGTAGATATGGAGTCAGATGTTGTTGTTGGTATTCTAGTGTACCAGTAGATATGGAGTCAGATGTTGTTGTTGGTATTCTAGTGTACCAGTAGAGATGGAGTCAGATGTTATTGTTGGTATTCTAGTGTACCAGTAGATATGGAGTCAGATGTTGTTGTTGGTATTCTAGTGTACCAGTAGAGATGGAGTCAGATGTTGTTGTTGGTGTTCTAGTGTACCAGTAGAGATGGAGTCAGATGTTGTTGTTGGTGGTGTTCTAGTGTACCAGTAGAGATGGAGGCAGATGTTGTTGTTGTTGGTGTTCTAGTGTACCAGTAGAGATGGAGTCAGATGTTGTTGTTGGTGGTGTTCTAGTGTACCAGTAGAGATGGAGTCAGATGTTGTTGTTGTTGGTATTCTAGTGTACCAGTAGAGATGGATTCAGATGTTGTTGTTGTTGTTGGTATTCTAGTGTACCAGTAGAGATGGAGAGTCGGATGTTGTTGTTGGTATTCTAGTGTACCAGTAGAGATAGAGTCAGATGTTGTTGTTGTTGGTGTTCTAGTGTACCAGTAGAGATGGAGTCAGATGTTGTTGTTGTTGGTGTTCTAGTGTACCAGTAGAGATGGAGAGTCAGATGTTGTTGTTGTTGTTGTTCTAGTGTACCAGTAGATATGGAGTCAGATGTTGTTGTTGTTGTTGGTGTTCTAGTGTACCAGTAGAGATGGAGTCAGATGTTGTTGTTGTTGGTGGTGTTCAAGTGTACCAGTAGAGATGGAGAGTCAGATGTTGTTGTTATTGTTGGTGTTCTAGTGTACCAGTAGAGATGGAGTCAGATGTTGTTGTTGGTATTCTAGTGTACCAGTAGAGATGGAGTCAGATGTTGTTGTTGGTATTCTAGTGTACCAGTAGATATGGAGTCAGATGTTATTGTTGGTATTCTAGTGTACCAGTAGATATGGAGTCAGATGTTATTGTTGGTATTCTAGTGTACCAGTAGATATGGAGTCAGATGTTGTTGTTGGTATTCTAGTGTACCAGTAGAGATGGAGTCAGATGTCGTTGTTGGTGTTCTAGTGTACCAGTAGAGATGGAGTCAGATGTTGTTGTTGGTGTTCTAGTGTACCAGTAGAGATGGAGTCAGATGTTGTTGTTGTTGGTGTTCTAGTGTACCAGTAGAGATGGGGTCAGATGTTGTTGTTGTTGGTATTCTAGTGTACCAGTAGAGATGGAGTCAGATGTTGTTGTTGTTGGTGTTCTAGTGTACCAGTAGAGATGGGGTCAGATGTTGTTACTGTTGGTATTCTAGTGTACCAGTAGATATGGAGTCAGATGTTGTTGTTGGTGTTCTAGTGTACCAGTAGATATGGAGTCAGATGTTATTGTTGGTATTCTAGTGTACCAGTAGATATGGAGTCAGATGTTGTTGTTGGTATTCTTGTGTACCAGTAGAGATGGAGTCAGATGTTGTTGTTGGTGTTCTAGTGTACCAGTAGAGATGGAGTCAGATGTTGTTGTTGTTGGTGTTCTAGTGTACCAGTAGAGATGGAGTCAGATGTTGTTGTTGTTGGTGTTCTAGTGTACCAGTAGAGATGGAGTCAGATGTTGTTGTTGTTGGTGTTCTAGTGTACCAGTAGAGATGGAGTCAGATGTTGTTGTTGGTGGTGTTCTAGTGTACCAGTAGAGATGGAGTCAGATGTTGTTGTTGTTGGTATTCTAGTGTACCAGTAGAGATGGATTCAGATGTTGTTGTTGTTGTTGGTATTCTAGTGTACCAGTAGAGATGGAGAGTCAGATGTTGTTGTTGGTATTCTAGTGTACCAGTAGAGATGGAGAGTCAGATGTTGTTGTTGGTGTTCTAGTGTACCAGTAGATATGGAGTCAGATGTTGTTGTTGGTATTCTAGTGTACCAGTAGATATGGAGTCAGATGTTGTTGTTGGTATTCTAGTGTACCAGTAGATATGGAGTCAGATGTTGTTGTTGGTATTCTAGTGTACCAGTAGATATGGAGTCAGATGTTGTTGTTGGTATTCTAGTGTACCAGTAGAGATGGAGTCAGATGTTGTTGTTGGTGTTCTAGTGTACCAGTAGAGATGGGGTCAGATGTTGTTGTTGTTGGTGTTCTAGTGTACCAGTAGATATGGAGTCAGATGTTATTGTTGGTATTCTAGTGTACCAGTAGATATGGAGTCAGATGTTGTTGTTGGTATTCTAGTGTACCAGTAGAGATGGAGTCAGATGTTGTTGTTGTTGGTGTTCTAGTGTACCAGTAGAGATGGAGTCAGATGTTGTTGTTGGTATTCTAGTGTACCAGTAGAGATGGATTCAGATGTTGTTGTTGTTGTTGGTATTCTAGTGTACCAGTAGAGATGGAGAGTCAGATGTTGTTGTTGGTATTCTAGTGTACCAGTAGAGATGGAGAGTCAGATGTTGTTGTTGGTTTTCTAGTGTACCAGTAGATATGGAGTCAGATGTTGTTGTTGGTATTCTAGTGTACCAGTAGATATGGAGTCAGATGTTGTTGTTGGTATTCTAGTGTACCAGTAGAGATGGAGTCAGATGTTGTTGTTGGTGTTCTAGTGTACCAGTAGAGATGGAGTCAGATGTTGTTGTTGTTGGTGTTCTAGTGTACCAGTAGAGATGTAGTCAGATGTTGTTGTTGTTGGGGTTCTAGTGTACCAGTAGAGATGGAGTCAGATGTTGTTGTTGTTGGTGTTCTAGTGTACCAGTAGAGATGGAGTCAGATGTTGTTGTTGTTGGTATTCTAGTGTACCAGTAGAGATGGATTCAGATGTTGTTGTTGTTGTTGGTATTCTAGTGTACCAGTAGAGATGGAGAGTCAGATGTTGTTGTTGGTATTCTAGTGTACCAGTAGAGATGGAGAGTCAGATGTTGTTGTTGGTGTTCTAGTGTACCAGTAGAGATGGAGTCAGATGGTGTTGTTGGTATTCTAGTGTACCAATAGAGATGGGGTCAGATGTTGTTACTGTTGGTATTCTAGTGTACCAGTAGATATGGACTCAGATGTTGTTGTTGGTATTCTAGTGTACCAGTAGATATGGAGTCAGATGTTGTTGTTGGTATTCTAGTGTACCAGTAGAGATGGAGTCAGATGTTATTGTTGGTATTCTAGTGTACCAGTAGATATGGAGTCAGATGTTGTTGTTGGTATTCTAGTGTACCAGTAGAGATGGAGTCAGATGTTGTTGTTGGTGTTCTAGTGTACCAGTAGAGATGGAGTCAGATGTTGTTGTTGGTGGTGTTCTAGTGTACCAGTAGAGATGGAGGCAGATGTTGTTGTTGTTGGTGTTCTAGTGTACCAGTAGAGATGGAGTCAGATGTTGTTGTTGGTGGTGTTCTAGTGTACCAGTAGAGATGGAGTCAGATGTTGTTGTTGTTGGTATTCTAGTGTACCAGTAGAGATGGATTCAGATGTTGTTGTTGTTGTTGGTATTCTAGTGTACCAGTAGAGATGGAGAGTCGGATGTTGTTGTTGGTATTCTAGTGTACCAGTAGAGATAGAGTCAGATGTTGTTGTTGTTGGTGTTCTAGTGTACCAGTAGAGATGGAGTCAGATGTTGTTGTTGTTGGTGTTCTAGTGTACCAGTAGAGATGGAGAGTCAGATGTTGTTGTTGTTGTTGTTCTAGTGTACCAGTAGATATGGAGTCAGATGTTGTTGTTGTTGTTGGTGTTCTAGTGTACCAGTAGAGATGGAGTCAGATGTTGTTGTTGTTGGTGGTGTTCAAGTGTACCAGTAGAGATGGAGAGTCAGATGTTGTTGTTATTGTTGGTGTTCTAGTGTACCAGTAGAGATGGAGTCAGATGTTGTTGTTGGTATTCTAGTGTACCAGTAGAGATGGAGTCAGATGTTGTTGTTGGTATTCTAGTGTACCAGTAGATATGGAGTCAGATGTTGTTGTTGGTATTCTAGTGTACCAGTAGAGATGGATTCAGATGTTGTTGTTGTTGTTGGTATTCTAGTGTACCAGTAGAGATGGAGAGTCAGATGTTGTTGTTGGTATTCTAGTGTACCAGTAGAGATGGAGAGTCAGATGTTGTTGTTGGTGTTCTAGTGTACCAGTAGATATGGAGTCAGATGTTGTTGTTGGTATTCTAGTGTACCAGTAGATATGGAGTCAGATGTTGTTGTTGGTATTCTAGTGTACCAGTAGATATGGAGTCAGATGTTGTTGTTGGTATTCTAGTGTACCAGTAGAGATGGAGTCAGATGTTGTTGTTGGTGTTGTAGTGTACCAGTAGAGATGGAGTCAGATGTTGTTGTTGTTGGTGTTCTAGTGTACCAGTAGAGATGGAGTCAGATGTTGTTGTTGTTGGTGTTCTAGTGTACCAGTAGAGATGGAGTCAGATGTTGTTGTTGTTGGTGTTCTAGTGTACCAGTAGAGATGGAGTCAGATGTTGTTGTTGTTGGTATTCTAGTGTACCAGTAGAGATGGATTCAGATGTTGTTGTTGTTGTTGGTATTCTAGTGTACCAGTAGAGATGGAGAGTCAGATGTTGTTGTTGGTATTCTAGTGTACCAGTAGAGATGGAGAGTCAGATGTTGTTGTTGGTGTTCTAGTGTACCAGTAGAGATGGAGTCAGATGTTGTTGTTGGTATTCTAGTGTACCAGTAGAGATGGGGTCAGATGTTGTTACTGTTGGTATTCTAGTGTACCAGTAGATATGGACTCAGATGTTGTTGTTGGTATTCTAGTGTACCAGTAGATATGGAGTCAGATGTTGTTGTTGGTATTCTAGTGTATCAGTAGATATGGAGTCAGATGTTATTGTTGGTATTCTAGTGTACCAGTAGATATGGAGTCAGATGTTGTTGTTGGTATTCTAGTGTACCAGTAGAGATGGAGTCAGATGTTGTTGTTGGTGTTCTAGTGTACCAGTAGAGATGGAGTCAGATGTTGTTGTTGGTGGTGTTCTAGTGTACCAGTAGAGATGGAGGCAGATGTTGTTGTTGGTGTTCTAGTGTACCAGTAGAGATGGAGTCAGATGTTGTTGTTGTTGGTGTTCTAGTGTACCAGTAGAGATGGAGTCAGATGTTGTTGTTGTTGGTGTTCTAGTGTACCAGTAGAGATGGAGTCAGATGTTGTTGTTGGTGGTGTTCTAGTGTACCAGTAGAGATGGAGTCAGATGTTGTTGTTGTTGGTATTCTAGTGTACCAGTAGAGATAGAGTCAGATGTTGTTGTTGTTGGTGTTCTAGTGTACCAGTAGAGATGGAGTCAGATGTTGTTGTTGTTGATGTTCTAGTGTACCAGTAGAGATGGAGAGTCAGATGTTGTTGTTGTTGTTGTTCTAGTGTACCAGTAGATATGGAGTCAGATGTTGTTGTTGTTGTTGGTGTTCTAGTGTACCAGTAGAGATGGAGTCAGATGTTGTTGTTGTTGGTGGTGTTCAAGTGTACCAGTAGAGATGGAGAGTCAGATGTTGTTGTTATTGTTGGTATTCTAGTGTACCAGTAGAGATGGAGTCAGATGTTGTTGTTGTTGGTATTCTAGTGTACCAGTAGAGATGGAGTCAGATGTTGTTATTGTTGGTATTCTAGTGTACCAGTAGAGATGGAGTCAGATGTTGTTGTTGGTATTCTAGTGTACCAGTAGAGATGGAGTCAGATGTTGTTGTTGGTATTCTAGTGTACCAGTAGAGATGGAGAGTCAGATGTTGTTGTTGGTGTTCTAGTGTACCAGTAGATATGGAGTCAGATGTTGTTGTTGGTATTCTAGTGTACCAGTAGATATGGAGTCAGATGTTGTTGTTGGTATTCTAGTGTACCAGTAGATATGGAGTCAGATGTTGTTGTTGGTATTCTAGTGTACCAGTAGAGATGGAGTCAGATGTTGTTGTTGGTGTTGTAGTGTACCAGTAGAGATGGAGTCAGATGTTGTTGTTGTTGGTGTTCTAGTGTACCAGTAGAGATGGAGTCAGATGTTGTTGTTGTTGGTGTTCTAGTGTACCAGTAGAGATGGAGTCAGATGTTGTTGTTGTTGGTGTTCTAGTGTACCAGTAGAGATGGAGTCAGATGTTGTTGTTGTTGGTATTCTAGTGTACCAGTAGAGATGGATTCAGATGTTGTTGTTGTTGTTGGTATTCTAGTGTACCAGTAGAGATGGAGAGTCAGATGTTGTTGTTGGTATTCTAGTGTACCAGTAGAGATGGAGAGTCAGATGTTGTTGTTGGTGTTCTAGTGTACCAGTAGAGATGGAGTCAGATGTTGTTGTTGGTATTCTAGTGTACCAGTAGAGATGGGGTCAGATGTTGTTACTGTTGGTATTCTAGTGTACCAGTAGATATGGACTCAGATGTTGTTGTTGGTATTCTAGTGTACCAGTAGATATGGAGTCAGATGTTGTTGTTGGTATTCTAGTGTATCAGTAGATATGGAGTCAGATGTTATTGTTGGTATTCTAGTGTACCAGTAGATATGGAGTCAGATGTTGTTGTTGGTATTCTAGTGTACCAGTAGAGATGGAGTCAGATGTTGTTGTTGGTGTTCTAGTGTACCAGTAGAGATGGAGTCAGATGTTGTTGTTGGTGGTGTTCTAGTGTACCAGTAGAGATGGAGGCAGATGTTGTTGTTGTTGGTGTACTAGTGTACCAGTAGAGATGGAGTCAGATGTTGTTGTTGGTGGTGTTCTAGTGTACCAGTAGAGATGGAGTCAGATGTTGTTGTTGTTGGTATTCTAGTGTACCAGTAGAGATGGATTCAGATGTTGTTGTTGTTGTTGGTATTCTAGTGTACCAGTAGAGATGGAGAGTCGGATGTTGTTGTTGGTATTCTAGTGTACCAGTAGAGATAGAGTCAGATGTTGTTGTTGTTGGTGTTCTAGTGTACCAGTAGAGATGGAGTCAGATGTTGTTGTTGTTGGTGTTCTAGTGTACCAGTAGAGATGGAGAGTCAGATGTTGTTGTTGTTGTTGTTGTTCTAGTGTACCAGTAGATATGGAGTCAGATGTTGTTGTTGTTGTTGGTGTTCTAGTGTACCAGTAGAGATGGAGTCAGATGTTGTTGTTGTTGGTGGTGTTCAAGTGTACCAGTAGAGATGGAGAGTCTGATGTTGTTGTTATTGTTGGTGTTCTAGTGTACCAGTAGAGATGGAGTCAGATGTTGTTGTTGGTATTCTAGTGTACCAGTAGAGATGGAGTCAGATGTTGTTGTTGGTATTCTAGTGTACCAGTAGAGATGGAGAGTCAGATGTTGGTGTTGGTGTTCTAGTGTACCAGTAGAGATGGAGTCAGATGTTGTTGTTGCTGTTGGTATTCTAGTGTACCAGTAGAGATGGAGTCAGATGTTGTTGTTGTTGGTATTCTAGTGTACCAGTAGAGATGGAGTCAGATGTTGTTGTTGTTGGTGTTCTAGTGTACCAGTAGAGATGGGGTCAGATGTTGTTATTGTTGGTATTCTAGTGTACCAGTAGATATGGAGTCAGATGTTGTTGTTGGTATTCTAGTGTACCAGTAGAGATGGAGAGTCAGATGTTGTTGTTGGTATTCTAGTGTACCAGTAGAGATGGAGAGTCAGATGTTGTTGTTGGTGTTCTAGTGTACCAGTAGATATGGAGTCAGATGTTGTTGTTGGTATTCTAGTGTACCAGTAGATATGGAGTCAGATGTTGTTGTTGGTATTCTAGTGTACCAGTAGATATGGAGTCAGATGTTGTTGTTGGTATTCTAGTGTACCAGTAGAGATAGAGTCAGATGTTGTTGTTGTTGGTGTTCTAGTGTACCAGTAGAGATGGAGTCAGATGTTGTTGTTGTTGGTGTTCTAGTGTACCAGTAGAGATGGAGAGTCAGATGTTGTTGTTGTTGTTGTTGTTCTAGTGTACCAGTAGATATGGAGTCAGATGTTGTTGTTGTTGGTGTTCTAGTGTACCAGTAGAGATGGAGTCAGATGTTGTTGTTGTTGGTGGTGTTCAAGTGTACCAGTAGAGATGGAGAGTCTGATGTTGTTGTTATTGTTGGTGTTCTAGTGTACCAGTAGAGATGGAGTCAGATGTTGTTGTTGTTGGTGTTCTAGTGTACCAGTAGAGATGGAGTCAGATGTTGTTGTTGTTGGTATTCTAGTGTACCAGTAGAGATGGATTCAGATGTTGTTGTTGTTGTTGGTATTCTAGTGTACCAGTAGAGATGGAGAGTCAGATGTTGTTGTTGGTATTCTAGTGTACCAGTAGAGATGGAGAGTCAGATGTTGTTGTTGGTGTTCTAGTGTACCAGTAGAGATGGAGTCAGATGTTGTTGTTGGTATTCTAGTGTACCAGTAGAGATGGGGTCAGATGTTGTTACTGTTGGTATTCTAGTGTACCAGTAGAGATGGGGTCAGATGTTGTTGTTGTTGGTGTTCTAGTGTACCAGTAGATATGGAGTCAGATGTTGTTGTTGGTATTCTAGTGTATCAGTAGATATGGAGTCAGATGTTATTGTTGGTATTCTAGTGTACCAGTAGATATGGAGTCAGATGTTGTTGTTGGTATTCTAGTGTACCAGTAGAGATGGAGTCAGATGTTGTTGTTGGTGTTCTAGTGTACCAGTAGAGATGGAGTCAGATGTTGTTGTTGGTGGTGTTCTAGTGTACCAGTAGAGATGGAGGCAGATGTTGTTGTTGTTGGTGTACTAGTGTACCAGTAGAGATGGAGTCAGATGTTGTTGTTGGTGGTGTTCTAGTGTACCAGTAGAGATGGAGTCAGATGTTGTTGTTGTTGGTATTCTAGTGTACCAGTAGAGATGGATTCAGATGTTGTTGTTGTTGTTGGTATTCTAGTGTACCAGTAGAGATGGAGAGTCGGATGTTGTTGTTGGTATTCTAGTGTACCAGTAGAGATGGAGTCAGATGTTGTTGTTGTTGGTGTTCTAGTGTACCAGTAGAGATGGAGTCAGATGTTGTTGTTGTTGTTGGTGTTCTAGTGTACCAGTAGAGATGGAGTCAGATGTTGTTGTTGTTGGTGGTGTTCAAGTGTACCAGTAGAGATGGAGAGTCAGATGTTGTTGTTATTGTTGGTGTTCTAGTGTACCAGTAGAGATGGAGTCAGATGTTGTTGTTGGTATTCTAGTGTACCAGTAGAGATGGAGTCAGATGTTGTTGTTGGTATTCTAGTGTACCAGTAGATATGGAGTCAGATGTTGTTGTTGGTATTCTAGTGTACCAGTAGAGATGGATTCAGATGTTGTTGTTGTTGTTGGTATTCTAGTGTACCAGTAGAGATGGAGAGTCAGATGTTGTTGTTGGTATTCTAGTGTACCAGTAGAGATGGAGAGTCAGATGTTGTTGTTGGTGTTCTAGTGTACCAGTAGATATGGAGTCAGATGTTGTTGTTGGTATTCTAGTGTACTAGTAGATATGGAGTCAGATGTTGTTGTTGGTATTCTAGTGTACCAGTAGATATGGAGTCAGATGTTGTTGTTGGTATTCTAGTGTACCAGTAGAGATGGAGTCAGATGTTGTTGTTGGTGTTGTAGTGTACCAGTAGAGATGGAGTCAGATGTTGTTGTTGTTGGTGTTCTAGTGTACCAGTAGAGATGGAGTCAGATGTTGTTGTTGTTGGTGTTCTAGTGTACCAGTAGAGATGGAGTCAGATGTTGTTGTTGTTGGTGTTCTAGTGTACCAGTAGAGATGGAGTCAGATGTTGTTGTTGTTGGTATTCTAGTGTACCAGTAGAGATGGATTCAGATGTTGTTGTTGTTGTTGGTATTCTAGTGTACCAGTAGAGATGGAGAGTCAGATGTTGTTGTTGGTATTCTAGTGTACCAGTAGAGATGGAGAGTCAGATGTTGTTGTTGGTGTTCTAGTGTACCAGTAGAGATGGAGTCAGATGTTGTTGTTGGTATTCTAGTGTACCAGTAGAGATGGGGTCAGATGTTGTTACTGTTGGTATTCTAGTGTACCAGTAGATATGGACTCAGATGTTGTTGTTGGTATTCTAGTGTACCAGTAGATATGGAGTCAGATGTTGTTGTTGGTATTCTAGTGTATCAGTAGATATGGAGTCAGATGTTATTGTTGGTATTCTAGTGTACCAGTAGATATGGAGTCAGATGTTGTTGTTGGTATTCTAGTGTACCAGTAGAGATGGAGTCAGATGTTGTTGTTGGTGTTCTAGTGTACCAGTAGAGATGGAGTCAGATGTTGTTGTTGGTGGTGTTCTAGTGTACCAGTAGAGATGGAGGCAGATGTTGTTGTTGTTGGTGTACTAGTGTACCAGTAGAGATGGAGTCAGATGTTGTTGTTGGTGGTGTTCTAGTGTACCAGTAGAGATGGAGTCAGATGTTGTTGTTGTTGGTATTCTAGTGTACCAGTAGAGATGGATTCAGATGTTGTTGTTGTTGTTGGTATTCTAGTGTACCAGTAGAGATGGAGAGTCGGATGTTGTTGTTGGTATTCTAGTGTACCAGTAGAGATAGAGTCAGATGTTGTTGTTGTTGGTGTTCTAGTGTACCAGTAGAGATGGAGTCAGATGTTGTTGTTGTTGGTGTTCTAGTGTACCAGTAGAGATGGAGAGTCAGATGTTGTTGTTGTTGTTGTTGTTCTAGTGTACCAGTAGATATGGAGTCAGATGTTGTTGTTGTTGTTGGTGTTCTAGTGTACCAGTAGAGATGGAGTCAGATGTTGTTGTTGTTGGTGGTGTTCAAGTGTACCAGTAGAGATGGAGAGTCTGATGTTGTTGTTATTGTTGGTGTTCTAGTGTACCAGTAGAGATGGAGTCAGATGTTGTTGTTGGTATTCTAGTGTACCAGTAGAGATGGAGTCAGATGTTGTTGTTGGTATTCTAGTGTACCAGTAGAGATGGAGAGTCAGATGTTGGTGTTGGTGTTCTAGTGTACCAGTAGAGATGGAGTCAGATGTTGTTGTTGCTGTTGGTATTCTAGTGTACCAGTAGAGATGGAGTCAGATGTTGTTGTTGTTGGTATTCTAGTGTACCAGTAGAGATGGAGTCAGATGTTGTTGTTGTTGGTGTTCTAGTGTACCAGTAGAGATGGGGTCAGATGTTGTTATTGTTGGTATTCTAGTGTACCAGTAGATATGGAGTCAGATGTTGTTGTTGGTATTCTAGTGTACCAGTAGAGATGGAGAGTCAGATGTTGTTGTTGGTATTCTAGTGTACCAGTAGAGATGGAGAGTCAGATGTTGTTGTTGGTGTTCTAGTGTACCAGAAGATATGGAGTCAGATGTTGTTGTTGGTATTCTAGTGTACCAGTAGATATGGAGTCAGATGTTGTTGTTGGTATTCTAGTGTACCAGTAGATATGGAGTCAGATGTTGTTGTTGGTATTCTAGTGTACCAGTAGAGATGGAGTCAGATGTTGTTGTTGGTGTTGTAGTGTACCAGTAGAGATGGAGTCAGATGTTGTTGTTGTTGGTGTTCTAGTGTACCAGTAGAGATGGAGTCAGATGTTTTTGTTGTTGGTGTTCTAGTGTACCAGTAGAGATGGAGTCAGATGTTGTTGTTGGTATTCTAGTGTATCAGTAGAGATGGAGTCAGATGTTGTTGTTGGTATTCTAGTGTACCAGTAGAGATGGAGAGTCAGATGTTGGTGTTGGTGTTCTAGTGTACCAGTAGAGATGGAGTCAGATGTTGTTGTTGCTGTTGGTATTCTAGTGTACCAGTAGAGATGGAGTCAGATGTTGTTGTTGTTGGTATTCTAGTGTACCAGTAGAGATGGAGTCAGATGTTGTTGTTGTTGGTGTTCTAGTGTACCAGTAGAGATGGGGTCAGATGTTGTTATTGTTGGTATTCTAGTGTACCAGTAGATATGGAGTCAGATGTTGTTGTTGGTATTCTAGTGTACCAGTAGATATGGAGTCAGATGTTGTTGTTGGTATTCTAGTGTACCAGTAGATATGGAGTCAGATGTTGTTGTTGGTATTCTAGTGTACCAGTAGATATGGAGTCAGATGTTGTTGTTGGTATTCTAGTGTACCAGTAGAGATGGAGTCAGATGTTGTTGTTGGTGTTCTAGTGTACCAGTAGAGATGGAGTCAGATGTTGTTGTTGTTGGTGTTCTAGTGTACCAGTAGAGATGGATTCAGATGTTGTTGTTGTTGGTTTTCTAGTGTACCAGTAGAGATGGAGTCAGATGTTGTTGTTGTTGGTGTTCTAGTGTACCAGTAGAGATGGAGTCAGATGTTGTTGTTGTTGGTATTCTAGTGTACCAGTAGAGATGGATTCAGATGTTGTTGTTGTTGTTGGTATTCTAGTGTACCAGTAGAGATGGAGAGTCAGATGTTGTTGTTGGTATTCTAGTGTACCAGTAGAGATGGAGAGTCAGATGTTGTTGTTGGTGTTCTAGTGTACCAGTAGAGATGGGGTCAGATGTTGTTACTGTTGGTATTCTAGTGTACCAGTAGATATGGAGTCAGATGTTGTTGTTGGTATTCTAGTGTACCAGTAGATATGGAGTCAGATGTTGTTGTTGGTATTCTAGTGTACCAGTAGATATGGAGTCAGATGTTATTGTTGGTATTCTAGTGTACCAGTAGATATGGAGTCAGATGTTGTTGTTGGTATTCTAGTGTACCAGTAGAGATGGAGTCAGATGTTGTTGTTGGTGTTCTAGTGTACCAGTAGAGATGGAGTCAGATGTTGTTGTTGGTGGTGTTCTAGTGTACCAGTAGAGATGGAGGCAGATGTTGTTGTTGTTGGTGTACTAGTGTACCAGTAGAGATGGAGTCAGATGTTGTTGTTGGTGGTGTTCTAGTGTACCAGTAGAGATGGGGTCAGATGTTGTTACTGTTGGTATTCTAGTGTACCAGTAGATATGGAGTCAGATGTTGTTGTTGGTATTCTAGTGTACCAGTAGATATGGAGTCAGATGTTGTTGTTGGTATTCTAGTGTACCAGTAGATATGGAGTCAGATGTTATTGTTGGTATTCTAGTGTACCAGTAGATATGGAGTCAGATGTTGTTGTTGGTATTCTAGTGTACCTGTAGATATGGAGTCAGATGTTGTTGTTGGTATTCTAGTGTACCAGTAGAGATGGAGTCAGATGTTGTTGTTGGTGTTCTAGTGTACCAGTAGAGATGGAGTCAGATGTTGTTGTTGGTGGTGTTCTAGTGTACCAGTAGAGATGGAGGCAGATGTTGTTGTTGTTGGTGTACTAGTGTACCAGTAGAGATGGAGTCAGATGTTGTTGTTGGTGGTGTTCTAGTGTACCAGTAGAGATGGAGTCAGATGTTGTTGTTGTTGGTATTCTAGTGTACCAGTAGAGATGGATTCAGATGTTGTTGTTGTTGTTGGTATTCTAGTGTACCAGTAGAGATGGAGAGTCGGATGTTGTTGTTGGTATTCTAGTGTACCAGTAGAGATAGAGTCAGATGTTGTTGTTGTTGGTGTTCTAGTGTACCAGTAGAGATGGAGTCAGATGTTGTTGTTGTTGGTGTTCTAGTGTACCAGTAGAGATGGAGAGTCAGATGTTGTTGTTGTTGTTGTTGTTCTAGTGTACCAGTAGATATGGAGTCAGATGTTGTTGTTGTTGTTGGTGTTCTAGTGTACCAGTAGAGATGGAGTCAGATGTTGTTGTTGTTGGTGGTGTTCAAGTGTACCAGTAGAGATGGAGAGTCAGATCTTGTTTTTATTGTTGGTGTTCTAGTGTACCAGTAGAGATGGAGTCAGATGTTGTTGTTGGTATTCTAGTGTACCAGTAGAGATGGAGTCAGATGTTGTTGTTGGTATTCTAGTGTACCAGTAGAGATGGAGAGTCAGATGTTGGTGTTGGTGTTCTAGTGTACCAGTAGAGATGGAGTCAGATGTTGTTGTTGCTGTTGGTATTCTATACCAGTAGAGATGGAGTCAGATGTTGTTGTTGTTGGTGTTCTAGTGTACCAGTAGAGATGGGGTCAGATGTTGTTATTGTTGGTATTCTAGTGTACCAGTAGATATGGAGTCAGATGTTGTTGTTGGTATTCTAGTGTACCAGTAGATATGGAGTCAGATGTTGTTGTTGGCATTCTAGTGTACCAGTAGAGATGGAGTCAGATGTTGTTGTTGTTGGTGTTCTAGTGTACCAGTATAGATTGAGTCAGATGTTGTTGTTGGTGGTGTTCTAGTGTACCAGTAGAGATGGAGGCAGATGTTGTTGTTGTTGGTGTACTAGTGTACCAGTAGAGATGGAGTCAGATGTTGTTGTTGGTGGTGTTCTAGTGTACCAGTAGAGATGGGGTCAGATGTTGTTACTGTTGGTATTCTAGTGTACCAGTAGATATGGAGTCAGATGTTGTTGTTGGTATTCTAGTGTACCAGTAGATATGGAGTCAGATGTTGTTGTTGGTATTCTAGTGTACCAGTAGATATGGAGTCAGATGTTATTGTTGGTATTCTAGTGTACCAGTAGATATGGAGTCAGATGTTGTTGTTGGTATTCTAGTGTACCTGTAGATATGGAGTCAGATGTTGTTGTTGGTATTCTAGTGTACCAGTAGAGATGGAGTCAGATGTTGTTGTTGGTGTTCTAGTGTACCAGTAGAGATGGAGTCAGATGTTGTTGTTGGTGGTGTTCTAGTGTACCAGTAGAGATGGAGGCAGATGTTGTTGTTGTTGGTGTACTAGTGTACCAGTAGAGATGGAGTCAGATGTTGTTGTTGGTGGTGTTCTAGTGTACCAGTAGAGATGGAGTCAGATGTTGTTGTTGTTGGTATTCTAGTGTACCAGTAGAGATGGATTCAGATGTTGTTGTTGTTGTTGGTATTCTAGTGTACCAGTAGAGATGGAGAGTCGGATGTTGTTGTTGGTATTCTAGTGTACCAGTAGAGATAGAGTCAGATGTTGTTGTTGTTGGTGTTCTAGTGTACCAGTAGAGATGGAGTCAGATGTTGTTGTTGTTGGTGTTCTAGTGTACCAGTAGAGATGGAGAGTCAGATGTTGTTGTTGTTGTTGTTGTTCTAGTGTACCAGTAGATATGGAGTCAGATGTTGTTGTTGTTGTTGGTGTTCTAGTGTACCAGTAGAGATGGAGTCAGATGTTGTTGTTGTTGGTGGTGTTCAAGTGTACCAGTAGAGATGGAGAGTCAGATCTTGTTTTTATTGTTGGTGTTCTAGTGTACCAGTAGAGATGGAGTCAGATGTTGTTGTTGGTATTCTAGTGTACCAGTAGAGATGGAGTCAGATGTTGTTGTTGGTATTCTAGTGTACCAGTAGAGATGGAGAGTCAGATGTTGGTGTTGGTGTTCTAGTGTACCAGTAGAGATGGAGTCAGATGTTGTTGTTGCTGTTGGTATTCTATACCAGTAGAGATGGAGTCAGATGTTGTTGTTGTTGGTGTTCTAGTGTACCAGTAGAGATGGGGTCAGATGTTGTTATTGTTGGTATTCTAGTGTACCAGTAGATATGGAGTCAGATGTTGTTGTTGGTATTCTAGTGTACCAGTAGATATGGAGTCAGATGTTGTTGTTGGCATTCTAGTGTACCAGTAGAGATGGAGTCAGATGTTGTTGTTGTTGGTGTTCTAGTGTACCAGTATAGATTGAGTCAGATGTTGTTGTTGTTGGTGTTCTAGTGTACCAGTAGAGATGGAGTCAGATGTTGTTGTTGTTGGTGTTCTAGTGTACCAGTAGAGATGGAGTCAGATGTTGTTGTTGGTGGTGTTCTAGTGTACCAGTAGAGATGGAGTCAGATGTTGTTGTTGTTGGTATTCTAGTGTCCAGTAGAGATGGATTCAGATGTTGTTGTTGTTGTTGGTATTCTAGTGTACCAGTAGAGATGGAGAGTCAGATGTTGTTGTTGGTATTCTAGTGTACCAGTAGAGATGGAGAGTCAGATGTTGTTGTTGGTGTTCTAGTGTACCAGTAGAGATGGAGTCAGATGTTGTTGTTGGTATTCTAGTGTACCAGTAGAGATGGGGTCAGATGTTGTTACTGTTGGTATTCTAGTGTACCAGTAGATATGGAGTCAGATGTTGTTGTTGGTATTCTAGTGTACCAGTAGATATGGAGTCAGATGTTGTTGTTGGTATTCTAGTGTACCAGTAGAGATGGAGTCAGATGTTGTTGTTGTTGGTGTTCTAGTGTACCAGTAGAGATGGAGTCAGATGTTGTTGTTGTTGGTGTTCTAGTGTACCAGTAGAGATGGAGTCAGATGTTGTTGTTGGTGGTGTTCTAGTGTACCAGTAGAGATGGAGTCAGATGTTGTTGTTGTTGGTATTCTAGTGTACCAGTAGAGATGGATTCAGATGTTGTTGTTGTTGTTGGTATTCTAGTGTACCAGTAGAGATGGAGAGTCAGATGTTGTTGTTGGTATTCTAGTGTACCAGTAGAGATGGAGTCAGATGTTGTTGTTGGTGTTCTAGTGTACCAGTAGAGATGGAGTCAGATGTTGTTGTTGTTGGTGTTCTAGTGTACCAGTAGAGATGGGGTCAGATGTTGTTGTTGTTGGTATTCTAGTGTACCAGTAGAGATGGAGTCAGATGTTGTTGTTGTTGGTGTTCTAGTGTACCAGTAGATATGGAGTCAGATGTTGTTGGTGGTATTCTAGTGTACCAGTAGATATGGAGTCAGATGTTGTTGTTGGTATTCTAGTGTACCAGTAGATATGGAGTCAGATGTTATTGTTGGTATTCTAGTGTACCAGTAGATATGGAGTCAGATGTTGTTGTTGGTATTCTAGTGTACCAGTAGATATGGAGTCAGATGTTGTTGTTGGTATTCTAGTGTACCAGTAGAGATGGAGTCAGATGTTGTTGTTGGTGTTCTAGTGTACCAGTAGAGATGGAGTCAGATGTTGTTGTTGGTGGTGTTCTAGTGTACCCGTAGAGATGGAGGCAGATGTTGTTGTTGTTGGTGTTCTAGTGTACCAGTAGAGATGGAGTCAGATGTTGTTGTTGGTGGTGTTCTAGTGTACCAGTAGAGATGGAGTCAGATGTTGTTGTTGTTGGTATTCTAGTGTACCAGTAGAGATGGATGCAGATGCTGTTGTTGTTGTTGGTATTCTAGTGTACCAGTAGAGATGGAGAGTTGGATGTTGTTGTTGGTATTCTAGTGTACCAGTAGAGATAGAGTCAGATGTTGTTGTTGTTGGTGTTCTAGTGTACCAGTAGAGATGGAGTCAGATGTTGTTGTTGTTGGTGTTCTAGTGTACCAGTAGAGATGGAGAGTCAGATGTTGTTGTTGTTGTTGTTGTTCTAGTGTACCAGTAGATATGGAGTCAGATGTTGTTGTTGTTGGTGGTGTTCAAGTGTACCAGTAGAGATGGAGAGTCAGATGTTGTTGTTATTGTTGGTGTTCTAGTGTACCAGTAGAGATGGAGTCAGATGTTGTTGTTGTTGGTGGTGTTCAAGTGTACCAGTAGAGATGGAGAGTCAGATGTTGTTGTTATTGTTGGTGTTCTAGTGTACCAGTAGAGATGGAGTCAGATGTTGTTGTTGGTATTCTAGTGTACCAGTAGAGATGGAGTCAGATGTTGTTGTTGTTGGTATTCTAGTGTACCAGTAGAGATGGAGTCAGATGTTGTTGTTGTTGGTGTTCTAGTGTACCAGTAGAGATGGGGTCAGATGTTGTTATTGTTGGTATTCTAGTGTACCAGTAGAGATGGGGTCAGATGTTGTTATTGTTGGTATTCTAGTGTACCAGTAGATATGGAGTCAGATGTTGTTGTTGGTATTCTAGTGTACCAGTAGATATGGAGTCAGATGTTGTTGTTTGTATTCTAGTGTACCAGTAGAGATGGAGTCAGATGTTGTTGTTGTTGGTGTTCTAGTGTACCAGTATAGATTGAGTCAGATGTTGTTGTTGTTGGTGTTCTAGTGTACCAGTAGAGATGGAGTCAGATGTTGTTGTTGTTGGTGTTCTAGTGTACCAGTAGAGATGGAGTCAGATGTTGTTGTTGGTGGTGGTCTAGTGTACCAGTAGAGATGGAGTCAGATGTTGTTGTTGTTGGTATTCTAGTGTACCAGTAGAGATGGATTCAGATGTTGTTGTTGTTGTTGGTATTCTAGTGTACCAGTAGAGATGGAGAGTCAGATGTTGTTGTTGGTATTCTAGTGTACGAGTAGAGATGGGGTCAGATGTTGTTACTGTTGGTATTCTAGTGTACCAGTAGATATGGAGTCAGATGTTATTGTTGGTATTCTAGTGTACCAGTAGATATGGAGTCAGATGTTGTTGTTGGTATTCTAGTGTACCAGTAGAGATGGAGTCAGATGTCGTTGTTGGTGTTCTAGTGTACCAGTAGAGATGGAGTCAGATGTTGTTGTTGGTGTTCTAGTGTACCAGTAGAGATGGAGTCAGATGTTGTTGTTGTTGGTGTTCTAGTGTACCAGTAGAGATGGGGTCAGATGTTGTTGTTGTTGGTATTCTAGTGTACCAGTAGAGATGGAGTCAGATGTTGTTGTTGTTGGTGTTCTAGTGTACCAGTAGAGATGGGGTCAGATGTTGTTTCTGTTGGTATTCTAGTGTACCAGTAGATATGGAGTCAGATGTTGTTGTTGGTATTCTAGTGTACCAGTAGATATGGAGTCAGATGTTGTTGTTGGTATTCTAGTGTACCAGTAGATATGGAGTCAGATGTTATTGTTGGTATTCTAGTGTACCAGTAGAGATGGAGTCAGATGTTGTTGTTGGTATTCTAGTGTACCAGTAGAGATGGAGTCAGCTGTTGTTGTTGGTGTTCTAGTGTACCAGTAGAGATGGAGTCAGATGTTGTTGTTGTTGGTGTTCTAGTGTACCAGTAGAGATGGAGTCAGATGTTGTTGTTGTTGGTGTTCTAGTGTACCAGTAGAGATGGAGTCAGATGTTGTTGTTGTTGGTGTTCTAGTGTACCAGTAGAGATGGAGTCAGATGTTGTTGTTGTTGGTGTTCTAGTGTACCAGTAGAGATGGAGTCAGATGTTGTTGTTGGTGGTGTTCTAGTGTACCAGTAGAGATGGAGTCAGATGTTGTTGTTGTTGGTATTCTAGTGTACCAGTAGAGATGGATTCAGATGTTGTTGTTGTTGTTGGTATTCTAGTGTACCAGTAGAGATGGAGAGTCAGATGTTGTTGTTGGTATTCTAGTGTACCAGTAGAGATGGAGAGTCAGATGTTGTTGTTGGTGTTCTAGTGTACCAGTAGATATGGAGTCAGATGTTGTTGTTGGTATTCTAGTGTACCAGTAGATATGGAGTCAGATGTTGTTTTTTGGTATTCTAGTGTACCAGTAGATATGGAGTCAGATGTTGTTGTTGGTATTCTAGTGTACCAGTAGAGATGGAGTCAGATGTTGTTGTTGTTGGTATTCTAGTGTACCAGTAGAGATGGATTCAGATGTTGTTGTTGTTGTTGGTATTCTAGTGTACCAGTAGAGATGGAGAGTCAGATGTTGTTGTTGGTATTCTAGTGTACGAGTAGAGATGGGGTCAGATGTTGTTACTGTTGGTATTCTAGTGTACCAGTAGATATGGAGTCAGATGTTATTGTTGGTATTCTAGTGTACCAGTAGATATGGAGTCAGATGTTGTTGTTGGTATTCTAGTGTACCAGTAGAGATGGAGTCAGATGTCGTTGTTGGTGTTCTAGTGTACCAGTAGAGATGGAGTCAGATGTTGTTGTTGGTGTTCTAGTGTACCAGTAGAGATGGAGTCAGATGTTGTTGTTGTTGGTGTTCTAGTGTACCAGTAGAGATGGGGTCAGATGTTGTTGTTGTTGGTATTCTAGTGTACCAGTAGAGATGGAGTCAGATGTTGTTGTTGTTGGTGTTCTAGTGTACCAGTAGAGATGGGGTCAGATGTTGTTTCTGTTGGTATTCTAGTGTACCAGTAGATATGGAGTCAGATGTTGTTGTTGGTATTCTAGTGTACCAGTAGATATGGAGTCAGATGTTGTTGTTGGTATTCTAGTGTACCAGTAGATATGGAGTCAGATGTTATTGTTGGTATTCTAGTGTACCAGTAGAGATGGAGTCAGATGTTGTTGTTGGTATTCTAGTGTACCAGTAGAGATGGAGTCAGCTGTTGTTGTTGGTGTTCTAGTGTACCAGTAGAGATGGAGTCAGATGTTGTTGTTGTTGGTGTTCTAGTGTACCAGTAGAGATGGAGTCAGATGTTGTTGTTGTTGGTGTTCTAGTGTACCAGTAGAGATGGAGTCAGATGTTGTTGTTGTTGGTGTTCTAGTGTACCAGTAGAGATGGAGTCAGATGTTGTTGTTGTTGGTGTTCTAGTGTACCAGTAGAGATGGAGTCAGATGTTGTTGTTGGTGGTGTTCTAGTGTACCAGTAGAGATGGAGTCAGATGTTGTTGTTGTTGGTATTCTAGTGTACCAGTAGAGATGGATTCAGATGTTGTTGTTGTTGTTGGTATTCTAGTGTACCAGTAGAGATGGAGAGTCAGATGTTGTTGTTGGTATTCTAGTGTACCAGTAGAGATGGAGAGTCAGATGTTGTTGTTGGTGTTCTAGTGTACCAGTAGATATGGAGTCAGATGTTGTTGTTGGTATTCTAGTGTACCAGTAGATATGGAGTCAGATGTTGTTTTTTGGTATTCTAGTGTACCAGTAGATATGGAGTCAGATGTTGTTGTTGGTATTCTAGTGTACCAGTAGAGATGGAGTCAGATGTTGTTGTTGGTGTTCTAGTGTACCAGTAGAGATGGAGTCAGATGTTGTTGTTGTTGGTGTTCTAGTGTACCAGTAGAGATGGAGTCAGATGTTGTTGTTGTTGGTGTTCTAGTGTACCAGTAGAGATGGAGTCAGATGTTGTTGTTGTTGGTGTTCTAGTGTACCAGTAGAGATGGAGTCAGATGTTGTTGTTGTTGGTATTCTAGTGTACCAGTAGAGATGGATTCAGATGTTGTTGTTGTTGTTGGTATTCTAGTGTACCAGTAGAGATGGAGAGTCAGATGTTGTTGTTGGTATTCTATTGTACCAGTAGAGATGGAGAGTCAGATGTTGTTGTTGGTGTTCTAGTGTACCAGTAGAGATGGAGTCAGATGTTGTTGTTGGTATTCTAGTGTACCAGTAGAGATGGGATCAGATGTTGTTACTGTTGGTATTCTAGTGTACCAGTAGATATGGAGTCAGATGTTGTTGTTGGTATTCTAGTGTACCAGTAGATATGGAGTCAGATGTTGTTGTTGGTATTCTAGTGTACCAGTAGAGATGGAGTCAGATGTTATTGTTGGTATTCTAGTGTACCAGTAGATATGGAGTCAGATGTTGTTGTTGGTATTCTAGTGTACCAGTAGAGATGGAGTCAGATGTTGTTGTTGGTGTTCTAGTGTACCAGTAGAGATGGAGTCAGATGTTGTTGTTGGTGGTGTTCTAGTGTACCAGTAGAGATGGAGGCAGATGTTGTTGTTGTTGGTGTTCTAGTGTACCAGTAGAGATGGAGTCAGATGTTGTTGTTGGTGGTGTTCTAGTGTACCAGTAGAGATGGAGTCAGATGTTGTTGTTGTTGGTATTCTAGTGTACCAGTAGAGATGGATTCAGATGGTGTTGTTGTTGTTGGTATTCTAGTGTACCAGTAGAGATGGAGAGTCGGATGTTGTTGTTGGTATTCTAGTGTACCAGTAGAGATAGAGTCAGATGTTGTTGTTGTTGGTGTTCTAGTGTACCAGTAGAGATGGAGTCAGATGTTGTTGTTGTTGGTGTTCTAGTGTACCAGTAGAGATGGAGAGTCAGATGTTGTTGTTGTTGTTGTTCTAGTGTACCAGTAGATATGGAGTCAGATGTTGTTGTTGTTGTTGGTGTTCTAGTGTACCAGTAGAGATGGAGTCAGATGTTGTTGTTGTTGGTGGTGTTCAAGTGTACCAGTAGAGATGGAGAGTCAGATGTTGTTGTTATTGTTGGTGTTCTAGTGTACCAGTAGAGATGGAGTCAGATGTTGTTGTTGGTATTCTAGTGTACCAGTAGAGATGGAGTCAGATGTTGTTGTTGGTATTCTAGTGTACCAGTAGATATGGAGTCAGATGTTGTTGTTGGTATTCTAGTGTACCAGTAGATATGTAGTCAGATGTTATTGTTGGTATTCTAGTGTACCAGTAGATATGGAGTCAGATGTTGTTGTTGGTATTCTAGTGTACCAGTAGAGATGGGGTCAGATGTTGTTGTTGGTATTCTAGTGTACCAGTAGAGATGGGGTCAGATGTTGTTGTTGGTATTCTAGTGTACCAGTAGAGATGGAGTCAGATGTCGTTGTTGGTGTTCTAGTGTACCAGTAGAGATGGAGTCAGATGTTGTTGTTGTTGGTATTCTAGTGTACCAGTAGAGATGGAGTCAGATGTTGTTGTTGTTGGTGTTCTAGTGTACCAGTAGAGATGGGGTCAGATGTTGTTACTGTTGGTATTCTAGTGTACCAGTAGATATGGAGTCAGATGTTGTTGTTGGTATTCTAGTGTACCAGTAGATATGGAGTCAGATGTTGTTGTTGGTATTCTAGTGTACCAGTAGATATGGAGTCAGATGTTATTGTTGGTATTCTAGTGTACCAGTAGATATGGAGTCAGATGTTGTTGTTGGTATTCTAGTGTACCAGTAGAGATGGAGTCAGCTGTTGTTGTTGGTGTTCCAATGTACCAGTAGAGATGGAGTCAGATGTTGTTGTTGTTGGTGTTCTAGTGTACCAGTAGAGATGGAGTCAGATGTTGTTGTTGTTGGTGTTCTAGTGTACCAGTAGAGATGGAGTCAGATGTTGTTGTTGTTGGTGTTCTAGTGTACCAGTAGAGATGGAGTCAGATGTTGTTGTTGGTGGTGTTCTAGTGTACCAGTAGAGATGGAGTCAGATGTTGTTGTTGTTGGTATTCTAGTGTACCAGTAGAGATGGATTCAGATGTTGTTGTTGTTCTTGGTATTCTAGTGTACCAGTAGAGATGGAGAGTCAGATGTTGTTGTTGGTATTCTAGTGTACCAGTAGAGATGGAGAGTCAGATGTTGTTGTTGGTGTTCTAGTGTACCAGTAGATATGGAGTCAGATGTTGTTGTTGGTATTCTAGTGTACCAGTAGATATGGAGTCAGATGTTGTTGTTGGTATTCTAGTGTACCAGTAGAGATGGAGTCAGATGTTGTTGTTGGTATGCTAGTGTAACAGTAGATATGGAGTCAGATGTTGTTGTTGGTATTCTAGTGTACCAGTAGATATGGAGTCAGATGTTGTTGTTGGTATTCTAGTGTACCAGTAGAGATGGAGTCAGATGTTGTTGTTGGTGTTCTAGTGTACCAGTAGAGATGGAGTCAGATGTTGTTGTTGTTGGTGTTCTAGTGTACCAGTAGATATGGAGTCAGATGTTATTGTTGGTATTCTAGTGTACCAGTAGATATGGAGTCAGATGTTGTTGTTGGTATTCTAGTGTACCAGTAGAGATGGAGTCAGATGTTGTTGTTGTTGGTGTTCTAGTGTACCAGTAGAGATGGAGTCAGATGTTGTTGTTGTTGGTATTCTAGTGTACCAGTAGAGATGGATTCAGATGTTGTTGTTGTTGTTGGTATTCTAGTGTACCAGTAGAGATGGAGAGTCAGATGTTGTTGTTGGTATTCTAGTGTACCAGTAGAGATGGAGAGTCAGATGTTGTTGTTGGTGTTCTAGTGTACCAGTAGATATGGAGTCAGATGTTGTTGTTGGTATTCTAGTGTACCAGTAGATATGGAGTCAGATGTTGTTGTTGGTATTCTAGTGTACCAGTAGAGATGGAGTCAGATGTTGTTGTTGGTGTTCTAGTGTACCAGTAGAGATGGAGTCAGATGTTGTTGTTGTTGGTGTTCTAGTGTACCAGTAGAGATGGAGTCAGATGTTGTTGTTGTTGGTGTTCTAGTGTACCAGTAGAGATGGAGTCAGATGTTGTTGTTGTTGGTGTTCTAGTGTACCAGTAGAGATGGAGTCAGATGTTGTTGTTGTTGGTATTCTAGTGTACCAGTAGAGATGGATTCAGATGTTGTTGTTGTTGTTGGTATTCTAGTGTACCAGTAGAGATGGAGAGTCAGATGTTGTTGTTGGTATTCTAGTGTACCAGTAGAGATGGAGAGTCAGATGTTGTTGTTGGTGTTCTAGTGTACCAGTAGAGATGGAGTCAGATGTTGTTGTTGGTATTCTAGTGTACCAATAGAGATGGGGTCAGATGTTGTTACTGTTGGTATTCTAGTGTACCAGTAGATATGGAGTCAGATGTTGTTGTTGGTATTCTAGTGTACCAGTAGATATGGAGTCAGATGTTGTTGTTGGTATTCTAGTGTACCAGTAGAGATGGAGTCAGATGTTATTGTTGGTATTCTAGTGTACCAGTAGATATGGAGTCAGATGTTGTTGTTGGTATTCTAGTGTACCAGTAGAGATGGAGTCAGATGTTGTTGTTGGTGTTCTAGTGTACCAGTAGAGATGGAGTCAGATGTTGTTGTTGGTGGTGTTCTAGTGTACCAGTAGAGATGGAGAGTCAGATGTTGTTGTTGGTGTTCTAGTGTACCAGTAGATATGGAGTCAGATGTTGTTGTTGGTATTCTAGTGTACCAGTAGATATGGAGTCAGATGTTGTTTTTTGGTATTCTAGTGTACCAGTAGATATGGAGTCAGATGTTGTTGTTGGTATTCTAGTGTACCAGTAGAGATGGAGTCAGATGTTGTTGTTGGTGTTCTAGTGTACCAGTAGAGATGGAGTCAGATGTTGTTGTTGTTGGTGTTCTAGTGTACCAGTAGAGATGGAGTCAGATGTTGTTGTTGTTGGTGTTCTAGTGTACCAGTAGAGATGGAGTCAGATGTTGTTGTTGTTGGTGTTCTAGTGTACCAGTAGAGATGGAGTCAGATGTTGTTGTTGTTGGTATTCTAGTGTACCAGTAGAGATGGATTCAGATGTTGTTGTTGTTGTTGGTATTCTAGTGTACCAGTAGAGATGGAGAGTCAGATGTTGTTGTTGGTATTCTAGTGTACCCGTAGAGATGGAGAGTCAGATGTTGTTGTTGGTGTTCTAGTGTACCAGTAGAGATGGAGTCAGATGTTGTTGTTGGTATTCTAGTGTACCAGTAGAGATGGGGTCAGATGTTGTTACTGTTGGTATTCTAGTGTACCAGTAGATATGGAGTCAGATGTTGTTGTTGGTATTCTAGTGTACCAGTAGATATGGAGTCAGATGTTGTTGTTGGTATTCTAGTGTACCAGTAGAGATGGAGTCAGATGTTATTGTTGGTATTCTAGTGTACCAGTAGATATGGAGTCAGATGTTGTTGTTGGTATTCTAGTGTACCAGTAGAGATGGAGTCAGATGTTGTTGTTGGTGTTCTAGTGTACCAGTAGAGATGGAGTCAGATGTTGTTGTTGGTGTTCTAGTGTACCAGTAGAGATGGAGTCAGATGTTGTTGTTGGTGGTGTTCTAGTGTACCAGTAGAGATGGAGAGTCAGATGTTGTTGTTGGTGTTCTAGTGTACCAGTAGATATGGAGTCAGATGTTGTTGTTGGTATTCTAGTGTACCAGTAGATATGGAGTCAGATGTTGTTTTTTGGTATTCTAGTGTACCAGTAGATATGGAGTCAGATGTTGTTGTTGGTATTCTAGTGTACCAGTAGAGATGGAGTCAGATGTTGTTGTTGGTGTTCTAGTGTACCAGTAGAGATGGAGTCAGATGTTGTTGTTGTTGGTGTTCTAGTGTACCAGTAGAGATGGAGTCAGATGTTGTTGTTGTTGGTGTTCTAGTGTACCAGTAGAGATGGAGTCAGATGTTGTTGTTGTTGGTGTTCTAGTGTACCAGTAGAGATGGAGTCAGATGTTGTTGTTGTTGGTATTCTAGTGTACCAGTAGAGATGGATTCAGATGTTGTTGTTGTTGTTGGTATTCTAGTGTACCAGTAGAGATGGAGAGTCAGATGTTGTTGTTGGTATTCTAGTGTACCAGTAGAGATGGAGAGTCAGATGTTGTTGTTGGTGTTCTAGTGTACCAGTAGAGATGGAGTCAGATGTTGTTGTTGGTATTCTAGTGTACCAGTAGAGATGGGGTCAGATGTTGTTACTGTTGGTATTCTAGTGTACCAGTAGATATGGAGTCAGATGTTGTTGTTGGTATTCTAGTGTACCAGTAGATATGGAGTCAGATGTTGTTGTTGGTATTCTAGTGTACCAGTAGAGATGGAGTCAGATGTTATTGTTGGTATTCTAGTGTACCAGTAGATATGGAGTCAGATGTTGTTGTTGGTATTCTAGTGTACCAGTAGAGATGGAGTCAGATGTTGTTGTTGGTGTTCTAGTGTACCAGTAGAGATGGAGTCAGATGTTGTTGTTGGTGGTGTTCTAGTGTACCAGTAGAGATGGAGGCAGATGTTGTTGTTGTTGGTGTTCTAGTGTACCAGTAGAGATGGAGTCAGATGTTGTTGTTGGTGGTGTTCTAGTGTACCAGTAGAGATGGAGTCAGATGTTGTTGTTGTTGGTATTCTAGTGTACCAGTAGAGATGGATTCAGATGGTGTTGTTGTTGTTGGTATTCTAGTGTACCAGTAGAGATGGAGAGTCGGATGTTGTTGTTGGTATTCTAGTGTACCAGTAGAGATAGAGTCAGATGTTGTTGTTGTTGGTGTTCTAGTGTACCAGTAGAGATGGAGTCAGATGTTGTTGTTGTTGGTGTTCTAGTGTACCAGTAGAGATGGAGAGTCAGATGTTGTTGTTGTTGTTGTTCTAGTGTACCAGTAGATATGGAGTCAGATGTTGTTGTTGTTGTTGGTGTTCTAGTGTACCAGTAGAGATGGAGTCAGATGTTGTTGTTGTTGGTGGTGTTCAAGTGTACCAGTAGAGATGGAGAGTCAGATGTTGTTGTTATTGTTGGTGTTCTAGTGTACCAGTAGAGATGGAGTCAGATGTTGTTGTTGGTATTCTAGTGTACCAGTAGAGATGGAGTCAGATGTTGTTGTTGGTATTCTAGTGTACCAGTATATATGGAGTCAGATGTTGTTGTTGGTATTCTAGTGTACCAGTAGATATGGAGTCAGATGTTATTGTTGGTATTCTAGTGTACCAGTAGATATGGAGTCAGATGTTGTTGTTGGTATTCTAGTGTACCAGTAGAGATGGGGTCAGATGTTGTTGTTGGTATTCTAGTGTACCAGTAGAGATGGAGTCAGATGTCGTTGTTGGTGTTCTAGTGTACCAGTAGAGATGGAGTCAGATGTTGTTGTTGGTGTTCTAGTGTACCAGTAGAGATGGAGTCAGATGTTGTTGTTGTTGGTGTTCTAGTGTACCAGTACAGATGGGGTCAGATGTTGTTGTTGTTGGTATTCTAGTGTACCAGTAGAGATGGAGTCAGATGTTGTTGTTGTTGGTGTTCTAGTGTACCAGTAGAGATGGGGTCAGATGTTGTTACTGTTGGTATTCTAGTGTACCAGTAGATATGGAGTCAGATGTTGTTGTTGGTATTCTAGTGTACCAGTAGATATGGAGTCAGATGTTGTTGTTGTTGGTATTCTAGTGTACCAGTAGAGATGGATTCAGATGTTGTTGTTGTTGTTGGTATTCTAGTGTACCAGTAGAGATGGAGAGTCAGATGTTGTTGTTGGTATTCTAGTGTACCAGTAGAGATGGAGAGTCAGATGTTGTTGTTGTTGTTGTTCTAGTGTACCAGTAGATATGGAGTCAGATGTTGTTGTTGTTGTTGGTGTTCTAGTGTACCAGTAGAGATGGAGTCAGATGTTGTTGTTGTTGGTGGTGTTCAAGTGTACCAGTAGAGATGGAGAGTCAGATGTTGTTGTTATTGTTGGTGTTCTAGTGTACCAGTAGAGATGGAGTCAGATGTTGTTGTTGGTATTCTAGTGTACCAGTAGAGATGGAGTCAGATGTTGTTGTTGGTATTCTAGTGTACCAGTAGATATGGAGTCAGATGTTGTTGTTGGTATTCTAGTGTACCAGTAGATATGGAGTCAGATGTTATTGTTGGTATTCTAGTGTACCAGTAGATATGGAGTCAGATGTTGTTGTTGGTATTCTAGTGTACCAGTAGAGATGGGGTCAGATGTTGTTGTTGGTATTCTAGTGTACCAGTAGAGATGGAGTCAGATGTCGTTGTTGGTGTTCTAGTGTACCAGTAGAGATGGAGTCAGATGTTGTTGTTGTTGGTATTCTAGTGTACCAGTAGAGATGGAGTCAGATGTTGTTGTTGTTGGTGTTCTAGTGTACCAGTAGAGATGGGGTCAGATGTTGTTACTGTTGGTATTCTAGTGTACCAGTAGATATGGAGTCAGATGTTGTTGTTGGTATTCTAGTGTACCAGTAGATATGGAGTCAGATGTTGTTGTTGTTGGTATTCTAGTGTACCAGTAGAGATGGATTCAGATGTTGTTGTTGTTGTTGGTATTCTAGTGTACCAGTAGAGATGGAGAGTCAGATGTTGTTGTTGGTATTCTAGTGTACCAGTAGAGATGGAGAGTCAGATGTTGTTGTTGGTGTTCTAGTGTACCAGTAGAGATGGAGTCAGATGTTGTTGTTGGTATTCTAGTGTACCAGTAGATATGGGGTCAGATGTTGTTGTTGTTGGTATTCTAGTGTACCAGTAGAGATGGAGTCAGATGTTGTTGTTGTTGGTGTTCTAGTGTACCAGTAGAGATGGGGTCAGATGTTGTTGTTGGTATTCTAGTGTACCAGTAGAGATGGAGTCAGATGTTGTTGTTGTTGGTGTTCTAGTGTACCAGTAGAGATGGGGACAGATGTTGTTACTGTTGGTATTCTAGTGTACCAGTAGATATGGAGTCAGATGTTGTTGTTGGTATTCTAGTGTACCAGTAGATATGGAGTCAGATGTTGTTGTTGGTATTCTAGTGTACCAGTAGATATGGAGTCAGATGTTATTGTTGGTATTCTAGTGTACCAGTAGAGATGGATTCAGATGTTGTTGTTGTTGTTGGTATTCTAGTGTACCAGTAGAGATGGAGAGTCAGATGTTGTTGTTGGTATTCTAGTGTACCAGTAGAGATGGAGAGTCAGATGTTGTTGTTGGTGTTCTAGTGTACCAGTAGAGATGGAGTCAGATGTTGTTGTTGGTATTCTAGTGTACCAGTAGATATGGAGTCAGATGTTGTTGTTGGTATTCTAGTGTACCAGTAGATATGGAGTCAGATGTTATTGTTGGTATTCTAGTGTACCAGTAGATATGGAGTCAGATGTTGTTGTTGGTATTCTAGTGTACCAGTAGATATGGAGTCAGATGTTGTTGTTGGTATTCTAGTGTACCAGTAGAGATGGAGTCAGATGTTGTTGTTGTTGGTATTCTAGTGTACCCGTAGAGATGGAGGCAGATGTTGTTGTTGTTGGTGTTCTAGTGTACCAGTAGAGATGGAGTCAGATGTTGTTGTTGGTGGTGTTCTAGTGTACCAGTAGAGATGGAGTCAGATGTTGTTGTTGTTGGTATTCTAGTGTACCAGTAGAGATGGATTCAGATGTTGTTGTTGTTGTTGGTATTCTAGTGTACCAGTAGAGATGGAGAGTCGGATGTTGTTGTTGGTATTCTAGTGTACCAGTAGAGATAGAGTCAGATGTTGTTGTTGTTGGTGTTCTAGTGTACCAGTAGAGATGGAGAGTCAGATGTTGTTGTTGTTGTTGTTGTTGTTCTAGTGTACCAGTAGATATGGAGTCAGATGTTGTTGTTGTTGTTGTTCTAGTGTACCAGTAGAGATGGAGTCAGATGTTGTTGTTGTTGGTGGTGTTCAAGTGTACCAGTAGAGATGGAGAGTCAGATGTTGTTGTTATTGTTGGTGTTCTAGTGTACCAGTAGAGATGGAGTCAGATGTTGTTGTTGGTATTCTAGTGTACCAGTAGAGATGGAGTCAGATGTTGTTGTTGGTATTCTAGTGTACCAGTAGAGATGGAGAGTCAGATGTTGGTGTTGGTGTTCTAGTGTACCAGTAGAGATGGAGTCAGATGTTGTTGTTGCTGTTGGTATTCTAGTGTACCAGTAGAGATGGAGTCAGATGTTGTTGTTGTTGGTATTCTAGTGTACCAGTAGAGATGGAGTCAGATGTTGTTGTTGTTGGTGTTCTAGTGTACCAGTAGAGATGGGGTCAGATGTTGTTATTGTTGGTATTCTAGTGTACCAGTAGATATGGAGTCAGATGTTGTTGTTGGTATTCTAGTGTACCAGTAGAGATGGAGTCAGATGTTGTTGTTGTTGGTGTTCTAGTGTACCAGTATAGATTGAGTCAGATGTTGTTGTTGTTGGTGTTCTAGTGTACCAGTAGAGATGGAGTCAGATGTTGTTGTTGTTGGTGTTCTAGTGTACCAGTAGAGATGGAGTCAGATGTTGTTGTTGGTGGTGGTCTAGTGTACCAGTAGAGATGGAGTCAGATGTTGTTGTAGTTGGTATTCTAGTGTACCAGTAGAGATGGATTCAGATGTTGTTGTTGTTGTTGGTATTCTAGTGTACCAGTAGAGATGGAGAGTCAGATGTTGTTCTTGGTATTCTAGTGTACCAGTAGAGATGGAGAGTCAGATGTTGTTGTTGGTGTTCTAGTGTACCAGTAGAGATGGAGTCAGATGTTGTTGTTGTTGGTATTCTAGTGTACCAGTAGAGATGGAGTCAGATGTTGTTGTTGTTGGTATTCTAGTGTACCAGTAGAGATGGGGTCAGATGTTGTTACTGTTGGTATTCTAGTGTACCAGTAGATATGGAGTCAGATGTTGTTGTTGGTATTCTAGTGTACCAGTAGATATGGAGTCAGATGTTGTTGTTGGTATTCTAGTGTACCAGTAGATATGGAGTCAGATGTTATTGTTGGTATTCTAGTGTACCAGTAGATATGGAGTCAGATGTTATTGTTGGTATTCTAGTGTACCAGTAGAGATGGAGTCAGATGTTGTTGTTGGTGTTCTAGTGTACCAGTAGATATGGAGTCAGATGTTGTTGTTGGTATTCTAGTGTACCAGTAGAGATGGAGTCAGATGTCGTTGTTGGTGTTCTAGTGTACCAGTAGAGATGGAGTCAGATGTTGTTGTTGGTGTTCTAGTGTACCAGTAGAGATGGAGTCAGATGTTGTTGTTGTTGGTGTTCTAGTGTACCAGTAGAGATGGGGTCAGATGTTGTTGTTGTTGGTATTCTAGTGTACCAGTAGAGATGGAGTCAGATGTTGTTGTTGTTGGTGTTCTAGTGTACCAGTAGAGATGGGGTCAGATGTTGTTACTGTTGGTATTCTAGTGTACCAGTAGATATGGAGTCAGATGTTGTTGTTGGTATTCTAGTGTACCAGTAGATATGGAGTCAGATGTTGTTGTTGGTATTCTAGTGTACCAGTAGATATGGAGTCAGATGTTATTGTTGGTATTCTAGTGTACCAGTAGAGATGGATTCAGATGTTGTTGTTGTTGTTGTTGGTATTCTAGTGTACCAGTAGAGATGGAGAGTCAGATGTTGTTGTTGGTATTCTAGTGTACCAGTAGAGATGGAGAGTCAGATGTTGTTGTTGGTGTTCTAGTGTACCAGTAGAGATGGAGTCAGATGTTGTTGTTGGTATTCTAGTGTACCAGTAGAGATGGGGTCAGATTTTGTTACTGTTGGTATTCTAGTGTACCAGTAGATATGGAGTCAGATGTTGTTGTTGGTATTCTAGTGTAACAGTAGATATGGAGTCAGATGTTGTTGTTGGTATTCTAGTGTACCAGTAGATATGGAGTCAGATGTTATTGTTGGTATTCTAGTGTACCAGTAGATATGGAGTCAGATGTTGTTGTTGGTATTCTAGTGTACCAGTAGAGATGGAGTCAGATGTTGTTGTTGGTGTTCTAGTGTACCAGTAGAGATGGAGTCAGATGTTGTTGTTGGTGGTGTTCTAGTGTACCCGTAGAGATGGAGGCAGATGTTGTTGTTGTTGGTGTTCTAGTGTACCAGTAGAGATGGAGTCAGATGTTGTTGTTGGTGGTGTTCTAGTGTACCAGTAGAGATGGAGTCAGATGTTGTTGTTGTTGGTATTCTAGTGTACCAGTAGAGATGGATTCAGATGTTGTTGTTGTTGTTGGTATTCTAGTGTACCAGTAGAGATGGAGAGTCGGATGTTGTTGTTGGTATTCTAGTGTACCAGTAGAGATAGAGTCAGATGTTGTTGTTGTTGGTGTTCTAGTGTACCCGTAGAGATGGAGTCAGATGTTGTTGTTGTTGGTGTTCTAGTGTACCAGTAGAGATGGAGAGTCAGATGTTGTTGTTGTTGTTGTTGTTCTAGTGTACCAGTAGATATGGAGTCAGATGTTGTTGTTGTTGTTGGTGTTCTAGTGTACCAGTAGAGATGGAGAGTCAGATGTTGTTGTTATTGTTGGTGTTCTAGTGTACCAGTAGAGATGGAGTCAGATGTTGTTGTTGGTATTCTAGTGTACCAGTAGAGATGGAGTCAGATGTTGTTGTTGGTATTCTAGTGTACCAGTAGAGATTGAGAGTCAGATGTTGGTGTTGGTGTTCTAGTGTACCAGTAGAGATGGAGTCAGATGTTGTTGTTGCTGTTGGTATTCTAGTGTACCAGTAGAGATGGAGTCAGATGTTGTTGTTGTTGGTATTCTAGTGTACCAGTAGAGATGGAGTCAGATGTCGTTGTTGGTGTTCTAGTGTACCAGTAGAGATGGAGTCAGATGTTGTTGTTGGTGTTCTAGTGTACCAGTAGAGATGGAGTCAGATGTTGTTGTTGTTGGTGTTCTAGTGTACCAGTAGAGATGGGGTCAGATGTTGTTGTTGTTGGTATTCTAGTGTACCAGTAGAGATGGAGTCAGATGTTGTTGTTGTTGGTGTTCTAGTGTACCAGTAGAGATGGGGTCAGATGTTGTTACTGTTGGTATTCTAGTGTACCAGTAGATATGGAGTCAGATGTTGTTGTTGGTATTCTAGTGTACCAGTAGATATGGAGTCAGATGTTGTTGTTGGTATTCTAGTGTACCAGTAGATATGGAGTCAGATGTTATTGTTGGTATTCTAGTGTACCAGTAGAGATGGAGTCAGATGTTGTTGTTGGTGTTCTAGTGTACCAGTAGAGATGGAGTCAGATGTTGTTGTTGTTGGTGTTCTAGTGTACCAGTAGAGATGGAGTCAGATGTTGTTGTTGTTGGTGTTCTAGTGTACCAGTAGAGATGGACACAGATGTTGTTGTTGTTGGTGTTCTAGTGTACCAGTAGAGATGGAGTCAGATGTTGTTGTTGTTGGTATTCTAGTGTACCAGTAGAGATGGATTCAGATGTTGTTGTTGTTGTTGGTATTCTAGTGTACCAGTAGAGATGGAGAGTCAGATGTTGTTGTTGGTATTCTAGTGTACCAGTAGAGATGGAGAGTCAGATGTTGTTGTTGGTGTTCTAGTGTACCAGTAGATATGGAGTCAGATGTTGTTGTTGGTATTCTAGTGTACCAGTAGATATGGAGTCAGATGTTGTTTTTTGGTATTCTAGTGTACCAGTAGATATGGAGTCAGATGTTGTTGTTGGTATTCTAGTGTACCAGTAGAGATGGAGTCAGATGTTGTTGTTGGTGTTCTAGTGTACCAGTAGAGATGGAGTCAGATGTTGTTGTTGTTGGTGTTCTAGTGTACCAGTAGAGATGGAGTCAGATGTTGTTGTTGGTGGTGTTCTAGTGTACCAGTAGAGATGGAGTCAGATGTTGTTGTTGTTGGTATTCTAGTGTACCAGTAGAGATGGATTCAGATGTTGTTGTTGTTGTTGGTATTCTAGTGTACCAGTAGAGATGGAGAGTCAGATGTTGTTGTTGGTATTCTAGTGTACCAGTAGAGATGGAGAGTCAGATGTTGTTGTTGGTGTTCTAGTGTACCAGTAGATATGGAGTCAGATGTTGTTGTTGGTATTCTAGTGTACCAGTAGAGATGGAGTCAGATGTTGTTGTTGTTGGTGTTCTAGTGTACCAGTAGATATGGAGTCAGATGTTGTTGTTGGTATTCTAGTGTACCAGTAGAGATGGAGTCAGATGTTGTTGTTGTTGGTGTTCTAGTGTACCAGTAGAGATGGAGTCAGATGTTGTTGTTGGTATTCTAGTGTACCAGTAGAGATGGGGTCAGATGTTGTTACTGTTGGTATTCTAGTGTACCAGTAGATATGGAGTCAGATGTTGTTGTTGGTATTCTAGTTTACCAGTAGATATGGAGTCAGATGTTGTTGTTGGTATTCTAGTGTACCAGTAGATATGGAGTCAGATGTTGTTGTTGGTATTCTAGTGTACCAGTAGATATGGAGTCAGATGTTGTTGTTGGTATTCTAGTTTACCAGTAGATATGGAGTCAGATGTTGTTGTTGGTATTCTAGTGTACCAGTAGATATGGAGTCAGATGTTGTTGTTGGTATTCTAGTGTACCAGTAGAGATGGAGTCAGATGTTGTTGTTGGTGTTCTAGTGTACCAGTAGAGATGGAGTCAGATGTTGTTGTTGGTGGTGTTCTAGTGTACCAGTAGAGATGGAGGCAGATGTTGTTGTTGTTGGTATTCTAGTGTACCAGTAGAGATGGATTCAGATGTTGTTGTTGTTGTTGGTATTCTAGTGTACCAGTAGAGATGGAGAGTCAGATGTTGTTGTTGGTATTCTAGTGTACCAGTAGAGATGGAGTCAGATGTTGTTGTTGTTGGTGTTCTAGTGTACCAGTAGAGATGGAGTCAGATGTTGTTGTTGGTATTCTAGTGTACCAGTAGAGATGGAGTCAGATGTTGTTGTTGTTGGTGTTCTAGTGTACCAGTAGAGATGGAGAGTCAGATGTTGTTGTTGTTGTTGGTGTTCTAGTGTACCAGTAGAGATGGAGTCAGATGTTGTTGTTGTTGGTGGTGTTCAAGTGTACCAGTAGAGATGGAGAGTCAGATGTTGTTGTTATTGTTGGTGTTCTAGTGTACCAGTAGAGATGGAGTCAGATGTTGTTGTTGGTATTCTAGTGTACCAGTAGAGATGGAGTCAGATGTTGTTGTTGGTATTCTAGTGTACCAGTAGAGATGGAGAGTCAGATGTTGGTGTTGGTGTTCTAGTGTACCAGTAGAGATGGAGTCAGATGTTGTTGTTGCTGTTGGTATTCTAGTGTACCAGTAGAGATGGAGAGTCAGATGTTGTTGTTGTTGGTATTCTAGTGTACCAGTAGAGATGGAGTCAGATGTTGTTGTTGTTGGTGTTCTAGTGTACCAGTAGAGATGGGGTCAGATGTTGTTGTTGGTATTCTAGTGTACCAGTAGATATGGAGTCAGATGTTGTTGTTGGTATTCTAGTGTACCAGTAGAGATGGAGTCAGATGTTGTTGTTGGTGTTCTAGTGTACCAGTATAGATTGAGTCAGATGTTGTTGTTGTTGGTATCCTAGTGTACCAGTAGAGATGGAGTCAGATGTTGTTGTTGGTATTCTAGTGTACCAGTAGAGATGTAGTCAGATCTTGTTGTTGTTGGTGTTCTAGTGTACCAGTAGAGATGGAGTCAGATGTTATTGTTGGTATTCTAGTGTACCAGTAGATATGGAGTCAGATGTTGTTGTTGGTATTCTAGTGTACCAGTAGAGATGGAGTCAGATGTCGTTGTTGGTGTTCTAGTGTACCAGTAGAGATGGAGTCAGATGTTGTTGTTGGTGTTCTAGTGTACCAGTAGAGATGGAGTCAGATGTTGTTGTTGTTGGTGTTCTAGTGTACCAGTAGAGATGGGGTCAGATGTTGTTGTTGTTGGTATTCTAGTGTACCAGTAGAGATGGAGTCAGATGTTGTTGTTGTTGGTGTTCTAGTGTACCAGTAGAGATGGGGTCAGATGTTGTTACTGTTGGTATTCTAGTGTACCAGTAGATATGGAGTCAGATGTTGTTGTTGGTATTCTAGTGTACCAGTAGATATGGAGTCAGATGTTGTTGTTGGTATTCTAGTGTACCAGTAGATATGGAGTCAGATGTTATTGTTGGTATTCTAGTGTACCAGTAGAGATGGAGTCAGATGTTGTTGTTGGTGTTCTAGTGTACCAGTAGAGATGGAGTCAGATGTTGTTGTTGTTGGTGTTCTAGTGTACCAGTAGAGATGGAGTCAGATGTTGTTGTTGTTGGTGTTCTAGTGTACCAGTAGAGATGGACACAGATGTTGTTGTTGTTGGTGTTCTAGTGTACCAGTAGAGATGGAGTCAGATGTTGTTGTTGGTGGTGTTCTAGTGTACCAGTAGAGATGGAGTCAGATGTTGTTGTTGTTGGTATTCTAGTGTACCAGTAGAGATGGATTCAGATGTTGTTGTTGTTGTTGGTATTCTAGTGTACCAGTAGAGATGGAGAGTCAGATGTTGTTGTTGGTATTCTAGTGTACCAGTAGAGATGGAGAGTCAGATGTTGTTGTTGGTGTTCTAGTGTACCAGTAGATATGGAGTCAGATGTTGTTGTTGGTATTCTAGTGTACCAGTAGATATGGAGTCAGATGTTGTTTTTTGGTATTCTAGTGTACCAGTAGATATGGAGTCAGATGTTGTTGTTGGTATTCTAGTGTACCAGTAGAGATGGAGTCAGATGTTGTTGTTGGTGTTCTAGTGTACCAGTAGAGATGGAGTCAGATGTTGTTGTTGTTGGTGTTCTAGTGTACCAGTAGAGATGGAGTCAGATGTTGTTGTTGGTGGTGTTCTAGTGTACCAGTAGAGATGGAGTCAGATGTTGTTGTTGTTGGTATTCTAGTGTACCAGTAGAGATGGATTCAGATGTTGTTGTTGTTGTTGGTATTCTAGTGTACCAGTAGAGATGGAGAGTCAGATGTTGTTGTTGGTATTCTAGTGTACCAGTAGAGATGGAGAGTCAGATGTTGTTGTTGGTGTTCTAGTGTACCAGTAGATATGGAGTCAGATGTTGTTGTTGGTATTCTAGTGTACCAGTAGAGATGGAGTCAGATGTTGTTGTTGTTGGTGTTCTAGTGTACCAGTAGAGATGGAGTCAGATGTTGTTGTTGGTATTCTAGTGTACCAGTAGAGATGGGGTCAGATGTTGTTACTGTTGGTATTCTAGTGTACCAGTAGATATGGAGTCAGATGTTGTTGTTGGTATTCTAGTTTACCAGTAGATATGGAGTCAGATGTTGTTGTTGGTATTCTAGTGTACCAGTAGATATGGAGTCAGATGTTGTTGTTGGTATTCTAGTGTACCAGTAGATATGGAGTCAGATGTTGTTGTTGGTATTCTAGTTTACCAGTAGATATGGAGTCAGATGTTGTTGTTGGTATTCTAGTGTACCAGTAGATATGGAGTCAGATGTTGTTGTTGGTATTCTAGTGTACCAGTAGAGATGGAGTCAGATGTTGTTGTTGGTGTTCTAGTGTACCAGTAGAGATGGAGTCAGATGTTGTTGTTGGTGGTGTTCTAGTGTACCAGTAGAGATGGAGGCAGATGTTGTTGTTGTTGGTGTTCTAGTGTACCAGTAGAGATGGAGTCAGATGTTGTTGTTGGTGGTGTTCTAGTGTACCAGTAGAGATGGAGTCAGATGTTGTTGTTGTTGGTATTCTAGTGTACCAGTAGAGATGGATTCAGATGTTGTTGTTGTTGTTGGTATTCTAGTGTACCAGTAGAGATGGAGAGTCGGATGTTGTTGTTGGTATTCTAGTGTACCAGTAGAGATAGAGTCAGATGTTGTTGTTGTTGGTGTTCTAGTGTACCAGTAGAGATGGAGTCAGATGTTGTTGTTGTTGGTGTTCTAGTGTACCAGTAGAGATGGAGAGTCAGATGTTGTTGTTGTTGTTGTTGTTCTAGTGTACCAGTAGATATGGAGTCAGATGTTGTTGTTGTTGTTGGTGTTCTAGTGTACCAGTAGAGATGGAGTCAGATGTTGTTGTTGTTGGTGGTGTTCAAGTGTACCAGTAGAGATGGAGAGTCAGATGTTGTTGTTATTGTTGGTGTTCTAGTGTACCAGTAGAGATGGAGTCAGATGTTGTTGTTGGTATTCTAGTGTACCAGTAGAGATGGAGTCAGATGTTGTTGTTGGTATTCTAGTGTACCAGTAGAGATGGAGAGTCAGATGTTGGTGTTGGTGTTCTAGTGTACCAGTAGAGATGGAGTCAGATGTTGTTGTTGCTGTTGGTATTCTAGTGTACCAGTAGAGATGGAGAGTCAGATGTTGTTGTTGTTGGTATTCTAGTGTACCAGTAGAGATGGAGTCAGATGTTGTTGTTGTTGGTGTTCTAGTGTACCAGTAGAGATGGGGTCAGATGTTGTTGTTGGTATTCTAGTGTACCAGTAGATATGGAGTCAGATGTTGTTGTTGGTATTCTAGTGTACCAGTAGAGATGGAGTCAGATGTTGTTGTTGGTGTTCTAGTGTACCAGTATAGATTGAGTCAGATGTTGTTGTTGTTGGTATCCTAGTGTACCAGTAGAGATGGAGTCAGATGTTGTTGTTGGTATTCTAGTGTACCAGTAGAGATGTAGTCAGATCTTGTTGTTGTTGGTGTTCTAGTGTACCAGTAGAGATGGAGTCAGATGTTGTTGTTGTTGGTATTCTAGTGTACCAGTAGAGATGGATTCAGATGTTGTTGTTGTTGTTGGTATTCTAGTGTACCAGTAGAGATGGAGAGTCAGATGTTGTTGTTGGTATTCTAGTGTACCAGTAGAGATGGAGTCAGATGTTGTTGTTGTTGGTGTTCTAGTGTACCAGTAGAGATGGAGTCAGATGTTGTTGTTGGTATTCTAGTGTACCAGTAGAGATGGAGTCAGATGTTGTTGTTGTTGGTGTTCTAGTGTACCAGTAGAGATGGAGAGTCAGATGTTGTTGTTGTTGTTGGTGTTCTAGTGTACCAGTAGAGATGGAGTCAGATGTTGTTGTTGTTGTTGGTGTTCTAGTGTACCAGTAGAGATGGAGTCAGATGTTGTTGTTGGTGTTCTAGTGTACCAGTAGAGATGGAGTCAGATGTTGTTGTTGGTATTCTAGTGTACCAGTAGAGATGGAGTCAGATGTTGTTGTTGTTGGTATTCTAGTGTACCAGTAGAGATGGAGTCAGATGTTGTTGTTGTTGGTGTTCTAGTGTACCAGTAGAGATGGAGTCAGATGTTGTTGTTGTTGGTATTCTAGTGTACCAGTAGAGATGGATTCAGATGTTGTTGTTGTTGTTGGTATTCTAGTGTACCAGTAGAGATGGAGAGTCAGATGTTGTTGTTGGTATTCTAGTGTACCAGTAGAGATGGAGAGTCAGATGTTGTTGTTGGTGTTCTAGTGTACCAGTAGAGATGGAGTCAGATGTTGTTGTTGGTATTCTAGTGTACCAGTAGAGATGGAGTCAGATGTTGTTGTTGGTATTCTAGTGTACCAGTAGAGATGGAGTCAGATGTTGTTGTTGTTGGTATTCTAGTGTACCAGTAGAGATGGATTCAGATGTTGTTGTTGTTGTTGGTATTCTAGTGTACCAGTAGAGATGGAGAGTCAGATGTTGTTGTTGGTATTCTAGTGTACCAGTAGAGATGGAGAGTCAGATGTTGTTGTTGGTGTTCTAGTGTACCAGTAGAGATGGAGTCAGATGTTGTTGTTGTTGTTGGTGTTCTAGTGTACCAGTAGAGATGGAGTCAGATGTTGTTGTTGTTGGTGTTCTAGTGTACCAGTAGAGATGGAGTCAGATGTTGTTGTTGGTGGTGTTCTAGTGTACCAGTAGAGATGGAGTCAGATGTTGTTGTTGTTGGTATTCTAGTGTACCAGTAGAGATGGATTCAGATGTTGTTGTTGTTGTTGGTATTCTAGTGTACCAGTAGAGATGGAGTCAGATGTTGTTGTTGTTGGTGTCCTAGTGTACCAGTAGAGATGGAGTCAGATGTTGTTGTTGTTGGTGTTCTAGTGTACCAGTAGAGATGGAGTCAGATGTTGTTGTTGGTGGTGTTCTAGTGTACCAGTAGAGATGGAGTCAGATGTTGTTGTTGTTGGTATTCTAGTGTACCAGTAGAGATGGATTCAGATGTTGTTGTTGTTGTTGGTATTCTAGTGTACCAGTAGAGATGGATTCAGATGTTGTTGTTGTTGTTGGTATTCTAGTGTACCAGTAGAGATGGAGTCAGATGTTGTTGTTGGTATTCTAGTGTACCAGTAGAGATGGGGTCAGATGTTGTTATTGTTGGTATTCTAGTGTAACAGTAGATATGGAGTCAGATGTTGTTGTTGGTATTCTAGTGTACCAGTAGAGATGGGGTCAGATGTTGTTGTTGGTATTCTAGTGTACCAGTAGATATGGAGTCAGATGTTGTTGTTGGTATTCTAGTGTACCAGTAGAGATGGAGTCAGATGTTGTTGTTGGTGTTCTAGTGTACCAGTATAGATTGAGTCAGATGTTGTTGTTGTTGGTATCCTAGTGTACCAGTAGAGATGTAGTCAGATCTTGTTGTTGTTGGTGTTCTAGTGTACCAGTAGAGATGGAGTCAGATGTTGTTGTTGTTGGTATTCTAGTGTACCAGTAGAGATGGATTCAGATGTTGTTGTTGTTGTTGGTATTCTAGTGTACCAGTAGAGATGGAGAGTCAGATGTTGTTGTTGGTATTCTAGTGTACCAGTAGAGATGGAGTCAGATGTTGTTGTTGTTGGTGTTCTAGTGTACCAGTAGAGATGGAGTCAGATGTTGTTGTTGGTATTCTAGTGTACCAGTAGAGATGGAGTCAGATGTTGTTGTTGTTGGTGTTCTAGTGTACCAGTAGAGATGGAGAGTCAGATGTTGTTGTTGGTATTCTAGTGTACCAGTAGAGATGGAGTCAGATGTTGTTGTTGTTGGTATTCTAGTGTACCAGTAGATATGGAGTCAGATGTTGTTGTTGGTATTCTAGTGTACCAGTAGAGATGGAGTCAGATGTTGTTGTTGGTATTCTAGTGTACCAGTAGAGATGGGGTCAAATGTTGTTGTTGGTGGTATTCTAGTGTACCAGTAGAGATGGAGTCAGATGTTGTTGTTGTTCTAGTGTACCAGTAGAGATGGGGTCAGATGTTGTTGTTGTTGGTATTCTAGTGTACCAGTAGAGATGGGGTCAGATGTTGTTGTTGTTGGTATTCTAGTGTACCAGTAGAGATGGAGTCAGATGTTGTTGTTGTTGTTGGTATTCTAGTGTACCAGTAGAGATGGGGTCAGATGTTGTTGTTGTTGGTGTTCTAGTGTACCAGTAGAGATGGAGAGTCAGATGTTATTGTTGGTATTCTAGTGTACCAGTAGAGATGGAGTCAGATGTTGTTGTTGGTATTCTAGTGTACCAGTAGATATGGAGTCAGATGTTGTCGTTGGTATTCTAGTGTACCAGTAGAGATGGGGTCAGATGTTGTTGTTGTTGGTATTCTAGTGTACCAGTAGAGATGGAGTCAGATGTTGTTGTTGGTATTCTAGTGTACCAGTAGAGATGGAGTCAGATGTTGTTGTTGTTGGTATTCTAGTGTACCAGTAGATATGGAGTCAGATGTTGTTGTTGGTATTCTAGTGTACCAGTAGATATGGAGTCAGATGTTGTTGTTGTTGTTGGTATTCTAGTGTACCAGTAGAGATGGAGTCAGATGTTGTTGTTGTTGGTATTCTAGTGTACCAGTAGAGATGGAGTCAGATGTTGTTGTTGGTATTCTAGTGTACCAGTAGAGATGGGGTCAAATGTTGTTGTTGGTGGTATTCTAGTGTACCAGTAGAGATGGAGTCAGATGTTGTTGTTGTTGGTGTTCTAGTGTACCAGTAGAGATGGGGTCAGATGTTGTTGTTGTTGGTATTCTAGTGTACCAGTAGAGATGGAGTCAGATGTTGTTGTTGTTGGTATTCTAGTGTACCAGTAGAGATGGGGTCAGATGTTGTTGTTGGTATTCTAGTGTACCAGTAGAGATGGAGTCAGATGTTGTTGCTGTTGGTGTTCTAGTGTACCAGTAGAGATGGGGTCAGATGTTGTTGTTGGTATTCTAGTGTACCAGTAGAGATGGAGTCAGATGTTGTTGTTGTTGGTATTCTAGTGTACCAGTAGATATGGAGTCAGATGTTGTTGTTGTTGGTATTCTAGTGTACCAGTAGATATGGAGTCAGATGTTGTTGTTGTTGGTGGTGTTTTAGTGTACCAGTAGAGATGGGGTCAGATGTTGTTGTTGGTATTCTAGTGTACCAGTAGAGATGGAGTAAGATGTTGTTGTTGGTGTTCTAGTGTACCAGTAGAGATGGGGTCAGATGTTGTTGTTGTTGGTATTCTAGTGTACCAGTAGATATGGAGTCAGATGTTGTTGTTGGTATTCTAGTGAACCAGTAGATATGGAGTCAGATGTTGTTGTTGGTATTCTAGTGTACCAGTAGAGATGGGGTCAGATGTTGTTGTTGTTGGTATTCTAGTGTACCAGTAGAGATAGAGTCAGATGTTGTTGTTGTTGTTGGTATTCTAGTGTACCAGTAGAGATGGGGTCAGATGTTGTTGTTGTTGGTATTCTAGTGTACCAGTAGAGATGGGGTCAGATGTTGTTGTTGTTGGTATTCTAGTGTACCAGTAGAGATGGAGTCAGATGTTGTTGTTGTTGTTGGTATTCTAGTGTACCAGTAGAGATGGGGTCAGATGTTGTTGTTGTTGGTGTTCTAGTGTACCAGTAGAGATGGAGAGTCAGATGTTATTGTTGGTATTCTAGTGTACCAGTAGAGATGGATTCAGATGTTGTTGTTGTTGTTGGTATTCTAGTGTACCAGTAGAGATGGAGAGTCAGATGTTGTTGTTGGTATTCTAGTGTACCAGTAGAGATGGAGTCAGATGTTGTTGTTGTTGGTGTTCTAGTGTACCAGTAGAGATGGAGTCAGATGTTGTTGTTGGTATTCTAGTGTACCAGTAGAGATGGAGTCAGATGTTGTTGTTGTTGGTGTTCTAGTGTACCAGTAGAGATGGAGAGTCAGATGTTGTTGTTGGTATTCTAGTGTACCAGTAGAGATGGAGTCAGATGTTGTTGTTGTTGGTATTCTAGTGTACCAGTAGATATGGAGTCAGATGTTGTTGTTGGTATTCTAGTGTACCAGTAGAGATGGAGTCAGATGTTGTTGTTGGTATTCTAGTGTACCAGTAGAGATGGGGTCAAATGTTGTTGTTGGTGGTATTCTAGTGTACCAGTAGAGATGGAGTCAGATGTTGTTGTTGTTCTAGTGTACCAGTAGAGATGGGGTCAGATGTTGTTGTTGTTGGTATTCTAGTGTACCAGTAGAGATGGGGTCAGATGTTGTTGTTGTTGGTATTCTAGTGTACCAGTAGAGATGGAGTCAGATGTTGTTGTTGTTGTTGGTATTCTAGTGTACCAGTAGAGATGGGGTCAGATGTTGTTGTTGTTGGTGTTCTAGTGTACCAGTAGAGATGGAGAGTCAGATGTTATTGTTGGTATTCTAGTGTACCAGTAGAGATGGAGTCAGATGTTGTTGTTGGTATTCTAGTGTACCAGTAGATATGGAGTCAGATGTTGTCGTTGGTATTCTAGTGTACCAGTAGAGATGGGGTCAGATGTTGTTGTTGTTGGTATTCTAGTGTACCAGTAGAGATGGAGTCAGATGTTGTTGTTGGTATTCTAGTGTACCAGTAGAGATGGAGTCAGATGTTGTTGTTGTTGGTATTCTAGTGTACCAGTAGATATGGAGTCAGATGTTGTTGTTGGTATTCTAGTGTACCAGTAGATATGGAGTCAGATGTTGTTGTTGTTGTTGGTATTCTAGTGTACCAGTAGAGATGGAGTCAGATGTTGTTGTTGTTGGTATTCTAGTGTACCAGTAGAGATGGAGTCAGATGTTGTTGTTGGTATTCTAGTGTACCAGTAGAGATGGGGTCAAATGTTGTTGTTGGTGGTATTCTAGTGTACCAGTAGAGATGGAGTCAGATGTTGTTGTTGTTGGTGTTCTAGTGTACCAGTAGAGATGGGGTCAGATGTTGTTGTTGTTGGTATTCTAGTGTACCAGTAGAGATGGAGTCAGATGTTGTTGTTGTTGGTATTCTAGTGTACCAGTAGAGATGGGGTCAGATGTTGTTGTTGGTATTCTAGTGTACCAGTAGAGATGGAGTCAGATGTTGTTGCTGTTGGTGTTCTAGTGTACCAGTAGAGATGGGGTCAGATGTTGTTGTTGGTATTCTAGTGTACCAGTAGAGATGGAGTCAGATGTTGTTGTTGTTGGTATTCTAGTGTACCAGTAGATATGGAGTCAGATGTTGTTGTTGTTGGTATTCTAGTGTACCAGTAGATATGGAGTCAGATGTTGTTGTTGTTGGTGGTGTTTTAGTGTACCAGTAGAGATGGGGTCAGATGTTGTTGTTGGTATTCTAGTGTACCAGTAGAGATGGAGTAAGATGTTGTTGTTGGTGTTCTAGTGTACCAGTAGAGATGGGGTCAGATGTTGTTGTTGTTGGTATTCTAGTGTACCAGTAGATATGGAGTCAGATGTTGTTGTTGGTATTCTAGTGAACCAGTAGATATGGAGTCAGATGTTGTTGTTGGTATTCTAGTGTACCAGTAGAGATGGGGTCAGATGTTGTTGTTGTTGGTATTCTAGTGTACCAGTAGAGATAGAGTCAGATGTTGTTGTTGTTGTTGGTATTCTAGTGTACCAGTAGAGATGGGGTCAGATGTTGTTGTTGTTGGTATTCTAGTGTACCAGTAGAGATGGGGTCAGATGTTGTTGTTGTTGGTATTCTAGTGTACCAGTAGAGATGGAGTCAGATGTTGTTGTTGTTGTTGGTATTCTAGTGTACCAGTAGAGATGGGGTCAGATGTTGTTGTTGTTGGTGTTCTAGTGTACCAGTAGAGATGGAGAGTCAGATGTTATTGTTGGTATTCTAGTGTACCAGTAGAGATGGAGTCAGATGTTGTTGTTGGTATTCTAGTGTACCAGTAGATATGGAGTCAGATGTTGTTGTTGGTATTCTAGTGTACCAGTAGAGATGGGGTCAGATGTTGTTGTTGTTGGTATTCTAGTGTACCAGTAGAGATGGAGTCAGATGTTGTTGTTGGTATTCTAGTGTACCAGTAGAGATGGAGTCAGATGTTGTTGTTGTTGGTATTCTAGTGTACCAGTAGATATGGAGTCAGATGTTGTTGTTGGTATTCTAGTGTACCAGTAGATATGGAGTCAGATGTTGTTGTTGTTGTTGGTATTCTAGTGTACCAGTAGAGATGGAGTCAGATGTTGTTGTTGTTGGTATTCTAGTGTACCAGTAGAGATGGAGTCAGATGTTGTTGTTGGTATTCTAGTGTACCAGTAGAGATGGGGTCAAATGTTGTTGTTGGTGGTATTCTAGTGTACCAGTAGAGATGGAGTCAGATGTTGTTGTTGTTGGTGTTCTAGTGTACCAGTAGAGATGGGGTCAGATGTTGTTGTTGTTGGTATTCTAGTGTACCAGTAGAGATGGAGTCAGATGTTGTTGTTGTTGGTATTCTAGTGTACCAGTAGAGATGGGGTCAGATGTTGTTGTTGGTATTCTAGTGTACCAGTAGAGATGGAGTCAGATGTTGTTGCTGTTGGTGTTCTAGTGTACCAGTAGAGATGGGGTCAGATGTTGTTGTTGGTATTCTAGTGTACCAGTAGAGATGGAGTCAGATGTTGTTGTTGTTGGTATTCTAGTGTACCAGTAGATATGGAGTCAGATGTTGTTGTTGTTGGTATTCTAGTGTACCAGTAGATATGGAGTCAGATGTTGTTGTTGTTGGTGGTGTTTTAGTGTACCAGTAGAGATGGGGTCAGATGTTGTTGTTGGTATTCTAGTGTACCAGTAGAGATGGAGTAAGATGTTGTTGTTGGTGTTCTAGTGTACCAGTAGAGATGGGGTCAGATGTTGTTGTTGTTGGTATTCTAGTGTACCAGTAGATATGGAGTCAGATGTTGTTGTTGGTATTCTAGTGAACCAGTAGATATGGAGTCAGATGTTGTTGTTGGTATTCTAGTGTACCAGTAGAGATGGGGTCAGATGTTGTTGTTGTTGGTATTCTAGTGTACCAGTAGAGATAGAGTCAGATGTTGTTGTTGTTGTTGGTATTCTAGTGTACCAGTAGAGATGGGGTCAGATGTTGTTGTTGTTGGTGTTCTAGTGTACCAGTAGAGATGGAGTCAGATGTTGTTGTTGGTATTCTAGTGTACCAGTAGAGATGGAGAGTCAGATGTTATTGTTGGTATTCTAGTGTACCAGTAGAGATGGAGTCAGATGTTGTTGTTGGTATTCTAGTGTACCAGTAGATATGGAGTCAGATGTTGTTGTTGGTATTCTAGTGTACCAGTAGAGATGGGGTCAGATGTTGTTGTTGTTGGTATTCTAGTGTACCAGTAGAGATGGAGTCAGATGTTGTTGTTGGTATTCTAGTGTACCAGTAGAGATGGAGTCAGATGTTGTTGTTGTTGGTATTCTAGTGTACCAGTAGATATGGAGTCAGATGTTGTTGTTGGTATTCTAGTGTACCAGTAGATATGGAGTCAGATGTTGTTGTTGTTGTTGGTATTCTAGTGTACCAGTAGAGATGGAGTCAGATGTTGTTGTTGTTGGTATTCTAGTGTACCAGTAGAGATGGAGTCAGATGTTGTTGTTGGTATTCTAGTGTACCAGTAGAGATGGGGTCAAATGTTGTTGTTGGTGGTATTCTAGTGTACCAGTAGAGATGGAGTCAGATGTTGTTGTTGTTGGTGTTCTAGTGTACCAGTAGAGATGGGGTCAGATGTTGTTGTTGTTGGTATTCTAGTGTACCAGTAGAGATGGGGTCAGATGTTGTTGTTGTTGGTATTCTAGTGTACCAGTAGAGATGGAGTCAGATGTTGTTGTTGTTGTTGGTATTCTAGTGTACCAGTAGAGATGGGGTCAGATGTTGTTGTTGTTGGTGTTCTAGTGTACCAGTAGAGATGGAGTCAGATGTTGTTGTTGGTATTCTAGTGTACCAGTAGAGATGGAGAGTCAGATGTTATTGTTGGTATTCTAGTGTACCAGTAGAGATGGAGTCAGATGTTGTTGTTGGTATTCTAGTGTACCAGTAGATATGGAGTCAGATGTTGTTGTTGTTGGTATTCTAGTGTACCAGTAGAGATGGAGTCAGATGTTGTTGTTGGTATTCTAGTGTACCAATAGAGATGGAGTCAGATGTTGTTGTTGTTGGTATTCTAGTGTACCAGTAGAGATGGAGTCAGATGTTGTTGTTGGTATTCTAGTGTACCAGTAGAGATGGAGTCAGATGTTGTTGTTGTTGGTATTCTAGTGTACCAGTAGATATGGAGTCAGATGTTGTTGTTGGTATTCTAGTGTACCAGTAGATATGGAGTCAGATGTTGTTGTTGTTGTTGGTATTCTAGTGTACCAGTAGAGATGGAGTCAGATGTTGTTGTTGTTGGTATTCTAGTGTACCAGTAGAGATGGAGTCAGATGTTGTTGTTGGTATTCTAGTGTACCAGTAGAGATGGGGTCAAATGTTGTTGTTGGTGGTATTCTAGTGTACCAGTAGAGATGGAGTCAGATGTTGTTGTTGTTGGTGTTCTAGTGTACCAGTAGAGATGGGGTCAGATGTTGTTGTTGTTGGTATTCTAGTGTACCAGTAGAGATGGAGTCCGATGTTGTTGTTGTTGGTATTCTAGTGTACCAGTAGAGATGGGGTCAGATGTTGTTGTTGGTATTCTAGTGTACCAGTAGAGATGGAGTCAGATGTTGTTGTTGTTGGTGTTCTAGTGTACCAGTAGAGATGGGGTCAGATGTTGTTGTTGGTATTCTAGTGTACCAGTAGAGATGGAGTCAGATGTTGTTGTTGTTGGTATTCTAGTGTACCAGTAGATATGGAGTCAGATGTTGTTGTTGTTGGTATTCTAGTGTACCAGTAGATATGGAGTCAGATGTTGTTGTTGTTGGTGGTGTTTTAGTGTACCAGTAGAGATGGGGTCAGATGTTGTTGTTGGTATTCTAGTGTACCAGTAGAGATGGAGTCAGATGTTGTTGTTGGTGTTCTAGTGTACCAGTAGAGATGGGGTCAGATGTTGTTGTTGTTGGTATTCTAGTGTACCAGTAGATATGGAGTCAGATGTTGTTGTTGGTATTCTAGTGAACCAGTAGATATGGAGTCAGATGTTGTTGTTGGTATTCTAGTGTACCAGTAGAGATGGGGTCAGATGTTGTTGTTGTTGGTATTCTAGTGTACCAGTAGAGATAGAGTCAGATGTTGTTGTTGTTGTTGTTGGTATTCTAGTGTACCAGTAGAGATGGGGTCAGATGTTGTTGTTGTTGGTGTTCTAGTGTACCAGTAGAGATGGAGTCAGATGTTGTTGTTGGTATTCTAGTGTACCAGTAGAGATGGAGAGTCAGATGTTATTGTTGGTATTCTAGTGTACCAGTAGAGATGGAGTCAGATGTTGTTGTTGGTATTCTAGTGTAGCAGTAGATATGGAGTCAGATGTTGTTGTTGGTATTCTAGTGTACCAGTAGAGATGGGGTCAGATGTTGTTGTTGTTGGTATTCTAGTGTACCAGTAGAGATGGAGTCAGATGTTGTTGTTGGTATTCTAGTGTACCAGTAGAGATGGAGTAAGATGTTGTTGTTGGTGTTCTAGTGTACCAGTAGAGATGGGGTCAGATGTTGTTGTTGTTGGTATTCTAGTGCACCAGTAGATATGGAGTCAGATGTTGTTGTTGGTGTTCTAGTGTACCAGTAGAGATGGAGTCAGATGTTGTTGTTGGTATTCTAGTGTACCAGTAGAGATGGGGTCAGATGTTGTTGTTGGTATTCTAGTGTACCAGTAGAGATGGAGTCAGATGTTGTTGTTGGTATTCTAGTGTACCAGTAGATATGGAGTCAGATGTTGTTGTTGGTATTCTAGTGAACCAGTAGATATGGAGTCAGATGTTGTTGTTGGTATTCTAGTGTACCAGTAGAGATGGGGTCAGATGTTGTTGTTGTTGGTATTCTAGTGTACCAGTAGAGATAGAGTCAGATGTTGTTGTTGTTGTTGGTATTCTAGTGTACCAGTAGAGATGGGGTCAGATGTTGTTGTTGTTGGTGTTCTAGTGTACCAGTAGAGATGGAGTCAGATGTTGTTGTTGGTATTCTAGTGTACCAGTAGAGATGGAGAGTCAGATGTTATTGTTGGTATTCTAGTGTACCAGTAGAGATGGAGTCAGATGTTGTTGTTGGTATTCTAGTGTACCAGTAGATATGGAGTCAGATGTTGTTGTTGGTATTCTAGTGTACCAGTAGAGATGGGGTCAGATGTTGTTGTTGTTGGTATTCTAGTGTACCAGTAGAGATGGAGTCAGATGTTGTTGTTGGTATTCTAGTGTACCAGTAGAGATGGAGTCAGATGTTGTTGTTGTTGGTATTCTAGTGTACCAGTAGATATGGAGTCAGATGTTGTTGTTGGTATTCTAGTGTACCAGTAGATATGGAGTCAGATGTTGTTGTTGTTGTTGGTATTCTAGTGTACCAGTAGAGATGGAGTCAGATGTTGTTGTTGTTGGTATTCTAGTGTACCAGTAGAGATGGAGTCAGATGTTGTTGTTGGTATTCTAGTGTACCAGTAGAGATGGGGTCAAATGTTGTTGTTGGTGGTATTCTAGTGTACCAGTAGAGATGGAGTCAGATGTTGTTGTTGTTGGTGTTCTAGTGTACCAGTAGAGATGGGGTCAGATGTTGTTGTTGTTGGTATTCTAGTGTACCAGTAGAGATGGGGTCAGATGTTGTTGTTGTTGGTATTCTAGTGTACCAGTAGAGATGGAGTCAGATGTTGTTGTTGTTGTTGGTATTCTAGTGTACCAGTAGAGATGGGGTCAGATGTTGTTGTTGTTGGTGTTCTAGTGTACCAGTAGAGATGGAGTCAGATGTTGTTGTTGGTATTCTAGTGTACCAGTAGAGATGGAGAGTCAGATGTTATTGTTGGTATTCTAGTGTACCAGTAGAGATGGAGTCAGATGTTGTTGTTGGTATTCTAGTGTACCAGTAGATATGGAGTCAGATGTTGTTGTTGTTGGTATTCTAGTGTACCAGTAGAGATGGAGTCAGATGTTGTTGTTGGTATTCTAGTGTACCAATAAAGATGGAGTCAGATGTTGTTGTTGTTGGTATTCTAGTGTACCAGTAGAGATGGAGTCAGATGTTGTTGTTGGTATTCTAGTGTACCAGTAGAGATGGAGTCAGATGTTGTTGTTGTTGGTATTCTAGTGTACCAGTAGATATGGAGTCAGATGTTGTTGTTGGTATTCTAGTGTACCAGTAGATATGGAGTCAGATGTTGTTGTTGTTGTTGGTATTCTAGTGTACCAGTAGAGATGGAGTCAGATGTTGTTGTTGTTGGTATTCTAGTGTACCAGTAGAGATGGAGTCAGATGTTGTTGTTGGTATTCTAGTGTACCAGTAGAGATGGGGTCAAATGTTGTTGTTGGTGGTATTCTAGTGTACCAGTAGAGATGGAGTCAGATGTTGTTGTTGTTGGTGTTCTAGTGTACCAGTAGAGATGGGGTCAGATGTTGTTGTTGTTGGTATTCTAGTGTACCAGTAGAGATGGAGTCCGATGTTGTTGTTGTTGGTATTCTAGTGTACCAGTAGAGATGGGGTCAGATGTTGTTGTTGGTATTCTAGTGTACCAGTAGAGATGGAGTCAGATGTTGTTGTTGTTGGTGTTCTAGTGTACCAGTAGAGATGGGGTCAGATGTTGTTGTTGGTATTCTAGTGTACCAGTAGAGATGGAGTCAGATGTTGTTGTTGTTGGTATTCTAGTGTACCAGTAGATATGGAGTCAGATGTTGTTGTTGTTGGTATTCTAGTGTACCAGTAGATATGGAGTCAGATGTTGTTGTTGTTGGTGGTGTTTTAGTGTACCAGTAGAGATGGGGTCAGATGTTGTTGTTGGTATTCTAGTGTACCAGTAGAGATGGAGTCAGATGTTGTTGTTGGTGTTCTAGTGTACCAGTAGAGATGGGGTCAGATGTTGTTGTTGTTGGTATTCTAGTGTACCAGTAGATATGGAGTCAGATGTTGTTGTTGGTATTCTAGTGAACCAGTAGATATGGAGTCAGATGTTGTTGTTGGTATTCTAGTGTACCAGTAGAGATGGGGTCAGATGTTGTTGTTGTTGGTATTCTAGTGTACCAGTAGAGATAGAGTCAGATGTTGTTGTTGTTGTTGTTGGTATTCTAGTGTACCAGTAGAGATGGGGTCAGATGTTGTTGTTGTTGGTGTTCTAGTGTACCAGTAGAGATGGAGTCAGATGTTGTTGTTGGTATTCTAGTGTACCAGTAGAGATGGAGAGTCAGATGTTATTGTTGGTATTCTAGTGTACCAGTAGAGATGGAGTCAGATGTTGTTGTTGGTATTCTAGTGTACCAGTAGATATGGAGTCAGATGTTGTTGTTGGTATTCTAGTGTACCAGTAGAGATGGGGTCAGATGTTGTTGTTGTTGGTATTCTAGTGTACCAGTAGAGATGGAGTCAGATGTTGTTGTTGGTATTCTAGTGTACCAGTAGAGATGGAGTCAGATGTTGTTGTTGTTGGTATTCTAGTGTACCAGTAGATATGGAGTCAGATGTTGTTGTTGGTATTCTAGTGTACCAGTAGATATGGAGTCAGATGTTGTTGTTGTTGTTGGTATTCTAGTGTACCAGTAGAGATGGAGTCAGATGTTGTTGTTGTTGGTATTCTAGTGTACCAGTAGAGATGGAGTCAGATGTTGTTGTTGGTATTCTAGTGTACCAGTAGAGATGGGGTCAAATGTTGTTGTTGGTGGTATTCTAGTGTACCAGTAGAGATGGAGTCAGATGTTGTTGTTGTTGGTGTTCTAGTGTACCAGTAGAGATGGGGTCAGATGTTGTTGTTGTTGGTATTCTAGTGTACCAGTAGAGATGGGGTCAGATGTTGTTGTTGTTGGTATTCTAGTGTACCAGTAGAGATGGAGTCAGATGTTGTTGTTGTTGTTGGTATTCTAGTGTACCAGTAGAGATGGGGTCAGATGTTGTTGTTGTTGGTGTTCTAGTGTACCAGTAGAGATGGAGTCAGATGTTGTTGTTGGTATTCTAGTGTACCAGTAGAGATGGAGAGTCAGATGTTATTGTTGGTATTCTAGTGTACCAGTAGAGATGGAGTCAGATGTTGTTGTTGGTATTCTAGTGTACCAGTAGATATGGAGTCAGATGTTGTTGTTGTTGGTATTCTAGTGTACCAGTAGAGATGGAGTCAGATGTTGTTGTTGGTATTCTAGTGTACCAATAGAGATGGAGTCAGATGTTGTTGTTGTTGGTATTCTAGTGTACCAGTAGAGATGGAGTCAGATGTTGTTGTTGGTATTCTAGTGTACCAGTAGAGATGGAGTCAGATGTTGTTGTTGTTGGTATTCTAGTGTACCAGTAGATATGGAGTCAGATGTTGTTGTTGGTATTCTAGTGTACCAGTAGATATGGAGTCAGATGTTGTTGTTGTTGTTGGTATTCTAGTGTACCAGTAGAGATGGAGTCAGATGTTGTTGTTGTTGGTATTCTAGTGTACCAGTAGAGATGGAGTCAGATGTTGTTGTTGGTATTCTAGTGTACCAGTAGAGATGGGGTCAAATGTTGTTGTTGGTGGTATTCTAGTGTACCAGTAGAGATGGAGTCAGATGTTGTTGTTGTTGGTGTTCTAGTGTACCAGTAGAGATGGGGTCAGATGTTGTTGTTGTTGGTATTCTAGTGTACCAGTAGAGATGGAGTCCGATGTTGTTGTTGTTGGTATTCTAGTGTACCAGTAGAGATGGGGTCAGATGTTGTTGTTGGTATTCTAGTGTACCAGTAGATATGGAGTCAGATGTTGTTGTTGTTGGTGTTCTAGTGTACCAGTAGAGATGGGGTCAGATGTTGTTGTTGGTATTCTAGTGTACCAGTAGAGATGGAGTCAGATGTTGTTGTTGTTGGTATTCTAGTGTACCAGTAGATATGGAGTCAGATGTTGTTGTTGTTGGTATTCTAGTGTACCAGTAGATATGGAGTCAGATGTTGTTGTTGTTGGTGGTGTTTTAGTGTACCAGTAGAGATGGGGTCAGATGTTGTTGTTGGTATTCTAGTGTACCAGTAGAGATGGAGTCAGATGTTGTTGTTGGTGTTCTAGTGTACCAGTAGAGATGGGGTCAGATGTTGTTGTTGTTGGTATTCTAGTGTACCAGTAGATATGGAGTCAGATGTTGTTGTTGGTATTCTAGTGAACCAGTAGATATGGAGTCAGATGTTGTTGTTGGTATTCTAGTGTACCAGTAGAGATGGGGTCAGATGTTGTTGTTGTTGGTATTCTAGTGTACCAGTAGAGATAGAGTCAGATGTTGTTGTTGTTGTTGTTGGTATTCTAGTGTACCAGTAGAGATGGGGTCAGATGTTGTTGTTGTTGGTGTTCTAGTGTACCAGTAGAGATGGAGTCAGATGTTGTTGTTGGTATTCTAGTGTACCAGTAGAGATGGAGAGTCAGATGTTATTGTTGGTATTCTAGTGTACCAGTAGAGATGGAGTCAGATGTTGTTGTTGGTATTCTAGTGTACCAGTAGATATGGAGTCAGATGTTGTTGTTGGTATTCTAGTGTACCAGTAGAGATGGGGTCAGATGTTGTTGTTGTTGGTATTCTAGTGTACCAGTAGAGATGGAGTCAGATGTTGTTGTTGGTATTCTAGTGTACCAGTAGAGATGGAGTCAGATGTTGTTGTTGTTGGTATTCTAGTGTACCAGTAGATATGGAGTCAGATGTTGTTGTTGGTATTCTAGTGTACCAGTAGATATGGAGTCAGATGTTGTTGTTGTTGTTGGTATTCTAGTGTACCAGTAGAGATGGAGTCAGATGTTGTTGTTGTTGGTATTCTAGTGTACCAGTAGAGATGGAGTCAGATGTTGTTGTTGGTATTCTAGTGTACCAGTAGAGATGGGGTCAAATGTTGTTGTTGGTGGTATTCTAGTGTACCAGTAGAGATGGAGTCAGATGTTGTTGTTGTTGGTGTTCTAGTGTACCAGTAGAGATGGGGTCAGATGTTGTTGTTGTTGGTATTCTAGTGTACCAGTAGAGATGGGGTCAGATGTTGTTGTTGTTGGTATTCTAGTGTACCAGTAGAGATGGAGTCAGATGTTGTTGTTGTTGTTGGTATTCTAGTGTACCAGTAGAGATGGGGTCAGATGTTGTTGTTGTTGGTGTTCTAGTGTACCAGTAGAGATGGAGTCAGATGTTGTTGTTGGTATTCTAGTGTACCAGTAGAGATGGAGAGTCAGATGTTATTGTTGGTATTCTAGTGTACCAGTAGAGATGGAGTCAGATGTTGTTGTTGGTATTCTAGTGTACCAGTAGATATGGAGTCAGATGTTGTTGTTGGTATTCTAGTGTACCAGTAGAGATGGGGTCAGATGTTGTTGTTGTTGGTATTCTAGTGTACCAGTAGAGATGGAGTCAGATGTTGTTGTTGGTATTCTAGTGTACCAGTAGAGATGGAGTCAGATGTTGTTGTTGTTGGTATTCTAGTGTACCAGTAGATATGGAGTCAGATGTTGTTGTTGGTATTCTAGTGTACCAGTAGATATGGAGTCAGATGTTGTTGTTGTTGTTGGTATTCTAGTGTACCAGTAGAGATGGAGTCAGATGTTGTTGTTGTTGGTATTCTAGTGTACCAGTAGAGATGGAGTCAGATGTTGTTGTTGGTATTCTAGTGTACCAGTAGAGATGGGGTCAAATGTTGTTGTTGGTGGTATTCTAGTGTACCAGTAGAGATGGAGTCAGATGTTGTTGTTGTTGGTGTTCTAGTGTACCAGTAGAGATGGGGTCAGATGTTGTTGTTGTTGGTATTCTAGTGTACCAGTAGAGATGGAGTCAGATGTTGTTGTTGGTATTCTAGTGTACCAGTAGAGATGGGGTCAGATGTTGTTGTTGGTGTTCTAGTGTACCAGTAGAGATGGAGTCAGATGTTGTTGTTGTTAGTGTTCTAGTGTACCAGCAGAGATGGAGTCAGATGTTGTTGGTGGTGTTCTAGTGTACTAGTAGAGATGGAGTCAGATGTTGTTGTTGGTATTCTAGTGTACCAGTAGAGATGGGGTCAGATGTTGTTGTTGGTGTTCTAGTGTACCAGTAGATATGGAGTCAGATGTTGTTGTTGGTATTCTAGTGTACCAGTAGAGATGGAGTCAGATGTTGTTGTTGGTGTTCTAGTGTACCAGTAGAGATGGAGAGTCAGATGTTGTTGTTGTTGTTGGTGTTCTAGTGTACCAGTAGAGATGGAGTCAGATGTTGTTGTTGTTAGTGTTCTAGTGTACCAGTAGAGATGGAGTCAGATGTTGTTGGTGGTGTTCTAGTGTACCAGTAGAGATGGAGTCAGATGTTGTTGTTGGTATTCTAGTGTACCAGTAGAGATGGAGTCAGATGTTGTTTTTGTTATTCTAGTGTACCAGTAGAGATGGAGAGTCAGATGTTGTTGTTGTTTGTATTCTAGTGTACCAGTAGAGATGGAGTCAGATGTTGTTGGTGGTGTTCTAGTGTACCAGTAGAGATGGAGTCAGATGTTGTTGTTGTTGGTGTTCTAGTGTACCAGTAGATATGGAGTCAGATGTTGTTGTTGGTGTTCTAGTGTACCAGTAGAGATGGGGTCAGATGTTGTTGTTGGTGTTCTAGTGTACCAGTAGATATGGAGTCAGATGTTGTTGTTGGTGTTCTAGTGTACCAGTAGAGATGGAGTCAGATGTTGTTGTTGGTGTTCTAGTGTACCAGTAGATATGGAGTCAGATGTTGTTGTTGGTGTTCTAGTGTACCAGTAGAGATGGGGTCAGATGTTGTTGTTGGTATTCTAGTGTACCAGTAGATATGGAGTCAGATGTTGTTGTTGGTATTCTAGTGTACTAATAGATATGGAGTCAGATGTTGTTGTTGGTATTCTAGTGTACCAGTAGATATGGAGTCAGATGTTGTTTTTGTTATTCTAGTGTTCCAGTAGAGATGGAGAGTCAGATGTTGTTGTTGTTGGTGTTCTACCCAGATAGCAAAAAGTCATTGAATCAACATTGAGATATTGTCACGCTGAAGATTGAGATCAACATTGATGTCAGACATTGAAAATAACATTGAAAGTGTTTGCTATGATCAACATTGAAAGAACATTGAATTTTCAATCAATCCCGACAATGAATCAACCTTGATTCAATGACGATATGATCAACATTGAAAGAATGTAGAATTGCATCAACATTGATTCAACTATATTATGCATTGCATTATACATTGAAACAATGTTATTCAAAATAACTAGTAATCAATAATTTTATAGTGTTCGAATTTACTTTCATCCTGTTTCAGCTTTCTCATCTCTAGCTTGACCTTTATTAGTGCCGCTTATATTCCATTTCCAATCTCGTGCTTTCCATACCCAGTTTCTTTCTTTCTATAGTCACAAGTAGCTTGCGCTTGTATATGGCACGTACATCCTGCTACTACATCTGAGACACTACAGGGAACCGACCAAGATATCTTATACAATGCTCTATGAACAAAAAAAGAGCCCATTACTCATTCAGTTATTTATTACAGTACTTTGTTTCAATTATATGAACATTGTACATCGTTTGTACACTTAAGCACACAACATTCACACAAAACATTTCCTGAAACTCCAGGGGACACAAAAACCTGGCATCTGCAAACAGGGTTGTCATACTCAGAAAGGCCGTCGTGCAGAATAAGACGACATGAACAAAAAATAACAAACCCACTCGAAACAGTAGAAAGTGTGAAAGGACGGGAGAGAGCAGCTAAATCACAGATCAACAGGTATGAACTTAATCTGAAGGAATTATACCTAGTCCTTTTAACTCTTAGACTTCTCTTTCCGTCGTACCCCGCCATTCCTCTCTGGTGCGTAACGCAGCCACTTCTGCACTCCATCCCTGTAAGTCAATTCCGTCAGCCTGCGGTCAAATTGACGAGCAGCAACTGAAAAAAAAAAAGAAGTTACAATTTAGTTATTTTTAATTATAATAATAGGGAGAAGAAAGCTGCAGTGGATGCGTTCCAGTGTGTACTGTTTAGTGTACTAGATTTTCAGGCGGCCTTAATTGAGCAATTCACCCATCAACCCACCCTCAAGCCTATCTTCATATAATTGATTCACACCAAGGCCTGATTCATACTCACGTAAGCAACGCAAGCTACGTTATGAGCGTAAGCTCCAATACGACTCTGAGCTTGTGTGTATTGTCAGATGTAATATATCACCAGTCCAGCAGGGGGGGCAAATAGGTCTATACGGCGAAAACCATGGTGAAAGTTTAGCATCCCTATCGGAAACACAAGGAATTGCATTTGTGCTTGCATCAAGTGACAAATTTCGGCATTACACACGCAAGGAAGTCTTGCGTAGCCTTGCGAAGCTTGCATTGCTTGCGCTTATGTAGAATATGCGTAGAGTATGAATATGTAGAGTATGAATGGGCCCTAATACTCAATTCTGTCTACTCTCTGTGTCTCAGAGGAGTAAAGTACTAATACTAGTATTTTGAGGTGCAGGCTCACCAAACATGCAGTCCTGCATCAGTGTGTCCTTGAAGGCCCTCTTCTCTCCCTTTCCCACCCAGTTAAAAATGCAGGCTAGAGTGTTTGTCATGGCAGCGGATAGCATTCGTCGGATCATGTTTTCAGAGTTGGTCCCTCCAACTAATGCCAGGCGCGTAATCTTAACAGATTAGAGAGAAAATGGTTAGTGTGCTACAGAGTACTATGTAAATGCACAGAGTATCTACTCATTTATAAATAATTACAAATGTAATGAATTTTAAGTTGTTCACCATCTTTCGACGGACTGCTTCCTCCCTCAGAGCAGCTTCAGCCTCATCAAACTGCTCCTCGTTGGTGAGTGGCAGCACGATGGGGAAGTTGTCTTCTCTCGGTGACACTGGTCCAGCTCCATGAATATTCAGTTTAGCAATCTCAGTCTTTATAAACTGAATGTCACGTGAGATCTGCTTCACCTCCATACATAGCTCCGTAAGAATCTTTGTGTTTCTCATGGCAGCAATGTCTTGGGGGAAAAAAAGAATTGGTTTTACATTAAATTTCAAGGATAGATTCACCATTTACACCATTTGTGTAAGTTATATGTAAGCTCTTCAAAAAAGTTCGGAAACATTATTTCAGTCAATCATTTCTCCCCTTTAGTAATAGCAATTGGTGTTGTATTTTATACCGTTGGAAAGCATTTTTAGTCACCTTTACAACGAGGTACAACTTGTAAGGATTGTGCATTTGTGGAATGAGCAACACAGCTAAACGTGTGGGTAGCGCCCCCAAAGAATTTGCCAAAATCCCTTCCTCTCCCTCACTACTCCTCTCCCTCTCTCCTGTCCTCCCTCCTCTCCCTCTTATCCTCCATCCCTCTCCTCCCTCCCTGTCCCTCCTTCCCTCCCTCCTGTCTTCCTTCCCTCCCTCCTATTCTCCCCCCGTCCTCCTTCCCTCCTCTCCTCCCTACTGTCCTCCCTCCCTCCCCCTTGTCCATCCGTTCTTCCCTCCTATCCTCCCTCCTGTCCTCTCCTGTCCTCCCTCCCCCTTGTCCATCCGTTCTTCCCTCCTATCCTCCCTCCTGTCCTCTCCTGTCCTCCCTCCCCCTTGTCCTTCCGTTCTTCCCTCCTATCCTCCCTCCTGTCCTCTCCTGTCCTCCCTCCCTCCTGTCCTCCCTCCCTCCTGTCCTCTCCTGTCCTCCCTCCCTCCTGTCCAATCCGTTCTTCCCTCCTGTCCTCTCCTCCTCTCCTCCCTTCTGTCCTCCCTCCCTCCCCTCCCCCTCCGTTCTTCCCTCCCGTCCTCTCCTCCCTCCTATCCCCCCTCCCTCCATTCCTATACCAACAGGGGATTTTGGCAAAATGCCAACATGTTTAGCTGTGTTGCTCATTCCATGAATACAGGATCCTTAGAGTTTCAAAACACCATACAGCTTGGACAAAATAACAATATAATCACAAAAAAGTTACGTAGTGCAGGTTCAGAGGTGAGATAGGTAGTTTGCTTTTGGCTTTATTTGGTAAAATTGGCATAATATCCTTTCAGCTATCAGTAACAGAAGTGCTCTGAGAATAAACTTGGATCTCCGTGTTTACCGCTGCCTCTGTGTTTTGGATTCAAAGAATGCACCGCTCCCGAATGTATTGACCAATCAGGGCCTCTATCTCGCCACACCTACCAGTCATGTATGGAGGGAGGGACTACATCATGATTGACAGGAGGGAGGGGCGGGTTCTTTTGGAAAAGATGACCAATCGGAGGCCTTGTTGACGTCAAACTACTTACCCCACCTTTAAGTGCTTAAATTTTAAGCCTAAACTCCAAAAGAAACATGACAAAGATGGGAAAGTCACAAGGGATAGGTTTCTCAGTTCAGAGGGCATCAGTAAGGTTAAGAGCCTGCTCAGAAAAAGGTACTTGCCTTTCAACACTTGGCTTGATTCCCCTCCATATAACCTTCCCAGTGGTGTTTCTGGAGCTGAAGGGGGGTGGGGTGGGGGGCGAGGGGTCAGTTGAGTCAGGCCCGGTGAGCTGAAGCCGTGTGCATAGCTGGCACCGCCGTCTAAAAGATAAGACTCCATTATTAATTGTTTATAAGCAAGTCATGAGAACCAATGCTTCTCGAGCCTAGTGGCCCATAGAGCAGGAGCCTATATCATGTTTCCATAGCGTGAGGCAGCTTGATGGACAAGTACACCCCCTGGACATGAGGCTAGTATGTCGCAGGGACTTACCCCAATCCAACCCTTGATACTGAGTGCCAAGCAGGGAGATATCGGGTACCTTTTTTTTTTTTTAATTCTTTGGTATGACAGGTATGTCAGGGATCAAACTCACAACCTCCCAATCTTAGGGCGGACACTTACCACAAGGCCACTGAGCAACATTAAGATGAGAAATACATACCATTCCTTGCTTGCTCTGATGGCATAGCGTAGTAGGGGCTGGCGTTACATTTTGGCGTTCCTAGAGAAATAGACAGAAATAACAAAATAAGGCAAATGAACACTATCAAAGTTGTTATCCATGAGCACCATATGGCAATTGTACCTAGCTCCATAGGGTTACTTTCCAACTTTAGATAAAGGAGGCCTGTGGGATGAACACACTTGAATACTGAGTGAGTAATTAAAATAATAGTTTACCACCTAACATAAAAAGTCCACATAATAGCCTATTGGTCTACTTAATAACGAGGGTTGCAAGTTGCAACACACACCTGTCATTAGGAGGTGCTGGTCAACTACACAAACACTATAAAAGAATAAAAGAGTTGGCGGACAGACTGAAACGTTGGTCATATGGCAGCTACAGTACATGAGTGTACGCTGACTTAAACCATTGGTCTACTTACCATCATTACAGAGGTCCACTGACCCCAACTCGGCCAAGTAGCTTCCACATAAGCCTACAATGAGAGAATACAAAACATGAACTATGAATGCTGTAACTCGGACAATGGACATTTACATACTGTCAATCCGGAGGTAGTAGTGTGAAGTGGTCCCCTTACCATTATTAGCCTGGCCAAATGACGGAACGTCCTCCGAGTTGCTTCCTCCAGAGGCTAAAAGGGAACAAAAGACATGAATAATGGATGCTTTTGAACACATATCACATGACTGATGTTTTTGACGGAGGAACTAAATGCTTGTAAATTAAAGCTCACATGCAATTACATTTTGTTTCTGCCATTTAATTAGTTATGACATACCACTGCTTGCCTTTGGGGTTGGTGCTGAGGGGTACTGGCTGGATTCTGGCAGCACTGTAGTAACAAGTGGAATTATACATGACAATATGTAGGCTACAGTAGGTGTAGCAGTTAGTGCCATAACTGATAGGTGTCACCACTGTTCCTGGAAAATGGACATCAGGTGGCTTGACACATTCTCTTGACACTGCCTGTTTCTTGCTCCTCATCCATGTACACAGGATTTGGCCTGGAAAATAAAAAAATAAACATTCAACATTCCCAGCAATTGAAATAAGGAGCCCATGTCAGGAGCTCATGGCCTGTTTCTGTAGAATGAGGCAGCTTGATGTTCAAGTACACAGACATGACACTAGTCTAACACAGGACTGACATCCAATCCAACCCTTGAGTCTGAGTGCCAAGCAGGGAAGAATAGACCAATTATTGGTTTAAAAACATTGAGATTGGACGCGCAAGTGCCGGTTGCATGCATGTCCCAACAGATCCCCAAGCCTGTTTTAGGGAGAGCTGGTTTCAGTTCATTCAACCTCCTCCTGTATGTTGACTGGACAGGTGCTGCACAATGGTGTTGCGCGCCGAGAATCGACGATGTACAAGCTCACAACACACCGTGGATGCGACTGTTGTGAGCTTGTAGGTCTGCTATTCTCGGCCGTTCTCTGCACACAAAACCATCACGCACGGAACTGGGAAAGCAAGCAGACTCTGGTGCCATGGTGAAGTGAAGCGCTCCCTCCGTATGTACCGGCTATTGACAGCGACTGGAGGCGGGGTTTGAACTTATTTTTAACTTATTGTTTACACACAACAGAAACCAAGGATTATATATTTCAGGAGGGAACAATCAAAGTAAACATCCTAAGCCTTCTTCCTCTACACTGGGGGTGCTGTGACCACTTTTCCATTGCATCTTGTGAGCGGTTGGGTTCTTTTGGTTCCAGCCTGTGCACGCATACTGGTTCTTATCAGTGTGACGTTGTCTGATAAGGTGTCTATTGAGTTAAAATCAGGCCGGATATCGAACCTGACCTCCTAATCTCAGGGTGGACACTCACCACAAAGCGTATAGGTGTAGGCTAATTAACCAATACATTAAACACATTTGGTTGAGGAATTCAACTGTACCTTACTCTTCTTTTCCCACGTGCATCTGCTTCGTCCTCCGAGTCCAGATCAGTGGTTGGACATCCAGTATTCACATACTTTTCTTCATTTCGTTTGGCCTTTTCAAATGAGTCTGTAAAAGAACAAGCAGAAAATAACAGTATGACATTTCTTAATAAGTAGTCATTGTCACAAATTGAATTGACAAGCCTAGATATGGAACAATTCACATCAGACAATAGTAATGCAATGACTACTTACCACAAGTCATCAAGAGCCGGACATTCTCATATGTGGTCCATCCTTTATGGGGCGTCATATGTTCCTTAAGGGCCTTCGAATAATTTATGTTTCTGGGGGGCCATAACAATGTACCTTCTTTTGGATTGAACCAGCTGGCAAGAACTGTTGCAGCTCCGCCATTTGGAAATAGTGCAACAGCCCAAAGCACCACCTCACTTTCCATTCTGTATACAAAATCAAAATAACCAAAAAAACTGCTCATCAAATGTCATTAACTCGCTGGGCTGGGCTGAGCTGGGCTTGACGTGGACTGGGCTTGGCTGGACTGGACTGACTGGGCTTCACTGGACTGACTGGGCTTGGCTGGACTGACTGGGCTGGACTGACTGGGCTTCACTGGACTGACTGGGCTTGGCTGGACTGACTGGGCTTGGCTGGACTGACTGGGCTTCACTGGACTGACTGGGCTGGGCTGGACTGACTGGGCTTGGCTGGACTGACTGGGCTTGGCTGGACTGACTGGGCTTCACTGGACTGACTGGGCTTGGCTGGACTGACTGGGCTTGGCTGGACTTTACTGGGCTGGGCCGCCGGCATGCTACTGCATATGAGCTATTGGAATAGCGATGAGGCCATTTCCCTCTGACTCTGGATACAGAACACATTTACGTTTGATACAACCAAGTTTACCAACCCCAATATTGTCACGCAACTCTCTAACCTTGTATGTACCTATGCATGAGGACTCACAGGGATATGTGTAATATGATTCTTGGTGTCTGAACCTTTTGTACATCACATAGTCTGTATCTTCTGCCTGGACTATATTCTGCACTACTGCAATAGAATCTCCCACCTCAATACAATTATCCCCCTGCTTTGTAGACAAGCTAAAACGACTACTGGAGACCTTTGTGTACTGTACAGCAACACTGAAATATTGGGGGAGTGGACCATCAGTATGAATGTTCTGTAAGACTGGTTCATCTGTTGATAATGGAACCTCAAAATGTGGCTGTTCTGACAACCTTTTGACCACCTGTTGTAGAGGTTGGTGTGGCTTGCGTAAAATATGCTTTATTTGGCCAAGATAATTCTCAAAAGGGAATCCTGAAACATTATCTAAAGGTCCAAATTGCTTGTATTCATCGGCTAAATGTATAAGCTGGTGTACACTGAACACAATCTCATCCCTGCCATATAACTGTCCAAAGTGTTCCACAAAGGAAATCATCAATCTATGCGCAAATTCAACCATTTTTGGCCAGAAATTCCAGGAGACAAAAACAAATACATGGCCACTGAAAACAACATGAAGTTGTCATAAAGCTCACTGGGAAGACAATCCTTCAGAACTACAGGGCCCCAGTACAATATGAAGGATCGGAGCTCTGTAGCTTTCCAACGATCCAGCTCATTCAAACCTCTTGGCTTGCGATTGAATTCACAAGGGGTGTGGGAATGTAACCCCCGCAGTTTGCTTGATATACTGTTAACAGTTTGTGAAGGAAGCCTAGTGGCTAGATTGCCCTTTAACCACATATTCAACTGTTTTCTCATCACCCCAAGACAACAGAGGTGCATATAATCAATTGGAAATGAAGAAACCATCTTTACTGTTCCTGTTAAAGGACTGAGTGTTTGTTTCAAGTGATGTTCCTCATCAGTCATATCACAATAACTCGAGTCTGTCCTGAGCCTGACATTTGTTTCAGGATAAGTCATTTTCTTCCTCCACAGACCGTATTGATCACACTTGTCGCATCCTGAATAGCCATTATGTGACTTGACATTCTTAACGAAGGCTCTGGCTGGAGCATCACACACAAATGAGGAAACCAGTACTTTCAATCTCTTACCATTATGAACAACGCCACTAGCCAGTACATTTTTTTTCAGGTCGCTAACAAATTGCTGGACTGACCTGGGCTGGGCTGACCTGGGCTGTACTGGGCTGACCGGGGAAGTACTGGGCTGGGCTGACCTGGGCTGGGCTGACCTCAGCTGGACTGGGCTGACCTGGGCTGCCAGTATGCTACTGCATATGAGCTATGCAGGGCTGGACTGGACTGGACTGGACTGGACTGACCTGAGCTGGGGCTGGGCTGACCTGAGCTGGGGCTGGGCTGACCTGAGCTGGGGCTGGGCTGACCTGAGCTGGGGCTGGGCTGACCTGAGCTGGGGCTGGGTTGCGGCTGGGCTGACCTGAGCTGAGCTGAGCTGGGGCTAGGGCTAGGTTGGGGCTGGGCTGACCTGAGCTGGGGCTAGGTTAGGGCTGGGCTGGGCTGACCTGAGCTGGGTCTAGGTTGGGGCTGGGCTGACCTGAGCTGGGGTTGGGCTGACCTGAGCTGAGCTGGGGCTGGACTGACCTGGTGCTGGGCTGATGCTGATTAAAAGAGGTAAAGAGAGGTGGTGCTAATTATATTACTTGGCCTTGTAGTGAATCCCCTTGACTTGTAGTAAAATCCTGAAATTAGAGGAAACAAAGCAGAATAAAAAATGATGCATAAACCAACAGTAAAAATATATATCAGCATATATATCTATGCAACAATTGTATCTAAATATCCTATATGAAGCTTTAACTTTACTAGCTAAAGCCAAGTTAGCAACCAAGAAGGCTGGTTAGAGGATACCACTGTTAGCTGACCAAAAACGCACAACAAAGTCATCTATGCACAATTTTACCCAAATATTCCATATAATGCTTTATCTTGACTGTATCAGACCAAATTTGATGTCATTTCTGAAGGATGGTAGAGATTTCTTACGGATTTGTGATTTCTTTGACTCCTCTTCGTATGGGGAAAATAAATGGCCGTTGGAACATTAAATGCAAAAGTTTGGGGACCTCAAGTCCCGTGAGATCTGGTTGGTCTCGCGAGCTGCGCAAGGTGGAGGGAGCACCACACATTGAAACAATGTCAATTCATTGTAGGGCATTTCAACATTGAAAAACCAACATCTATATTAAATTGATTCAACAACACTTTTTCAATCGTTGAAATGGTATCTGTAATAAAACATTGAATTAACATAGATCTTTCAACCTCAACCAAAAAGAACCAATTTGACCAAAATCCAACGTTGAATCAATGTCTTTTGCTATCTGGGTATTGCTGTTGTACACCGACCTGTGGCAGATGTACGCGGCTGTTTCTCATGATTGGTTGGGAGTAGGAGGCTGATCTCAGAGTATGTTCATGCCACCCTTTGGTACTTGAGGACCCCCGCTTTATAGCCTCCTAGCCCCCACCACTTTGGAGAAATGTGGCGTGTACCGGTGCCATAGGTCGGTGTACAACCGCAATAGGTTTACATGATAAACTTTAAATTGCTCGGATTGGCTCGAAACCTATGCACAGTAACAGTACACCATGGAGACATGAACATACTGCAATATCAGCCTCCTAGACCAAGAATCTTTGGAGATATTGACCCGTACACTCACCATGTAAACCTATTGCTGTTGTACACCGACCTGTGGCGGCTGTACGCGGCTGTTTCTCATGATTGGTTGGGAGTAGGAGGCTGATCTCAGAGTATGTTCATGCCACCCTTTGGTACTTGAGGACCCCCGCTTTATAGCCTCCTAGCCCCCACCACTTTGGAGAAATGTGGCGTGTACCGCCGCTATAGGTCGGTGTACAACCGCAATAGGTTTACATGTTAAAATAAAAATTGCTCGGATTGGCTCGAAACCTATGCACAGTAACAGTACACCATGGAGACATGAACATACTGCAATATCAGCCTCCTAGACCAAGAATCTTTGGAGATATTGACCTGTACACTCACCATGTAAACCTATTGCTGTTGTACACCGACCTGTGGCGGCTGTACGCGGCTGTTTCTCATGATTGGTTGGGAGTAGGAGGCTGATCTCAGAGTATGTTCATGCCACCCTTTGGTACTTGAGGACCCCCGCTTTATAGCCTCCTAGCCCCCACCACTTTGGAGAAATGTGGCGTGTACCGCCGCCATAGGTCGGTGTACAACCGCAATAGGTTTACATGATAAAATTAAAATTGCTTGAATCAACTCAACCCTCTGCACAGTAACAGTACTCCATGGAGACATGAATCTACTGCCATATCAACCTCCTACCCCAAGACACTTTGGAGATATTGCCAACCTAACCCTAACCTAACCAAAAAGCACCGCATAGACAATGCATTGACATGTATCGAAAAATTAACGGAACGTCGTAGAGCTTCACGGATGGTCTCATTTGAAAGCTATCCTAGGAATTAGTGGGATGAGGTGGTGGTTGGGAGAGGCTATGACCTTTCACTCTGGATATATTGACCCGTACACTCACCATGTAAACCTATTGCTGTTGTACACCGACCTGTGGCGGCTGTACGCGGCTGTTTCTCATGATTGGTTGGGAGTAGGAGGCTGATCTCAGAGTATGTTCATGCCACCCTTTGGTACTTGAGGACCCCCGCTTTATAGCCTCCTAGCCCCCACCACTTTGGAGAAATGTGGCGTGTACCGCCGCTATAGGTCGGTGTACAACCGCAATAGGTTTACATGTTAAAATAAAAATTGCTCGGATTGGCTCGAAACCTATGCACAGTAACAGTACACCGTGGAGACATGAACATACTGCAATATCAGCCTCCTAGACCAAGAATCTTTGGAGATATTGACCTGTACACTCACCATGTAAACCTATTGCTGTTGTACACCGACCTGTGGCGGCTGTACGCGGCTGTTCCTCATGATTGGTTGGGAGTAGGAGGCTGATCTCAGAGTATGTTCATGCCACCCTTTGGTACTTGAGGACCCCCGCTTTATAGCCTCCTAGCCCCCACCACTTTGGAGAAATGTGGCGTGTACCGCCGCCATAGGTCGGTGTACAACCGCAATAGGTTTACATGATAAAATTAAAATTGCTTGAATCAACTCAACCCTCTGCACAGTAACAGTACTCCATGGAGACATGAACCTACTGCCATATCAACCTCCTACCCCAAGACACTTTGGAGATATTGCCAACCTAACCCTAACCTAACCAAAAAGCACCGCATAGACAATGCATTGACATGTATCGAAAAATTAACGGAACGTCGTAGAGCTTCACGGATGGTCTCATTTGAAAGCTATCCTAGGAATTAGTGGGATGAGTTGGTGGTTGGGAGAGGCTATGACCTTTTACTCTGGAGATATTGACCCGTACACTCACCATGTAAACCTATTGCTGTTGTACACCGACCTGTGGCGTCTGTACGCGGCTGTTTCTCATGATTGGTTGGGAGTAGGAGGCTGATCTCAGAGTATGTTAATGCCACTCTTTGGTACTTGAGGACCCCCGCTTTATAGCCTCCTAGCCCCCACCACTTTGGAGAAATGTGGCGTGTACCGCCGCTATAGGTCGGTGTACAACCGCAATAGGTTTACATATTAAAATAAAAATTGCTCGGATTGGCTCGAAACCTATGCACAGTAACAGTACACCATGGAGACATGAACATACTGCAATATCAGCCTCCTAGACCAAGAATCTTTGGAGATATTGACCTGTACACTCACCATGTAAACCTATTGCTGTTGTACACCGACCTGTGGCGGCTGTACGCGGCTGTTTCTCATGATTGGTTGGGAGTAGGAGGCTGATCTCAGAGTATGTTCATGCCACCCTTTGGTACTTGAGGACCCCCGCTTTTTAGCCTCCTAGCCCCCACCACTTTGGAGAAATGTGGCGTGTACCGCCGCAATAGGTCGGTGTACAACCGCAATAGGTTTACATGATAAAATTAAAATTGCTTGAATCAACTCAACCCTCTGCACAGTAACAGTACTCCATGGAGACATGAACCTACTGCCATATCAACCTCCTACCCCAAGACACTTTGGAGATATTGCCAACCTAACCCTAACCTAACCAAAAAGCACCGCATAGACAATGCATTGACATGTATCGAAAAATTAACGGAACGTCGTAGAGCTCCACGGATGGTCTCATTTGAAAGCTATCCTAGGAATTAGTGGGATGAGGTGGTGGTTGGGAGAGGCTATGACCTTTTACTCTGGAGATATTGACCCGTACACTCACCATGTAAACCTATTGCTGTTGTACACCGACCTGTGGCGGCTGTATGCGGCTGTTTCTCATGATTGGTTGGGAGTAGGAGGCTGATCTCAGAGTATGTTCATGCCACCCTTTGGTACTTGAGGACCCCCGCTTTATAGCCTCCTAGCCCCCACCACTTTGGAGAAATGTGGCGTGTACCGCCGCTATAGGTCGGTGTACAACCGCAATAGGTTTACATGTTAAAATAAAAATTGCTCGGATTGGCTCGAAACCTATGCACAGTAACAGTACACCGTGGAGACATGAACATACTGCAATATCAGCCTCCTAGACCAATAATCTTTGGAGATATTGACCTGTACACTCACCATGTAAACCTATTGCTGTTGTACACCGACCTGTGGCGGCTGTACGCGGCTGTTTCTCATGATTGGTTGGGAGTAGGAGGCTGATCTCAGAGTATGTTCATGCCACCCTTTGGTACTTGAGGACCCCCGCTTTATAGCCTCCTAGCCCCCACCACTTTGGAGAAATGTGGCGTGTACCGCCGCCATAGGTCGGTGTACAACCGCAATAGGTTTACATGATAAAATTAAAATTGCTTGAATCAACTCAACCCTCTGCACAGTAACAGTACACCATGGAGACATGAACCTACTGCCATATCAACCTCCTACCCCAAGACACTTTGGAGATATTGCCAACCTAACCCTAACCTAACCAAAAAGCACCGCATAGACAATGCATTGACATGTATCGAAAAATTAACGGAACGTCGTAGAGCTTCACGGATGGTCTCATTTGAAAGCTATCCTAGGAATTAGTGGGATGAGTTGGTGGTTGGGAGAGGCTATGACCTTTTACTCTGGAGATATTGACCCGTACACTCACCATGTAAACCTATTGCTGTTGTACACCGACCTGTGGCGTCTGTACGCGGCTGTTTCTCATGATTGGTTGGGAGTAGGAGGCTGATCTCAGAGTATGTTCATGCCACTCTTTGGTACTTGAGGACCCCCGCTTTATAGCCTCCTAGCCCCCACCACTTTGGAGAAATGTGGCGTGTACCGCCGCTATAGGTCGGTGTACAACCGCAATAGGTTTACATATTAAAATAAAAATTGCTCGGATTGGCTCGAAACCTATGCACAGTAACAGTACACCATGGAGACATGAACATACTGCAATATCAGCCTCCTAGACCAAGAATCTTTGGAGATATTGACCTGTACACTCACCATGTAAACCTATTGCTGTTGTACACCGACCTGTGGCGGCTGTACGCGGCTGTTTCTCATGATTGGTTGGGAGTAGGAGGCTGATCTCAGAGTATGTTCATGCCACCCTTTGGTACTTGAGGACCCCCGCTTTTTAGCCTCCTAGCCCCCACCACTTTGGAGAAATGTGGCGTGTACCGCCGCAATAGGTCGGTGTACAACCGCAATAGGTTTACATGATAAAATTAAAATTGCTTGAATCAACTCAACCCTCTGCACAGTAACAGTACTCCATGGAGACATGAACCTACTGCCATATCAACCTCCTACCCCAAGACACTTTGGAGATATTGCCAACCTAACCCTAACCTAACCAAAAAGCACCGCATAGACAATGCATTGACATGTATCGAAAAATTAACGGAACGTCGTAGAGCTCCACGGATGGTCTCATTTGAAAGCTATCCTAGGAATTAGTGGGATGAGGTGGTGGTTGGGAGAGGCTATGACCTTTTACTCTGGAGATATTGACCCGTACACTCACCATGTAAACCTATTGCTGTTGTACACCGACCTGTGGCGGCTGTACGCGGCTGTTCCTCATGATTGGTTGGGAGTAGGAGGCTGATCTCAGAGTATGTTCATGCCACCCTTTGGTACTTGAGGACCCCCGCTTTATAGCCTCCTAGCCCCCACCACTTTGGAGAAATGTGGCGTGATCCACCGCCATAGGTCGGTGTACAACCGCAATAGGTTTACATGTTACAATTAAAATTGCTCGGATCGGCTCGAAACCTATGCACAGTAACAGTACACCATGAAGACATGAACATACTGCAATATCAGCCTCCTAGACCAAGAATCTTTGGAGATATTGACCCGTACACTCACCATGTAAACCTATTGCTGTTGTACACCGACCTGTGGCGGCTGTACGCGGCTGTTTCTCATGATTGGTTGGGAGTAGGAGGCTGATCTCAGAGTATGTTCATGCCACCCTTTGGTACTTGAGGTCCCCCGCTTCATAGCCTCCTAGCCCCCACCACTTTGGAGAAATGTGGCGTTTACCTCCGCCATAGGTCGGTGTACAACCGCAATAGGTTTACATGAAAAATTAAAATTGCTTGAATCAACTCAACCCTCTGCACAGTAACAGTACACCATGGAGATATAGACCTACTGCCATATCAACCTCCTACCCCAAGACACTTTGGAGATATCGACCCGTACACTCACCATGTAAACCTATTGCTGTTGTACACCGACCTGTGGCGGCTGTACGCGGCTGTTTCTCATGATTGGTTGGGAGTAGGAGGCTGATCTCAGAGTATGTTCATGCCACCCTTTGGTACTTGAGGACCCCCGCTTTATAGCCTCCTAGCCCCCACCACTTTGGAGAAATGTGGCGTGTACCGCCGCAATAGGTCGGTGTACAACCGCAATAGGTTTACATGATAAAATTAAAATTGCTTGAATCAACTCAACCCTCTGCACAGTAACAGTACTCCATGGAGACATGAACCTACTGCCATATCAACCTCCTACCCCAAGACACTTTGGAGATATTGCCAACCTAACCCTAACCTAACCAAAAAGCACCGCATAGACAATGCATTGACATGTATCGAAAAATTAACGGAACGTCGTAGAGCTTCACGGATGGTCTCATTTGAAAGCTATCCTAGGAATTAGTGGGATGAGGTGGTGGTTGGGAGAGGCTATGACCTTTTACTCTGGAGATATTGACCCGTACACTCACCATGTAAACCTATTGCTGTTGTACACCGACCTGTGGCGGCTGTACGCGGCTGTTTCTCATGATTGGTTGGGAGTAGGAGGCTGATCTCAGAGTATGTTCATGCCACCCTTTGGTACTTGAGGACCCCCGCTTTATAGCCTCCTAGCCCCCACCACTTTGGAGAAATGTGGCGTGTACCGCCGCTATAGGTCGGTGTACAACCGCAATAGGTTTACATGTTAAAATAAAAATTGCTCGGATTGGCTCGAAACCTATGCACAGTAACAGTACACCATGGAGACATGAACATACTGCAATATCAGCCTCCTAGACCAAGAATCTTTGGAGATATTGACCTGTACACTCACCATGTAAACCTATTGCTGTTGTACACCGACCTGTGGCGGCTGTACGCGGCTGTTTCTCATGATTGGTTGGGAGTAGGAGGCTGATCTCAGAGTATGTTCATGCCACCCTTTGGTACTTGAGGACCCCCGCTTTATAGCCTCCTAGCCCCCACCACTTTGGAGAAATGTGGCGTGTACCGCCGCAATAGGTCGGTGTACAACCGCAATAGGTTTACATGATAAAATTAAAATTGCTTGAATCAACTCAACCCTCTGCACAGTAACAGTACTCCATGGAGACATGAACCTACTGCCATATCAACCTCCTACCCCAAGACACTTTGGAGATATTGCCAACCTAACCCTAACCTAACCAAAAAGCACCGCATAGACAATGCATTGACATGTATCGAAAAATTAACGGAACGTCGTAGAGCTCCACGGATGGTCTCATTTGAAAGCTAGCCTAGGAATTAGTGGGATGAGGTGGTGGTTGGGAGAGGCTATGACCTTTTACTCTGGAGATATTGACCCGTACACTCACCATGTAAACCTATTGCTGTTGTACACCGACCTGTGGCGGCTGTACGCGGCTGTTTCTCATGATTGGTTGGGAGTAGGAGGCTGATCTCAGAGTATGTTCATGCCACCCTTTGGTACTTGAGGACCCCCACTTTATAGCCTCCTAGCCCCCACCACTTTGGAGAAATGTGGCGTGTACCGCCGCAATAGGTCGGTGTACAACCGCAATAGGTTTACATGATAAAATTTAAATTGCTTGAATCAACTCAACCCTCTGCACAGTAACAGTACTCCATGGAGACATGAACCTACTGCCATATCAACCTCCTACCCCAAGACACTTTGGAGATATTGCCAACCTAACCCTAACCTAACCAAAAAGCACCGCATAGACAATGCATTGACATGTATCGAAAAATTAACGGAACGTCGTAGAGCTTCACGGATGGTCTCATTTGAAAGCTATCCTAGGAATTAGTGGGATGAGGTGGTGGTTGGGAGAGGCTATGACCTTTTACTCTGGAGATATTGACCCGTACACTCACCATGTAAACCTATTGCTGTTGTACACCGACCTGTGGCGGCTGTACGCGGCTGTTTCTCATGATTAGTTGGGAGTAGGAGGCTGATCTCAGAGTATATTATTGCCACCCTTTGCTACTTGAGGTCCCCCGCTTCATAGCCTCCTAGCCCCCACCACTTTGGAGAAATGTGGCGTGTACCGCCGCAATAGGTCGGTGTACAACCGCAATAGGTTTACATGATAAAATTAAAATTGCTTGAATCAACTCAACCCTCTGCACAGTAACAGTACTCCATGGAGACATGAACCTACTGCCATATCAACCTCCTACCCCAAGACACTTTGGAGATATTGCCAACCTAACCCTAACCTAACCAAAAAGCACCGCATAGACAATGCATTGACATGTATCGAAAAATTAACGGAACGTCGTAGAGCTTCATGGATGGTCTCATTTGAAAGCTATCCTAGGAATTAGTGGGATGAGGTGGTGGTTGGGAGAGGCTATGACCTTTTACTCTGGAGATATTGACCCGTACACTCACCATGTAAACCTATTGCTGTTGTACACCGACCTGTGGCGGCTGTACGCGGCTGTTTCTCATGATTGGTTGGGAGTAGGAGGCTGATCTCAGAGTATGTTCATGCCACCCTTTGGTACTTGAGGACCCCCGCTTTATAGCCTCCTAGCCCCCACCACTTTGGAGAAATGTGGCGTGTACCGCCGCTATAGGTCAGTGTACAACCGCAATAGGTTTACATGTTAAAATAAAAATTGCTCGGATTGGCTCGAAACCTATGCACAGTAACAGTACACCATGGAGACATGAACATACTGCAATATCAGCCTCCTAGACCAAGAATCTTTGGAGATATTGACCTGTACACTCACCATGTAAACCTATTGCTGTTGTACACCGACCTGTGGCGGCTGTACGCGGCTGTTTCTCATGATTGGTTGGGAGTAGGAGGCTGATCTCAGAGTATGTTCATGCCACCCTTTGGTACTTGAGGACCCCCGCTTTATAGCCTCCTAGCCCCCACCACTTTGGAGAAATGTGGCGTGTACCGCCGCAATAGGTCGGTGTACAACCGCAATAGGTTTACATGATAAAATTAAAATTGCTTGAATCAACTCAACCCTCTGCACAGTAACAGTACTCCATGGAGACATGAACCTACTGCCATATCAACCTCCTACCCCAAGACACTTTGGAGATATTGCCAACCTAACCCTAACCTAACCAAAAAGCACCGCATAGACAATGCATTGACATGTATCGAAAAATTAACGGAACGTCGTAGAGCTCCACGGATGGTCTCATTTGAAAGCTAGCCTAGGAATTAGTGGGATGAGGTGGTGGTTGGGAGAGGCTATGACCTTTTACTCTGGAGATATTGACCCGTACACTCACCATGTAAACCTATTGCTGTTGTACACCCACCTGTGGCGGCTGTACGCGGCTGTTTCTCATGATTGGTTGGGAGTAGGAGGCTGATCTCAGAGTATGTTCATGCCACCCTTTGGTACTTGAGGACCCCCGCTTTATAGCCTCCTAGCCCCCACCACTTTGGAGAAATGTGGCGTGTACCGCCGCCATAGGTCGGTGTACAACCGCAATAGGTTTACATGTAAAAATAAAAATTGCTCGGATTGGCTCGAAACCTATAGACAGTAACTGTACACCATGAAGACATGAACATACTGCAATATCAGCCTCCTAGACCAATAATCTTTGGAGATATTGACCCGTACACTAACCATGTAAACCTATTGCTGTTGTACACCGACCTGTGGCGGCTGTACGCGGCTGTTTCTCATGATTGGTTGGGAGTAGGAGGCTGATCTCAGAGTATGTTCATGCCACCCTTTGGTACTTGAGGATTCCCGCTTCATAGCCTCCTAGCCCCCACCACTTTGGAGAAATGTGGCGTGTACTGCCGCCATAGGTCGGTGTACAACCGCAATAAGTTTACATGTTAAAATTAAAATTGCTCGGATTGGCTCGAAACCTATGCACAGTAACAGTCCACCATGGAGACATGAACATACTGCAATATCAGCCTCCTAGACCAAGAATCCTTGGAGATATTGACCCGTACACTCACCATGTAAACCTATTGCTGTTGTACACCGACCTGTGGCGGCTGTACGCGGCTGTTTCTCATGATTGGTTGGGAGTAGGAGGCTGATCTCAGAGTATGTTCATGCCACCCTTTGGTACTTGAGGACCCCCGCTTTATAGCCTCCTAGCCCCCACCACTTTGGAGAAATGTGGCGTGTACTGCCGCAATAGGTCGGTGTACAACCGCAATAGGTTTACATGATAAAATTAAAATTGCTTGAATCAACTCAACCCTCTGCACAGTAACAGTACTCCATGGAGACATGAACCTACTGCCATATCAACCTCCTACCCCAAGACACTTTGGAGATATTGCCAACCTAACCCTAACCTAACCAAAAAGCACCGCATAGACAATGCATTGACATGTATCGAAAAATTAACGGAACGTCGTAGAGCTCCACGGATGGTCTCATTTGAAAGCTATCCTAGGAATTAGTGGGATGAGGTGGTGGTTGGGAGAGGCTATGACCTTTTACTCTGGAGATATTGACCCGTACACTCACCATGTAAACCTATTGCTGTTGTACACCGACCTGTGGCGTCTGTACGCGGCTGTTTCTCATGATTGGTTGGGAGTAGGAGGCTGATCTCAGAGTATGTTCATGCCACCCTTTGGTACTTGAGGACCCCCGCTTTATAGCCTCCTAGCCCCCACCACTTTGGAGAAATGTGGCGTGTACCGCCGCCATAGGTCGGTGTACAACCGCAATAGGTTTACATGTTAAAATTAAAATTGCTCGGATTGGCTCGAAACCTATGCAGAGTAACAGTACACCATGGAGACATGAACATACTGCAATATCAGCTTCCTAGACCAATAATCTTTGGAGATATTGACCCGTACACTCACCATGTAAACCTATTGCTGTTGTACACCGACCTGTGGCGGCTGTACGCGGCTGTTTCTCATGATTGGTTGGGAGTAGGAGGCTGATCTCAGAGTATGTTCATGCCACCCTTTGGTACTTGAGGACCCCCGCTTTATAGCCTCCAAGCCCCCACCACTTTGGAGAAATGTGGCGTGTACCGCCGCTATAGGTCGGTGTACAACCGCAATAGGTTTACATGTAAAAATAAAAATTGCTCGGATTGGCTCGAAACCTATAGACAGTAACTGTACACCATGAAGACATGAACATACTGCAATATCAGCCTCCTAGACCAATAATCTTTGGAGATATTGACCCGTACACTAACCATGTAAACCTATTGCTGTTGTACACCGACCTGTGGCGGCTGTACGCGGCTGTTTCTCATGATTGGTTGGGAGTAGGAGGCTGATCTCAGAGTATGTTCATCCCACTCTTTGGTACTTGAGGACCCCCGCTTTATAGCCTCCTAGCCCCCACCGCTTCGGAGAAATTGTGCGTGTACAGCCGCCATACATTCCTATGGCGGCTGTACACATCATCTCCAAATTGACAGGGGCTAGGAGGCTGATATGGCAGTATGTTCATGTCTCCATGGTGTACTGTTACTGTGCATAGGTTTCGAGCAAATCGGAGCAATTTTAATTTTAACATGTAAACCTATTGCTGTTGTACACCGACCTGTGGCGGCGGTACACGCCACATTTCTCCAAAGTGGTGGGGGCTAGGAGGCTGATCTCAGAGTATGTTCATCCCACCCTTTGGTACTTGAGAACCCCCGCTTTATAGCCTCCTAGCCCCCACCGCTTCGGAGACATTGTGCGTGTACAGCCGCCATACATTCCTATGGTGGCTGTACACGCCTGTCTCAGGTCAATATCTCCAAAGTATCTGGGGGTAGGAGGCTGATCTCAGAGTATGTTCATCCCACTCTTTGGTACTTGAGGACCCCCGCTTTATAGCCTCCTAGCCCCCACCGCTTCGGAGAAATTGTGCGTGTACAGCCGCCATACATTCCTATGGCGGCTGTACACATCATCTCCAAATTGACAGGGGCTAGGAGGCTGATATGGCAGTATGTTCATGTCTCCATGGTGTACTGTTACTGTGCATAGGTTTCGAGCAAATCGGAGCAATTTTAATTTTAACATGTAAACCTATTGCTGTTGTACACCGACCTGTGGCGGCGGTACACGCCACATTTCTCCAAAGTGGTGGGGGCTAGGAGGCTGATCTCAGAGTATGTTCATCCCACCCTTTGGTACTTGAGAACCCCCGCTTTATAGCCTCCTAGCCCCCACCGCTTCGGAGAAATTGTGCGTGTACAGCCGCCAAACATTCCTATGGTGGCTGTACACGCCTGTCTCAGGTCAATATCTCAAAAGTATCTGGGGGTAGGAGGCTGATCTCAGAGTATGTTCATCCCACTCTTTGGTACTTGAGGACCCCCGCTTTATAGCCTCCTAGCCCCCACCGCTTCGGAGAAATTGTGCGTGTACAGCCGCCATACATTCCTATGGCGGCTGTACACATCATCTCCAAATTGACAGGGGCTAGGAGGCTGATATGGCAGTATGTTCATGTCTCCATGGTGTACTGTTACTGTGCATAGGTTTCGAGCAAATCGGAGCAATTTTAATTTTAACATGTAAACCTATTGCTGTTGTACACCGACCTGTGGCGGCGGTACACGCCACATTTCTCCAAAGTGGTGGGGGCTAGGAGGCTGATCTCAGAGTATGTTCATCCCACCCTTTGGTACTTGAGAACCCCCGCTTTATAGCCTCCTAGCCCCCACCGCTTCGGAGACATTGTGCGTGTACAGCCGCCATACATTCCTATGGTGGCTGTACACGCCTGTCTCAGGTCAATATCTCCAAAGTATCTGGGGGTAGGAGGCTGATCTCAGAGTATGTTCATCCCACTCTTTGGTACTTGAGGACCCCCGCTTTATAGCCTCCTAGCCCCCACCGCTTCGGAGAAATTGTGCGTGTACAGCCGCCATACATTCCTATGGCGGCTGTACACATCATCTCCAAATTGACAGGGGCTAGGAGGCTGATATGGCAGTATGTTCATGTCTCCATGGTGTACTGTTACTGTGCATAGGTTTCGAGCAAATCGGAGCAATTTTAATTTTAACATGTAAACCTATTGCTGTTGTACACCGACCTGTGGCGGCGGTACACGCCACATTTCTCCAAAGTGGTGGGGGCTAGGAGGCTGATCTCAGAGTATGTTCATCCCACCCTTTGGTACTTGAGAACCCCCGCTTTATAGCCTCCTAGCCCCCACCGCTTCGGAGAAATTGTGCGTGTACAGCCGCCATACATTCCTATGGTGGCTGTACACGCCTGTCTCAGGTCAATATCTCCAAAGTATCTGGGGGTAGGAGGCTGATCTCAGAGTATGTTCATCCCACTCTTTGGTACTTGAAGACCCCCGCTTTATAGCCTCCTAGCCCCCACCGCTTCGGAGAAATTGTGCGTGTACAGCCGCCATACATTCCTATGGCGGCTGTACACATCATCTCCAAATTGACAGGGGCTAGGAGGCTGATATGGCAGTATGTTCATGTCTCCATGGTGTACTGTAACTGTGCATAGGTTTCGAGCAAATCGGAGCAATTTTAATTTTAACATGTAAACCTATTGCTGTTGTACACCGACCTGTGGCGGCGGTACACGCCACATTTCTCCAAAGTGGTGGGGGCTAGGAGGCTGATCTCAGAGTATGTTCATCCCACCCTTTGGTACTTGAGAACCCCCGCTTTATAGCCTCCTAGCCCCCACCGCTTCGGAGAAATTGTGCGTGTACAGCCGCCATACATTCCTATGGTGGCTGTACACGCCTGTCTCAGGTCAATATCTCCAAAGTATCTGGGGGTAGGAGGCTGATCTCAGAGTATGTTCATCCCACTCTTTGGTACTTGAGGACCCCCGCTTTATAGCCTCCTAGCCCCCACCGCTTCGGAGAAATTGTGCGTGTACAGCCGCCATACATTCCTATGGCGGCTGTACACATCATCTCCAAATTGACAGGGGCTAGGAGGCTGATATGGCAGTATGTTCATGTCTCCATGGTGTACTGTTACTGTGCATAGGTTTCGAGCAAATCGGAGCAATTTTAATTTTAACATGTAAACCTATTGCTGTTGTACACCGACCTGTGGCGGCGGTACACGCCACATTTCTCCAAAGTGGTGGGGGCTAGGAGGCTGATCTCAGAGTATGTTCATCCCACCCTTTGGTACTTGAGAACCCCCGCTTTATAGCCTCCTAGCCCCCACCGCTTCGGAGACATTGTGCGTGTACAGCCGCCATACATTCCTATGGTGGCTGTACACGCCTGTCTCAGGTCAATATCTCCAAAGTATCTGGGGGTAGGAGGCTGATCTCAGAGTATGTTCATCCCACTCTTTGGTACTTGAGGACCCCCGCTTTATAGCCTCCTAGCCCCCACCGCTTCGGAGAAATTGTGCGTGTACAGCCGCCATACATTCCTATGGCGGCTGTACACATCATCTCCAAATTGACAGGGGCTAGGAGGCTGATATGGCAGTATGTTCATGTCTCCATGGTGTACTGTTACTGTGCATAGGTTTCGAGCAAATCGGAGCAATTTTAATTTTAACATGTTTGCTGTTGTACACCGACCTGTGGCGGCGGTACACGCCACATTTCTCCAAAGTGGTGGGGGCTAGGAGGCTGATCTCAGAGTATGTTCATCCCACCCTTTGGTACTTGAGAACCCCCGCTTTATAGCCTCCTAGCCCCCACCGCTTCGGAGAAATTGTGCGTGTACAGCCGCCATACATTCCTATGGTGGCTGTACACGCCTGTCTCAGGTCAATATCTCCAAAGTATCTGGGGCTAGGAGGCTGATCTCAGAGTATGTTCATCCCACTCTTTGGTACTTGAGGACCCCCGCTTTATAGCCTCCTAGCCCCCACTGCTTCGGAGAAATTGTGCGTGTACAGCCGCCATACATTCCTATGGCGGCTGTACACATCATCTCCAAATTGACAGGGGCTAGGAGGCTGATATGGCAGTATGTTCATGTCTCCATGGTGTACTGTTACTGTGCATAGGTTTCGAGCAAATCGGAGCAATTTTAATTTTAACATGTAAACCTATTGCTGTTGTACACCGACCTGTGGCGGCGGTACACGCCACATTTCTCCAAAGTGGTGGGGGCTAGGAGGCTGATCTCAGAGTATGTTCATCCCACCCTTTGGTACTTGAGAACCCCCGCTTTATAGCCTCCTAGCCCCCACCGCTTCGGAGACATTGTGCGTGTACAGCCGCCATACATTCCTATGGTGGCTGTACACGCCTGTCTCAGGTCAATATCTCCAAAGTATCTGGGGGTAGGAGGCTGATCTCAGAGTATGTTCATCCCACTCTTTGGTACTTGAGGACCCCCGCTTTATAGCCTCCTAGCCCCCACCGCTTCGGAGAAATTGTGCGTGTACAGCCGCCATACATTCCTATGGCGGCTGTACACATCATCTCCAAATTGACAGGGGCTAGGAGGCTGATATGGCAGTATGTTCATGTCTCCATGGTGTACTGTTACTGTGCATAGGTTTCGAGCAAATCGGAGCAATTTTAATTTTAACATGTAAACCTATTGCTGTTGTACACCGACCTGTGGCGGCGGTACACGCCACATTTCTCCAAAGTGGTGGGGGCTAGGAGGCTGATCTCAGAGTATGTTCATCCCACCCTTTGGTACTTGAGAACCCCCGCTTTATAGCCTCCTAGCCCCCACCGCTTCAGAGACATTGTGCGTGTACAGCCGCCATACATTCCTATGGTGGCTGTACACGCCTGTCTCAGGTCAATATCTCCAAAGTATCTGGGGGTAGGAGGCTGATCTCAGAGTATGTTCATCCCACTCTTTGGTACTTGAGGACCCCCGCTTTATAGCCTCCTAGCCCCCACCGCTTCGGAGAAATTGTGCGTGTACAGCCGCCATACATTCCTATGGCGGCTGTACACATCATCTCCAAATTGACAGGGGCTAGGAGGCTGATATGGCAGTATGTTCATGTCTCCATGGTGTACTGTTACTGTGCATAGGTTTCGAGCAAATCGGAGCAATTTTAATTTTAACATGTTTGCTGTTGTACACCGACCTGTGGCGGCGGTACACGCCACATTTCTCCAAAGTGGTGGGGGCTAGGAGGCTGATCTCAGAGTATGTTCATCCCACCCTTTGGTACTTGAGAACCCCCGCTTTATAGCCTCCTAGCCCCCACCGCTTCGGAGAAATTGTGCGTGTACAGCCGCCATACATTCCTATGGTGGCTGTACACGCCTGTCTCAGGTCAATATCTCCAAAGTATCTGGGGGTAGGAGGCTGATCTCAGAGTATGTTCATCCCACTCTTTGGTACTTGAGGACCCCCACTTTATAGCCTCCTAGCCCCCACCACTTTGGAGAAATGTGGCGTGTACCGCCGCCATAGGTCGGTGTACAACCGCAATAGGTTTACATGTTAAAATTAAAATTGCTCGGATCGGCTCGAAACCTATGCACAGTAACAGTACACCATGGAGACATGAACATACTGCCATATCAGCCTCCTAGACCAAGAATCCTTGGAGATATTGTCCCGTACACTCACCATGTAAACCTATTGCTGTTGTACACCGACCTGTGGCGGCTGTACGCGGCTGTTTCTCATGATTGGTTGGGAGTAGGAGGCTGATCTCAGAGTATGTTCATGCCACCCTTTGGTACTTGAGGACCCCCGCTTTATAGCCTCCTAGCCCCCACCACTTTGGAGAAATGTGGCGTGTACCGCCGCCATAGGTCGGTGTACAACCGCAATAGGTTTACATGTAAAAATAAAAATTGCTCGGATTGGCTCGAAACCTATAGACAGTAACTGTACACCATGAAGACATGAACATACTGCAATATCAGCCTCCTAGACCAATAATCTTTGGAGATATTGACCCGTACACTCACCATGTAAACCTATTGCTGTTGTACACCGACCTGTGGCGGCTGTACGCGGCTGTTTCTCATGATTGGTTGGGAGTAGGAGGCTGATCTCAGAGTATGTTCATGCCACCCTTTGGTACTTGAGGATTCCCGCTTCATAGCCTCCTAGCCCCCACCACTTTGGAGAAATGTGGCGTGTACTGCCGCCATAGGTCGGTGTACAACCGCAATAAGTTTACATGTTAAAATTAAAATTGCTCGGATTGGCTCGAAACCTATGCACAGTAACAGTCCACCATGGAGACATGAACATACTGCAATATCAGCCTCCTAGACCAAGAATCCTTGGAGATATTGACCCGTACACTCACCATGTAAACCTATTGCTGTTGTACACCGACCTGTGGCGGCTGTACGCGGCTGTTTCTCATGATTGGTTGGGAGTAGGAGGCTGATCTCAGAGTATGTTCATGCCACCCTTTGGTACTTGAGGACCCCCGCTTTATAGCCTCCTAGCCCCCACCACTTTGGAGAAATGTGGCGTGTACTGCCGCAATAGGTCGGTGTACAACCGCAATAGGTTTACATGATAAAATTAAAATTGCTTGAATCAACTCAACCCTCTGCACAGTAACAGTACTCCATGAAGACATGAACCTACTGCCATATCAACCTCCTACCCCAAGACACTTTGGAGATATTGCCAACCTAACCCTAACCTAACCAAAAAGCACCGCATAGACAATGCATTGACATGTATCGAAAAATTAACGGAACGTCGTAGAGCTCCACGGATGGTCTCATTTGAAAGCTAGCCTAGGAATTAGTGGGATGAGGTGGTGGTTGGGAGAGGCTATGACCTTTTACTCTGGAGATATTGACCCGTACACTCACCATGTAAACCTATTGCTGTTGTACACCGACCTGTGGCGTCTGTACGCGGCTGTTTCTCATGATTGGTTGGGAGTAGGAGGCTGATCTCAGAGTATGTTCATGCCACCCTTTGGTACTTGAGGACCCCCGCTTTATAGCCTCCTAGCCCCCACCACTTTGGAGAAATGTGGCGTGTACCGCCGCCATAGGTCGGTGTACAACCGCAATAGGTTTACATGTTAAAATTAAAATTGCTCGGATTGGCTCGAAACCTATGCAGAGTAACAGTACACCATGGAGACATGAACATACTGCAATATCAGCTTCCTAGACCAATAATCTTTGGAGATATTGACCCGTACACTCACCATGTAAACCTATTGCTGTTGTACACCGACCTGTGGCGGCTGTACGCGGCTGTTTCTCATGATTGGTTGGGAGTAGGAGGCTGATCTCAGAGTATGTTCATGCCACCCTTTGGTACTTGAGGACCCCCGCTTTATAGCCTCCAAGCCCCCACCACTTTGGAGAAATGTGGCGTGTACCGCCGCCATAGGTCGGTGTACAACCGCAATAGGTTTACATGTTAAAATTAAAATTGCTCGGATTGGCTCGAAACCTATGCACAGTAACAGTACACCATGAAGACATGAACATACTGCAATATCAGCCTCCTAGACCAAGAATCTTTGGAGATATTGACCTGTACACTCACCATGTAAACCTATTGCTGTTGTACACCGACCTGTGGCGGCTGTACGCGGCTGTTTCTCATGATTGGTTGGGAGTAGGAGGCTGATCTCAGAGTATGTTCATGCCACCCTTTGGTACTTGAGGACCCCTGCTTTATAGCCTCCTAGCCCCCACCACTTTGGAGAAATGTGGCGTGTACCGCCGCCATAGGTCGGTGTACAACCGCAATAGGTTTACATGTTAAAATTAAAATTGCTCGGATCGGCTCGAAACCTATGCACAGTAACAGTACACCATGGAGACATGAACATACTGCCATATCAGCCTCCTAGACCAAGAATCCTTGGAGATATTGTCCCGTACACTCACCATGTAAACCTATTGCTGTTGTACACCCACCTGTGGCGGCTGTACGCGGCTGTTTCTCATGATTGGTTGGGAGTAGGAGGCTGATCTCAGAGTATGTTCATGCCACCCTTTGGTACTTGAGGACCCCCGCTTTATAGCCTCCTAGCCCCCACCACTTTGGAGAAATGTGGCGTGTACCGCCGCCATAGGTCGGTGTACAACCGCAATAGGTTTACATGTAAAAATAAAAATTGCTCGGATTGGCTCGAAACCTATGCACAGTAACAGTACACCATGAAGACATGAACATACTGCAATATCAGCCTCCTAGACCAAGAATCTTTGGAGATATTGACCCGTACACTAACCATGTAAACCTATTGCTGTTGTACACCGACCTGTGGCGGCTGTACGCGGCTGTTTCTCATGATTGGTTGGGAGTAGGAGGCTGATCTCAGAGTATGTTCATGCCACCCTTTGGTACTTGAGGACCCCCGCTTTATAGCCTCCTAGCCCCCACCACTTTGGAGAAATGTGGCGTGTTCCACCGCCATAGGTCGGTGTACAACCGCAATAGGTTTACATGTTACAATTAAAATTGCTCGGATTGGCTCGAAACCTATGCACAGTAACAGTACACCATGAAGACATGAACATACTGCAATATCAGCCTCCTAGACCAATAATCTTTGGAGATATTGACCCGTACACTCACCATGTAAACCTATTGCTGTTGTACACCGACCTGTGGCGGCTGTACGCGGCTGGGGGTAGGAGGCTGATCTCAGAGTATGTTCATCCCACTCTTTGGTACTTGAGGACCCCCGCTTTATAGCCTCCTAGCCCCCACCGCTTCGGAGAAATTGTGCGTGTACAGCCGCCATACATTCCTATGGCGGCTGTACACATCATCTCCAAATTGACAGGGGCTAGGAGGCTGATATGGCAGTATGTTCATGTCTCCATGGTGTACTGTTACTGTGCATAGGTTTCGAGCAAATCGGAGCAATTTTAATTTTAACATGTAAACCTATTGCTGTTGTACACCGACCTGTGGCGGCGGTACACGCCACATTTCTCCAAAGTGGTGGGGGCTAGGAGGCTGATCTCAGAGTATGTTCATCCCACCCTTTGGTACTTGAGAACCCCCGCTTTATAGCCTCCTAGCCCCCACCGCTTCGGAGACATTGTGCGTGTACAGCCGCCATACATTCCTATGGTGGCTGTACACGCCTGTCTCAGGTCAATATCTCCAAAGTATCTGGGGGTAGGAGGCTGATCTCAGAGTATGTTCATCCCACTCTTTGGTACTTGAGGACCCCCGCTTTATAGCCTCCTAGCCCCCACCGCTTCGGAGAAATTGTGCGTGTACAGCCGCCATACATTCCTATGGCGGCTGTACACATCATCTCCAAATTGACAGGGGCTAGGAGGCTGATATGGCAGTATGTTCATGTCTCCATGGTGTACTGTTACTGTGCATAGGTTTCGAGCAAATCGGAGCAATTTTAATTTTAACATGTAAACCTATTGCTGTTGTACACCGACCTGTGGCGGCGGTACACGCCACATTTCTCCAAAGTGGTGGGGGCTAGGAGGCTGATCTCAGAGTATGTTCATCCCACCCTTTGGTACTTGAGAACCCCCGCTTTATAGCCTCCTAGCCCCCACCGCTTCGGAGAAATTGTGCGTGTACAGCCGCCAAACATTCCTATGGTGGCTGTACACGCCTGTCTCAGGTCAATATCTCCAAAGTATCTGGGGGTAGGAGGCTGATCTCAGAGTATGTTCATCCCACTCTTTGGTACTTGAGGACCCCCGCTTTATAGCCTCCTAGCCCCCACCGCTTCGGAGAAATTGTGCGTGTACAGCCGCCATACATTCCTATGGCGGCTGTACACATCATCTCCAAATTGACAGGGGCTAGGAGGCTGATATGGCAGTATGTTCATGTCTCCATGGTGTACTGTTACTGTGCATAGGTTTCGAGCAAATCGGAGCAATTTTAATTTTAACATGTAAACCTATTGCTGTTGTACACCGACCTGTGGCGGCGGTACACGCCACATTTCTCCAAAGTGGTGGGGGCTAGGAGGCTGATCTCAGAGTATGTTCATCCCACCCTTTGGTACTTGAGAACCCCCGCTTTATAGCCTCCTAGCCCCCACCGCTTCGGAGACATTGTGCGTGTACAGCCGCCATACATTCCTATGGTGGCTGTACACGCCTGTCTCAGGTCAATATCTCCAAAGTATCTGGGGGTAGGAGGCTGATCTCAGAGTATGTTCATCCCACTCTTTGGTACTTGAGGACCCCCGCTTTATAGCCTCCTAGCCCCCACCGCTTCGGAGAAATTGTGCGTGTACAGCCGCCATACATTCCTATGGCGGCTGTACACATCATCTCCAAATTGACAGGGGCTAGGAGGCTGATATGGCAGTATGTTCATGTCTCCATGGTGTACTGTTACTGTGCATAGGTTTCGAGCAAATCGGAGCAATTTTAATTTTAACATGTAAACCTATTGCTGTTGTACACCGACCTGTGGCGGCGGTACACGCCACATTTCTCCAAAGTGGTGGGGGCTAGGAGGCTGATCTCAGAGTATGTTCATCCCACCCTTTGGTACTTGAGAACCCCCGCTTTATAGCCTCCTAGCCCCCACCGCTTCGGAGAAATTGTGCGTGTACAGCCGCCATACATTCCTATGGTGGCTGTACACGCCTGTCTCAGGTCAATATCTCCAAAGTATCTGGGGGTAGGAGGCTGATCTCAGAGTATGTTCATCCCACTCTTTGGTACTTGAAGACCCCCGCTTTATAGCCTCCTAGCCCCCACCGCTTCGGAGAAATTGTGCGTGTACAGCCGCCATACATTCCTATGGCGGCTGTACACATCATCTCCAAATTGACAGGGGCTAGGAGGCTGATATGGCAGTATGTTCATGTCTCCATGGTGTACTGTAACTGTGCATAGGTTTCGAGCAAATCGGAGCAATTTTAATTTTAACATGTAAACCTATTGCTGTTGTACACCGACCTGTGGCGGCGGTACACGCCACATTTCTCCAAAGTGGTGGGGGCTAGGAGGCTGATCTCAGAGTATGTTCATCCCACCCTTTGGTACTTGAGAACCCCCGCTTTATAGCCTCCTAGCCCCCACCGCTTCGGAGAAATTGTGCGTGTACAGCCGCCATACATTCCTATGGTGGCTGTACACGCCTGTCTCAGGTCAATATCTCCAAAGTATCTGGGGGTAGGAGGCTGATCTCAGAGTATGTTCATCCCACTCTTTGGTACTTGAGGACCCCCGCTTTATAGCCTCCTAGCCCCCACCGCTTCGGAGAAATTGTGCGTGTACAGCCGCCATACATTCCTATGGCGGCTGTACACATCATCTCCAAATTGACAGGGGCTAGGAGGCTGATATGGCAGTATGTTCATGTCTCCATGGTGTACTGTTACTGTGCATAGGTTTCGAGCAAATCGGAGCAATTTTAATTTTAACATGTAAACCTATTGCTGTTGTACACCGACCTGTGGCGGCGGTACACGCCACATTTCTCCAAAGTGGTGGGGGCTAGGAGGCTGATCTCAGAGTATGTTCATCCCACCCTTTGGTACTTGAGAACCCCCGCTTTATAGCCTCCTAGCCCCCACCGCTTCGGAGACATTGTGCGTGTACAGCCGCCATACATTCCTATGGTGGCTGTACACGCCTGTCTCAGGTCAATATCTCCAAAGTATCTGGGGGTAGGAGGCTGATCTCAGAGTATGTTCATCCCACTCTTTGGTACTTGAGGACCCCCGCTTTATAGCCTCCTAGCCCCCACCGCTTCGGAGAAATTGTGCGTGTACAGCCGCCATACATTCCTATGGCGGCTGTACACATCATCTCCAAATTGACAGGGGCTAGGAGGCTGATATGGCAGTATGTTCATGTCTCCATGGTGTACTGTTACTGTGCATAGGTTTCGAGCAAATCGGAGCAATTTTAATTTTAACATGTTTGCTGTTGTACACCGACCTGTGGCGGCGGTACACGCCACATTTCTCCAAAGTGGTGGGGGCTAGGAGGCTGATCTCAGAGTATGTTCATCCCACCCTTTGGTACTTGAGAACCCCCGCTTTATAGCCTCCTAGCCCCCACCGCTTCGGAGAAATTGTGCGTGTACAGCCGCCATACATTCCTATGGTGGCTGTACACGCCTGTCTCAGGTCAATATCTCCAAAGTATCTGGGGGTAGGAGGCTGATCTCAGAGTATGTTCATCCCACTCTTTGGTACTTGAGGACCCCCGCTTTATAGCCTCCTAGCCCCCACTGCTTCGGAGAAATTGTGCGTGTACAGCCGCCATACATTCCTATGGCGGCTGTACACATCATCTCCAAATTGACAGGGGCTAGGAGGCTGATATGGCAGTATGTTCATGTCTCCATGGTGTACTGTTACTGTGCATAGGTTTCGAGCAAATCGGAGCAATTTTAATTTTAACATGTAAACCTATTGCTGTTGTACACCGACCTGTGGCGGCGGTACACGCCACATTTCTCCAAAGTGGTGGGGGCTAGGAGGCTGATCTCAGAGTATGTTCATCCCACCCTTTGGTACTTGAGAACCCCCGCTTTATAGCCTCCTAGCCCCCACCGCTTCGGAGACATTGTGCGTGTACAGCCGCCATACATTCCTATGGTGGCTGTACACGCCTGTCTCAGGTCAATATCTCCAAAGTATCTGGGGGTAGGAGGCTGATCTCAGAGTATGTTCATCCCACTCTTTGGTACTTGAGGACCCCCGCTTTATAGCCTCCTAGCCCCCACCGCTTCGGAGAAATTGTGCGTGTACAGCCGCCATACATTCCTATGGCGGCTGTACACATCATCTCCAAATTGACAGGGGCTAGGAGGCTGATATGGCAGTATGTTCATGTCTCCATGGTGTACTGTTACTGTGCATAGGTTTCGAGCAAATCGGAGCAATTTTAATTTTAACATGTTTGCTGTTGTACACCGACCTGTGGCGGCGGTACACGCCACATTTCTCCAAAGTGGTGGGGGCTAGGAGGCTGATCTCAGAGTATGTTCATCCCACCCTTTGGTACTTGAGAACCCCCGCTTTATAGCCTCCTAGCCCCCACCGCTTCGGAGAAATTGTGCGTGTACAGCCGCCATACATTCCTATGGTGGCTGTACACGCCTGTCTCAGGTCAATATCTCCAAAGTATCTGGGGGTAGGAGGCTGATCTCAGAGTATGTTCATCCCACTCTTTGGTACTTGAGGACCCCCGCTTTATAGCCTCCTAGCCCCCACCGCTTCGGAGAAATTGTGCGTGTACAGCCGCCATACATTCCTATGGCGGCTGTACACATCATCTCCAAATTGACAGGGGCTAGGAGGCTGATATGGCAGTATGTTCATGTCTCCATGGTGTACTGTTACTGTGCATAGGTTTCGAGCAAATCGGAGCAATTTTAATTTTAACATGTAAACCTATTGCTGTTGTACACCGACCTGTGGCGGCGGTACACGCCACATTTCTCCAAAGTGGTGGGGGCTAGGAGGCTGATCTCAGAGTATGTTCATCCCACCCTTTGGTACTTGAGAACCCCCGCTTTATAGCCTCCTAGCCCCCACCGCTTCGGAGACATTGTGCGTGTACAGCCGCCATACATTCCTATGGTGGCTGTACACGCCTGTCTCAGGTCAATATCTCCAAAGTATCTGGGGGTAGGAGGCTGATCTCAGAGTATGTTCATCCCACTCTTTGGTACTTGAGGACCCCCGCTTTATAGCCTCCTAGCCCCCACCGCTTCGGAGAAATTGTGCGTGTACAGCCGCCATACATTCCTATGGCGGCTGTACACATCATCTCCAAATTGACAGGGGCTAGGAGGCTGATATGGCAGTATGTTCATGTCTCCATGGTGTACTGTTACTGTGCATAGGTTTCGAGCAAATCGGAGCAATTTTAATTTTAACATGTAAACCTATTGCTGTTGTACACCGACCTGTGGCGGCGGTACACGCCACATTTCTCCAAAGTGGTGGGGGCTAGGAGGCTGATCTCAGAGTATGTTCATCCCACCCTTTGGTACTTGAGAACCCCCGCTTTATAGCCTCCTAGCCCCCACCGCTTCGGAGAAATTGTGCGTGTACAGCCGCCATACATTCCTATGGTGGCTGTACACGCCTGTCTCAGGTCAATATCTCCAAAGTATCTGGGGGTAGGAGGCTGATCTCAGAGTATGTTCATCCCACTCTTTGGTACTTGAGGACCCCCGCTTTATAGCCTCCTAGCCCCCACCGCTTCGGAGAAATTGTGCGTGTACAGCCGCCATACATTTCTATGGCGGCTGTACACATCATCTCCAAATTGACAGGGGCTAGGAGGCTGATATGGCAGTATGTTCATGTCTCCATGGTGTACTGTAACTGTGCATAGGTTTCGAGCAAATCGGAGCAATTTTAATTTTAACATGTAAACCTATTGCTGTTGTACACCGACCTGTGGCGGCGGTACACGCCACATTTCTCCAAAGTGGTGGGGGCTAGGAGGCTGATCTCAGAGTATGTTCATCCCACCCTTTGGTACTTGAGAACCCCCGCTTTATAGCCTCCTAGCCCCCACCGCTTCGGAGACATTGTGCGTGTACAGCCGCCATACATTCCTATGGTGGCTGTACACGCCTGTCTCAGGTCAATATCTCCAAAGTATCTGGGGGTAGGAGGCTGATCTCAGAGTATGTTCATCCCACTCTTTGGTACTTGAGGACCCCCGCTTTATAGCCTCCTAGCCCCCACCGCTTCGGAGAAATTGTGCGTGTACAGCCGCCATACATTCCTATGGCGGCTGTACACATCATCTCCAAATTGACAGGGGCTAGGAGGCTGATATGGCAGTATGTTCATGTCTCCATGGTGTACTGTTACTGTGCATAGGTTTCGAGCAAATCGGAGCAATTTTAATTTTAACATGTAAACCTATTGCTGTTGTACACCGACCTGTGGCGGCGGTACACGCCACATTTCTCCAAAGTGGTGGGGGCTAGGAGGCTGATCTCAGAGTATGTTCATCCCACCCTTTGGTACTTGAGAACCCCCGCTTTATAGCCTCCTAGCCCCCACCGCTTCGGAGACATTGTGCGTGTACAGCCGCCATACATTCCTATGGTGGCTGTACACGCCTGTCTCAGGTCAATATCTCCAAAGTATCTGGGGGTAGGAGGCTGATCTCAGAGTATGTTCATCCCACTCTTTGGTACTTGAGGACCCCCGCTTTATAGCCTCCTAGCCCCCACCGCTTCGGATAAATTGTGCGTGTACAGCCGCCATACATTCCTATGGCGGCTGTACACATCATCTCCAAATTGACAGGGGCTAGGAGGCTGATATGGCAGTATGTTCATGTCTCCATGGTGTACTGTTACTGTGCATAGGTTTCGAGCAAATCGGAGCAATTTTAATTTTAACATGTAAACCTATTGCTGTTGTACACCGACCTGTGGCGGCGGTACACGCCACATTTCTCCAAAGTGGTGGGGGCTAGGAGGCTGATCTCAGAGTATGTTCATCCCACCCTTTGGTACTTGAGAACCCCCGCTTTATAGCCTCCTAGCCCCCACCGCTTCGGAGACATTGTGCGTGTACAGCCGCCATACATTCCTATGGTGGCTGTACACGCCTGTCTCAGGTCAATATCTCCAAAGTATCTGGGGGTAGGAGGCTGATCTCAGAGTATGTTCATCCCACTCTTTGGTACTTGAGGACCCCCGCTTTATAGCCTCCTAGCCCCCACCGCTTCGGAGAAATTGTGCGTGTACAGCCGCCATACATTCCTATGGCGGCTGTACACATCATCTCCAAATTGACAGGGGCTAGGAGGCTGATATGGCAGTATGTTCATGTCTCCATGGTGTACTGTAACTGTGCATAGGTTTCGAGCAAATCGGAGCAATTTTAATTTTAACATGTAAACCTATTGCTGTTGTACACCGACCTGTGGCGGCGGTACACGCCACATTTCTCCAAAGTGGTGGGGGCTAGGAGGCTGATCTCAGAGTATGTTCATCCCACCCTTTGGTACTTGAGAACCCCCGCTTTATAGCCTCCTAGCCCCCACCGCTTCGGAGACATTGTGCGTGTACAGCCGCCATACATTCCTATGGTGGCTGTACACGCCTGTCTCAGGTCAATATCTCCAAAGTATCTGGGGGTAGGAGGCTGATCTCAGAGTATGTTCATCCCACTCTTTGGTACTTGAGGACCCCCGCTTTATAGCCTCCTAGCCCCCACCGCTTCGGAGAAATTGTGCGTGTACAGCCGCCATACATTCCTATGGCGGCTGTACACATCATCTCCAAATTGACAGGGGCTAGGAGGCTGATATGGCAGTATGTTCATGTCTCCATGGTGTACTGTTACTGTGCATAGGTTTCGAGCAAATCGGAGCAATTTTAATTTTAACATGTTTGCTGTTGTACACCGACCTGTGGCGGCGGTACACGCCACATTTCTCCAAAGTGGTGGGGGCTAGGAGGCTGATCTCAGAGTATGTTCATCCCACCCTTTGGTACTTGAGAACCCCCGCTTTATAGCCTCCTAGCCCCCACCGCTTCGGAGAAATTGTGCGTGTACAGCCGCCATACATTCCTATGGTGGCTGTACACGCCTGTCTCAGGTCAATATCTCCAAAGTATCTGGGGGTAGGAGGCTGATCTCAGAGTATGTTCATCCCACTCTTTGGTACTTGAGGACCCCCGCTTTATAGCCTCCTAGCCCCCACCGCTTCGGAGAAATTGTGCGTGTACAGCCGCCATACATTCCTATGGCGGCTGTACACATCATCTCCAAATTGACAGGGGCTAGGAGGCTGATATGGCAGTATGTTCATGTCTCCATGGTGTACTGTTACTGTGCATAGGTTTCGAGCAAATCGGAGCAATTTTAATTTTAACATGTAAACCTATTGCTGTTGTACACCGACCTGTGGCGGCGGTACACGCCACATTTCTCCAAAGTGGTGGGGGCTAGGAGGCTGATCTCAGAGTATGTTCATCCCACCCTTTGGTACTTGAGAACCCCCGCTTTATAGCCTCCTAGCCCCCACCGCTTCGGAGAAATTGTGCGTGTACAGCCGCCATACATTCCTATGGTGGCTGTACACGCCTGTCTCAGGTCAATATCTCCAAAGTATCTGGGGGTAGGAGGCTGATCTCAGAGTATGTTCATCCCACTCTTTGGTACTTGAGGACCCCCGCTTTATAGCCTCCTAGCCCCCACCGCTTCGGAGAAATTGTGCGTGTACAGCCGCCATACATTCCTATGGCGGCTGTACACATCATCTCCAAATTGACAGGGGCTAGGAGGCTGATATGGCAGTATGTTCATGTCTCCATGGTGTACTGTAACTGTGCATAGGTTTCGAGCAAATCGGAGCAATTTTAATTTTAACATGTAAACCTATTGCTGTTGTACACCGACCTGTGGCGGCGGTACACGCCACATTTCTCCAAAGTGGTGGGGGCTAGGAGGCTGATCTCAGAGTATGTTCATCCCACCCTTTGGTACTTGAGAACCCCCGCTTTATAGCCTCCTAGCCCCCACCGCTTCGGAGAAATTGTGCGTGTACAGCCGCCATACATTCCTATGGCGGCTGTACACATCATCTCCAAATTGACAGGGGCTAGGAGGCTGATATGGCAGTATGTTCATGTCTCCATGGTGTACTGTTACTGTGCATAGGTTTCGAGCAAATCGGAGCAATTTTAATTTTAACATGTTTGCTGTTGTACACCGACCTGTGGCGGCGGTACACGCCACATTTCTCCAAAGTGGTGGGGGCTAGGAGGCTGATCTCAGAGTATGTTCATCCCACCCTTTGGTACTTGAGAACCCCCGCTTTATAGCCTCCTAGCCCCCACCGCTTCGGAGAAATTGTGCGTGTACAGCCGCCATACATTCCTATGGTGGCTGTACACGCCTGTCTCAGGTCAATATCTCCAAAGTATCTGGGGGTAGGAGGCTGATCTCAGAGTATGTTCATCCCACTCTTTGGTACTTGAGGACCCCCGCTTTATAGCCTCCTAGCCCCCACCGCTTCGGAGAAATTGTGCGTGTACAGCCGCCATACATTCCTATGGCGGCTGTACACATCATCTCCAAATTGACAGGGGCTAGGAGGCTGATATGGCAGTATGTTCATGTCTCCATGGTGTACTGTTACTGTGCATAGGTTTCGAGCAAATCGGAGCAATTTTAATTTTAACATGTAAACCTATTGCTGTTGTACACCGACCTGTGGCGGCGGTACACGCCACATTTCTCCAAAGTGGTGGGGGCTAGGAGGCTGATCTCAGAGTATGTTCATCCCACCCTTTGGTACTTGAGAACCCCCGCTTTATAGCCTCCTAGCCCCCACCGCTTCGGAGAAATTGTGCGTGTACAGCCGCCATACATTCCTATGGTGGCTGTACACGCCTGTCTCAGGTCAATATCTCCAAAGTATCTGGGGGTAGGAGGCTGATCTCAGAGTATGTTCATCCCACTCTTTGGTACTTGAGGACCCCCGCTTTATAGCCTCCTAGCCCCCACCGCTTCGGAGAAATTGTGCGTGTACAGCCGCCATACATTCCTATGGCGGCTGTACACATCATCTCCAAATTGACAGGGGCTAGGAGGCTGATATGGCAGTATGTTCATGTCTCCATGGTGTACTGTTACTGTGCATAGGTTTCGAGCAAATCGGAGCAATTTTAATTTTAACATGTAAACCTATTGCTGTTGTACACCGACCTGTGGCGGCGGTACACGCCACATTTCTCCAAAGTGGTGGGGGCTAGGAGGCTGATCTCAGAGTATGTTCATCCCACCCTTTGGTACTTGAGAACCCCCGCTTTATAGCCTCCTAGCCCCCACCGCTTCGGAGAAATTGTGCGTGTACAGCCGCCATACATTCCTATGGTGGCTGTACACGCCTGTCTCAGGTCAATATCTCCAAAGTATCTGGGGGTAGGAGGCTGATCTCAGAGTATGTTCATCCCACTCTTTGGTACTTGAGGACCCCCGCTTTATAGCCTCCTAGCCCCCACCGCTTCGGAGAAATTGTGCGTGTACAGCCGCCATACATTCCTATGGCGGCTGTACACATCATCTCCAAATTGACAGGGGCTAGGAGGCTGATATGGCAGTATGTTCATGTCTCCATGGTGTACTGTTACTGTGCATAGGTTTCGAGCAAATCGGAGCAATTTTAATTTTAACATGTAAACCTATTGCTGTTGTACACCGACCTGTGGCGGCGGTACACGCCACATTTCTCCAAAGTGGTGGGGGCTAGGAGGCTGATCTCAGAGTATGTTCATCCCACCCTTTGGTACTTGAGAACCCCCGCTTTATAGCCTCCTAGCCCCCACCGCTTCGGAGACATTGTGCGTGTACAGCCGCCATACATTCCTATGGTGGCTGTACACGCCTGTCTCAGGTCAATATCTCCAAAGTATCTGGGGGTAGGAGGCTGATCTCAGAGTATGTTCATCCCACTCTTTGGTACTTGAGGACCCCCGCTTTATAGCCTCCTAGCCCCCACCGCTTCGGAGAAATTGTGCGTGTACAGCCGCCATACATTCCTATGGCGGCTGTACACATCATCTCCAAATTGACAGGGGCTAGGAGGCTGATATGGCAGTATGTTCATGTCTCCATGGTGTACTGTTACTGTGCATAGGTTTCGAGCAAATCGGAGCAATTTTAATTTTAACATGTAAACCTATTGCTGTTGTACACCGACCTGTGGCGGCGGTACACGCCACATTTCTCCAAAGTGGTGGGGGCTAGGAGGCTGATCTCAGAGTATGTTCATCCCACCCTTTGGTACTTGAGAACCCCCGCTTTATAGCCTCCTAGCCCCCACCGCTTCGGAGAAATTGTGCGTGTACAGCCGCCATACATTCCTATGGTGGCTGTACACGCCTGTCTCAGGTCAATATCTCCAAAGTATCTGGGGGTAGGAGGCTGATTTCAGAGTATGTTCATCCCACTCTTTGGTACTTGAGGACCCCCGCTTTATAGCCTCCTAGCCCCCACCGCTTCGGAGAAATTGTGCGTGTACAGCCGCCATACATTCCTATGGCGGCTGTACACATCATCTCCAAATTGACAGGGGCTAGGAGGCTGATATGGCAGTATGTTCATGTCTCCATGGTGTACTGTTACTGTGCATAGGTTTCGAGCAAATCGGAGCAATTTTAATTTTAACATGTAAACCTATTGCTGTTGTACACCGACCTGTGGCGGCGGTACACGCCACATTTCTCCAAAGTGGTGGGGGCTAGGAGGCTGATCTCAGAGTATGTTCATCCCACCCTTTGGTACTTGAGAACCCCCGCTTTATAGCCTCCTAGCCCCCACCGCTTCGGAGAAATTGTGCGTGTACAGCCGCCATACATTCCTATGGTGGCTGTACACGCCTGTCTCAGGTCAATATCTCCAAAGTATCTGGGGGTAGGAGGCTGATCTCAGAGTATGTTCATCCCACTCTTTGGTACTTGAGGACCCCCGCTTTATAGCCTCCTAGCCCCCACCGCTTCGGAGAAATTGTGCGTGTACAGCCGCCATACATTCCTATGGCGGCTGTACACATCATCTCCAAATTGACAGGGGCTAGGAGGCTGATATGGCAGTATGTTCATGTCTCCATGGTGTACTGTTACTGTGCATAGGTTTCGAGCAAATCGGAGCAATTTTAATTTTAACATGTAAACCTATTGCTGTTGTACACCGACCTGTGGCGGCGGTACACGCCACATTTCTCCAAAGTGGTGGGGGCTAGGAGGCTGATCTCAGAGTATGTTCATCCCACCCTTTGGTACTTGAGAACCCCCGCTTTATAGCCTCCTAGCCCCCACCGCTTCGGAGACATTGTGCGTGTACAGCCGCCATACATTCCTATGGTGGCTGTACACGCCTGTCTCAGGTCAATATCTCCAAAGTATCTGGGGGTAGGAGGCTGATCTCAGAGTATGTTCATCCCACTCTTTGGTACTTGAGGACCCCCGCTTTATAGCCTCCTAGCCCCCACCGCTTCGGAGAAATTGTGCGTGTACAGCCGCCATACATTCCTATGGCGGCTGTACACATCATCTCCAAATTGACAGGGGCTAGGAGGCTGATATGGCAGTATGTTCATGTCTCCATGGTGTACTGTTACTGTGCATAGGTTTCGAGCAAATCGGAGCAATTTTAATTTTAACATGTAAACCTATTGCTGTTGTACACCGACCTGTGGCGGCGGTACACGCCACATTTCTCCAAAGTGGTGGGGGCTAGGAGGCTGATCTCAGAGTATGTTCATCCCACCCTTTGGTACTTGAGAACCCCCGCTTTATAGCCTCCTAGCCCCCACCGCTTCGGAGACATTGTGCGTGTACAGCCGCCATACATTCCTATGGTGGCTGTACACGCCTGTCTCAGGTCAATATCTCCAAAGTATCTGGGGGTAGGAGGCTGATCTCAGAGTATGTTCATCCCACTCTTTGGTACTTGAGGACCCCCGCTTTATAGCCTCCTAGCCCCCACCGCTTCGGAGAAATTGTGCATGTACAGCCGCCATACATTCCTATGGCGGCTGTACACATCATCTCCAAATTGACAGGGGCTAGGAGGCTGATATGGCAGTATGTTCATGTCTTCATGGTGTACTGTTACTGTGCATAGGTTTCGAGCAAATCGGAGCAATTTTAATTTTAACATGTAAACCTATTGCTGTTGTACACCGACCTGTGGCGGCGGTACACGCCACATTTCTCCAAAGTGGTGGGGGCTAGGAGGCTGATCTCAGAGTATGTTCATCCCACCCTTTGGTACTTGAGAACCCCCGCTTTATAGCCTCCTAGCCCCCACCGCTTCGGAGAAATTGTGCGTGTACAGCCGCCATACATTCCTATGGTGGCTGTACACGCCTGTCTCAGGTCAATATCTCCAAAGTATCTGGGGGTAGGAGGCTGATCTCAGAGTATGTTCATCCCACTCTTTGGTACTTGAGGACCCCCGCTTTATAGCCTCCTAGCCCCCACCGCTTCGGAGAAATTGTGCGTGTACAGCCGCCATACATTCCTATGGCGGCTGTACACATCATCTCCAAATTGACAGGGGCTAGGAGGCTGATATGGCAGTATGTTCATGTCTCCATGGTGTACTGTTACTGTGCATAGGTTTCGAGCAAATCGGAGCAATTTTAATTTTAACATGTAAACCTATTGCTGTTGTACACCGACCTGTGGCGGCGGTACACGCCACATTTCTCCAAAGTGGTGGGGGCTAGGAGGCTGATCTCAGAGTATGTTCATGCCACCCTTTGGTACTTGAGGACCCCCGCTTTATAGCCTCCTAGCCCCCACCACTTTGGAGAAATGTGGCATGTTCCACCGCCATAGGTCGGTGTACAACCGCAATAGGTTTACATGTTACAATTAAAATTGCTCGGATTGGCTCGAAACCTATGCACAGTAACAGTACACCATGAAGACATGAACATACTGCAATATCAGCCTCCTAGACCAATAATCTTTGGAGATATTGACCCGTACACTCACCATGTAAACCTATTGCTGTTGTACACCGACCTGTGGCGGCTGTACGCGGCTGTTTCTCATGATTGGTTGGGAGTAGGAGGCTGATCTCAGAGTATGTTCATGCCACCCTTTGGTACTTGAGGATTCCGGCTTTATAGCCTCCTAGCCCCCACCACTTTGGAGAAATGTGGCATGTATCGCCGCCATAGGTCGGTGTACAACCGCAATAGGTTTACATGTTAAAATTAAAATTGCTCGGATTGGCTCGAAACCTATGCACAGTAACAGTACACCATGAAGACATGAACATACTGCAATATCAGCCTCCTAGACCAAGAATCTTTGGAGATATTGACCCGTACACTCACCATGTAAACCTATTGCTGTTGTACACCGACCTGTGGCGGCTGTACGCGGCTGTTCCTCATGATTGGTTGGGAGTAGGAGGCTGATCTCAGAGTATGTTCATGCCACCCTTTGGTACTTGAGGACCCCCGCTTTATAGCCTCCTAGCCCCCACCACTTTGGAGAAATGTGGCGTGTACCGCCGCCATAGGTCGGTGTACAACCGCAATAGGTTTACATGTTAAAATAAAAATTGCTCGGATTGGCTCGAAACCTATGCACAGTAACTGTACACCATGAAGACATGAACATACTGCAATATCAGCCTCCTAGACCAATAATCTTTGGAGATATTGACCCGTACACTCACCATGTAAACCTATTGCTGTTGTACACCGACCTGTGGCGGCTGTACGCGGCTGTTTCTCATGATTGGTTGGGAGTAGGAGGCTGATCTCAGAGTATGTTCATGCCACCCTTTGGTACTTGAGGATTCCCGCTTTATAGCCTCCTAGCCCCCACCACTTTGGAGAAATGTGGCGTGTACTGCCGCCATAGGTCGGTGTACAACCGCAATAAGTTTACATGATAAAATTAAAATTGCTCGGATTGGCTCGAAACCTATGCACAGTAACAGTCCACCATGGAGACATGAACATACTGCAATATCAGCCTCCTAGACCAAGAATCCTTGGAGATATTGACCCGTACACTCAACATGTAAACCTATTGCTGTTGTACACCGACCTGTGGCGGCTGTACGGTTGGGAGTAGGAGGCTGATCTCAGAGTATGTTCATGCCACCCTTTGGTACTTGAGGACCCCCGCTTTATAGCCTCCTAGCCCCCACCACTTTGGAGAAATGTGGCGTGTTCCACCGCCATAGGTCGGTGTACAACCGCAATAGGTTTACATGTTACAATTAAAATTGCTCGGATAGGCTCGAAACCTATGCACAGTAACAGTACACCATGAAGACATGAACATACTGCAATATCAGCCTCCTAGACCAATAATCTTTGGAGATATTGACCCGTACACTCACCATGTAAACCTATTGCTGTTGTACACCGACCTGTGGCGGCTGTACGCGGCTGTTTCTCATGATTGGTTGGGAGTAGGAGGCTGATCTCAGAGTATGTTCATGCCACCCTTTGGTACTTGAGGATTCCGGCTTTATAGCCTCCTAGCCCCCACCACTTTGGAGAAATGTGGCATGTATCGCCGCCATAGGTCGGTGTACAACCGCAATAGGTTTACATGTTAAAATTAAAATTGCTCGGATTGGCTCGAAACCTATGCACAGTAACAGTACACCATGAAGACATGAACATACTGCAATATCAGCCTCCTAGACCAAGAATCTTTGGAGATATTGACCCGTACACTCACCATGTAAACCTATTGCTGTTGTACACCGACCTGTGGCGGCTGTACGCGGCTGTTTCTCATGATTGGTTGGGAGTAGGAGGCTGATCTCAGAGTATGTTCATGCCACCCTTTGGTACTTGAGGACCCCCGCTTTATAGCCTCCTAGCCCCCACCACTTTGGAGAAATGTGGCGTGTACCGCCGCCATAGGTCGGTGTACAACCGCAATAGGTTTACATGTTAAAATAAAAATTGCTCGGATTGGCTCGAAACCTATGCACAGTAACTGTACACCATGAAGACATGAACATACTGCAATATCAGCCTCCTAGACCAATAATCTTTGGAGATATTGACCCGTACACTAACCATGTAAACCTATTGCTGTTGTACACCGACCTGTGGCGGCTGTACGCGGCTGTTTCTCATGATTGGTTGGGAGTAGGAGGCTGATCTCAGAGTATGTTCATGCCACCCTTTGGTACTTGAGGATTCCCGCTTTATAGCCTCCTAGCCCCCACGGTTCTGGTTTTTGCAAAGGTACACTACACTCAAGCCCACTGTAGCTAGTCTCTGGGTATGCTAGAACCCCCACACACCAAGGTGCAATACTCTAAGTTAATAAAAAAGTGTCCAAATTGATGCTGCCATTTGCCATATGGTCAAGGTGAGGTTAAGTTACTTCCTGATGTCCGATTAACTCAGGACCAGCTTAGCTGGTCTCAGGGTGTGCTTAAACACTCACGCAGTAAAGTGCAAGGCTGTACTTTGAAAGGAAGTGTCCAATTTGGTGATGTCAGTTAAGGAAGCATTAATGTTTCCTGAATTGACGTCAATTTAGGAAGCGTTTCTGTTTCCTCAATTGACATTGCGGTTCTGGTTTTTGCAAAGGTACACTACACTCAAGCCCACTGTAGCTAGTCTCAGGGTATGCTAGAACCCCCACACACCAAGGTGCAAAACTCTAAGTTAATAAGAAGTGTCCAAATTGATGCTGCCATTTGCCATATGGTCAGGGTGAGGTTAAGTTACTTCCTGATGTCCGATTAACTCAGGACCAGCTTAGCTGGTCTCAGGGTGTGCTTAAACACTCACGCAGTAAAGTGCAAGGCTGTACTTTGAAAGGAAGTGTACAATTTGGTGATGTCAGTTAAGGAAGCATTAATGTTTCCTGAATTGACGTCAATTTAGGAAGCGTTTCTGTTTCCCGAATTGACATTGCGGTTGACCTTTACAACATTTCATGGTGGTCATGACCTTTCTGCTACAACTAGACACTTGATTCCTTTTCTGCTTTAAAGTTGGCTTCGAGGACAATGTGTGACATGATTTTTGTGCCCATCGGTGCATGGCAAGACACTGAAAATGAGCCTCAAAGTTTGCAAGGTCGCCATGTTTCCCAAAATGACACTGTGTCCATTAGGGAACAGTTTTGTGTACATTAAATATTACATTACAGGACTTTCTGAAGCCTCAGAGATCCCATATTTCACACACAGAGTGGGGACATGGCCTACTACAGTCATGTGAAGTGAAAACTCTCCAAGTCCCTTGGGGAAAAAAGATTGTTTATTTGAGAAATCTAGGCGAAGACACTGTTAGGCTTATAGCCCGCAACACCCTCTTTCATAGTTGGTCAGATTGGAGTCATTTTTTTTCTGAACATGCGTGAGCTCTGATCTTTTAGTATGTTGTTGCCAGACCCAAGTGGAGTACAGTAGGCTTGGTTTGGACCTGCTGGGACCCAGCATGCCAGTGCCACACAACTGTCATTTTGGGGTACTTTTGCATTGAAAATGTTTTCAATGGGAAATGCTTCTCAAATGGACACCCTTCAAATGATCATATTTCATGTAGAAATTGTCAGAATGGCTTGAAACCTGCACCAAACCCTCAACTCGGAACACAGATTTAGCATGTAGAGCACTGGTTCTGTAAACCCTCTGCATTCCTATATCCTTTCAGGAATGTCCCTCAAGAATGGGACAAGGAGAGCCTTGTAGAGCAGCTTTTGTTATGAAACATATCTCAGATTTGTTTCAGTACATTGATAGTAAGTATCCAATTTGGGATGTCCAGTGTGGTTCTGGGTTTTGCAAAGGTACACTAAACTCAATACCACTGTAGCTGTTCTAAGGGTGTGCTAAAACCCCCTCTCACTAATGTGCATTGCTGTACACCATATGGAAAAAGGTTTCCCCGGTGTAGGATAAGCACCCCCCCATGGACAGTCGATGCTTTCCAAGTTGACCAATGCTTCCCTCGTGGACAGACAATGCTTGCCAAGTGGACCAATGCTTCCCTCGTGGACAGTTGATTGCTTGCCAAGTGGACCAATGCTTCCCTCGTGGACAGTCGATTGCTTGCCAAGTGGACCAATGCTTCCCTCGTGGCCAGTCGATTGCTTGCCAAGTGGACCGATGCTTCCCTCGTGGACGATTGCTTGCCAAGTGGACCAATGCTTCCCTCGTGGACAGTCGATTGCTTGCCAAGTGGACCAATGCTTCCCTCGTGGACAGTTGATTGCTTGCCAAGTGGACCAATGCTTCCCTCGTGGACAGACGATTGCTTGCCAAGTGGACCAATGCTTCCCTCGTGGACAGACGATGCTTGCCAAGTGGACAAATGTGTCCCTCGTGGCCAGTCGATTGCTTGCCAAGTGGACCAATGCTTCCCTCGTGGACGGACGATGCTTGCCAAGTGGACAGATGCTTCCCTCGCGGACAGCCCCCTGGGGGCCCCGAAGTGACAAATGCTTCCCGGGTGGACGATTGCTTGCCAAGTGGACCGATGCTTCCCTCGTGGACAGTTGACCTTTACAACATTTCATGGTGGTCATGACCTTTCTGCTACAACTAGACACTTGATTCCTTTTCTGCTTTAAAGTTGGCTTCGAGGACAATGTGTGACATGATTTTTGTGCCCATCGGTGCATGGCAAGACACTGACAATGAGCCTCAAAGTTTGCAAGGTCGCCAGGTTTCCCAAAATGACACTGTGTCCATTAGGGAACAGTTTTGTGTACATTAAATATTACATTACAGGACTTTCTGAAGCCTCAGAGATCCCATATTTCACACACAGAGCGGGGACATGGCCTACTACAGTCATGTGAAGTGAAAACTCTCCAAGTCCCTTGGGGAAAAAAGATTGTTTATTTGAGAAATCTAGGCGAAGACACTGTTAGGCTTATAGCCCGCAACACCCTCTTTCATAGTTGGTCAGATTGGAGTCATTTTTTTTCTGAACATGCGTGAGCTCTGATCTTTTAGTATGTTGTTGCCAGACCCAAGTGGAGTACAGTAGGCTTGGTTTGGACCTGCTGGGACCGAGCATGCCAGTGCCACACAACTGTCATTTTGGGGTACTTTTGCATTGAAAATGTTTTCAATGGGAAATGCTTCTCAAATGGACACCCTTCAAATGATCATATTTCATGTAGAAATTGTCAGAATGGCTTGAAACCTGCACCAAACCCTCAACTCGGAACACAGATTTCAGCATGTAGAGCACTGGTTCTGTAAACCCTCTGCATTCCTATATCCTTTCAGGAATGTCCCTCAAGAATGGGACAAGGAGAGCCTTGTAGAGCAGCTTTTGTTATGAAACATATCTCAGATTTGTTTCAGTACATTGATAGTAAGTATCCAATTTGGGATGTCCAGTGTGGTTCTGGGTTTTGCAAAGGTACACTAAACTCAATACCACTGTAGCTGTTCTAAGGGTGTGCTAAAACCCCCTCTCACTAATGTGCATTGCTGTACACCATATGGAAAAAGGTTTCCCCGGTGTAGGATAAGCACCCCCCCATGGACAGTCGATGCTTGCCAAGTTGACCAATGCTTCCCTCGTGGACAGACAATGCTTGCCAAGTGGACCAATGCTTCCCTCGTGGACAGTTGATTGCTTGCCAAGTGGACCAATGCTTCCCTCGTGGACAGTCGATTGCATGCCAAGTGGACCAATGCTTCCCTCGTGGACAGTTGATTGCTTGCCAAGTGGACCAATGCTTCCCTCGTGGACAGTCGATTGCATGCCAAGTGGACCAATGCTTCCCTCGTGGACAGACGATGCTTGCCAAGTGGACGAATGTGTCCCTCGTGGCCAGTCGATTGCTTGCCAAGTGGACCGATGCTTCCCTCGTGGACGATTGCTTGCCAAGTGGACCAATGCTTCCCTCGTGGACGGACGATGCTTGTACTGTAGCGTATTAAAAGAAATCGAGCGGTCCCCAAATGTGTCCCCAAATGATTTGGGGTCGTCACTTTGGCATGCGCTGCATGGGGGTCTTTGGGAAACATTTGTCCAATTGGGTTATTTTGTTGTACCGACGTGTTAAGTCCACCTGATGGCAGTCACGTATCATTAATCAAGTTGGAAACTTTAGACTAGAAGAGTAAACTCTCCGGAAGGGAGGTTTACTCTTCACTGGGCCAAATGGGAAACGTATTGTCCATTTGAGTAGCGATTCAGTCCAGAAGTGGGATTTACAGTACAATGGCCCAAATGGGACACTTGTTGTCCATTTGAGTAGCGATCATGTCCAGAAGTGGGATTTACAGTACAATGGCCCAAATGGTGTACAACCCAGGCAGGTTCCTTGGACGAGTGTACAGCCCAGGCACTTTTCATTCAAAAACGGCGTCCCAGACCGCGCGACCTCTCGGGACGCCGTTTTTGGGCGTGGCCTCGCCAAATCCGAACCGTGCGCCCTCCGGAGGGCGCCGATGAGCCCCCTGGTGGCCAAAAGTGTCTCGGGCCGGTTTTGAGTTTGACCCCCACCGATCGGGCTGACGTCCGGTCAGGGTGGAGGCCCGACCGTGGCCTAACGGCGTGCGGAGTTTCGGACCAATCAGAGAGCTCCATTTTCAAAGTTTTCCGATCGGCACGCCCTTCGGTGAGCGTGATCAGGCCCTCGGGGCCTATGGGCCCTCTGTACGGCGGACCAATCGGAGCGTCCCATATGGGCCAATCGGAGAACGGGGTATTCAGAGCGGTCCGTTCGGCACGAAATCCGGCGTGCGTGATCGGCACCTCGAGGACAAAGGGCCGTACGGGTTTCGGACCGATCGGACCGCTCGATTTCTTTTAATACGCTACAGTACACAGGCGTGTACAGGCGCCACAGCTTTCGTGTACAACAGCAATAGGTTTACATGTAAAAATTAAAATTGCTCCGATTTGCTCGAAACCTATGCACAGTAACAGTACACCATGGAGACATAAACATACTGCCATATCAGCCTCCTAGCCCCTGTCAATTTGGAGATGATGTGTACAGCCGCCATAGGAATGTATGGCGGCTGTACACGCACAATTTCTCCGAAGCAGTGGGGGCTAGGATGCTATAAAGCGGGGGTTCTCAAGTACCAAAGGGTGGGATGAACATACTCTGAGATCAGCCTCCTACTGCTTTGACAACACCTTTAAAAATTAAAAAGATGATGTGTACAACCGCCATAGGAATGTCCTCACCATTGAAACTGTTGCCGTTGTACACATGACCTTTTGAAACAAAGGTCACAGCCACTGGAGGACCTTTACATGCACAGTACAGACACAGTACTCGGGTCAGTTACTCAGCATGCCCTGCCATTGCAGAATGTGCAGAGCTTTCGTCTCTGCTACCTTCGGTCGGGTTACGGGAAGCGACTTAGGGAGAATGTGTACAGCCGCCGAATTCCTATGGCGCCTGTACACGCACATTGTTTTTCTGTACAGAGGGGGTTCCGAAAGCACTAGAGGCCTCAAAATCGGGTCAGTGGGTCATGAGTGAGTGTCCATCGAGACTGTGCAGAGAAATTTCAGCTAACCCCTCTAGAAAAAAAAAATCCTCACATATCTCCAAATTTGAACCAGGACACTGTCAGGCTCTTAGAGTACAACACCCTTCTGTGCAAGAATTGATCATTTTGATCAATTAAAAAAACCGCTTAATCTTGGGGGCTGACGCTGAAATATGTTGATCCTTGGACACTCTAGAGCAATCTAAGTTTTGATTCATATCTGTGGGATGTTTGTAGGCCGTACGGGAAAGGCGTACAGTGCCAATAGGTTTATATGGCGGCTGTACATTCCTTTATTTCCACACTTAACGGAGAGCTAGGAGGCTGATATTCCAGTATGTTAGTGTCAACACTTGGTACTTTAACACCACCGAGCGATAGCCTCCTATCATGCACCAGTTTGGAGAAACAGGCGTGTACAGCCGCCATAGGTCGGTGTACAACCGCCATAGGTTTACATGTTAAAATTAAAATTGCTCGGATTGGCTCGAAACCTATGCACAGTAACAGTACACCATGGAGACATGAACATACTGCCATATCAGCCTCCTAGACCAAGAATCTTTGGAGATATTGACCCGTGTACACTGACATGTGGGGGCTGTACGCGGCCGTTTCTCACGATCGGTTGGGAGTAGGAGGCTGATCTCAGAGTATGTTCATCCCACCCTTTGGTACTTGAGGACCCTTGCTTATTAGCCTCCTAGCCCCCACCACTTTGGAGAAATGTGGCGTGTACCGCCGCCATAGGTTTGTGTACAAAAGCAATGGCGGCTGTACACGCCACATTTCTCCAAAACGGTGGGGGCTAGGAGGCTGTACAGCGGGGGTCTTCAAGTACCAAGGAGTGGCATGAACATACTTTGAGATCAGCCTCCTACCCCCAGCCACTTTGGAGATATTGACCTGAGACAGGCGTGTACAGCCGCCATAGGGCAGTGTACAGCCGCAATAGGTTTGCATGGTGAGTGTACGGGTCAATATCTCCAAAGTGACAGGGGCTAGGAGTCTGATATGGCAGTATGTTCATACCTCCATGGTACTCTTTAAGTGTGCTGTGTTTCGAGGCAATCCGAGCAATTTGAATTTTTGACCAAAATCTCAAAATCTCAAAATTGACTTCCAGCAGCCAAGAGGGTAAAATTCAACTTTCTCCAATCCTTACGGTATTCGGAGGGCTTGTCCCTTATGGTAAGAGGATGCTGAGGTTACATTATGAGCCTCCTACCCCCAGCCACTTTGGAGATATTGGCCTGGACACTCACCATGCAAACCTATTGCGGCTGTACACCGACCTATGGCGGCTGTACACGCCAGTCTCAGGTCAATATCTCCAAAGTGGCTAGGGCTAGGAGGCTGATCTCAGAGTATGTTCATCCCACCCTTTGGTACTTGAGGACCCCCGCTTTACAGCCTCCTAGCCCCCACCACTTTGGAGAAATGTGGCGTGTACAGCCGCCATAGGTCGGTGTACAGCCGCAATAGGTTTGCATGGTGAGTGTACGGGTCAATATATCCAAAGTGCAAGGTCATAGCCTCTCCCAACCACCACCTCATCCCACTAATTCCTAGGCTAGCTTTCAAATGAGACCATCCGTGAAGTTCTACGACGTTCCGTTAATTTCTCGATACATGTCAATGCATTGTCTATACATGTCAATGCATTGTCTATGCGGTGCTTTTTGGTTAGGTTAGGGTTAGGTTGGCAATATCTCCAGAGTGCAAGGTCATAGCCTCTCCCAACCACCACCTCATCCCACTAATTCCTAGGCTAGCTTTCAAATGAGACCATCCGTGAAGCTCTACGACGTTCCGTAAATTTTTCGATACATGTCAATGCATTGTCTATACATGTCAATGCATTGTCTATGCGGTGCTTTTTGGTTAGGTTAGGGTTAGGTTGGCAATATCTCCAGAGTGCAAGGTCATAGCCTCTCCCAACCACCACCTCATCCCACTAATTCCTAGGCTAGCTTTCAAATGAGACCATCCGTGAAGCTCTACGACGTTCCTTTAATTTTCTCCAATTTCGATACATGTCAATGCATTGTCTATGCGGTGCTTTTTGGTTAGGTTAGGGTTAGGTTGGCAATATCTCCAGAGTGCAAGGTCATAGCCTCTCCCAACCACCACCTCATCCCACTAATTCCTAGGCTAGCTTTCAAATGAGACCATCCGTGAAGTTCTACAACGTTCCTTTAATTTTCTCCAATTTCGATACATGTCAATGCATTGTCTATGCGGTGCTTTTTGGTTAGGTTAGGGTTAGGTTGGCAATATCTCCAGAATGAAAGGTCATAGCCTCTCCCAACCACCACCTACCCCCACTAATTCCTAGGCTAGCTTTCAAATGAAACCATCCGTGAAGCTCTACGACGTTCCGTTAATTTTGCCCATTTTCTGGCAAACGGTTATAACCAAAGTTATAACCGTTTGCCAGATAGGCTATATCTCCAGTGTAGAAGTTGGTAGCTACTCAGAACCACAACTTCCCCCCACTAATTCCTAGGCTAGCTTTCAAATGAAACCATCCGTGAAGCTCTACGACGTTTCATTAATTTTAACATGTAAACCTATGGCGGTTGTACACCGACCTATGGCGGCTGTACACGCCTGTTTCTCCAAACTGGTGCGGTATAGGAGGCTATCGCTCGGTGATGTTAAAGTAACAAGTGTTGACACTAACATACTGGAATATCAGCCTCCTAGCTCTCCGTTAAGTGTGGAAATAAAGGAATGTACAGCCGCCATATAAACCTATTGGCACTGTACGCCTTTCCCGTACGGCCTACAAACATCTCACAGATATGAATCAAAACTTAGATTGCTCTAGAGTGTCCAAGGATCAACATATTTCAGCGTCAGCCCCCAAGATCAAGCGGTTTTCATTTTGGAAGGGGGGAAGTGTCCAATTTGGTGAGGTCAGTTTAGGAAGCATTAATGTTTCCTGAATTGACGTCAATTTAGGAAGCGTTTCTGTTTCCCGAATTGACATTGCGGTCCTGGTTTTTGCAAAGGTACACTACACTCAAGCCCACTGTAGCTAGTCTCAGGGTATGCTAGAACCCCCACACACCAAGGTGCAATACTCTAAGTTAATAAAAAAGTGTCCAAATTGATGCTGCCATTTGCCATATGGTCAAGGTGAGGTTAAGTTACTTCCTGATGTCTGATTAACTCAGGA